>NC_138768.1:108170732-108835732 GCF_965119305.1 Pelophylax lessonae
TTTCCATCTTCCAGGGGCATCAGACAGGTATGGTGTATAGTTGATTGAAAAATAGCCTAGGCTATATACAGCGCCTGCCGCAGAAAAACAATTAACTTAATGTATGTGAACAATTATGAAAACTTATCTTTACAGTATAAGTGAGAATACAAATCAATTAAACACATGAAAATTAATAAAAAGTTCCAAGGAATTGATAAATAGATAAATAAGTCTTTTCTAGTGGTGATCAATATATATGAATAAAATAAATGTAAAATTCAATAAATAAAGTCTTTTCAAGTGGTGATCAGGTGCAAAGTGCTTCGTGCTCAATAAATAAAAGTTTGTGACTTTCGTGACGTGGATTCCTCTTTTCCTGTGGCTTGTGGTAGATACCTTTTGAAAACGTCACAGGAAGTGACGAAACGCGTCAAGGTTGTGGAACGCACGTCAGCACGCTACTCACCACGTGGAACGCAAGCCAGAACACTCCGCTCGCCACTCTGCTAGGAGGTGTTTGTAAGCGGTTTCTTTGCCTGCAAACTTGGAGTTTGAGTCTTTCTTCGCTCCGATTTTTATGAATATTTGATGAATAAACTTTTAAAACGATAATACACTATCTGGAGCCTTTCTTTTAACCCCATATCCTGAGGATCGAGATTGGGTAAGGAGGAACCTAACCTGTATCCCACCAGGATCATCCACAAAGGGGATCCCCAATCTGGCCTGAACGGCCTCCAAGCGATGTAGGTCCTAGTGCTATACAGCACATAGGACCCAACAATCCTGGTAAGTCATTTATTTCTACCACAAGCCACAGGAAAAGAGGAATCCACGTCCCGAAAGTCACAAACTTTTATTTATTGAGCACAAAGCACTTTGCACCTGATCACCACTTGAAAAGACTTTATTTATTGAATTTTACATTTATTTTATTCACATATATTGATCACCACTGGAAAAGACTTATTTATCTATTTATCAATTCCTTGGAACTTTTTATTAATTTTCATGTAATTGATTTGTATTCTCACTTATACTGTAAAGATAAGTTTTCATCATTGTTCACATACATTAAGTTAATTGTTTTTCTGCGGCAAGCGCTGTATATAGCCTAGGCTATTTTTCAATCATCCATTTTAAATCTACAGCTGCTGCCACACAATATATATTTTTATATTTATATCTCACTAATTACACACATTTTTATATTTTTATCTTATATTTAAACAAAACCTTTTCCGAGGCACGGGGAGATACACTACTATAGTGTTATCTTTTTTCTATGGTGTATAGTTACTTGGTTCCAAGCTGGATCAATGCAACTACAGTATGTATAATATCACCATGCCTGTAATTCTTCTTTTATAGTTTTTATCATGTAAAATATCATTCTTATCAGTTTCACTGACTTAAAGAGGAGTTCCGCCTGGAGAAAAAGTCAAATACTATGGCTGCTGACTTTAAATATATAGACACTTACCTGTCCAGGGAGCCCACGATGTCAGCACCCCAGCTAATTTTCAGATCGGCTGCCAGGTACTGCTGCCGCCATTCTTTCTAAGGGAGGCTCCCTGCTGCGCATGCACGAAGCACGCTGCGCATTCTCATAGGCTTGGCGGCGCGGGAAGGAGAAGGAGGAAGGAACTTCCAGTGGACGGCGCCGATAAATCTGGCACTGGAGGAGGGGAGGAAGCAAATGAGCGGAAGTTCCACTTTTAGGAACTATTATTTTTAAACAACTGTAATACTAAAATTAGCTCCTTACAAAAATAATGTAAATACCTCTCTTGCTGCTCTTGACACTAAACATCGCTCACATCCAGAAAAACGTCTGAGAGAAGTTCTCATCTCCCGTGTCTCTGCTGTGCTGAATGGTTCCTACGACCATCCTCCACATCACTGTTGTGTCCTGTACTAAGGTAGAGGTCGGCAGGAGGAACCATTGGCGAAGCAAAAGGAAAAATATATTAGAAATACAAAAAAAGGTTGAAAATATGTCATAGCTTTAGGTAAGTTCTCTTCATACCTTCAGCTGACAGGGTTCCCAGCAGAAAGCTATGAAAGGTGGACATACTGCCCTGCAGGAGCAAAATGTATTACGGGTTTCATCAGCCTCTGCAGTATTGCAGGAGAGAGGGTTCTTCATCATGTAGGATGCATTAGCAAAATATGAAAGCTTTACTGCTGCAGTTAATGGTGAATTAATCTGTCTGTGGGCAGACCTTTGCCACACTTAATGTGGAAGTGAAGGCAAGCATTTAAATAACAGCTGAAAAATAGAAATGTGAAATGTCTTTCCTGAAAAAAGTTTGATTTGGTTTGGCTAGTAATCTATATCTGACACCTCTGTCAGACAGCACTGCCAGGAAGTAGTTAAAATAATTCATCTTGCCCAAGAACTCCCCAGCCTGCAACTGGATAGTGAAAGAGCAGCAACACACTGAAGGCCTTTCTCTTGCTTGACCGGATCTATCAACCAGCTCCTTGTGCACTGTGCAATATACGCCTGATTGGCTTAAGCCCTAATTCACTTGTAAACAGGGTGAAAGAGCTAGATAGGTGCCTGTCCTGGAGGGGAGGGTAGGAGGTAATACCTTTCCCGGATCTTTGTTTTTTTGGCAGGCTCTTTTCTGGATCTGGCCCACTAATCCAGTGGTATATAATTTTGGGACAGTGGTCCAGAAAGAGAGTTCCGTCCAGGGGACAGAGTTCTGTGGAGATCTCAAATAGGAGTGATAGCCATGATCGGGGACTGTAAGGGAAAGAGATGGAGAATGTTACCCGTGAGGAGCAGGAGGAGGTCATCTATCACCATCAGGTCAAAAGTCATCGGAACCTGGGGTTCACCCTGAAGACACCAGCACTGTAGCATGCCTCTGAAGGACTTACATCTACATGAGAGTGCCTCTGAAGGACTGGAATTGCTTTGACTTTACCTTTGCAGTTATGTTAGGGCAGCATAAGTCTGTAGTTAGGAGTAGGGATATAGAAAAAAAAACTTGCACTTGTATATTGGAGTTTGGAATGTTAATTTTGCACTTTCTTAAGTAAAATAATGAAACTTTGCCCTTGCCTGGTCTGAAGTTACTAAAGAGGTATATTGCAAGTAACCAGCACACACAGTTCACTGAGTGGGTCTTAACATGTTGGGGTATGAAGGCATCGGTGTGTAATGGAGTAGTGTGAAGACACAAGTGGTTACCTAGAGAAACAGAAGCCTGTCGATAGTGTGTACCTGTTATAGATAGAAGGGTCTTTAGCAGTGAGGGAGATGTTGTCAGCATTCCTTCCGCCAGCAGTCTGTCTCCCAGAGCTAAGGGAGGGTAGTTAAGTCCACATATGGAGCCCACGCAGAGTGCATGGCGAGGCCCACTCAGCTACTGGGGAATAGTAGTGGAAAACGCTGGACAGGTTGCTGGGGACAGAACTCGGAATGTCTCTCCTAAATGCAGATTACAGAGAAGATATACACTGTCACAGGCAACTGAGAGTTAACTGGAGAACAGTTACAGTGCAAGTGCACACAGTGTAAATTCATCTCCAAGAGTAGAGGCTCACCTTATGGTTGTGTATTTACCCATTGCAGCCTTAGCTTTGTCCTTGATAAAAAGGGCACAAAGCAGACATACCCCATGTGTAGTAGAGTGACACTGTACAAGGTGCCTAGTGTAGCCCAGAAGAAACCCACCCTGGGGTAAGCCTCTCATGTGACCCTTGCTTGGCGCCCAACAAAAAGGTAAACATGGAGGACGTGAAAAAAAAAAAAAAAAAACCACCCATCTACCCTTACACACTCTTGCGTTTTTCTGCTCGTTTCCTTATTCCTGACTATGCAGAATCCCATTTCTTCTAATTGTGTCTGTTCACACTTCTACACTCTGTCACTCTACAGTATGTCCAAAAAAGTACATGCATTTTATTAGAATGTTCAGCTGTTTTTGATCCCATAGACTTTAATTGGGAACACAAACAACAAAATCCCTTTACAAACAACAAAAATCCTTTACACTTATAGAACAGCTCTCCTCCCCTCGCCCAGCCCAGAAAAAGACTCCTGAAGCTTGACACAGGTGTAACAATGCCGGTAAAGCACCTTGAATAAAAAGCTTAAAAATTACCAGTGATACACTCTGCTCAGGTGTGATTGCAAGCTAAATGTCACTTACATAGAATTACATATCTACTAAGAATCACTAACCATTCAGACAGTCTGTTGAAATGGGACCTCTTCACTGCTTGTCTATCCCCTTCACGTATTCAACCAGTAGGATAGATTGAATACCTGTTTCCTCTACTGCATGCAATGGATCCTCCAGCTGTCTCATTTGTCATTTATAACAAGGAGAAACCATAACATGCAGAAGGGGAGCAAGTTTACTACACACCCAAAGCATGGAAGTATAGTCACTCTTCTTTTAGCAGTTACGGTATGTATTTCTACACACGTGACCCTGTGCTGGCAATGTAACTTTAAGGCCGGGTTCCCACTGCTCCGACACAGAAGTTGGACAACTTCCGATCCGACTTTGCCCTGCGACTTTATGTCCGACTTCTATGCAACTTCAATGAATGGAATCCGACTTTGATCTGACTATGAGATGATTGGGACTTTTCCTTTGACCAATCAAAACAATTCCTTTGCTTCTGGTTTGGAGGAAACCTAACGCCATATATATAAAAAAAAAAACGGTGTGGGGTCCCCCTCACTGTGACGGCACAAAGGGGCGGGATCTCTGGATGATGTCACCAGATGGCCACGCCCTAAAGCTATATAAGAACTGTCAGACAACGGATACAATGGAGAGAGTCAGCGTCAGAGGAAGATCATTTTGTTTTAATTTTTGGCGGGTCGGTGGCAGGAGAAGACATCACCGGAGGGAAAAGACTGGAGGAATAAGACAGCAAAAGAGGAAGAAGGCATTAGCGGATGGAGAAGACCAGAGGAAGACATCAGAGGCGGGAGAAGACATCAGAAGAGGGAGAAGACATCAGCGTATAAAAAAGACTGGAGGAAGAAGAAGACAGTGGTGGCGGAACCAATGAAAGAAGACATGTTGGAGCTTGTGAAAAATTGTCCCTTGTTTTTTGTAACACTACACTTTTTTTTTTGGGGTGAATGGGTAGGAGTACCCCATACTCATTCACATGGGAGGGATCTGGGGGCCCCCTTGTTGTTGGGGATTACAGATTCCGATAAGCCCTCTGCCCGCAGACCACCACAACCCCCGACCAGGGTTGCTGGAAAGAGGTCCTTCTCCCCAACAACATGGGGATAAGGTGCTTTGGGGTGGGGGGGGTGCACCGTTTTTTTTTTATTTCTACGTGTGGTTCCTCTTCAAGATTCTCAGAGCACAAGTCGCATGCCACATGTGGGATCAGTTAAGATGATGATCGGGCTTGGATGAGACATATTCAAATCAATGAGCTTAAATCATGCCCAAATTGGACCAAAGTAGTGCAGGAACCTTTTTCAAAGTTGAACCGATACAAGTCGGACCAGTTAATATGACTCTCATAGGGAACATACATCGAACCAGTGTGAACCGGCCCGAAGGATGTTTTTAATTAATACATAAATAGGGTTTAAATTGGGTTTTTCTGTATATATTTTTGCTTCCAAAATATGTAAATATACAGTATGTTTTTAGGTGTGGTTTTTATGTTTTGAAGTATGGATATACATGCATTTATATGTGTGTCCATACTTCGATACTTATATGTACGTCCATAACTTCATTGGTTATATGCATTTTTTTTTTGTCTTCTGTTGAGAGGGTGAGTTTTGCTTCTTGTATGTTGCTGGGAATAATAGAATGCATGTAAAAGGCGCATGCATCCCTCTTAACCACTTTACCACTGCTCACAGTAATATTACTGCGGCAGAGTGGCTCGTTATCGTCTGACGACGTAGTACTACGTCGTCAGACACTCCCCCTTCTGGGCGGCGCTTGCGCGCCGCCGGAGGCTCGCTCCCGCTGTTTTCATTCACAGCGGAAGTCGGGCCAGGGGAGGAGCAGCGGCGACCCGATCGTCGGGGATCGAGTCTGGAGATCCGCCCGCTGTGTGTAAACACAGCGGGCGGATCTCCATAGTGACAGGGACTGACAGATCGGACTGTTCAGCATAGCTGGACATCCGATCTGTCCATGACTCACTCAGTCACCTCCCCCCCCTCACACGTCAGTAAGCACCAGGCATACATTAACCCCTCCCTCTCCAATAAAATTAACTCCTTCCCTGCCAGTGTCATTTTTACAGTAACAGTGCATATATATAGCACTGATTACTGCAGTAATGTCACTGGTACCCCCAAAAGTGTCAAAAATGTCAGTCAAGGGTCCGATCTGTCCGCCGCAATGTCGCAGTCCCGCAAAAAAAATCGCAGATCGCCGCCATTACGCGTTAAAAAAAAAAAACACCAAAAATGACAGAAATCTTTCCCTTTGTTAGTAAACGCAATAACTTTTGCGCAAACCAATCAAAATACGCTTATTGCTATTTTTTTTAACAAACATAGGTAGCAGAAAACAAATTGGCCAAAAATTTTTAAAAAAATTGGTTTTTACATCTTTTTTGGGGGGAATTTCATATAAAAAAATGTTAAAAATATTGTTATTTTTTCAAAATTTACGCTCTTTTCTTGTTTATAGCGCAAAAAGTAAAAATCGCACAGGTGATCAAATACCACCAAAAGAAAGCTCTGTTTGTGGGAAAAAAAGGACGTAAATTTCGTTTGGGTACAGCGTCGCACGACCGTGCAATTGTCAGTTGAAGTCGCACATCGCCGAATCGCAAAAAGTGGCCTGGACGGAAGACAGCAAAATCCTCCGGTGGTAAAGTGGTTAAGGGAAGACCAGCTTGTATGAAATTTGAAAACGTTCACTAGCCAATAGCGCATGTATGTGAACTGTACTATTTAAAAAAAAAATGGCGAAGAACTATGATAGACGAGATTATTGATAAGCTGCGCATCTTGCAGACAGCACAATAAGCATTAGATAAACCAGCCAATGACTGTTGGGAGATTAAAATAACTTCAAAATTGCAGTATACTAATGCGATGATCTCCAGTGATAAACTGCAGTACTTGGAGGTAAACATATAAAATGAAGATGAATAAATGTATTATTCTCAACATTCCTAAGTATAATTACCTGCAATTGTACATTCATGCAATTTACATTTACAATTTACATATGAATGTTTTCTACACTAATATAGTTATGATAATATACTACCATTAATATAATGTATGTGCGTTTACTGCTGAGCGAGGGCAAGCTGTGTGCTTTGCATAGTTATCAGTAAGCAGGAATAAAAAGCCCCGGGGACCACACAATTTAATCTAAGAGCTGGAGGTACAGTAGATACAGACACTCGCTTCGAGTCACACGATGCTGAACTGAGTAGGCACACTCCAAAACTGGCTGTGCACGTATTACTGATAACATATTTATCATATACAGTATAAGTGTATACAAAGAAGAGAAAGCTATAGAGAGAAAAATCTCTGATAAACTAGACATTTTCATGAAAGCTTTCTGCCTTTATATTGGTATTATTGCTGTTTTTATGGCTATATTTTATATAAGGCAATGGTGGCGTTGCATCTAGGGGAGCAGATCAATAGCATTTTTTCTTTCCTTTTTTTTTTTCTAGCCAGTTTGGAGCAGCAGAAATCTGGATAGGGTGCAAAGTTTGCAGGAAAGAGTTGCACGACTCTCTGTGGCTAAAGAAAACTGCAGCTACCTCCTCTTTTACTAAAGGTTTTTGCCTGGTAGTCTATAGAGACCAATGGCAGCTCTGCAGGGAATGCAGCCTTCAAAGTTACAATTCTGCATTTAATTTTCACAGTTCTAATAAAGTTACTTGAGTGCTGACAAGTTAAGTGCAGATTTCTCAAAAGTTTTTCCTCATAAGACAGGTGGTGTCTACTGAAAGTGTTGCCTGATTGATTCAGAAGGGAGTAGCAGTTGGCTCCAAGGATCCCTGGTATTTTTAGCTGTATCAAACTATGTGCAGTATTCTAGTTTGCCAAATACAACTTTCAATCTTAAAACCAAGATATTTTACCCCAGTAAATAAAGGTTTGATCTTTTACAGCGGCTTTGCTAGATCTTGAAACATGGGGCACTGGCCCTAGATGATCTCCATTCAGGTGCCCTGGGTTTATGCCAATACTCTCAAAGGTCAGTAAGAAAGCTAACTGCTTGTGTCTAGGGTAGCAAAATTGAAAATGGAGAAACTGTTATTTTGCATAACATACATGTAGACATCTTAATTTTTTTCTTTATTGACTTAGGGTCCTTTCACACAATGAGCCGTCCGACAAGGTCCGTTCTCTGCTCAGCGGGGGATCGATCCGCCGATCCCCGCTGAGCAGGCAGATGACAGCTCCGTCTCCGCTCTGTGTGTAGAGACGGAGGTGTCAGATCCCCGCTGTCCTCTATGGGGGAGTCAGATGAGAACGGACCGCCTGTCTGTTCTCATCAGATCCCATCCGATCCGCTGGATGGATGGAAAATAGGGTTTCCATCTGTCCGGATTTCACAGATAGGATCGGAAGCGGATAGCAGTGGGTGTCAGTGGAGATGTCTCCGCTGACATCTGCTGCCCCATAGGGATGCATGGAGCATCTGATCAGGTCCGCCTGAAAAACTGACAGGCCGATCTGATCGGATCGTTCGTGTTAAAGGACCCTTTGTGGTGGTGCTGAAAAACGAACAACCGTTAAATGTACAAAAAACATGCATGTGAACACACAAAAAAGTGCACCTAAAGTGACTGTAAAGTCTCATTTTTTAAATTTAAAAATAACAAACATTAGACATGTGGGGAGGCACATGCACAGTATGAGACTAGGCAATCTGTACCTACTTTTGGGAAGACAGAGAGGCCTGAGGAAGGAGCGCATGCTCCGACAACACGTCGCCTGCCTACGTCATCACGTCCTTGCGCCACGACCGGGGGAGTGTCGCCGGAAGTCCACCTCTGCGTCCCCAGTATCCAGGAAGTGCCGACATCCATCGGCTACAGCGAAGTACTACTGCCTGTTTGTGGCACCCGGATGAACCTACCTCACGGACGGACCAGTTAATATGTTATATACTGCCTTTTTCACCTGCTCAATTGTGAGTATTTTGGTGTCTATTGATCTACCTCATTAAACTTTTCTTACTGCACTTAGGGTGGTGCCTGTCTATCTACAGATACCTGTGCTATTTCCCAAGGGACTTAGGTCCCTTATACTTGAGGACAATCTGATGGTTGGAAAGCACCCAATATGGTCCTTGTTCAATCTGAGGCAGGGGCGTAACTACAGGGGTTGCAGGGGTTGCGATTGCTACCGGGCCCCATGCTCCAGGGGGCCCAGTAGCAAACCAGTGGGTGAACTTCCAGGATTGCAAAAGTCACACTTGCGACCGGGCCCTGGCATTGCACCACTGTGGGGAGGCCCAAAGATTGCAGGAAGGGAGCCCACTGCAGAACTTGTGAAAGGATCCTGCTGCGGGACCGTAATAAAAGGCCATGCAACGAGAGTAAAGAGCCCCAGGATTAGTGGGAAGAGCCCTGGGCTTGAAGGGAAGGGCCCCGGCCAGGGATCTGGGGGGGCCCTTCATGGTTTCTTGCATCGGGGCCCTGAAGGCTCTAGTTACGCCTCTGATCTGAGGAGGACTGGTACAGTCTGTCTAGGAGCTGTCTGTGGGTAATAATGTGACTCAATGATATTTTTGATGTAAGTGTCTGTTATACATGATTGTATATCATCATTTTATGTTTGTATACTGGATGGATTTAGACTCAGTTATGGCCATTTATGATTACAGAGTGGTATATAATCCCTGATAAAGGAAAATGTTGAATGTTTGAAACGTGTTGGAGGTTTCCAGCTCTGAATAGCATCCAATGCACCTGATGTGCAAGTATGATGCAATGCCATCAATGAATAGCTGGAATTACTACTTTGGATCTACTACATATGTTACATATTACCGACATTATTCTAGTTTTTCTATGAGGATCTTGTTTGTACATGTCTTTACTGTTTTGTAATGTATACTCCATATTTTCTTTCTGGGGAGATTTTCTTTTTTTACATAGAATATTTTAAGCATTATAGCTCTATTTATGCTTAATGCTCTAATGGTACAGTTCAATTGCCCTTCACAATCCCACAGAATAGAGGAATTTAATTTGCAAATAGGTGGTAAGGAGGCAACATGTCACCTCCTAGCCACCTGTCAACTGTCATCTGAAAACCAATCCACCATGGCTCACTTTTTGGGGAGCAGCAAGGGCTACAACAAGGGTAAACAAGCCCTAACACTAAACTGCCCACTAATACATACACTATATTGTCAAAAGTATTGGGACACCTGCCTTTACACGCACATGAACTTTAATGGTATCCCAGTCTTAGTCTGTAGGGTTCAATATTGAGTTGGCCCACCCTTCGCAGCTATATTAGCTTCAACTCTTTTGGGAAGACTGTCCACAGGATTTAGGAGTGTGTCTATAGAAATGTTTGACCATTCATCCAGAAGCGCATTAGTAAGGGCAGGCACTGATGTTGGATGAGAAGGCCTGGCTCCCAGTCTCCATTCTAATTCATCCCAAAGTTGTTATATCAGGATGAGGTGCAGACCAGTCAAGTTCCTCCACCCCAAACTCGCTCATCCATGTCTTTATGGACCTTGCTTTGTGCACTAGTGCACAATCATGTTGAAACAGGACGGGGCCGTCCCAAAAAACTGTTCCTACAAAGTTGAGAGCATGAAATTGTCCAAAATGTCTTGGTATGCTGATGCCTAAAGAGTTCACTTTACTGGAACTAAGGGGCCAAGCTCAAACCCTTAAAAACAACCCCGCACCATAATCCCCCCTCCACCAAATGATTTGGACCAGTGCAGAAAGCAAGGTCCATAAAGACACGGATGACGAACTTGACTGGCCTGCAGAGAGTCCTAACACCTCAATAGTGTATATAAACTATTAACAGTATATATTGTAGGTTAATTTTAATAATACATATAAGTAAATAGAAAAATAATAGTATAATAAAGTCATACATACATAATTATAACAATTAGTTATCAATATATGTGATGTTAAATTTATCAAGGCTTCATCAAATGGGATGTGCATCCATTCCTTTCCATGATCTTCAACAATGAAATGGCTCAAATTAACATAAACCTGTCCTGAAATCTTTAATTCGAAATTACTCCTAAACCTTAATCCTCAACTGAATGCTATAACTCCACACTGAAACCTAATTATTTCAGTAAATAGGATTATTAAAACAAAAACTGTACTACCGTGTAATGGACAATGTTCAAATTACATCATAAAATCCAGAACCAAAATAACATTTGCCAAACCTTATTCACCCAATTATCACTTGCTAATGATCTTACTGAGATCCCTGCAAAAAATGTTGACATATTGGACCATTACAGTCCTTTCTGAAGCCATAGAAGACAGCATGTCTTTTCACATAGCCTGCAAAAGAGCTCCAATGTCCCCAAAATGTCACTTAATGAAGAAATAGACTAATGGTTGGTACATAGAATTCATACTTGTTTGAAAAACATTTCTTTGGATCCTGTAGAGCCTCATGGAGATGCTTAAAGTGAACCTGTACTTCACCCATGTACGGAAAAGCACCGTACCATCTTCTGTGAGCCCCCCACCACCGTCCTGTTTGTCTCCCGGAAGTGTAGAAGCCCCTTGTAAGCTTCTATTTATTCTGGTGAAAGCTTACATAGGGCTAAGGGCTTACTTATACTGGCAGGAGTTCTGGATCGCAAAACCAGCTGAAGAGAATTACAAATCATATGAAAGGTTAACATCCTTACACGTATGTACAGTATCTCACAAAGGTGAGTACACCCCATCCATTTCTGTAAATATTGTATTATATCGTTTCATGTAACAACACTGAAGAAATGACACTTTGCTACAATGTAAAGTAGTAAGTGTACAGCTTGTATAACAGTGTAAATTTGCTGTCCCCCTCAAAACAACTCAACACACAGCCATTAATGTCTAAACGGCTGGCAACAAAAGAGAGTGAGGACCCAATTAGCCATTTCCCCTCCCCAGTGTCATGTGACTGGTTGGTGTTACAAGATCTCAGGTGTGAATGGGGAGCAGGTGTGTTAAATTAGGTGTTATTGCTCTCACTCTCTCATGCTGGTCACTGGAAGTTCAATATGGCACCTCATGGCAAAGAACTCTCAGGGGATCTGAAAAAAAGAATTTTTGCCCAACATAAAGATGGCCCAGGCTATAAGAAGATTGCCAAGACCCTGAAACTGAGCTGCAGCACAGTGACCAAGACCATACAGCGGTTTAACAGGACAGGTTTTACTCAAAACAGGCCTTGCCATGGTCGACCAAAGCAGTTAAGTGCACATGCTCAGCGTCATATCCCTAAGTTGTCTTTGGGAACTAGACGTATGAGTGCTGGCAGAAGTGCTGCAGAGATTGAAGGGGTGGGGGGTCAGCCTGTCAGTGCTCAGACCATACGCCGCACACTGCATCAAATTGGTCTGCATGGCTGTCATCCCAGAAGAAAGCCTCTTCTAAAGATGATGCACAAGAAAGCCAAAAAACAGTTTTCTGAAGACAAGCAGACTAAGGACATGGATTACTGGAAGCATATCTTGTGGTCTGATGAGACCAAGATAAACCAATTTGGTTCAGATGGTGTCAAGAGTGTGTGGCGGCAACCAGGTGAGGAGAACAAAGACAAGTGTGTCTTGCCTACAGTCAAGCATGGTGGTGGGAGTGTCATGGTCTGGGGTTGCATGAGTGCTGCCGGCACTGGGGAGCTACAGTTCATTGTGGGAACCATGGATGCCAACTTGTACTGTGACATACTGAAGCAGAGCATGATCCCCTCCCTTCGGAGACTGGGCCGCAGGGCACTATTTTAACATGATAATGACCCCAAACACCTCCAAGACGACCACTGCCTTGCTAAGGAAGCTGAGGGTAAAGGTGATGGACAGACATAAACCCTATTGAGCATCTGTGGGGCATCCTCAAATGGAGGTTGCAGGAGCGCAAGGTCTCTAATATCCACCAGCTCTGTGATGTCGTCATGGAGGAGTGGAAGAGGACTCCAGTGGTAACCTGTAAAGCTCTGGTGAACTCCATGCCCAAGAGGGTTAAGGCAGTGCTGGAAAATAATGGTGGCCACACTGAAACTTTGGGCCCAATTTGGACATTTTGATTTAGGGATGTACTTACTTTTGTTGCCAGCGGTTAAGACATTAATGTGTTTTGAGGGGACAGCAAACTTACAGTTATACAATCTGTACACTCACTACTTTGCATTGTAGCAAAATGTCATTTCTTCAGCGTTGTCACATGAAAAGATATAATAAAATGTGTACAGAAATATGAGGGGTGTACTCACTTTTGTGAGATACTGTATTTCAATGAATATGCAGTTGTCTTTCTGGAGTTCAATTTTGATTTAACAATGGCAACCTAGCTGTAGTGACGGCAAGGAAAGTTCATACATTAACAAGGACCATTGACTATTTTAATGCAAGTTTGTTTCATTTCTTAATGATCTCTGGTGGGAACTGATGCTGGAAAATATAATTTATGAATTGTCCCCTGTTAATCGATAATATTGATACAGATAATTTACTGAAATGCCTTGGTAGCTATGAACACTTTTTTTTCATATACAAATGACAGAAGACACTAATGATGCTTAGTTAATTAAGAAGTTAATGGTTGATAACCTGAAATTAGGAATTATTTCTAATAGTCCTTAAGACTTTTTGCATATATCAGTGTATCTAAATCCAAGAACAAAAAATGTAATATACTGTACTTCAGATATACCCGTCCTTAGATGTTGTGGCTGCATGTGGTTTATTTTTTTCCAAGCTTTTTCCTTTTATCTTCACCTGGTAATCCTACCAGTAACATGCTTTCTGCCCTAGGGTGACAACGCTCAATCTAGTGTATCTATGAAAGAAAAGCATTGTCAACCTAAGGCAGGAAAAGTGTTAGGACAATAAAACACCTCATTGATATTTTTCTCCATAACATGGGGGGTGTTCTGTAGTTCACAGATGCATCCTATAGGAATGGGAACACATACAATATATATAGTGGAGTTTTCTCAAATTTGAATGCAAAAGTGAAAATACACTTTAAAGCGTAACTCCACTTTTGTTAAAAAAAAAAACATTCCCCCTGGGTGATCTATGTGCATTACAAGGATTTTAACAAACTTTGTTGCGCAATCCTACCTTTTGTTATCCCGAAGAAATCCCTGAGTGTTTGTCTGTGCCCATGTGGGAAAGTAAATCTAATGGGAGTGGTTTCATAATTATCAATCAGCTGTGCACCTGCAGAACACTAATGAGTAAAGCTGCTGGGTCTGCATCCCTTTAGATGTGATTTCCTATTGGAAGTATCTCGCCAAAAAGGACCTATTTGTTCCAGGGGATGCCTGAAATCTGACTTGTATCTTAGTGCAGACTTCTAGGAAAATCAGAGAGCCAATGACACAAGCAGGAAATGATGTTTCTGGGATGTGGTCAGTATACATTCTGTGTACAGAACACCTCCAGGTAGCCATATTGCATTGCATTTTCAGAAAACTACAGCAGGTGCAGATTGAAAAGGAAAGGTCATTTTTAATAACATTCAATTACAATATGACTTGTGTTGCAATTGTATACGTTATATTGTGTTTTCTTTATTTATTTATTTATTTTTTTCCCTATTAAAGTTGAGTTACCCTTCACGCTCTCAATCAACATTAACTAGTTTTAATCTGTATGCTGGTAGCATTAGTTAATACATAGGTGTAAGGTGTATGTAGCAATGTTTCCAGGCCTTGGGCCTGAGGTGGGTCTGCCATTAGTACACTCCAAACACATTTAAGTTGTGAACCCAAGTGTGAGAACTGAGACAATGACCATTCCGGCATCTTTGGTTTGTTTTGTTTATTGTATATTGGGGATGGGAGGAGGGAATGAGTGGGATACTAATCTGGCTCAACTAGGTTTGACTGGAACACTGTACAGAAAAATGCCCATTGGCGCTGTATTGACGCTAACTGAATGCTGACTAGCGCTTCCTGGCGCTCAAAGATACTGTGAATACTGAACCTCGACTTTAACTTGTTTGTTCATTCAGAAGATCCAGGACTGTAGAACACTTGACTCCTGACACTCGATGTAGCTCAAAAGTCACTGAACAGCTCCCTCCAGCCCTTCACTGGCTGAGGTAGCTCCTTGTCACTACTTGTGCTGCTGCAACTCTTAACTCTGTACACTGCACACTGTACACTGACTCTTCAGGGCCCAACCACAGGTGCCCCCTCTAATACTTCAGGGTCCTCTGACTAGGTAACCCCTCTAACACTTCAGGGTCCTCTGACTAGGCACCCCCTTTACAGCTAGCTGACTCCTGGATCCCCGAAACCTTCTCTGGAGTGGTCCCCTCTACACTTGGCAGACCCCTAGGGGCAGTTCACAGTACTCACGACCTTGGCAGGTTTTCCTGGAACTGGACCCCTCTTCCTCCACTGGTCCTCGGCACACCAGATCCTCTCTGCAGCTCAACTCAGCATTCTCTGGATCCCCAGGCAGCCACCCGGAACACCCGATCCTTCTGACAGGAGGAGAGACAGCCGTACTCTCCCTCCTGGGACTCTGCTTCCTGCCAAAAACGTTGCGTCATGCGTTCCCTCAAAACTTATACCCACTCCCAGAATCCTCTACGGCAGAATCTGCCTTCTGGGGTAGAAACAGGACTGAGTGTGTCTCTGATTGGGTTTCCTCCACTGCCCAATGAGAACCCTCTCATGGAGCCAGTGGGGAGACTCCCCTCTCATGCAGACACACCTGGGATACATGACAGCCAGCTGAAATCATGGCCCTGCTGTTAAGCAGCCAAGGCCCACTATACTTTTACCTAGCACCTACTTGTAGGGTGCTACATGTATGTATATATATAAATATATATATATATATATATATATATATATATATATATATATATATAATAAAATATATATTTACTAGTTTTAAACTTTTTTTTTTTTTTTTACATTTCTTCATTTACCTCCTGGTTTCCAGGCCTAGGCACATTATGTCATACGTCACAGTAGCCTTCAGGAGGTGAGGAGGGTTTTTCTTAGCTAAGCAAACTCTCCTTCCTGCATGCCTGAGCCAAGGGCAGATGGATTCTAGGAAGAAAATGCTGCATTTATCATCTACCCTTATTTAACCACTTGCCTACAGTGCACTTTCACCCCCTTCCTGCCCAGACCGATTTTCAGCTTTCAGCGCTCTCACACTTTGACTGAGAATTACTCAGTCATGCAACACTGTACCCATACAAAAATTGTGTCCTTTTTTTTCACACAAATAGAGCTTTCTTTTGATGGTATTTGATCAATACTGGGTTTTTTATTTTTTGTGCTATAAATAAAAAAAGACTGAAAATATCGTGAAAAAACACATTTTTCTTTGTTTCTGTCATAAAATTTTGCAAATTAGTCATTTTTCTTCACACATTTTGGCCAAAATTTATACTGCTACTTATCCTTGGTAAAAATAACCTAAGTAAGTGTATATTATTTGATCTTTGTGAAAGTTATAGAGTCCACAAGCTATGGTGCGAATCATTGAAAATTGATCACACTTGCTCACACCTGATGTACTGAAGGCCTATCTCATTTCTTGAGACACTAAAAAGTCAGGAAAGTACAAATGACCCCTTTTTGGAAAGTAGACATTCCAAGGTATTTAATAAGGGGCATGGAGAGTTTTTTGAAGTTGTCATTTTTTCCCACAACTCTTTGCAAAATTATTTTTTTTTTTTTTTTTACAAATTGCCATATTAACAGGTTATTTCTCTCACACAGCACATGTATACTTGCAACTACACCCCAAAACACATTCTACTACTCCTCCTGAGTATGGCGATACCACATGTGTGAGACTTTTTCACAGCCTGGCCACATACAGAGGCCTAACATTCCAGTAGCCCCGTCCGGCATTCTAGGAGCACAAATTACACATATAATTTCCTGACAACCTATCGCACTTTTGAAGGCCCTGGAGAGCACCAGGACAATTGAAACCCCCATAAAATGACCCCATTTTGGAAAGCAAACAGCCCAACGTATAATTTTTAAAGGCATAATGAGTCTTTTGAATATGTCATTTTTTTCCACAAGTTTTTGCAAAATGTGGAAAGAAAATTAAAACACATTTTTGTTTACACAAAGCTGTCCATTTATGCAATATTTCTAACACATAGCATGTACATAGCAAAAATTGCACCCCAAAATACATTCTGCTATTCCTCCTGAGTATGGCGATACCACATGTGTAACACTTTTTCACAGCCTGGCCACATACATAGGCCTAACATCCAAGTAGCGCTTTACACAAAGTTGTCCATTTATCCACTTTAAGACTGGGCCTATTTTTGACACTTGGTGTTTACAAGCTAAAATCATTTTTTTTGCTAGAAAATTACTTGGAACCCCCAAACATTATATATATTTTTTTTTAGCAGAGACCCTAGAGAATAAAATGGAGATCGTTGCAATATTTTTTATCACACCATATTTGCGCAGCAGTCTTCCAGATGCGATTTTTTTGAAAAAAATTCACTTTTTTGAACTAAAAAATAAGACAACAGTAAATTTAGCACAATTTTTTTCCATAATGTGAAAGATAATGTTACGCCGAGTAATTAGATACCCAACATGTCATGCTTCAAAATTGCGCATGCTCACAGAATGGCGCCAAACATTGGTACTTAAAAATCCCCATAGGCAACATTTTAAAAATTTCTGCAGGTTACTAGCTTAGAGTTACAGAGGAGCTCTAGGGCTCAAATTATTGCTCTCGCTCTAACGATCGCGGCGATACCTCACATGTATGGTTTGAACACCGTTTACATATGTGGGCGGGACTTGCGTATGCGTTTGCTTCTGCGCGCGAGCTAACGGGGACAGGGCGCTTTAATTTTTTTTTTTTTTTCCTATTTATTTTATTTATTATTTTTTTATTTTTACACAGTTTAAAAAAAAAATGTTTTGATCATTTTTATTCCTATTACAAGGAATGTAAACATCCCTTGTAATAGAAATAGGCATGACAGGTCCTCTTTATTGTGAGATCTGGGGTCAAAAAGACCTCACACCTCACAACTACACTAAAAAAGAAAAGAAAAAAAAAATTGTTGAAAGAGGAAAAAAAAAAAAAGAAAAAAAAAAGCGGCCCTTTAAACCGGTTGCTAGGCAACGTCTTTTGACGTAGCTCCGGTCCTCCAAGACCATAGAGTTGAGTGAGGGCCATCTTGCCCTCACTCGACTTCCTGTCTCTGAGGATCCGGGACCGGATAGTTTTCCCCGCTGCCGGCGGGTCCGGTAAGCTGGGAAAACGTCTGGGACGCGGCAGGAGGGGGGGGGGCACCTCTTCCCCTGCACCGTAAGGGTAATTCCGCGGCGAATCCGCCACTGGGACCACCCTTATCTGAAAGCCGACCGCCCGCCGTTTCAAAAAATACCGGGGTTATGGGGGCTATCTGCTGCCATAACCCCAGTATTTAGCTTTTAATGGCCGACGCATATAGTCGTTAGGCGGTCAGTAAGTGATTGCATGCATATGGCAAACAGGTGATGATGACTGATGGGGTGACAGGTGACGATGACTGATGGGGTGACAGGTGACAATGACTGATGGGGTGACAGGTGACGATGACTGATGGGGTGACAGGTGACGATGACTGATGGGGTGACAGGTGACGATGACTGATGAGGTGACAGGTGACGATGATTGATGAGGTGACAAGTGACGGTGATTGATGGGGTGACAGATGACAATCACTGACGGGGTGACATGTGACGATGATTGATGGGGTGACAAGTGACGATCACTGTTGGGGTGTCAAGTGACGATGACTGATGGGGTGACAGGTGACAGTGATTGATGGGGTGACAGGTGACGGGCGATGGTCACTGATGGGTGACAGGTGACGGGCGATGGTGCACGGCGGTACTGATGGCAGTCTCTGGTGACCGGTGAATTTTAGGCTATGTTCACATGTGAGCGTAGCGATCGCGGGCAGAATCACTGCGATTCTGCCCGTGATCCAGAAATCATTGCAAATTGCGGGACGCCTTTTTTGGGCGTCATGCGATGTTTGCGCGATGTTACCGCGATTCGGCAGGCGGAAATGGTGGCAACATCGCACAGCTTTTGGGGTGCTATTGCAAAAAACGGGCAACGCACAGGCGCCCCGCAATTTGCAATGATTTCCGGATTGCGGGCAGAATCGCGGTGATTCTACCCGCGATCGCTGCGCTCACATGTGAACGTTATGGGTGTCAATTTCTGGGCACTGATGAGGTGACTGTTGGGTGACAGGTGACATTGGGGGGGGCTGAGGACTGTGTGGGGGGACCTTTATTAGTGTGATTTTACTTTTGCAGGTACACAGAGCAGTAACTCACTGTTTCTAGTTCTTCTCCCCTCATACTGGAAACTGTATGAGGAGAGAAGAGCTAGTAACAGTGAGTTACTGCTCTTTGTTTACATTTTCTGATCGGCTGTGAATGGATTCACAGCCGATCACATAGTAAACAGTCACTATCAGTGACTGTTTACTACTGCCGGTGACAGCTGTGTTCCTACGGAACACAGTGCCACCGACATGACCGCGCTGCGCGCTCCCGATCGCGCATGCGCGGTCATCTCCCGGCCGCCTCCATTGTGATCGGCTGTGTCATTGGAACACAGCCGATCACGTGGGAAACAGCCACGCCCAGTGGCTGTTTCCCCCCTGCCGGTGACGGGGGGTGTCCGCCCAGGATAATAGCCGCACCGTCCCGCCGTCATATGACGGCGGGCGGGCGGTAAGTGGTTAAGATGGTCATGGTCAGTAATGCCAGGGGGTATTTTTCAAAGTGATTTCTCAGCAAAATAAAGCATAGAAACATGGGTAGATGGGTGAGATTGCTTAGAATATTAAAAATGAATTAAATAGCATTTTTGGTTTGTGGTGCTCAGATGCAGTATAGTTCCGCTTTAAGCCATGCCCAAAATTTAGTGCAATTAAATCATGCCCTTTTTTTTAGCATGATGCATTCTTCATCCCAAGGTGTCCCTATTTCTCAGGTTCCATAGTTGGGGGGTAACATTTGCCTGAAGTGTTCTTTTAGAGTTTAACTTTTTTTAAAGATGGATTAGAACCCCTGTCGGTTTTTTTTTTTTTTGCTGTCTGTGACTCTGTTAGGGAAATTCACCCTCTCTATTTGTTTTAGAATGTAAGCCATCAAATGAGTGGGTACACTCAAAAAGAGTATATGGCATTCGTCTCAAATAGGTATAGAGAACACACCACAAGGACAAGGAAGGGGAATATTAGCGATGCCCAGATTGGGGATAGTGGACTTTGGAATCACATAGAAATCTAAAAACAAATAGTCCAATAACATTTTGTTGGAGGTCCATCCAAAAGATGGAGAAAGATGGAACTGCCCTACATCCACAGCACTGTATCCTGAACACAAGGGACACAAAATGGCAACCTGAATGTTTAAGCTGAATAGATCTGGAGTTGAATATAATCATCTCTGGGTCTGTGAAGGCCCAGATGGGAGTGCTCCAGATGCATGGGGTATCCCTAGGAAACCATAAACGGGCACAGTCCAAATGAGCCCCCAAAAACTGTCTCAAACCCTAAGATCACAGAAAATAAGTAGCCACTGTAGCAGCCATGGTCCAACATCTATCTATTTATTCTGTTACCATTATCATCAAAAGTGAAAGTAAAAAAAAAATACAACATTTTGGGTTATCCTCAGAAAATTAATAGAGGGGAAATCTTCCAATATGGCATTCGTTCTGGTGATCCTGGAGACAACCATAGATTTCTTTATTTTGAAGGGATTTCCTTTCACTTCCTACTTGGCTATGGGGCATGAAGTGAAGGAAAATCTCCCCAAAAAACCTCTCTCCACATTGAAAAAAAAAAGTTTTGCCTTAACCGGTTGCCGACTGCCGCAAGTACATATACTGCGGCGGTCAGCCCCGGCCAGGCAAAGTGACGTATGGGTACGTCACTTGCCTGTCAGTTGCTTGTGAGCCAATAGCGGGCGAGCGGGCGCCCGCGGAGGCGCGTGCCCGCCCCGGCTCGTTCCCTAGGAAGTCTGTGCATATGACCGGCGGACCCGATGTCCGCCGGTCACTCGGCGATCGTCGGTGGAGAGGGAGAAAGGCAGGAGGCTAATGTAAACAAGCCGCCTGTCATTCTCCCCTGTGTAGGAATAGTGATCATACGGTTCTACTATGTAGGACCATGGATCACTGTTCCTACACCAGTAGCCATGTCCAATCACAGTTAGAAGCACGCCCCTAGGGACACACTTAACCCCTCCTTCCCCAATAAAGTTAACCCCTTCCCTGCCAGTGTCATTTTGCAGTAACAGTGCATATATTTAGCACTGATTACTGCAGTAATGTCACTGGTAACCCCAAAAGTGTCAAAAATGTCAGTCAAGGGTCCGATCTGTCCGCCGCAATGTCGCAGTACCGCAAAAAAAATCGCAGATCACCGCCATTACGCGTTAAAAAAAGAAACACCAAAAATGACAAAAATCTTTCCCTTAGTTAGTAAAGGCAATAACTTTTGTGCAAACCAATCAAAATACGCTTTTTGCAATTTTTTTTACCAGATGTAGCATAAAACAAATTGGCCTAAAATGTTAAAAAATTTAGATTTTTACATTTTTTTGGGGGGAATTTCATGTAAAAAAATGTGAAAAATATTGTTATTTTTGCAAAATTGACGCTCTTTTTTTGTTTATAGCGCAAAAAGTAAAAATCGCACAGGTGATTAAATACCACCAAAAGAAAGCTCTGTTTGTGGGAAAAAAAGGACGTCAAATTCGTTTAGGTACAGCATCGCATGACCGCGCAATTGTCCGTTAAAGTCACGCAGTGCCGAATCGCAAAAAAAACCCTGGTCGGAATGGGGGTAAAATCTTCCGGGGCTTAAGTGGTTAAGTTAAACTTTAAAAGAACACTTCAGGCAAATTATACCTTCCAACTATGGAACCGGAGAAACAGGGACACGTAATTAATTTCCATCAAAACACAGGCACACCCTGGTGAATTGGGAAGCACATATCAATCTCTAGTCTGCTTGCAGGATTCATTTTATGAATGGACACCATTTTGGGGCTCAGTACCTTTTGTTAGTGTTACATTTGTTAATTGACAATTTAGAAACTTGTGAAAGAGAATGGGAATCTGCTTTTCATGACTCATACGTTAATGTGTCAATATGGCGTAGCCTGTGTTGGTTTAGTTAAAATGGGTCCATCAATAGGAGAAAGATTTTCCATTTTCAGTCCTCTGTATTATCCTTGTATCTTCCTTTTCACACTCTTTACAGTATGAGTAATGCAGCAATTTATGCAGCCATACATCAACTGTGACATTTTCTTTTTCTCATCATTTTCATGTATGTTTGCTCCCCTCTAGAAGTGCCATATGCATGAGCTGTACTATAGATCACAGAAAGACGTCATCCTCCATTTGACTGACAGGAACCATCCTAATGATGCTTTATATAAAATCTCTACATGTTTATGATTGTGTCAGCATAACTTAGCAATTCACTGTGGTAAGCATTTCAGTTTTCAAGGGGTTTCTCCTGCACATTTGATCATGGGTACAAAAAATAAGATAAAAATATAATAAAAACACTACCGACAATAGGAGACCATGGGCAGGTTAACACAGTTCTGTGTTATAAAAAATACAAAGGCTTTTATTTTTTGAGGTTAGCAAAATCAGAATTGTAATGCCCTGAAGGTTTAAATTACATTTAAGATTTCAATCTCTGCTATTTTTAGTATTGCCCTTGTAACAAAAAAGGTACTTAAAGCAGAACACTAAAAACAACAAGATAAAAATGAATAACTCGATATAAAAACAAAAGCAGCTTTTGCTGCAATAAACATCTTTAACCACTTACCGACCGCCGCACGACTATTTACTGCGGCGGTCAGCCCTGTAAAGGCAAAGTGACGTAGTACTACGTCGCTAGCCTGAGAGCCTCTAGGGGGCGAGCGTGCGCCGCCGGAGGCGCGTTCCCGCCCCCGCTCGTTCCCTAACAAGTCCGCGCGTGTGACTGGTGGACCCGATGCACTTTAAAATGTATTTATTCATTTATTCACGGCACACATTAAGTGGTATCACCATTCACGCTAAGCAAATATAATATTGCTATCTCTTAAAAAACGGTAGCGCCGTTCACAACCCCATTTGCACTATTTGATGTCCGCCGGTCACTCGGGATCTCCCCGTGGAGGGAGAAAGGCAGGCGGCTGATGTAAAAAAAGCCGCCTGTCATTCTCCCTGATGTAACTGCAGAGATCATACGATCCTGCTATGTAGGATCTTAAGTCTCTGTGGTTACATCACTAGCCACACCCCTTTACAGTTAGAAGCACGCCCCTAGGGACACACACACTTAACCCCTGCATCACCAATAAAGTTAACCCCTTCCCTGACAGTGTCATTTTTACAGTAACAGTGCATATGTATAGCACTGATTACTGTAGTAATGTCACTGGTACCCCCAAAAGTGTAAAAAATGTCAGTCAAGGGTCCGATCTGTCCGCCGCAATGCCGCAGTCCCGCAAAAAAAATCGCAGATCGCCGCCATTACTCGTTAAAAAAAAAACCAAATATGACAGAAATCTTTCCCTTAGTTAGTAAATGCAATAACTTTTGTGCAAACCAATCAAAATACGCTTATTGCGATTTTGTTTTACCAAACATATGTAGCAGAAAACAAATTGGCCTAAAATGTTAAAAAATTTTGATTTTTACATTTTTTGGGGGGAATTTCATATAAGAAAATGTGAAAAATATTGTTATTTTTTCAAAATTGTTGCTCTTTTTTGTTTATAGCGTACAAAGTAAAAATCGCACAGGTGATCAAATACCACAAAAAGAAAGCTCTGTGGGAAAAAAAAGGACGTCAATTTAATTTGGGTACAGCGTCGCAGGACCGCGCAATTGTCCATTAAAGTCACACAGTGCCGAATCGCAAAATAGGCCCTGGTCAGGAAGGGGGTAAAATCTTCCGGGGCTTAAGTGGTTAAGTCAAAAATTCCTCTGGAGTACTTTTTTTGCCACTTGATGTCCTCAGTTTGATATCCAGTATCATTCAACCCTTCCTCTTAGTCCAAGTGGTAATGAGCTCATCTTTGTGCTGCTTCTTCTTTCACTGTTCAGTCACAGGCTGGGGTAGATCTAGGACCACTTGGAATTTGTAGTGGCCCCCATGGTACCATGATCCATCTGACACGTGTATTTTAGCTGGATGGATCCTAGGATTATATACATTATTACCCTGATTAGGGTTGTTTATACTGAGACTGCATAAATTCTCCTGGGTGCTTCTGATGGACAGTGCTCCTGCTGTTGACGAGATCACTTTTCATAATCCCCATCTGAACAATGTTGAAATATGTGAAACTCACATAGAGTGGGTGACTTTCTCCCCTGATATTCTCCTGGGGTCCCCCATCCAGAGGGTTATCCCAGCAGTGATTTTCTTTTTTTAACCACTTGCCGACCAGACGCCTTTGTTTTACTGTGCCAGGTCGGTTCTATTACGCAAAACAACGAACCTGTACGTCGCCTCGTGTAACAGATAGTGGGGGCACGCGTGCGCCGCCAGAGTTGTGCAATGTTATTGGTCGGAGGGGGAGCAAATCAGTGGGTCTGGCGGGCGCAATGTCCACCGGCCACCCACGATTGCTCCCCATGGAGAAAGAATGGCGGTCTGCCGCTGTTCTGTCAGTGATGAACACAGGCATCTTGTGTTCCTCCTATCTAGTGAGTCCACCCCCCCACACAGTTAGAAAGCACCCCCTAGGGACACATTTAACCCTTTGATCACCCCTGGTGTTAACCCCTTCCCTGCCAGTGTCATTATTACAGTAACAGTGCATTTTTTTTTTTTTTAGCACTGATTACTGTAGTAAGGTCACTGGTCCCCCCAAAAGTGTCAAAAATGGAAGTTATGACCGCAGTGTCACAGTCCCGCTAAAAATCACTGATCGCGTCCATTACTAGTAAAAAAATAAAATTAATAAAAATTACATAAATGTTTCCCCTAGTTTGTAGACGTGATAATTTTTGCGCAAACCAATCAAAATACGCTTATTGGGATTTTTTTTTACCAAAAATATGTAGCAGAACACAAATTGGCCTAAAATGATGAAAAAATTTGATTTTAAGTTTTTTTTATTGGTAATGTTTTATATTGTTTAATATTGTTATTTTTCAGAATTGACGCTCTTTTTTTGTTCATAGCGCAAAAAAAATAAAAATCGCAAAGGCGATCAAATACAGCCAAAAGAAAGCTCTATTTGTGGGAAAAAAAGGACATCCATTTTATTTCGGTACAGCGTGGCACAACCGCGCAATTGTCCGTTAAACTAACGCAGTGCCGGATCGCAAGAAATGGCCTGGTCATTAAGGGGGAACATTTTCCGGTCCAGAAGTGGCTAAGAAACCACTCCCATTAGACTCACTTTCCCACATGGATACAGACAAACACACAGGAATTTCTTCTGAATAACAGAAGGGAGGATTCTGCAACATAGATCACCCAGAGGGGAATGTTTTTGTTTCTCAACAAAAGTGCAGTTATGCTTCACAAATGTGGGTATTATATACTAGGGATGTGGTATATCAAATTGAACATGTGACATCCATTTCAGACTTTTTGTATAAGGACTAAAAACCTGAGCCTACTCTGGGTCAAAAATCTTATAAGTCATTTTGGAAATTACCAGGCACCCTCCCTCATCCTGCACTGGGTTTTGTAGATATTAGCCAGCTATATCAGTCTTTAGTTTGGGTACAAGCTAATTTTCCTTGATGGTATATAATTAATTATCAATGGGAAATTCTCAGCTACAGCATGGCAAGGGCTGTCTATAGTATTGGATGGACCCTGGGCAAATATTTTCTTGGGCCCTACCAAATGCACTTATCAACTATTTGTGGGCAGTGCGGGCTAAAGGGGCCACTGCTTTGGGCCCCACAACAATGGCTGGGCCCGGGGCAGCTGCCCCTTTTGCCCTGTGTTAAAGACAGCCCTGAGCATGGCACAGTGACACTGATCGACACTTATCTCTAATATTTAGAGCCTTAATGAGTAAATTAAAACAAAATAATGGAACTGCTCTATGGACTGCTGACATCTCTTGTAACATTGCCAGAATGTTTTATGCCCATATAAAAATGCCTGGTGTGGAAATTGCCAAGAACTTTGGAAATCATTTTAAGGAATAGTGTTCATACTATTCCACTACCATCCATGATGTGAAGCCCTAGACATAAAGGGGTAGCCTGACCCTCTAGGGACTTGGATACCCTGGTCTTCCAGGTTTGTGGTCGGACATGCGACTAAAAATGCCATTTTATGAAAAAAAAAAAAGTATTGTTGTAAAATTTTAATAAGACACCAAGATCACCAAGACACCAACATCATGGGCTGTAGCTCCCTGGAGAAACTAAGTAATAAAATAACAATAAAATAATATCCCTAGACGTGTTAGAAAATTCTTTACATCTACATCAACTAAATATTTTCTTTTAAAAGTCCAAAATTCTACCACTGAGGTCCCTAACTCCATTTGCTTCCATTTCTCCAATATTTTGGTAAAAATAAGCAGATTTCTACAAAACTTCTCCATTTCAGAAAAATGTGCTGGAGTCGATAGGGAAGGTGAAAGTGGGTTTTTAATAGGAAGAAACAGAAGCACCTTTGACCTGATCCTGTGGCCAAAATGGCTTCAATATTTTACATTTTTTTCACAGTAAGAATAAAATAGACAGTAAAATAAAGTTAAAGCAATAGTACCCAAAAACACACAAAGAAAAGAAGAAAAACCCAATTACAAATAAGATAAACCAGAAATACATTCCCACAAAAGACACACTTTCTAATAAAAAATCGATCAATTATTCCTTCAAGCCAATTTTACCTAAGCAGCTCGGTGAGCAAAACTATAAGTTTCCACTTTAGCCAAGTTCCACTGACGTCATTTTATGACAATATCTATTTCACCAAATTCACTCCAGTCATCCTTGTTATCTAATGCACAGAGTCTGTACAGTATTTCCTTTGGCTTGCGTTCCACGCCTGAATATCACATTGCCTCTTGCACAGTTAGTGCCTTTCTAAGCTTGACGAGCCCCAAATACTATTTAACATGCTTGTTTGCTTTTAAATAATGAATGACTACATTAAAACTGTTAGAGGGAAAAATCACAATAAATTTAGTCAGCTACTGTTTTTCCTATTTTAGTCATTTCCTTAAAAGAAAATTCAGATGCGGAATTTTACATTTATTGAATAGACAATGAATAAGTGTTCTTAATGCAATGAAAAGAGAAAATGGAAAAGTATTTATGCTCTAGAATGTTGATTGAGGCTCAGCAGCCATAAATGCCAAGCTATTATCACAGTGTGCGCCTGATGCCAAGTGATGAGCTAAAGTTTACGTAAACCTTGGAAAAAGATTTTACACAGTAAGGCTGAGGGTAATTATCCTTTTTTATTCATATCAAAGCAACACTAATAACACTAATCTAACCAATATTCCATTATGCACCATCCAATAAAAGCATGGATGAACTGTATTTATAAAATTTAGCATTAACATGTTTACAAGAGTTTAAAAAAAAAAAAAAGGCTTGCTAATTTTCTAGCCTCTAATCTGCCCATTCTCAACTTTTATTTTTTCCCTATTTTTTTTACCACGAAGGAACCATTGACAAAATGTTCAGGGAACCCTTATGAAAAATGATATTGGCAACTCATCTATAAATTCTTTGACAAAAAAATAAATAATACAATTTGGGGTACCCAGTTTATTTGAAACCACGGATGGATTGAACATCTTCTCACTCTGTATAACAAAATGAATCCCAGTAATGATCATGAATTTAAAAAGAAGCCAATTATAATGGCTAGAAAATGAATGGAAATAGAAAAATTGTAGAATTAAACCAATAATACTGGCTAAAAAAAATAAAAAATAAAACATAAACAATGAAAATTGTAGTGTTCCCTTAGTTGTAGGATCCCTTATATTGGTGGTTTGTGAAAAAGCACTCCCTTACATTGGTACTTAGTGAGAAGAATGCACCCTCCATTGGTGGTCAGTGGTCGAAATGTAACCCTTATAGATGTCATTATTGTCAGTGGTTACATACCTTGCAGATGAGAGAAAAGGCTCTACTGGTTTATATCAATAGAAAGAGCACGAGGGAAATGGTGAGCTAAGAAACCCCTAGACCACATGCACACAAATGGTTTGAGGTTTTGCTTAAACTCCTGACATTTTTCCCGCCTAGGAACCCGCAGGTGGAGCATGCAGCTAGCCATATGGTGAATGTCTATAGACTGCCGTATTTGGGTGTGCACTTTCAAGCATTGATGTAAACGTGCATACACATATAATGGATTTCCTGAACGTCTCAAACCACCTTTGTGCAAGCGTCTTTAACAATTTTATGTAATTTTTAAAAGTAATTTGCAATCTTTTTTAAATCTGCAGGTTTTATTAAAATACTACCTGGTAAACCTGCCAAGAGGGCTCTTGCCAGGCATTCAGGAGGTGATAATATGTCAAAAATATAACCGGGCTAATAGGCAAGCAGGCTGCAGCTTATAGTGAGACGACACCAAAAATATAAAATAATTAAAAAGCTGCACTCAGTGTGACAAAATACAAATGTATCTAAAAATAAATGTGAAAAATGCGTGCATAAATCCAACTGAATAAAAAATGACACACAAACAATGATAAATAATAATCAGTGAATAAGTTCAATAATAATAGTCCCAAAAAATTGTGACAATAATATTGAAATATGAATGAAAATTAAAATGGATTTGCTGAAGAATATAAGTGCAAAAAAGATTTTCGTCCTTCAGCACGGTGCAAAAATCACCAAAGCATGCCAATGCGCTTACCAGATACCGGTAAGTAATGTGCCCATCAAGCAGACATTACATAAGGATCCAGGTAGGTTCAGGAGGTGATACTTCTGTATCCTGAATGTCTTGCTTTTTTTGTTTTTTTTTTAAATGCCAAGGAGGGGTTTGTGTCAAAATATAGCACACCAACTTTGAGCCCAGCGTTTGGCTCATGGTTGCAGTGCTCTCATTGACCTCAATGGGCAAATTTGACAGAGGGTGCCCCCTGTTAAACCCTGTAGACCAAGTTAGATTTTCTGGGGTCTTGGCATGTGTACAACCCTGTCTTGCTGTAATGTTAGAATTTAAGTTGGTGGTCAAGAGGGCAGTAAAATTAGAGCTCAGTTGACAGTCAGTTGAAAAAGCCCTTAGGATTTGCATCTACTTTTATTGCTAATGATTTTAGTAACACAACTAAAGTCCCCTGTATAGCTCTTGCCTAATGAGGTGACTGCCAGTAAGTGATTCAACCTCCCCGTAGCAAAAGAATTACATTGCTTGTGTAGCTTTGCCCTTAGAATAGGTACACATAATAGCCAAAAGAAAAGCAGGAAAAAAAACTTGTTGGTTAGAAGTGTATTTATCTATTAGAATTAAGTTAATGCAAAAAAAGTTATCCTTTCATAGGCGTTAAAGGAAAAATATTGCTACCGCAGACCTGCTCTACCAGGGGAAGCATATGGTCTCCATGCTTCAGGAAATATGACTCATGCTCTTGATGAGCTATCTCCTAAAAGCTTGCTGTATACGGAAAACCAATTAAATATGTCTGGTCTGCTTGAAACAAAATAAAAAACTTAAGATTGTTTTCTTTTCTTAATACATTTTATTTTTATTATTTGACAACAATCATTGCAATCCATTTTGGTGTCAGGCGATAGAGTATTGCACCCCCTCTGGTGCACAGTATAGCTTTAATTGTTCTGATTGATTTGACATGATATAAAATGAAATCAACAGCCTCGCCGACCCCAGGGATCCAATCAAGAATATTATGGTTTATCTGTACATAAAATGTAATAGGACTCAGCAGACAGCTATTAAGGCCTCTTTTACATGGACATTCACGGCGGACCTGTTTAGAAGCCCCATGCAGCCCTATGGACAGGTGGGTGTAAACAGACACTGAGCACATCCTGGTCTCAAAAAATAAAATGGAAAAAGATGTAGAAGGGACGGATCAGAGGTAGCCTGATGAAAACAGAAAGTGGAGTCCGTTTACATCAGGCTGTCCATAGAGCTGTCATGGGTCCACCCATGCCCACAACAGTGTTTCTCAACTCCGGTCCTTAGGGCCCACTAACAGGCCAGGTTTTCAAAAAAAACTGAAATGCATCACAGGTGACCTCATTTGCTGCTTAGTGATTGCAGTATTCTAGTCTGCATCTTCCCAAGGTAATACCTAAAATCTGGCCTGTTAGTGTGCCCTAAGGCAGTGGTCCTCAACCCTGGTCCTCAGGGCCCACTAACAGGCCAGGTTTGCAAGATAACTGAAATACATCCCAGGGGATATAATTTGCTGCTCAGTGATTGCAGTACTCTAGTCTGCATCTCCCCAATGTAATACTTAAAATCTGGCCTGTTAGTGGGCCCTGAGGACCGGAGTTGAGGACCACTGCCCTAAGGAACGGAGTTCAGAAACACTGAACTGGACACTGACATCCATCCACTTCAGCTTTGATTCTGTAGACCCCCGATGAGTGAGTGGAAAAATACCACAATTTAAATCAAATAAACAATTATGTTTTATAAAATTAGAGTGTTCAGCAATTCCCAGCAGCCCTTTAAAAATTGAATATATTGTAGATCCACCATCTACTGTAGCTAGAAGATGATATGTATTTGGTTGCAATGAGGGGGTCTTAATTAACCTCATGCCTGCAGGTAAAAAAATCTTAGCGGCTTAATCCAATTTTGAATCTTTGGCATGTTTTAGTAAAACTGTACATTGTTCATTGCAATTACTAAGTGTATCCCAAAAATGATACCTTGTATTTTTCAGGGTAAATTAGACCTTCTTTTTGTCATGGACTTGCAATAGTGTTGGCAAGCTTACCTGTCCCTTTATGTCTGTATTAGAGGTCAGACTGCATTTCTGGTTCCTTTTTATCACCTCTACTTCCTGTTCCTGCCCCGCCCAGGTCATCACAGGAAGTCTATATTAACCAGTGCACTGCAGGTCTGCTTTGCTGTTCAACAGTGTTTGTTTCCTGTTTCCTGTGTGCCGTGTGCTTGATCTACTTTTTTGTGTACCGACTTTGGCTTGTCTCTGACTATTCCTGTTTGCCTGTTACCCTGACCTTTGGCCTGTCCCTCGGTTACCCTTGTCTGCCTGTTACCCCGACCTCGGCTTACCCATCACCATTCTGTGTGTCCTGAGTGGCTGCTTCCCTTCTCTCCCTATGGAGCGTGACCCGGGGGACCCCAGGGGCCGCGACCTGGGCCCAGCTACAGCCAAGTCTATCCTCACCACTAGAGGCTCTGGTGAACACCTGCTGGGTCTTAGACTCCGCGCCCTGGGGAATCTTGGGCTCACGTTACGGTCCATCCGCAGCAGTCTACTATCGGGTTCACTACCTTGCGCTGCACCCCTGCCTCCAACAGGGTGCAGTCGTCACCTGGCCACAGGTGACCTGACACTTTTGGTGTGATAAATGGTAATAGATATCTCCTGATATTTTTTTTTTTGGGGGGGGGGGGATTAATTTTTTTAAAGGAAAACTGAAACAAAACAGCCAGAAAAAATGTAGTTATATTTTTATTACCGTTACTGTGACCTACCACCAATAAACCCGCAAAATAAATTCTTCTATTCTTGACGTCTATGGTGATATTATTATATTGTATTATTAATTAAATTTTTATAGTATAGCTTATAGTATATTATTTGTTGCTTGTACTCGTTAAATAAAACGTTTCTTTTTTAATCCTACCTAAAACATACTGACTCTGACCTTTAAAATGTGACTTTGAGGGCAACAAGGGAAAAACACCAATCTTTTAAATTATATGCTGGAGAGATATCTTTAAAGCAAAACTTCACTCTCTCTGTCAACACTGACCACTATTTGAAATCCTTATGCTGTTTGCATTTGTAAAAAGATAAGAACATATATCATATTTCTTTGTTTTAACCTATTTTTTTTTCACATTTCTTCAGTTACTTTCTGGTTTCCAGGATTAGGCGAATTAGGTCATACATCCCAGGAGTCTTCAGGGGCGGTGGGAGGGGTTTTCTCAGCTAAGCACACCCTCCTGTCTGCATGCCTGAGCTAAGCAGACAGATTCCAGAAGTAAATGCTACATAAATCATTCCCCCTTACTCAAGATGGCCATGTCCAGAAATGCTAGGGTTTTTTAGAGTGGTGGATCAAAAATAAAGCACAGAGACATGGATAGATGGGGGAGTTTGCTTCGAATATTAAAAATAAATTAATAAGCATTTTTGGTTTGTGGTGCTCATGTGGGGTTACAGAACAGTAAGATTTTTACAGACAGTGTCAGCAACACCATAATCTAGAATCAGATAGAGTATATTGGATGTGTAATAGAATTTAAAACTTTTATTTTTAGTTTTGGTTTGGATTAAATACAGAAGGACTCCAATCTGATTCATTCAGATTGAGCTGTAACCCCTGATTTTTTATTAGACAGTAGTATGCCTGAATTGCACGGTGGAAGTAGCAGCCATAGTGTCCAAAGGCTATAGGAAAGTATAATCTTACAGATGAATTCTTCCCTAACAATAACTATTCTTAAAAATATCGTCTTACCAGATGGGGTGGGAGGGTGATCTGTCTGTTACCCCTGAGGTGGATCTGTCTGTTACCCCTGAGGTGGAGGATTGGCAAAAATGGAGTGCAAGAATCCACAAAGGCATTCTCAACTTTGCCTTAATAGAGGCAGGGTACAAAGTCCAGGCCAGATGGTACTTAGTTCCAGAATGCTTGGCCAAAATGTTTCCAGGAACCTCAGCCAACTGTTTCAGGGATTGTGGGCAGATAGGTACACCGTTACATGTGTGGTGGACATGCCCCAAGGTTTGCCGACACCTAGACGGCCGCACCCATCTACTTTCTTCTTTTCTTATTCCTTTTATTACTTCTCTGACATCTACCAGTCTAATATCATATTCTTTATGTTTCCCCTTTCCTTATTTTGAGATTTAAAAGTTACATTTGGGGATCTGTTACCCCATAAATGGGTTTGTTATAAAACTTGGAAATGTTTAGTGCTTACTGAGAGCCGGGGTCGCGGGTGGTGGGCTTCCCATTCGGGGTGGTCTATGACCAGTGGGTGCTGTTCGAGACAGTTATGATCTCAGGGTCTGGGGCTTCAATGCTCCATATAAAGATTTAAAGCAGTAGTATACCCAATGTTTTTACTTTTACCTACAGGTAAGCCTATAATAAGGCTTACCTGTAGGTACAATTAATATCTCCTAAACCTGCACAGTTTAGGAGATATTTAGAAAAATGCAAGAAATGTTGGACCCGGCGCTACCTCTTTAAATAGTATTGTGCAAATATGTGCTGTAAAAGTGCATGTGTTGCGATCAACAAAGTGAAAAGTGCTACGTGCCGTTTAAAACCAACAATAGGTATTAACCTGGGCTGTGCTCATTGTGCCATATTTAAAATGTCATATACCATACATTTATACAAAGTGCCAAGTGCTGATAAAACCAAGTGCCACGTGTTGTGATCCGTGCTAAAACAATATATGGCGCGTGGTTTGTGTACGTCAATACGTCACTTCCGGTTTTGGTGGTTTGAGCCAGTGGAACGCGGAAGCGACCCGGCGAACACCATTCAAGCTGATCGTGAACTCCCCAAACTGTGAGTGGATGCTAAATATTTTCGCTTTATACAACAAATACTACGCAATGGAGGTTTATTCTTTGTTGTAGTGACCAAGAAGTGTCGAGTCAAAGGCTTAAGAGTGCGGTAAGCAGCGGTGCTTTTCTTGGTGGAACATCCGCCGGCGCCATATATTGTTTTAGCACGGATCACAACACGTGGCACTTGGTTTTATCAGCACTTGGCACTTTGTATAAATGTATGGTATATGACATTTTAAATATGGCACAATGAGCACAGCCCAGGTTAATACCTATTGTTGATTTTAAACGGCACGTAGCACTTTTCACTTTGTTGATCGCAACACATGCACTTTTACAGCACATATTTGCACAATACTATTTAAAGTGGTAGTGCCGGGTCCAACATTTCTTGCATTTTTCTAACTCTACTACCTCAGAGGTAGGTCGGAGGCAGCTTACACCACAAAAAATTGATTTTGTACTGAAACTCCATAGCGCTGGTATATAACCCCCCTTTTTTAGGAGATATTTGCCCTAGCGGCGCATTCGCTCTGAAGGTCCGGCGGACCTTCAGAGTTCCTTGCTGGCTACTTGCTGGTAAGTGACTCCCACGCGGATGCGCGGGAGTGACGTCATCGTGGCTCTGGCCACTCACAGCGCCGGAGCCGCAGAAACCGGAAGAGACGCCCAGGGAGCATTACAGCTCCTACATTGGTGTTTGGGCGTCCGTGTCGGAGCTTCGTTTTAAGGTAAGTATTTCAAAATGAGCTAGTATGCGATGCATACTAGCAAACCCTGAACATGTATATCTAAAGCCGGTGCAGCTATGGACCAAGCAACATGTATATTAAAAAAGAATAGCGCAACCATGCAAAAGAAATGACTATTAAATATGGAGACAATCCATAAATAAAAATGGGGATTTAGTCCCACCATATGGCCATAACGTGCTCAAGCCCACCACTGCGTCAAAGTACCCCATTATCAGTGGGTCCTACAGTGTTGTCTCCAAGGGTTGGAGAGGCTGGATTCACCCCTTTTTTATGGATAGTGTAGGACCCACTGATAATGGGGTACTTTGACGCAGTGGTGGGCTTGAGCACGATATGGCCATATGGTGGGACTAAATCCCCATTTTTATTTATGGATTGTCTCCATATTTAATAGTCATTTCTTTTGCATGGTTGCGCTACTCTTTTTTAATATACATGTTGCTTGGTCCATAGCTGCACCGGCTTTAGATATACATGTTCAGGGTTTGCTCCCCCAATTTTTTGCTTGTTTATTATGTATTCGGTCTGACCAGACTTCTGAGGTTGAGCATCCCCCCCCCCCACACACCTGTACTCTATCAGAGTCCACCATCAAGTAGATATAGGAGGAGTCCTTTGTAGTGCATTAGCACATCCATCCCAGCAAGGAGTGTTGTCTCCAAGGGTAAGAGAGGCTGGATTCACCCCTTTTTTATGGATAGTGTAGGACCCACTGATAATGGGGTACTTTGACGCAGTGGTGGGCTTGAGCACGATATGGCCATACGGTGGGACTAAATCCACATTTTTATTTATGGATTGTCTCCATATTTAATAGTCATTTCTTTTGCATGGTTGCGCTATTCTTTTTTTAATATACATGTTGCTTGGTCCATAGCTGCACCGGCTTTAGATAAACATGTTCAGGATTTGCTCCCCCAATTTTTTGCTTGTTTATAAGTTTCGTATACCAAGCTCACTTGGACTGATTGTTTTCAAACTTTATGCAGTTCTCATGCAAGTCCAGCAAGCATCTATCCTAAATTCTCAGATTGCAAGTGTTTTGCCTTGTGCATCCATAATCTATAATTTGTGCAGGAAGCTTCAATGACAAGTTAATGCTTTGTGTCTGAAACAAGTCATTACAGAGCGGACGTATTATTGTAATGGCTGAGATTGCATTATATGTAACAAGTACAATATAAATTTTGCAATGAATATCACATACTATAAACTGTACAGTAACAGAAAAGGGCAGATTATAGGGGGAGAATAAATAGGGTTTTCCACATAACTTGAAAAGATCTTTTGAATTTAGGATTAAAGACAATTTCACATACATGCATGAGAGACATGTTTTAAATACATTATGATTCATCTCTAAATGAAGTGCATTTTATAAATATTGTAACAAAGACGAAGCAAAGCACTGCTCCGAAATTACACAGATGTAAAAGGTCTCTCCGGTAGATCTCTTTCATATATTGTATTATATAGCATAAACAACAGTTCTTCGTAATCTCGCTTTTCTAGATTTTCCTGTGCATATCACATCATTTGCTTAATTCATTTATAAACAGCCCTCTAGCTATTGCATATCAGTGGCAGACACCTCTATAAACTACCCTAGGGTAACATTGATACTCAGATTAATGAAATCAATTTTGTCCATTTTCTGATTTTCCCCAAAAGCGTAACTCCACTTTTGTTGAGAAAAACATTCCCCTCTGGGAGATCTCTGTACATTACAAGGATTTTAACAAACTTTGTTGCAGATTCCTACCTTTTGTTATTCTGAAGAAATCATTGTTTGTTCCTCTGTGCTGAGTGGGTCTAATGGGAGTGAATTCATAATTATCTATTAGCTGTGGCAGCTGCAGGGCTTTAATGAAAAATCTGCTGGGCCTGCATCCCTTTAGACGTGTTCCTATTGGGAGTATCTCCCCAAAAATGACATTTTTATTGCAGGGGATGCCAGAAATCTGAGGCAGATTTCTGGGAAAATTGGTGAGCCAATCACACAAGCAGGAAATGATGTTTCTGGGGTGTGGTCAGCATACATTCTTTGTACAGAACACCTCCAGGGAGCCATATTGCATACAGCTGTAGACTGAAAACTGAAAGGTAATTTTTAATAACATTCAATTACAATATGATTTGTGTCACAATTGTATACACTATATTATTTTTTCTGTATTTGCAACCCCCCCCCCCCCCCATTAAAGTGGAGTTACCCTTTAAACATACATGTTTAATTTGGTCAGAACCTCCAATGTAAACATTTCATAAAAGTTTAGTGCTCTGCCTTTGCTTGGTTAGCAATTCTTTATTTCTGCTTTTTCGGACTGGCAAAAATAAATGTAAATTATAAATAGATTAGACAATAGATAAATGTTGTCTGATCTTGCTGTTTTCAGCTGGATCAGTTAAAAAAATAATAGTTAGGTAAAAAACTGATTTGCACAATCATATACTGTACCTCATAAGAGGTACACTTGGCACACTGACCAAGGGGTTAATAAGGTGTGCACCAAGTTCAACCATTTCAGCTTAAAGGCTATTGGTTCCCCAATAAAGTGTGTAGAAATGTCATAACTGAGCATGCATGTCTATGCACTTGTTAGAAGCTAAGTAAAGGAAACTATCCACAGTAAAAAGTCTATGGTCACACAATGGCTCTATGTAGGTGGTTGTCTAGAAAACACACACAGCCTGTCAGCATTTTATTTCAGTGATGGTGAAGGTTAACTAATGCCCTGTATAGGTTTGACTGAAACCATTGGGTTGCAAGCCTATGGTGTACATGGGCCTTCCCAAGCACTGGTCAATGGTTAAAGTGTCCAGCATGTGCTTTGTAGTTCACTTCAGAACTGCCTTTTCCCTTCATACAAGTCTATGGGACTGCAAACACAGCTTAACCACTTCAATACAGGGCACTTTCACCCCTTCCTGCCCAGGCCAATTTTCAGCGTTTAGCTCTGTTGCATTTTGAATGACAATTGTACGGTCATGCAGCACTGTACCTAAACCAAATTTAGGTCATTTTTCCCCCACAAATAGAGCTTTCTTTTGGTGGTATTTGATCACCGCAAGGTTATTTCTTTTTTGCTAAACAAATAAAAAAATGACGAAAAGTTTAAAATTTTTTTGTAAATAAATAAGTTTTTTCCTGCACTGATGAGGTTGCACTGATGATGAGGCACTAATATGCAGCACTGATGGGCACTGGTAGGTGGCACTGATATGCAGCACTGATGGGCACTGATATGCAGCATTGATGGGCACTGATAGGCGGCACTGATGGGCACTGATAGGCAGCAATGATGGGCACTGGTGGGCGGCACTGATAGATGGCAACGATAGGTAGCAATGATAGGGAGGGCACTGACAGGCTCCCTGAGCACTTATTGGCATCCCTGGTGGCCATGGGTGGGCATCCCTAGTGGCCATGGGTGGGCAATCCTTGGTGGCTCTAGTGGCATCCCCCAAAGGTCTACACTGGTAATCAATGCTCTGATTACCAGCACAGCCCCCCCTGTCAGGAGAGCCACTGATCGGCTCTCCTCTACTTGCGCCTGTCAGGCACCAACTGTGGAAAGTCGAACATCGGCACTTCCTATTTACTATGTGACCAGCTGTGATTGGACACAGCTGGTCATATGGTAAAGAGCCTACGCCATAGGCTCTTTACCGGGATCGGAGATCCGGTGTGTCAGAGTGACACACCGCACCACCGATCGCCGCTCTGCGTGCCCCCCTGTCATATGACGCCCAGTCAGGATAACTTAACCACTTTCCAGCCGTCATTCTGCTATATGACGGGCGGGAAGTTAAGCAGGTCAAAAACAAGTCAACTGCACCTGCGATTATTTTTGAATGGTATTTGAAGTGTCTCAAATTGATGTCAAAAGCAGATTGTTTTTGCTGACCGAAGCCCATCAATACAGGCCACACTACCCAAACCCAGAACGTACATACAATGCCCAGTTTTTTATACAGAGATTCTACCTTTATTATGTTGGACTGTACGTTTGTGCATGAGTCCTTTACCAGTACAGAGAATTTTGCACATATTTCATTTCAATATTGACCTAAAGTGAATAGTTAGTACTTCAGTTGTGAAATGTATTCATTGGTTACTGGAGAATTAAAATGATTACACATTTCCTCTTTGGAGGCTAGTCCGCACTGTGCGTAACCTGAAATGACATTTTTCTAAGAGTGGAATGTTTTAGATGGACTATGTAGTCTGTGTCTGGTCAATTGTTCTTGAGTAAGAAAGGTCTAAAACATTCAAAGCTATGGGCCCAGAGGAGGACTGGGCCAGGGGGGCAATTGCCCCCTGGGCCGCTCTGATACCCTATAAAAAGGCTGCACCTCTTCTACCACAGACATGCCTAAATGATTTCTGGTGAAGAGAAGTAAAAAGTCCCCGCTGCTGACCTACTGAGTGCAGGATGAAGACAAGAACAGAGCGCAGCCCCCCCCCCCCCCCCAGCATGGATGGTGTAAACTTCGTCTGAGCAGAAGCTGGTTCTGTGCCCTACTGGAGACTCTCCCCCAGCCAGCCCCAACTGAGCTGTCCCAGCTCCTCCTAACTGCCCGTTCTGGCCAGGTTGGGAACCCAGATTCGGCTGATGGGTAGAGAGTACCTTGAACAGAGCTCAAGCCAGGAATGGGGGTTAGTAGGAGGGCAGGAAGAGGGAGCTTGAGAGGGGGACTGAGTCGCTGCACCATGGGCCTCTTTCTTTAATTACACAAATAATACTCATATGGAACAAAAAGCCAAAGCATACCAAAACTTTGAACTTTGAAATGGAAAATGTAACAGGCACACATGCAATAAGGACAAAGAGAGATTGAGGAGAAAAGAATGGGAGCGGAAAATAAGATGTTCAGCCAGGTAAACCAGAAAGGAGACCATGTAACGTACTTTTCTTAGAAAAAAAAAGATTAGACTACAGTGCCCACTGGGAATTCATTTTCCAGTACACAAATTAGTAAACACATCGTCACAAACTACTGATTGATCCGTACGTTAGATGAATACAGTACATTTTTTCAGAAGGACCTGTCACTTTTGATATTCTTTATTTGTCATCATTCAATTTGATGTAACCAGTGAAATTGTCTATTAAATTTGCCAAGGAAAAGCCTATTTTTAGAGCTCCTTCTCTTTATAGAAACAAATGACCTGCCCTGGGCATTATTCTGTCTGCATCAGCCAGTGTAGTGAATAAATTACAGCTGAACTTTAGGCAAACAACAACATACACAAATATATTTAAGGAAGCCGTCTATCAAGTTTTTAGATTTACAAAGCTCTGCCAAGCTCACCACACATCACTTCCCTAAATCTTCTCTGCCGCAGCAAAGTAACATTTACAAGTCTTTGTCCTGCTCCAGTCATTGACTGGACAGTGAAAGGAGAAGCAGCACATTGTATGTCTCTGCAACTCTTATCAACATATGCCTTGTTAGCACATGAGCAATTCAGCACAACAAACTGGATCATTAAAGTGTTACTAAAGCCAGGACCCTGCATTCACTATATCTGGTCCCCCACAGTACACAGAACATGGAAATGCAATTCTTTTAGTAAATATAAACTGCTAAATACCTTTTCCCATCAGCAGTATATAAAAGTCCTGTGACTTCTATCAGTGTCTGACTCAGTACTGGTTAAAGCTTGTAGGAGGAGTTTGCATTCAGCTCTGACTCTCCTATAATGTTGCGTGACCCCTGACTTTCTGCCTGGACAGTGCTGATTGGCCCTGTGCTCATCACATGCACCTTCCCCCAAAAAAAAAAAAACTCTTTAGTAACACACACCAAACTGAGCATATGCAGAGTGCCTCCAATGCTCTGTTCTATCAGCAGATGGATTGGGGATGGTAAAATAAGGGAAGGATCAGAGAAGACAGGATCAAACAGCCTTTTTACACATTGCAGAGGGTTAACTCCTTGGGTTCCACAGTGAGTATAATAAGCATGCTTTATTGTATATACAGACTGATTTTACTGTTGTGGGTTATGTAACACTTTAAGCTGCTTCTCCTCCTAGTCTGAGTGCTGTTGTACAAAGGTATGAAAGTTGCCGATACCAGGTCAGATTGATTTAAGTATTTACAATACAGTGCCTTGAAAAAGTATTCATACCCCTTGAAATTTTCCACATTGTGTCATGTTACAACCAAAAACTTAAATGTATTTTAATGGGATTTTATGTGATAGACCAACACAAAGTGGCACATAATTGTGAAGTGGAAGGAAAATTACAAATGTTTTTCAAAATGTTTTACAGATAAATATCTGAAAAGTGTGGCATGCATTTGTATTCAACCCCCTTCACTCTGATACCCCTAACTAAAATCTAATGGAACCAATTGCCTCCAGAAGACACCTAATTAGTAAATAGAGTCCACCTGTGTGTAATTTAATCCAAATATAAATACAGCTGTTCTGTGAAGTCCTCAGAGGTTTGTTAGAGAACCTTAGTGAACAAACAGCATCATGAAGGCCAAGGAACATGCCAGACAAGTCAGAGATAACATTGTGGAGAAGTTTAAAGCAGGGTTAGGTTATAAAAAAATATGCCAAGCTTTGAATATCTCCTAGAGCACTGTTCAATCCATCATCTGTAAAGAGTATGGCACAACTGCAAACCTACCAAGACATGGCCGTCCACCCAAGCTGACAGGCCGGGCAAGGAGAGCATTAATCAGAGAGGCAGCCAAGAGGCCCATGCTAGCTCAGAGATCCACAGCTCAGGTGGGAGAATCTGTCTACAGGACATCTATTAGTCGTGCACTCCACAAATCTGGCCTTTATAGAAGAGTGGCAAGAAGAAAGCCAAAAAAAATAAGAAGTCCCATTTGAAGTTTGCGAGAAGCCATGTGGGGGACACTGCAAATGTGGGTTTGCCATAATGTGTTTGGTCAGATGAGACCAAAATTGAACTTCTTGGCCTAAAGCAGAACGCTTTATGTGGTGGAAAACTAACACTGCACACAGCATCCCCACCGTAAAACATGGTGGTGGCAGCATCATGTTGTGGGGAAGCTTTTCTTTAGCAGGGACAGGGAAGCTGGTCAGAGTTGATGGGAAGATGGATGGAGCCAAATACAGGGCAATATTAGAAGAAAATCTGGTAGAGTCTGCAAAAGACTTGAGACTGGGGCGGAGGTTCACCTTCCAGCAAGACAATGAGCCTAAACATATAGCCGGAGCTACAATGGAATGGTTTTGATCAAAGCATATTCATGTGTTAGTATGGCCCAGTCAAAGTCCAGACCTAAATCCAATTAACAATCTGTGGCAAAACCTGAAAATTGCTGTTCACCGATGCAGTCCATAAAATCTGACAGAGCTTGAGCTATTGTACAAAGAAGAATGGGCAAAAATGTCACTCTCTAGATGTGCAAAGCTGGTAAAAGACTTGCAACTGTAATTGCAGCGAAAGTTGGTTCTAATGACTCGGGGGGCTGAATAAAAATGCACGCCCCACTTTTCACATAATTGTTTTTTAAAAACTGTTGAAAACCATTTATCATTTTCCTACAATTATGTGCCACGTTTTGTTGGTCTAACACATAAAATCCCAATAAAATACATTTATGTTTTTGGTTGTAACATGACAAAATTTCAAGGGGTGTGAATACTTTTTCAAGGCACTGTATACACAGAGTGGAATCAGTGTGTGTCCTATATATCAGCCTGGATCTTAGCTTGTTAGTGTGGTCTGGTAGAGGGATAATTGTCTGACTGTTCAGTAGATTGAAGTCTATATCATGAAGGAAGTTACATTATGAAAGGGTATGGAGAGTATGAAAGAAAGACTGATGTATTTTATAGGAATGTCCTGAAATGGACATCATATATCACACTGTCTTTTAAAAGTAAGGCTGTGTGGTTTTAAAGATAGTGGCAACTCAGAAAAAATAATACCATCAATAAAACAAAATGACCGATAACAAAGTTATTTAAAAAATGAGTTTGGATAGCAAAATGTGGCTGGGTACATCCAGCCATATTTTGCTTTTCAGTATAATTTCTATTACACATTTATGAGAAAGCTCATTGCCAGTACCATCACATTTCCTTTTACAAGGAATCATGTATGGTGAAGATTTTCGAGCTAGTGATGGATAAGTAAACCATTATTTGTAAATGTTGATACATTTATGTTTCTCACTGGTCAGGGAGGTTGCCCATGGTCTGCATATGTTGACTAATGCAAGACGTATTCCCTACAAGGTCAGCAACTTCTGTTAAGATATTTGTTGACATTCTAGTCATAGACTATTTTATATATAGGCTATAGTGAGGGTGCAATATGCATTAGTGGTATCAGGACAATATCCCCCCGGACAATATCCCCCCCGAAAACATCCCCCTGGACATTATCCCCCCCTGGACAACATCCCCCGGATAATATCCCCCCCCGGGACAACATCTCCCGGGCAATATCCCGCGGGACAATATCCCCCCGGAAAACATTCCCCTGGACATAGGGTTAGGGTTAGAGGGGGGATATTGTCCGGGGGGATATTGTCCAGGGAGGATATTGTCCGGGGGGATAATGTCCGGGGGATATTGTCCGGGGGGGATAATGTCCGGGGGATATTGTCCGGGGGGATATTGTCCGGGGGGATATTGTCCGGGGGGATATTGTCCGGGGGGATATTGTCCTAGAATCGCATTTGTTCACAAAGTGAAGGAGGCAAACTGTATCATTCATCCTAAACTTTTGGTGCTATTGGATATACATTGTAATATTACAGAATTTAGAGTCGTTCCTACAAGTTGTGTCAATCTGTACAACAAATTAAGTACATTTTATTATTATGGATAATTACCACAATAGAATGGGCATATCTGATACACTGAAAAATATTTACTAAAGGATTTGTGAATGTTCACGCACTGAATTGTGTGAATATTCAGTTAAATTTTAAATCATTAGCAAATAAAATATATAAACAGGGATTTTCTTTTCACATATTCAGACAAATGAAGTAAATCTTCACATATATTACTGTGTAAAGGTTCTCAAATTCTTTAGTAAATCAGTCTCATTGCATCTGTATAAATGTTTTCCCCCTGTTGGAAACCGCCTAATATAATGTATATACACTGCTAAAAAAATTTAAGGAACACTTTGAAAACACATCAGATCTCAATGGGGAAAAATATCACGCTGGATATCTATACTGATAGGGACTGGGTAATGTGTTAGGATCGAAAGGGTGCCACATTGTTTGATGGAAATGAAAATGATCAACCTACAGAGGGCTGAATTCAAAGACACCTCGAAAAATCAAAGTGAAAAAATGATGCAGCAGGCTAGTTCATTTTGCTGAAATTTCATTGTAGCAACTCTAAATGGTACTCAGTAGTTCGTATGGCCTCCACATGCTTGTATGCATGCCCGACAACATCAGGGCATGCTCATAATGAGACAATAGATGGTGTCCTGGGGTATTTCCTCCCAGATTTAGACTAGGGTATCACTAAGCACCTGAACAGACTGAGATGCATTTTGGCGATGTCGGATGGACTGAAACATAATGTCCTAGAGATGTTCTATTGGATTTAGGTGAGGCGAGTATGATGGCCATTTAATGGCATCAATTCCTTCATCCTCCAAGAACTGGCTGCACACTTTCACCACATAAGGCCAGGCTTTGTCGTGCACCAGGACCCACTGCACCAGCAAAGAGTCTGACCATTTTCATCCTAATACCTAATGGCAGTCAGGGTGCCATTATCTAGCCTGTAGAGGTCTGTGCATCCCTCCATGGATATGCCTCCCCAGACTATCACTGACCCACCACCAAACCGGTCATGCTGAACAATGTTACAGGCAGAAAAATGTTCTCTGCGTCTTCTCCAGACCCTTTCATGTCTGTCACATGTGCTCAGGGTGAACCTTCTCTCATCTGTAAAAAGCACAGGGCGCCAGTGGTGGACCTGCCATATCTGGTGTTTAATGGCAAATGCCAATCAAGCTCCACAGTGCTGGGCAGTGAGCACAAGGACCACTAGAGGATGTTGGGCCCTCAGGCCACTCTCATGAAGACAGTTTCTAATTGTTTGGTCAGAGATATTCACACCAGTGACCTGCTGGAGGTCATTTTGTAGGGCTCTGGCAGTGCTCATCCTGTTCCTCCTAGCACAAAGAAGCAGATACCAGTCCTGCAGATGGGTTAAGGACCTTCTACAGCCCTGTCCAGCTCTCCTAGAGTAACTGCCTGTCTCCTGGAATCTCCTCCATGCTCTTGAGACAATGCTGGGAGACACAGCAAACTTTCTGGCAATGGCACATATTGATGTGTCATCATGGAGAAGGTGGACTGCCTGTGCAACCTCTATAGGGTCCAGGTATTGCCTCATGCTATCAGTAGTGACACTGACCCTTACCAAATGCAAAACTAGTAAAAAACAGTCAGAAAAGATGAGTAGTGGAAATAAAATGTCGGTAGTCTCCACCTGTAAAACCATTCCAGTTTTGGAAGTTGTCTTATTGTTGCCCATCTAGTGCACCTGTTGTTTACTTCATTAACACCAAAGCAGCTGAAACTGATTAAAACCCCCTCTGCTACTTAACTAACCAGATCAATATCTCAGGAGTTTAATTGTCTTTATGCTATACTCTGATTAAATAGTGTTCCTTTAACTTTTTTGAGCAGTATAGATACTCTACATCAGGGGTGTCAAACTCAATTTCATTGCGGGCCACATCAGCGTTATGGTTGCCCTCTAGCGGCCGGCTGTATCTATAGGATTAGATGTCCAGAGCACCCCATGCCCCCTTACATGGGATGTCAAGAACCCCCTCACCATCAGAAGTCAAGAGTCACCCACCCTTCCAATCCTTACATCACAATGCACCCTTTTACCTTGTGCTGCTGCCAGGAAGAAGATGCGGGTGGATCTGGGAAGAAGTGCAGGGTCTGGAGGAGAATCAGAGGAGGGCTAGAGTCAGCTTCCAGAGTCTGCTGAATGCTGAGACCAGGGGAGGCAAATGCAATGTGGTGTTGTGGCAGGATCTGCAGAAGGAGTTCTGCCCTCCTCTCTGCTGCGAACTGCTGAGAAAGGGGGGGTTTGGGGTGGGCAAAGATGAGCCTTTTTGCAGCTGCACAGAGGAGTGAAGGATCTGGCAAAGGAGTTCTGTCCTCTCTGCTGCTGACTACAGAGACAAGGTAAGGGCAGAGACAGGGGGGTGCCACAACTGCAGGAGAGGTGCGAGGGCCACATGAAATTGCCTGGGGGGCCGCATTCGGCCCGCGGGCCTTGTGTTTGACACCTGTGCTCTACATGCTTTATTTTTAAAAGTGAATGATGCACCATGGGGGGCTGGTGTTGCTTTTTGGTGTTTATAGACAGGGACCTGCAAAAGTATGTGCTGTTGTTTTTATGTGAACATTGGTTAGATACAAGTTCAGACTTTTTAAATATTAACCAATCAATTAATACATGTAATTTGTTTGCAAATTTGCAAATGGCAAAAGCTTTCTAAATCTTCCATAATTGTACCCTTTTTGTCCTGCCTGACTGCCATCTGGGCTTTTTTTTTAGCAGGTTCCTCATTTGTAGATCAAATGTTTCAGCAGTCATCAGATTTATTTATTTCTTTTTGGCAAGTGTGCATGTAAAATAAAGAGATAGACTCAGATTATTATTCTCATTAAGAAAGCCATATTGTTCTAAGCAGCCATCTTGCCACCTCACAGTTCTAGAACTGAAGGTGAAAGCCATAGACAATAGTATTACGTACAGTTGGCTATGGTGTCTAAATTCCTCTTTTTATTTCTGACTGTGTTCACATTAGAGAGATTTTTCAATATTTCTAATAAAAAAAAAATCCTCCTGTGTTTACATGGGGATCCAACAAATCTCTCTGGCATCTCCCAAAAAAGATTGGTAGAGGGACTTCATACAACCAAACCATTCTTTTCATGAACACATAATTGTAAAAGGATTACATTGGCTTCATCCATTTTCCTGAAGTAATACAGAAATGAAGAGTTCATGTGTACAACCCCCGCTATAAAAACTTATTACCGCTCTGTAACTCAACATTTCCTTATCTGTTTTATTCTGACACCTCAGGTTCAGCATTTGGGAGCTTCAGCTGTCTGCAGCTTTTTAAGTCACCCAAAGAATTTATACTTCAAAGCAAAGGCCGGTCAGAGCTTTACAAAAGGTCTATTTTTTCCTCCCCTTTCAAATGGGTAGTGTGCTAGTGATCAGTGAGAAGTGGAGAAAAGCAATAAAATATCATGAGGAGGTGTATCAAGAGTGTAATTTAATGCACTTATTTTATTGCTATTTTCAAAGAACTGCAATTGTGTGAAGTACCGGAGCTCATTTCATGGGGATACTTGTGAATACTGAAATTCTGTGTTCTGGCTATAAACCTGTAGCAGGGGATATATGGCAAATGTGTTCATAGCATGAGTAGCCCCTATATTGAACCACAAACTCCCTAACACACACATTATTTAAACTACGGACAACCTTGAATGTCATTGGAAAGTCATGGGTACTCTACTTCTCTACAGCCAAGGTCAGCTGTGTGAGCGGAACCATGGCCTGATCTGATCCGGTGATACAGTGTCCATGATATTCAGGGGCGGGTATCCGCATTTGGGGGGTGCGGCTGTGTGGTAGGCAGGCGCTCCTTTATGCAGTATCCCTGCTCTTGGATACCTCCCCGTCAACAGCGTACATGCTTTGGAGGAGGACACTTCAGGGTCATGTGACTGGCGTGCTTCGTGCATGCACGGCTTTCCATACTAGCATCCGCATCTGGTCATGATGTGTACATGTTGGCGGGGTGGAGAGAGTATAAATAGACCCTCATGGCGAAGGCCATATTGAAGGAGTCCTGGGGAGCTGGATGCTTTACACGCTGCAGGCAGGTTGGAAATTTGGTCTTTTATAGTTATACCCCATACACTGTTTGACCGAGACAATGGCGCATAATCTGATGGCCTATCTCTTACCTTTTATTAGAATTAAATGGGTCCACTAGAACTATAGAACCATCTGGGTGTCAAAAAATATTTGGCGTTTTGAACAAATTGGGCTCAGTCATGACTAATTAAAGGTACAGCCGATATCAAGTTTTTGTGTGAGGGATATACATAAGTGTACTATTTTATACTAGTTTAGCCAAGTTTAGGTAGCCAAGGTCCCATATGTAGCAAATAGGCATGCAGATGGTCACATGGGGCTACTGTGGCTGGGCTGACGCGTTTCAGGGGCGAACCCCCTTCCTCAGAGCCAGAGAAATTGCCGCTGGCAGCGGCGTTCGCCCCTGAAACGCGTCAGCCCAGCCACAGCAGCCCCATGCGACCATCTGCATGCCTATTTGCTACATATGGGACCTTGGCTACCTTGGAGATTGTATATGCAATGTTGATGTGTGTATTATCACACTAGTCTTGTGAGTATTCTGTACATCTTTTAATATTTTAATAAATGGTTTTAGTGGTGATGCACTAGGTCGGTGCGCCCTCTTTTGTTTTTTTTGTCTTTTCTCCCAGTTGGTTCTGCTTGAGCGCAGGAGATTTTCTTTATTACTTGAATAGTAAAAATATGTCAGATGTCACTGAGACCTAGAGTTCTTTAATTAAAATGTGAAATTTAGATGCTGGGTAAACTTGGATGAAAAGACAAGTGCAGGCAAATCCAACCAAAAATTGTAAGTTTTACAGTGGGCATCTGGTACCAGCAAAGCAAATGATCACAAAATCAATTATTATTTCTTTATGATTATACCCCTAATGTTTTATGGGGGTCATTGCAGTTTTAGCAGTCATGTGCATGTGGAAGAATAAAAAAAGTCTGGAGATGTCTAGAAACTCATCCTCTTTGGTATTTTACAGCTAAACCAAAGACAGGTCCAGTTTTCCAAACAATAACAGATTTCCTTTCTGTGCTTCATGCTGGCATTAGATAAATAAACAGCACAGCTACTGTTAACTCTGAATAGTGTTACATTGGGGTGACCATAAGAAGAAAACTCTGGATATCTTGTTTATGCAGCTCAGCGAAGGCAATTACTTGAATAATCAAAGGAGACTTCCTAGGAGGATGATTGCTCTCTTGTTTTATTGCAGACTGGTTGTGGTTTACCTGTCTTGTTGGATCCAGGGCAAATGCCTTTCTTTTAATCAAAATGTCCAGGGTTCAACTATTAGTAATACCAATGCATCTTCACCTAAATCCACTTAGGTGGAGACAGCGTATGATGGATGGTTCTGGAGGAAATTAATAAACCATTTTCTGTTCCCTAATGGAGTGGGTGGGTGATAGAATAAAGATGTTGGTCTTCATGTCAGTGTTGCCTGCCCAGGCATGAAGGAGACGCAGCAGTGCATGGCTTAAGAATAGTGATACTGCCACCACCTTCCACTGGGATCAATTTGAAGGGAATCTGCTCAGCATGATTTATGTTTTGTCCTTCAAGTAGGAATAATTTGCCTGGGAACATGGCTGAAGGCTGAGCAGAGAATGAATAGGTTTACATCGGAAGTGACCCTATGGGGACAGACATATAGGAACTGCAACTGCTGACATCTTTTTAAAAAAAGCACACTTCAGATCTGTTATACTGGTCTTCGCTTCATTACCTTGTGAATCACTGATCCAAAACAAGCATGTTCATTTCAATGGCTGTGTACTTGTTCCAGGTGTGCTTCTACTCGGTGAGAAAGCCAGGATTAGTATGACAATCCTGGAGCCTGTGCCTTTAAAGCCTATTCATCAACCCTTTTAGATATTCCGCAAGTAGCCTTTTCCGCTGAATCAGATTAAGTTCAACATGTCTATATTTACTGAGGTGTACAATAAAGTATAATAATGTAGCTTATGGTTGTTTTTTTTTTAAATACAGTATAGTTTAAAGATGATGTTTGAATATTTTTTGTAAAATCTTTATTTACCACTTAAAGTAAACCTTTAATAGGGTACATCTATGATCCTCGGCTGATCTGGGGTGCACTACCTGCATGATTCTAGCTTCCTCTGCAGGATGACAAAGGCAGGCCATACCTGATCCATTTGCCTTAATTTAACCAGCAGGTTGAGCGAAAGAAAATTAATTGAATCTACAATTCAAGGTGGATGGGGGAATCCCAGCTGTAGTCAGTGGGACTGGCCGAGCAGAAATGTTCAAATAGACTGGTTGTACAGAAGTTGATCGAGAGATTGACTTCTGTACAACCGGCCTGCCTGTGGGTGGATCGTGGATCTAATTTTGGCTGGTCCCTGCTGAACCGGTCGAATTTGGATCCATCTTTTTCTATTCAAGATATTGCTGTCTCTGCTGAAAGACAGTGCAGAGAGTTATGTTACTCTTTGGGTCCCTTCACCTGTTTATCCTTAGACCGCATTCACACTGAAGCGGCACGACTCCTGCACAACTTCGGGGGCGACCTGTGAAGTCCTGTGCACCGCGACTTCTGCGCGACTTGCACAGACTTCACATAATGGAAGTCAATGCGAGTCGCCTCCAGGTCGCCCCGAAGTTGTACAGGACCCTTTTTCTAAGTCGGAGCGACTTGTGTCGCTCCTATTAGAACCGGTCCTGTACCAGTCAATGAACCGCGAGGGACTGCAACTTGTCAGGCTGACAAGTCGCCTGACAAGTCGCGGCAGTGTGAATGGAGCCTTAAAGTGATTGTAAAGTCTAGTTTAAAAAAACAAAAATACTTACCTGCTCTGTTGCAGTTGGTTTTGCACAGAGTGGCCCAGATCCTCCTCTTCTCGGGTCCCTCTTCTGTGCTCCTGGCCCCTCCCTCCTGTTGAGTGCCTCCACAGCAAGCAGCTTGCTCTGGGGGCACCCGAACCGAGTCACAGTTCCCTGTGTCCATTCAGACATGGAGCTGCAATCCAGCCACACCCCCTCTCTCCTGATTGACTGACTAACTTTAATTGACAGTACCGGGAGCCAACCATGCCGCGCCTCTCTCTCAGACAATAAGGAGGAGAGCTGCAGACACTCCTGCAACATCGCTGGATAAAGATGGGGCTCAGGTAAGTATTAGGGGGGCTGCTGCACACAGAAGTTTTTTTTATCTTAATGCATAGAATGTATTAGGATAAAAAGCCTTATGCCTTCACAATCCTTTTAATAAATCAGCTGCGAAAAAAGAGTGTTCAGGGAGCAAAAAGCTGGTATGCTGTACATCTAAAAAGTGCATATGTGCAATATTCTTGTGAGAGGTGCAGTACAGTGTGGCAGAGTAAACACTCAAGTTGCAGAGAACAGAACTTTTATTCATGTAGACCTGTCCTTACACCCCTACCGAGGAAGTCAATGCTTATGGGCTGACGTAACATGTATAGGGGCGGAGCCTGCATGCCTGACATCATATCCTCTCAAGACTAGCATCCTGGATTGTTTGATACCGAATCTTTTATGCTGATTTTATCATTCACTCATGTAAGTGCAACTTTAATAAATACCTGGATTTATTTATTATACAGAGAGCACTAGATTTGTTCCTTTATCTCTCTATGTATGTATTGGACCGATTTTGGATCTGAGCAATCTTCCATATATCCATTGGTGTTACCATCTTGTGCATACCCCATTAGAGGGAACAAGCTCTTTTAGACCCTTGGTGATGCGGGGGTCTAAATGTGAGGTGAGAGGCCACATTTACTACTGAAGGGTTGGTGAGCACAATCACAGTGGTGCCAAGCACTGAAGATTTTTTCACTGATTTCTGTGGACTCTTTATTTTCCACCTGTAAGCACTTCTTACCACTTTGTATTTACGGTAAGTGTTATAGATTTGGCGCAACACTGTTTTGGTTTTTCTGTCCTTACACTACCTACACGCAAAATGCACACCAAGCTCAGGAGCCAGGGTCTTTAATTGACTCAGCCTGACCAAACTTGGCTGCCATGGTCACAGGGGGTAGCAGAATCCAACCAGATAGCTCCCCAAGTGACCCAGGAAACTATAGATGAACCATGTTCCTCAAGATTTCCACTCCTCCTGCAATGCTGCTGCAGTTGAGCGCCACCTGTAGTGGAGAAAGTAGACTGCACCTACCTACATTCATATGCTTCATTTCATATGTACCTGAGTAAAAGAAAATATCTTGCTTAACATTTGCATTGCTGAAAATGATACCTCTGTAGAAAAGCACAGTTAAGTAGATGGCAAAAAAAGTGGTAAATGTTTTTTTCTTAGTTTTTTTAGGGGGCATCTTTAAAAAAAAAAAAAAATCCTAAAATAAATATTTAAATACATCATACAGAATAGTGCCCTTCTCTGGGATGTGTATTCACTTCTGCCCCATTGTGTTTATCTGTGTTCACCACTTGAGCATCACTTTATCAATCCTAGGAACCTTCTTATAATATTGGCACTGAAATAAAACAGTTTTTGAAACAGGGGTCCTGGGCTGTCTGTACAGAGGCAAGGAGTAATGAAATGTGATAAAGATGATGTTTTTAGAATTTCAGAATGATAACTACTTAGAGTACCAATTACAAAAGCTTAAAAACAGACAAAACACATTTCTGTGCAATTCTACCCTGCGCATTAAAAATTAAATAGTCAGAGGAGTGATTTATTATACGATGCTTTCACTCTTTCGTCTTCTTCAGATGAGTCTTAGTGAATGGCTCATGCCTTTTGGAACAAGAGCATACAACTTCTTTCTTTCCCCATCCATTACATGGATAACTGTTCCCTCTGGAGGTAAAGTAGTGATTATGTTCCTTACATGTGCGTATGAGTGCCATTAACACACAATAATAAAACAGACAAAGAAGACTCCTGACGCCAACTCTTCTAATTCATCATTTTCCAATAAGAACAGGATTAACTGTATACAGAGGACATCCATCACAGCTAATGTCAACATTAGCAGAATTAAATGTGAATTTCAGCTTAATGTGTTCATTTAAAAAAATGCTAAAATTATCACACTGTAATCTGTATGCTCTTAGGGAAAAAAAGCTTTAAAGATCCAAAAGTATAGCTATGTATGCCCTAGGGACCCATAAGTTATCATAATTAACTACCTTGTATCCATTCATTACATTCCTTGGCACAAGTTACACCTCTCAACCATCAGCAATAATTTGTTGCTTGGGCGTGAAAGATAATGCAATAATCAATCACAAAACTCTGGGAATGAAGGCAGAAGAGATGTTGCTCTGCTTCAAATGTCAACCTACTATCATGAAGTGAAGGACGACTGTAAATATTTGAGGCAGGGCTTAAAAACAAGGCGTGAAAAAGCGTGAACACGTTTATTAAAGACTTTAAGCTAACATTACTTTGGTAGAACCAAACTGTGTTGTGCACATCCTGGAATCTCCTTGATCTGAGACATGTACTGAATTGAGGCCTCAACTAGAAGTCCATCCAGCCAAGGTTACCTTTATGTAAATTGTTCATAGAAGACCACATGTCATATAAAAGGGTGTACAGAATTGCGTTTTTCGTTTAACTTGTGATTTTTTTTTTACTTGTGATGTGCCTTTGAACTTGCTAAAAAAATGACTAATCAATTCCTTGAAGAGACAAGAACTCACTGCTCAAGGTGGTGTAATTGCCTGATGACTCACACCGGTGCATGCCCCGGCTCTCCTCCGTGAAAACTTGATAAAGGAAAAGGAATTGGCAGCACTCCAGGTTGAGTCAAAATCCAGATTTATTGACTGGACATCCAAATATGACAATCGTGACAAGGTAGACGCGTTTCACACACTGACTGTGTGCTTAATCATTACCAAATCAATTCCTTAGTACCTCCCCCTCCCACCTTGCATGTCATAGTCCACTCCTCTTTAGGGAGTGTCTAATTACTCTCTATAATGGCCCACCTCATTTGTCCCTTCCTTCACCTTTCTGCATTTTTTTTTTAGGTAGCTGTTTTTAGGTAGCTGTTTGGGGAGGAATGAAGAGGAATACTACAGAGTGCCACGTGAGTGACAGCTCTGAGTCTTCTGGGGCTGTTTATATCACATCCGAGATGGCAGCACCCAACAGACATCTCAAGACTTTTGAATATATAAACAAGGGCTGTAAATCTCTACTTTCTTCCGAACAGCTGCCTTCTGCATTCTGAATATTGGAAGTTGGCTGTTCGGCACCAGTGCCATCCAGAGAATCTGATTGTATAAGGTGGAGAGGCAGGACAGTGATGTGGATGTGTAGTGATGTGGGACGAACACAGTGTGAGGCGCACTGTCTAACCAACACAGTGGTTTTCTTCATACTTCCTCCTTTACTGGGTGTCTATGTTTGATTTTTCATGATTTATTTAATTTGTTGTTATAACTGTGGTAAAGTTTTGTTTCAAAGTTTAATTTGTATCCGATTCCCCTCAGTTTGTTTTCTGTAGACCATTCAGGAGACCTGGAGTTTGGTAACTAAGCTGCAAAAAATAAATGCCAGACTGGAAACTGGAGTCACTGAAAAGGTAGGTGACTGCACAATTTTCAAGTTTGACTGGTATGAATGAACAAGTACAGTATGAACAATTCCAATAGAATTCCGTAATATTCAATATTACTTACATTACATTTATTTTGATGTTTTTCAAATAGAACATTAAAGACAAAATGTTTGTTTTCACTACTATCTTTGTCCCCTCTGAGATATGCCTTTTCACTCTTTCAATGTGGGCAACGGTACAGGTGATAGCTGTTAGAGGTGAGATTTCCCTTTACCTGAGAAAACTTCCACTAACTTCTTGTCATGTCTTTGGTACAGGAAGTGAAAGCAAAATACCTTGATGATTTTTTCCCTTCCACACTCTTTGGTTAGAGTAAGGTAGGGATAAATCCATATCATTTTTTTTTTGCTGTCTTTGTCCAGTTAAAGATATTTCCTCTAACTCCTTTCCTGGAGATGCAACAGGAAATGAGAGGAGATCTCTCAACAGTGAATGGAATTCCCACCCTAGAAAGTTGTCACAGTTGTCACAGGTGTCTCTGTCAGGCCATTTCTTCTCATTCTTTCTGTCTTGGTGACAGTGGTCGGGGGAATAGTCTCCCTAGTGAGGCAATCAACATCGACAAAGACGTGACAATGGGTCTAAGCCTTTCCTACACTATCTATTCATAACGAAAGGAAAAGAAGTAAAAGGTTCTCCTTCTAACGCTTGCTTATACGCCCCTATGGTCTGCTCAAAAAATATCTGTTGTAGACAGACCTAAATAGTTGATGCTGAAATCTACACACAGAGTTGAATGAGTCAAAGGAATGACTCATGCCTTATTGGGCTGAATTTTTGTGGACCACAAAGCAAGTAGTGTTTACTGTGTGGTCTTTGTGGCTAACCCACAGTACTCTGAGAAACCTTTTGCCAAATGTTAAATGTTTATTTGTAAAACAATAATTGAGCGATAGACAAAGAAGGAGAGAATGAGAAATAAAGGTATAAGGCATAAGTAAAAAAAAATTGAAATAAAAACAAAATTGACAACCTTTTTATAATAATTTCCCTTTAACATATATAATATATATATATATATACTCTAAACACTGCGCAAAAAAATTAAAGGTTTTCTATTTTTGCCCATTAACTGGACGAAAAACGAACGAATGAACCAAATGACAGATCTTTTAATGATTTTTCGGCTAGTGTATGACCAGTATAAGAATTGGTAAACTGCACAATAATAAATGTTTGTTTTTGGGTTTAATATTGCTTTAATAACACTTACTCCATTGCTTTTTTCTTCTTCAAGGACACACATACGGAGAGAATGACCATTCTATCAAATGCCAATCAAAAGCACAGGGGGGTTATAACATAAAAAGTGGTGTCACTGCACGAAAGAAGTGTTAATGAATAAATGTTTTAGGGCTGTCAAAGCATAGTGGAGTTTAATAGCATCTAAAACCCATGAATGCTCTTACAGCAGTCTGGCTTTGTAGCCTATCAATGATTACAGCGCCTTTAGTGCATGCAATGATAACTACTTGTTCAGACCTCTACCGCTTACATCTACAATGGACATAAGTGCATCTCCCTCTGAGATGGTTATTTCCTTGTCTGACTGAGAAAACATAATGGATATGTACAGCTTCCCAACCAGCAAATATGAAGCAGGTCTCACTTTCTATACACGGGAAGATCTTATTACATGTGAAGGGGTAATGGTCACCATCATTCTGCCTGCTGGGCAGAGCTATGCAGAAATGTTTTGTTACTAACACATGTACAGAGCTTACAGAGCCGGTTTGTTAATATTAGCTCATGTCATAGCACATAAAACTTAACACCAACATACCATATATCTGGTAGCGTAAAATACTGTAGGTAGGCACATACTGAGGCCTTATACACTGTTACATGTACCATAAATAATAATTTACCAAGAATGATTGGTAAAACCTTCAAGTAATTTTATTTTTACCATTACATTTTCTTTATTCTGGCCTTTAAACCAAAAAGCAATCATTAGAGGCTGGAATAAAGTTTTGGTGTAGTTTAACAGTTTTTTTATAGTTAGTGATTGTAAATGCAATTTTTATTTTCTTAAAATAACAAATGTCTTGTACTTACCTGCTATGTGCAATGTTTTTGCATAGAGCCCTCCCCTTCTGGGGCCCCTGACTGAATGCTTTCATAGGAAGCTTCTTGCTCAGGGGCGCTCATGTGTGCTCACTCCCGAGCCCCGCTCCATCTCTCCATTGACACAGGGAGCACCTTGGCCCTGCTTCCTGCTGCCTCCTCACTGGCTGTGATTAACAGCAGCAGGAGTCAATGGCTCTACTGTGTCAGAGCCAATGAGAAGGAAGAGAGCCGAAGGAGCCTCTGCTCTTGTGAGTGCCACTGGATCGAGTTCACCTATTTTTGCACATTTTGTTCCTGCTCTTCTCTACCACTGGATTAAAATTGGGCTCAGGTGAGTAAAAAGGAGGGTTGGGGGGTGGGGGGCTGGGAGATCTGCATGCAGAAGGCTTTTTACCTTAATGCAGAAAATACATTAGGGTAAAAGCCTATCTGTCTTTAGAACCACTTTAAACAGTAATATATTTTCAGAGGGCTATACATCAGACCAAAAAAATGGTCAACTTTGAGGACCCATTTGCACCATTACACTGCCCACATCCCAGGGTAATGTACTGAATGGCACTCTAATGCACCTTGCCAATGGATGTGCAGTCCAGTGCACCAATGTGCCTTACAGTGTGGTGCACTATACTGCCAAAAAAAGCTGCATGCAAATAAATAGGTGTTAACACAGTACTGTGGTGTGAATGCTAGTAGAAGGAAAGAGGCACAGAGAGACAAGGTTCAAAAAGAAAGGCAATTCCTCTGAATGAAAGGCGGTTGGTAACTATGATGCAGGGCCGGACTGGCCTAGCGGGATACCGGGAGGTTTCCCGGTGGGCCGCTGGCCCTGGGGCCGCTTTAAGGGCCGCCGCAGCCGCATCGCCGCTTTAAGGCCGGCGCAGCCGCATCGCCGCTTTAAGGGCTGCCGCAGCGCCGCTTTAATCACTGGGGCCCACTCGTGTGACGTCAGCCGCTGTGAGCCGTCAGGACGCCGATGGTCACGGGGGCGGGGCGGCTCAGCGGCGGGAAAATTGACTAGCTGAGTCAGTGGAGGGAGGCTGGCTGAGCGTGCGGGCGAGGCTGCGAGTGCGACCCGACTGGTAACTGTCGCGGGCACGCCGATTATGATCCCTCCCTCTGCACTCATCCCCACAGTCCCTCCTCCCCGATCCTAAGGGTTTTTGGGTGATGCCAGGTGGGAAGGCAACACAGGACTCAGAGCCAAGATATGTCATGTGGGTTTGCCACTGCACCTTCTTTACCCCAACCCCACTCTGCAGTAAAAGACATCTGTGCCCTGCTAACACCCCAGCCCTCCTGAACCCCAGTGCCATCACCTCCAGACCCCCGGCGCCATGCCCCACCTAAACCCCCAGTGCCATACCCATGCCCTCCTGAACCCCAGTGCCATCACCTCCAGACCCCTGGCGCCATGCCCCACCTAAACCCCCAGTGCCATACCCATGCCCTCCTGAACCCCAGTGCCATCCCCTCCAGACCCCCGGCGCCATGCCCCACCTAAACCCCCAGTGCCATACCCATGCCCTCCTGAACCCCAGTGCCATCCCCTCCAGACCCCCGGCGCCATGCCCCACCTAAACCCCCAGTGCCATACCCATGCCCTCCTGAACCCCAGTGCCATCCCCTCCAGACCCCTGGCGCCATGCCCCACCTGAACCCCCAGTGCCATACCCATGCCCTCCTGAACCCCAGTGCCATCCCCTCCAGACCCCCCGGCGCCATGCCCCACCTGAACACCCAGTGCCATGCCCTCCTGAACCCCAGTGCCATCCCCTCCAGACCCCCGGCGCCATGCCCCACCTGAACCCCCAGTGCCATACCCATGCCCTCCTGAACCCCAGTGCCATCCCCTCCAGACCCCCAGCGCCATGCCCCACCTGAACCCCCAGTGCCATACCCATGCCCTCCTGAACCCCAGTGCCATCCCCTCCAGACCCCCGGCGCCATGCCCCACCTGAACCCCCAGTGCCATGCCCTCCTGAACCCCAGTGCCATCCCCTCCAGACCCCCGGCGCCATGCCCCACCTGAACACCCAGTGCCATGCCCTCCTGAACCCCAGTGCCATCCCCTCCAGAACCCCGGCACCATGCCCCACCTGAACCCCCAGTGCCATGCTACTGACCCCCAGCACCATGCCCTCCCTACCCCCAGCGCCATGCCCTCCTGAACCCCCAGCGCCATGCCCTCCTGAACCCCCAGCGCCATGCCCTCCTAACCCCCAGCGCCATGCCCTCCTGACCCCAGCGCCATGCCCTCCTGAACCCCAGGGCCATGCTCTCCTGAGCTCCCCCTGCCATGCCCTCCTGACCCCCAGCGCCATACCTTCCTGACCCCCAGCCTCATGCCCTCCTGAACCCCAGTGTCATGCCCTCCTGAACCCCAGTGCCATGCCCTCCTGAACTCCCAGCGCCATGCCCTCCTGAACTCCCAGCGCCATGCCCTCCTGAACTCTCAGTGCCATGCCCTCCTGACCCCCCCCAAAGCCATGCCCTCCTGAACACCCAGCACCATGCCCTCCTGAACCCCAGTGCCATGCTCTCCTGACCCCCAGCCCCATGGCCTTCTGACACCATAGCACCATGCCCTTTTGACACCCCAGCCCTCCTGATCCCCCCAATACCATATCCTCCTGTCCCCCCGGTGCCATGCCCTCTTGACACTCCAGCCATCCTGACCCCCCAATACCCTGCCCTCCTGACCCCCCCCCTGCACGGTGCCCTTCTGATCCCATAGTACTGTGCCCCCTTACCCCAGCCCTACATACTGATGACCTCTGTACACTGCCCTATATGCTACCTCTGTACACTCCCCTACATACTACTGACCCCTGTACACTGCCCTACATACTACTGACCTCTGTGCCCTGCCCTACATACTACTGACCTCTGTACTCTGCCCTACATACTACTGACCTCTGTGCACTGCCCTACATACTACTGACCTATGTACACTGCCCTACATACTACTGACCCCTGTACACTGCCCTACATACTACTGACCTCTGTACTCTGCCCTACATACTACTGACCTCTGTACACTGTCCTACATACTACTGACCTCTGTACACTGTCCTACATACTACTGACCTCTGCACACTGCCCTACATCCTACTGACCCCTGTACACTGCTCTACATCCTACTTACCTCTGTACACTGCCCTACATACTACTGACCTCTGTGCCCTGCCCTACATACTACTGACCTCTGTACTCTGCCCTACATACTACTGACCTCTGTACACTGTCCTACATCCTACTGACCTCTGTACACTGCCCTACATCCTACTGACCTCTGTACTCTGCCCTACATACTACTGACCTCTGTACACTGCCCTACATCCTACTGACCTCTGTACACTGCCCTACATCCTACTGACCTCTGTACACTGCCCTACATCCTACTGACCTCTGTACTCTGCCCTACATACTACTGACCTCTGTACACTGCCCTACATCCTACTGACCTCTGTACACTGCCCTACATCCTACTGACCTCTGTACACTGCCCTACATCCTACTGACCTCTGCACACTGCCCTACATCCTATTGACCTCTGTACACTGCCCTACATCCTACTGACCTCTGTACACTGCCCTACATACTACTGACCTCTGTACACTGCCCTACATACTACTGACCTCTGTACACTGCCCTACATACTACTGACACTGGCCAGAAATCAGAGCACATAGCCAGGCTTGAAACTAATCAAGAAAATCCGCTTGCAGTACCAGATGTTCTGCCTTCATGATGGACTCCGGCATCTGACTTGTGGGGGCAACCAATTACCCCCCCAGACTAGACAAAAAAAATGTGAATGAAAGTGAATGACGAGATTCTCACTGAAGCAAACTTTTAAGGTAGGCTAAGTTTATATTTTTACAGTGACATTAGTTTTAGTAGTTTTTTCAGGGTTTTCTTTATGCCACCTTTAATTTTTATTATGGATTTGCTAGTATAATTTGAAAAAAAATAAATGATAAAAAGGGGATTCTAAAAAAGGTAGCTCTGCACCCCGGTGATCTTTGATCTCTTCAATGTTGTTCAGGTAGATCTCCATCTTTTATAGGTTGCCTACCCCTGCTTTAGAGACTCAGTGCTACGTTAGACACGATTATCAGCAAAGATATGCACTTTCCCCGATATATCGGAGGTGGCCAATATTGCCGATATTTCGGGAAAGTGCGTTTACCGGAGTGATGCCTGCAGCTTGAGGCGTCACCCCGGTACCGGCGTCCATAGCCGACGGTCAGCTGTTTATAATGACAACCGATGCTGAGAAGCCACTCGGCTGTCGTTACAAGGAGCGGGAGGGGAGCCTTCCACGGCTCGTCCAGGTCTCCTGTCCCACTGGGAGACCTGGGCAACCAGCCTGCACGGCTGTCGAATACCCGATCAAAGCCACATTCGGCTCTGATTGGGTCTCCACGCAAAACCCCGGAAGTGATGTCATGAGTAATATCACTTCCGGGTACTGTCAGGCGCCAGATTAAAAAAAATGACGGCATTCAAAACAGCCAAACTTGGCGTTTTGAATGCATTTAAGTGCAGAGGAGGGGTTCCTCCTCTCCCAGATCCCTCCACAAAAGTACTTTTAAAAAAAAAAAAAAATAAAACATTTTAAATGTACAAAAATATCATCCGATACCGATATGCATTGGCTAAAAGATCGGTATTGGCAACGAAAAACCTATATCGGTCGATCACTAGTATGAACGTCTACTGGAAGGGGATACAGAGGGTATATTGGGAATCTTAGTGACGAGCGGTATGTGCTCCATATCTCTTTTATAGATGGGGATGTAATACAATCTATGATCACCTGAAAACAGGGTGAGGTGACGTTAAGCTGTTGGGCTGGTATAATAATGTTATGGGGCTGGTATGAAATTATTTCCAGGGCTGGTTTTTATCCCCAGTCCGGCCCTGCTATGATGTAACAATATGGAACAATTGGTGGACAATAAACTGAACAAATCAGTAGCAGTAGTATCAAAAGTATAGCCTATAAATACAAGACATTATTTTAGGCACTGCTATTTCCAGTAAAGACAGGATAAGACAGAATTGGGATGTAGGTAAGGTGACAACTTTGTCATCCTTCTCTTCAGCTGGCTTTGATAAGAACTGCAATAGGTACCTCAACTCCATTTGCATTGTTGTGTATTGCCATGGTCCCTACTCATCAGACATCAACTGCCTGCACTTTTATCGTCCTTCAGAAAGTGACACACAGGTACACAGCTTTGACCAGCTGTGCTAGCCCCTTGGTTAACTGCATGAACATGAAGGGTTCAACAGGGCCTCCTTAACAGCCACTGAGCCATAGGCTCCTGCATTTGTTGCCTTGTGGATAATCTGATCTCTATTTTTGCCATACATTAGTGTCAAAGTATTGGATCAATAAAGCCAATACTGTCCCTGTAGTTAAAAAAATAATATACACTGCTTAAAATAAATGAAAGAATTATTTTTTATTTAGAGTATATAATCACAGTCTCAAGAGCATGGAGGAGATTTCAGGAGACAGCCAGTTACTCTAGGAGAGCTGGACAGAGCCGTAGAAGGTTTTTAACCCATCAGCAGGACTGGTATCTGCTCCTTTGTGCAAGGAGGAACAGGATGAGCACTGCCAGAGCACTACAAAATTACCTGCAGCAGGCCACTGGTGTGAATGTCTCTGACCAATCAGAAACAGACTTCAAGCGGGTGGTCCGAGGGCCCGAAATCCTCTAGTTGGGCCTGTGCTCACTGCCCGGCACCGGTACTGATTACCATTTTGAGTTACTGCAATGAAATTTCATTACAATGGACTAGCTTGCTGCATCATTTTTTCACTTTGATTTTTCGAGGTGTCTTTGAATTCAGCCCTCTGTAGGTTGATCGTTTTCATTTCCATCAAACGATGTGGCATCCTTTCGTTCCTATTTTTTTTTTTTTTGAGCAGTGTATTAAGGGCAGTTAATCATAAGGAAAGAAGTTAGGGATTAAACAGTCAGTCTAGGAATTTTAGTTATCTGTGGAGTCCCGTGGGTCAGTCAGTCATAGACATACTGTATATATGGAAGGTGTTTGGATCTTTGCATTTGTATGACAAAGTAAAATAACTCTTTGAAATGTTGGTAATGTAATGGTCTCATTTCCCAGCCCCCCAAAAGGGAGCTTTAGAATAAAAAGCATAGTATTATAGTAAAAACGATAATTCAGAGTACAGAGAGATGGTGTAAGAAAGACCTGTAGGCACTCAAATAAAATACTGCATAATAATACAGCAATTTATTATCCTTGTGTCTTCACTTCCTACAACTCTAGAAAATACATTCCCCCCCTAAAACTTGACATAGTGGATGGAGCAACTAAGCATTAAAATTATTGTAAAGGCTAAAGATTTTTTTACCTTAACCTCCCTGGCGGTATGATTCTGTCAGGAATTCTGTTCCAAAAGCGGTACAATTCTTTTCATGGAAATTTGGCGTTATGTATTATAGGCCTACAATTCTTAGTAATTACTGACTTAAACCTGACCAAAACAAGTCTCTAGTAGACATCCCAGATGTGATAAATTTGAAACACAAACAAGTGAATTATAATCGAATCAATAATATTATTTTATTATTTAATATATAATATATATAATACAATTATATTATTGATTAGATTATAATTCATGCGTTATATTATATATATATGTGTGTATATATATATATATATATATATATATATATATCTATATATATATATATATATATATATATATATGTGTGTATATAGATATATATATATATATATATATATATATATATATATATATATATATATATATATGTGTGTGTGTGTATATATATATATATATATATATATATATATATATATATATATATACATACATAAATATGCATATATATATATGCATATATATAATATAAAATGTGTTATGTGTTTTGTGCAACGTTTTTTTTTTTTTTTTTTGAATTTCCCTCCCTAGTTCCGCTCCCATGCAGCATTGCTGCTGCAGGGAACGGAACTAGGAAGTCCTCACACCGACAGACGAGCGGCGGAGATCTCGGCTGGCGGTCACAGCAATGAGAGCTCATCGCTGGATCGCCAGGATAAGGTAAGAGAAGCTCCGCTGCGCTTGAATTATAATCGAATCAATAATATAATTATTATATATTATATTATATTATATTATATTATATTATATTATATTATATTATATATATTACTAAAAGCAAATAGTCAGTTCACTTTAAAAAAAAGATGTTACATTTTACAAGAGAATTTTCCCTAGAGCATAGTGAATGTGGGGATAGTCCCTTTTGCAAAGAATGGTAAGAGGGCACAAGTAATAGGTGCCCTCGCACATGGGACAGGGGATGTTTAAAAAAAAAAAAAAAAAAATTTTGTGTCAGAATTTATTTAATTTATAGGACACTGCCCCTTTAAATGTAATGAGCATGGTTTTGGCGGGCTGCACAGCAGCGCGCGCCCCTCTAGAAGGTTTTGACCCAAGGCTTTATTAAGGGGTCTCTGAGGTAAGCCCCTCAGTTAGGAAGTGACTGCCTGGCGAGCTCTCCTCTCCTCAGCGGCGGTTGCGGCATTCGCTGGCTCTTCTGCCATAATGAAGTCCCTTGTTCGGCAAGTATTGGAAAGAGCAGCTTTAGAAGGGGGAGAAGAATGGCTGCGGAACTGTCTCATGGTGAGCGGAGCTGAGTCTGAACAGTTGAGGGAGGAGGTGAGCGGAATGGCTGCATCTGCGGCGGCAGTGCGGGCAGAGGAGACGGCCGTTAGGAGTGTATCCCCCTCACCTCAGGCACCAGTAGCAGGGAAGGCAGGGACTAGACAGGGTCAGCGGAGCCGTCCTCCGGAGCGGCCAGCATCCTCGAGACAGGAGTCAGACAGCACAGCTGTGGGACTGTCAGAAGCTGCGGGAGGGCTGAGAAGGAGCCGAAGAGGCCCGAAGAGGAGAAGGTTTGCTTCACCATCACCGCCACCCAGTGGTGAAAGGCGGGATAACACCCGGCCTCACAGAAGCAGAATTGAGAGAGCATCTGAGGAGAGGGTTGCTAGACAACCCAGGGAAGATAGTTCCAGTCAGGTACCAGCTGAAGAGGTTTTTCTTAGCCAGGCTTTACGTCCACAGGTGAATACAAGCAGTGCAGAAGTACAGCATACGGTGCCTCCTGTTAGCCAATCAGCTACGCTGCCGACAGGAGTTGGTGAGTTGGCACAATTGAACAATTTAAATGTTATTTTAGAATCTTTATCTAAATTTGCGAGTTTGTTGAATGTTACACCTGTTCCTGCTGTTAATGTTCCTAGTTGCAGCATACAAGGTCCTGGTAATGTATGGTCCCCAGTCAGCAATATGAATCAAGCGGCGACTGTGGTAAGTAGTGTTCCGGTCACACCTGTGTCAGATGGTGGTACCAGAGTTAGTCATTTGGCACACACGGTTCCTGAGACGTGTCTGAAGGAAGTGATGCCATGCGATATGTCGCCGCTTGGTTATCACCTCACAGCAGGGATCAAAGAAAAAATTTGGAAGGGTGAATTTATCGATTTACTATCATTGTTGCCGTCAGCAAAGGAATTTGCTTTCAAGAATGAAAAAAAATCTGATGACGGGCAAGAAGAAAATAGGAGGCGTCCGGTTTATAGGTCATTCAATAACTGGCTTCAAGCCTTTTGCATTTATTCTTCGGTTTTGGGTGAAAAATTTCCAGAATATTGTAGTGGGTTATTCCAGCATGTGGAACATATCCTGGAAGCGTATAAGAACTTTGGTGGTCTGGGATGGTTTTATTACGATGAGTCCTTCCGGCAGAAGCTATCAGTTTATCCCAGCCTGAAATGGGGCATGAAGGACGTAGGCCTTTGGTTAAATTTAATTATTCCTCAAAAGTTTACGCCAACAAAACAGTCAAGTGCTGCCCCTATGGCATCCCCCTATAGGAAGGGAGTTTGTTGAAAAAAATTTAAAGTCAACAGATCAATTTATAGATATAGCCAGGGAGAAGATTCGCAAGGAAATTGAGGCTGGGCGAGTAGCAGGCCCATTCTTGGACCCGCCTTTTAAGAACTTTCGCATATCTTCTCTAGGTTTGGTCCCTAAAAAGGAGCCTAACTCCTTCCGAGTAATACATCACCTGTCTTTTCCTAGAGGTGATTCGTTAAATGACGATATAGACCCTATTATATCATCAGTTTCATATACTACGTTTGATGAGGCGGTTGATATGATTAAGCAATATGGCCCTAGTGCATTATTAGCTAAGGCGGATGTTCAATCGGCATTCAGATTATTACCTATTGATCCGGAAGCCTTCAATTCCTTAGGTTTCTATTTTGATGGCTATTTCTTTTTCGACCGCTGCTTGCCGATGGGATGCTCCTTGTCCTGTGCCTATTTTGAATCCTTTGCGACTTTTCTTCAGTGGGTGATGGTTCGAGAATCGGGTTGTCAGGGGGTCTTACATTACTTGGATGATTTCCTTTTTGTGGGACCCCCTGATTCTGACATCTGCCTGTTGCTGCTAAAGCTATTTTCCCTTATTTGTAGACATTTTGGGATACCATTGGCTGAGGATAAAACGGTTTTACCTAACACTTTGATTGAATTCCTGGGTATCTCTATTAATACAGCCATTGGCGAGTGTCAGCTCCCGAGGGAAAAAATCTCTAGGATGCAGTCTACAATTAGTGAATTTTTGAGGCGAAAGAAAGTTCTCTTAAAAGAGCTTCAGTCTCTGCTAGGCCTGTTAGCATTCGCCTCGCGTATCATGCCAGTAGGTAGAATTTTTTCGAGGCGTTTGGCTCTAGCAATGTCTGGCTTTAAGTCTCCTTTGGCGCATATCCGGCTAACGGCGGAGTTAAAAGATGATCTGCGCGTTTGGTCGCGTTTTTTAAACGACTATAATGGTCGTTCATTTTTTCAAAAGGACTGGGTTTTTGCTGCTGACCTCCAGTTATTTACGGATTCAGCAGGGTCTTTAGGGTTTGGGGCCGTCTGGGACACCCATTGGTGTTGCGGATATTGGCCTACGTCATGGGTTGAGAGTAAATTTACTAATAATATAGTCTTATTAGAATTATTCCCGATTTTGGTTGCCCTTGAACTTTGGGGTGCTAATTTCAGGGACAGGAGAATTTTGGTACACTCGGATAATAGAGGAGTTTTGTATGCAATAAATGCTTTGTCATCAAAATCTACATTGGTACTAAAACTTCTCCGTTATCTTGTTTTCTTATGTTTGAAATTAAACATCTGGTTAAAGGTCAAATATACTCCTGGAGTGTCAAATTGCATAGCTGATTCCCTATCCCGTTTTCAGTTCTCTCGTTTCAGGGAACTTCATCCGAATGCCGATCCGGTGGGATGTCATTACCCAGATCACCTGTGGACCTTGATTTAGATCTGGTCTTTGATGCGATAAAGTGCTCGGTGGCACCTCACACTTGGTCGGAGTATGGTTCTGCTTATCAGAGATGGTTGTTATTCTGTAATGAGATGGGTATTCCATCTGAGCCGCCTAGGGAGGGTGATATGCTAGCTTTTTTATGTACATTGATGAAACAGCAGCTATCATATAGCCACATTAACAAGATCCTAGCCGGGGTTTCATTTTTTCTGAAATTGAAGAATTTTGTAGGGTTTATGAGTTTTTTCTCGATAAGACAAGCCCTCAAAGGTTATAAAAAGAGGATGTTCACCCCTGACACACGCAGACCTATATCAATTGATTTACTTAGAAGATTATGCTTGGCCTCCCCTGCTGTCTGTTTTTCGGAATATGAGGCTAGACTTTTTTCGGCAGCCTTTGTGCTTTGTTTTTTCGCTGCGCTTCGTGTTTCCGAATTGGTCTCAGACAATAGGGTGGGCCAATCAGGCCTTAATGCTAAAGAAGTCATTGTGGGTAAGGATAAGGTTAATATTTTCATTAGCCAATCAAAAACTGATCAGTTTAGAAAAGGCCATTGGTTAGAGCTGGCAGCTTGTGGTGATCAGTATATATGTCCTTGTGCGGTTCTTAGCAGATATTTGGAGGTCAGGCCCCCCTTTTCAAATAATTTCTTTATTCATATAGATGGTTCAGTAGTCACAAAATATCAATTTTCAGCTGTTCTAAAAAAAATGTCTTAAGTATTTAGGTATGGACAAGCTTAGAATTACCGCACATTCGTTTAGGATAGGAGCGGCCACGGAGGCGGCCAGGATGGGTTTAGATGAGTCTATGATAAAAAAGTTGGGAAGGTGGGAATCGAAAAGTTTTAATCTATATATCAGACCTAATTTATCTGTTTGATTCCATAGGTGTCAAAGTTTCCGTATGGATCATTGGACACTCGTTTGTTCACTGGGCACGAAAAAGAGCTGCACACCGGTGTTATACTGAAAATTTGTCTTTTGATATTGATCATTTGCATATATTTTGGAAAGGAGTGAGAGGTCTGAGTTGGGTTAATTTGTGTGACTTGATTTATAGATTAAAGGAAGTTTGGCCAGCCCCATCCGTATTGATATTCCACTTGGGAGGGAATGATGTGGGAGTTTTGAAGTCATTAGATTTATTATTCAAGATTAAAAAGGATCTATATAATTTCAAGTTAATTTTTCCGAATTGTACAATGGTGTTTTCGGAAATTGTTCCTCGTTTGAAATGGTTGTCTTCAATGGAATTTAAGCCCTTGGAGAGGACCAGGAGAAGAGTAAATCATGCAATGGCAAAATTTATGCCATTGGTTGGTGGTTTTGCTTTCCGACACGTGGACCTTGAAGGTGGTTTCCCTGGCCTTTACAGGCAGGATGGAATCCATTTATCTGATATAGGTCTAGATATACTCAATTTAGGGTTTCAAAATAGCATAGAAATGGCCGCGGTGGTGGGGGGGCCGGCACAAGTTTGCAACTAGTCCCGGCGTTTGGGGGACTTTGGTGGTTTTAAATATGTTTATTTTCGCTCGAGTTCTGGGACTGAGCGATACAGATTTATGTTTTATAATTTTGTTGGAATTGAAAATTATTTGATGGAATTTTGAATAAATAATTATTTAATTTATTTATAACCAATAAAGTGCCGCGGCCATTTATTTATGCCAAAAAATTAATTTGTGTTTGTTTTTATTTATAGTATTAGTTTAGTTATATTATAGAAAAATACATCCTCCTGGCCCATGGTAAGAGGGCACAAGTAATAGGTGCCCTCGCACATGGGACAGGGGATGTTTAAAAAAAAAAAAAAAAATTTTGTGTCAGAATTTATTTAATTTATAGGACACTGCCCCTTTAAATGTAATGAGCATGGTTTTGGCGGGCTGCACAGCAGCGCGCGCCCCTCTAGAAGGTTCTGACCCAAGGCTTTATTAAGGGGTCTCTGAGGTAAGCCCCTCAGTTAGGAAGTGACTGCCTGGCGAGCTCCCCTCCCCCCCACCCGTCGCTGGCACTTTATGTGGTAGAGTCACCCTTGGATCTAAGGGGGGACTTTGGTGGTTTTAAATATGTTTATTTTCGCTCGAGTTCTGGGACTGAGCGATACAGATTTATGTTTTATAATTTTGTTGGAATTGAAAATTTGATGGAATTTTGAATAAATAATTATTTAATTTATTTATAACCAATAAAGTGCCGCGGCCATTTATTTATGCCAAAAAATTAATTTGTGTTTGTTTTTATTTATAGTATTAGTTTAGTTATATTATAGAAAAATACATCCTCCTGGCCCATACCCAATCACGCGTAAGAAAAAAAAAAAAAAAAAAAGAACAGCATTTTGTCTTGCACATAAATGGATGATGGAAGTCAGCAGAGCTTCACTTAATTCACTAAGCTCTGAGGAACAATTCCCTTGCAAAGTGTAATTTCTCTTACACAGTGAACAGTCTATTTGTCTTTAGTAAATCAACTCCATTGCATCAAAACAGCCACAAAAAAAGTATAAATAGTAGTCAGGTTTTACTAAATCAGTGGTATTACAAGGCTTCCAAAGATCCAGGTATGTTAAAGCATTCTCTGTAATCATAAGATCGCAAACTATTAGGCCCTCTGTGAAAACTGGTAAAGCATGCATGGTCAAAATATGAGTGGAGTTTAAAAGAAAATGGTTAAATAGTGCCTACATAGTGCAGCAAATGATTAGCCACATTTGTCATACCTACAGTCACTGCAAGGCCATGGGTAGTATGGACGACAGCATGCATAACACAATTCTTTTTTCTTTTGTTTTAAATTATAAAGAGTTAAGACCCCATGCCTATTTATTTTATGCCATCTGTTTTCTATTGGGGCTATTTCCCCTAGTTCCTTGTCAAGGATGCCAAACAGGATGTCAGAGGAAATCTCTACAGAGTGAGAGAAGTTCCTGTCTTAGGCAATTTACCATCCAATTTACCCTGACGTCTTGTTCTAGTGACAACTGTAAAATTTTGGTTTTCCCCATCATTTCTGTCTTCATGACAATGGTCCTTGAGAAAAATAGGTGGAATCTACCTATCCTGGACACACATAGCAATAAAAGCCTGATAGGGTTCTACCCTATCCAAACCTATAAAGGCAATATTTACACTTTACCACCCACAATGGCAAAGAGGCCAGTCATAGGTCAAGGACCCAAAGCATATACAGTACCTTGAGTCTAGAAATATACTGAAACCTGCACCTACAGTACATTTTCTTGAGAGAGACTCAAAGAGCATTCATATATTTTTCCCTCCACTATTTTATCATCCGAACATACTTTTTATACTTTTATATATTTATTGTTTCTGCACAGCCTGTAAGACTACAATGTGTCCTCGTACTTTGGATGGCTGTATATCTTTAGTAATGACAACAAACATATGCTTTGTATTACAGCTATTGGGATATTTCCCTTTATAAACATTCTGACAAACTCTTGCTGCAGTTATGGTGTCCTTGCAAATTCAGCTATTGCAAAAATTTGAAACTTGTGTCAAGCTGACCTCCAATAGGTGCTGCCAACTAACATCACACTGGCTTACTTCAAGACTGTGGAGCATCAAACAAATATAGAAACAAGATGCATAGGATAAAAATTGCTCAAACACAGGCTTAATTGTTAGGATAGCATAAAGTGCAATGAATATCTACGGAATTTAATAAAAACCTGCAAATCTGAGAAGGAAGACTCAGCAGGCCTAATTTATTACAAAAAAATGTGTGTTTGCAGTCCTATCTATGGACTCTCTATCTAGGCCAAATGGCCAATGTGCATTTACTATGTGCACAAAAGTTGCAGGGATGCACATTTATGCCAGCATACATATGGCCATACAATAACAAATTTTGGTTTGCTAAAGATTACTTGATCCAGCATCTGAATGTATGCCATTTGTGGTACACAGGAATAAAAGCTGTGCTGTATATGATGCAAAGTGTTAGACGTTTAATAAGAGGATTTAAAGCTCTTCAATCAATCTTTTATTATTATTAGTCAGGATTTATATAACGCCAACATTTTGTGCAGTGCTTAACAAAGTGAGGGCAGACAGCACAGTTACAATACAATTCAATACAGAGGGACCTGCTTGTTAGAGCTTGCAATCTCAAAGAAGGCTGAATTCATACAAAAGGTAATAACTGTGGGGGAATTGCTGATGGAGAAAATAAAAAATATGTTAGGTGGAGGTGGGACAGGTTTCTCTAAAGAGATGGGTTTTCAGGGATCACCTAAATGTGGATAGGGTAGGACAGCCTTTTTCAAACAGGATGCCTTCGGCTTGCTTCATGGGTGGCTTGGCACATTGTCCAAGACTGCCTATAAGTTTAACCACTTTACCGCTGCTCACTAGAGCTCTACTGCGGCAAAGTGGTTCGTTATCGTCTGGCGACTTAGACCTACGTCGCCAGACACTCCCCCTTCTCGGCGCCGCGCGCCACGGGAGGCTTGCTCCCGCTGTATTCAGTCACAGCGGGAGTTGGGCCAGGGGAATCGTCGGGGAATCGAGTCCGGAGATCCGCCCTCTTGTGTAAACAAAGCGGGCGGATCTCCTAAGTGACAGGCAGGGTCAGATTGCAGGGTTCAGCATAGCTGAACCTGCGATCTGTCCCTGTGTCACATAGTCACCTCCCCCCACACACGTCAGTAAGCACCAGGCATACATTAACCACTCTCCAATAAAATTAACCCCTTCCCTGCCAGTGTAATTTTTACAGTAACAGTGCATATTTATAGCACTGATTACTGTAGTAATGTCACTGGTAACCCCAAAAGTGTCAAAAATGTCAGTCAAGGGTCCGATCTGTCTGCCGCAATGTCGCAGTCCCGCAAAAAAATCGCAAATCGCCGCCATTACTCGCTAAAAAAAAAAAACACCAAAAACGACAGAAATCTTTCCCTTAGTTAGTAAACGCAATAACTTTTGCGCAAACCAATCAAAATACTCTTATTGCGATTTTTTTTACCAAAAATATGTAGCAGAAAACAAATTGGCCTAAAATTATAAAAAATTTTGATTTTTACATTTTTTTGGGGGGAATTTCATATAAAAAAATTTGAAAAATATTGTTATTTTTTCAAAATTGTCGCTCTTTTTTTGTTTATCACGCAAAAAGTAAAAATCGCACAAGTGATCAAATACCACCAAAAGAAAGCTCTGTTTGTGGGGAAAAAAAGGACGTAAATTTCGTTTGGGTACAGCGTTGTACGCGCAATTGTCAGTTAAATTCGCACAGTGCCGAATCGCAAAAAGTGGCCCAGACGTAAGACAGCAAAATCCTCCGGTGGTAAAGTGGTTAAGTCACAGGTTTTTGTTGTGCCCCATTACAACCTTCTATCTGCTGGTGTCCTAACAACCTGTGATGTCATTGGTTGATAAGGGGAGCATTGGGCCCCTGCACAGTATCTTTTCTTGCCCCTCTCCATCAGCATTGGGGTTACACTAACTGAGTGAGGGAGAGAAACTGAGGGAGAAGAGAAACTTCAGAAAACCAGTCAGTAACAGTGTGCAAAGGTGTGCTTGCTTCGGAATAATAAATCACCTCTAACATTGGGTGTCTTACATGTGTGGATGTTACTGCATTGCGTAAAAAAATTAGTTTAGTTGTTTACATTGGGATGCCTTGAGATTGCGCATAATTTAAAAGGGTGCCTTGACTGAAAAAGGTTGAAAATGACTGGAGTAGGAGATAGTTGGACTTATTGGGGTGAGGAGTTCCATAGGATGGGAGAGGCTCTGGAGGCGAGCATGGGAGGAGGTAATGAGGGAATTCGAGAGCAGGAAGTCTTGGGAGGAGCGAAGAGAAAGATTTGGTTGTTATTTTGAGCAAGGTTAATGATGTAGCTGGGGGCAGAGTTGTAGAAGTTGGGTGAGTGGTAGACAGTTGAAGGGATTGGAGGAGAGGGGTAGAAGACATTGAATAGTTGGTAAGTCTGGTAGCAGCATTCATGATGGACTGAAGGGGGGATTTGAACAGTGATTGGATATGGGGCTAAAAGGGAGGTTCAGAGTCCAGAATAACATCCTGTCATGTGGGGATAGACTGATAGTTGTACTATCAATCTCCACAGAGAAGTCAGGGGCAGGGCTGGCCCAAGACATTGTGCTGCCTGGGTCCAAGAGTGAAATGTTGCCCCACCAAAAAAAAAAAATCACGCCCAACAAAAGGCCCCCACATCCATTATTTTATATAAATATAACCTTTAGAAAATATTATGTATACTATTATTTTCTTCCATATCTCACCACCGGACCACCGGGTCCGCCAAACACCTGCTGTCTGTCCTCGGTCCTCCTGTCACTCCTGTGTCTGCAGTGCCCACCACCCTAGAAGATCCAGCCTGCCCTGCGTGAGATGGAGTGCCCTGATGTCTGACATTATTTTGCACACCACGATTACGTGAGGGAGGTTCCCTGGAGGAGACACTCCCGTAACGCGCCACAAACGTAACTGATGACACACAAAACATCTGTAAAACAATCTTGGGAGTCAATTTGCTGCCCCTCTCCAAGTGCTGCCAGTGGGACCCATGGTAGGGCCCTGGTCAGGGGAAGGAAGGAAATATTAGGAGCTCCGTTTTGGATAGATTGAGTTTGAGGAATTGGTGTGACCTCCAGTCTGATATGTCTGTTAGTAAATGAAAGATGTGTGAGGAGACTGATGGGGTGACCTGAGGTGTGGAGAGATAGATTTGGGTGTCATCAGCATTGAAATGGTATTGGAAGCCATGGGAGGCTATGAGCTGACCTAAGGAGGAGATGCAGATCGAGAATAAGAGAGGTCCAAGGACAAAGCTTAGGAGGACCCTAACAGAAAAAGGAAGAGGAGAGGAAGACGTAGAATTGTAAGTGACTCTGAAGGTGCATTGAGAGAGGTAAGAATTGCATCTGATTGGCTACTATGAATAGCTGCACCTTACAAATCACCGTCGCTCTTTGCGTTGCTTTCTTGAATAAGCTTGATAATGTCTAAGAGACAGCAGAGCTGTAAAATGCTGGTGAATGTTCTAGTAATATTCTTGGCATGTATAATATTCATTTTCTGGTCACGAATACACAAGAAACCATATGGTTCAAACCTCATAGAAATAGTTATGATCTGACTGTCACAGTCATTTCATTGTGAAGCTATTTTGCAATCTATAATATATAAGTATGGGCAGTAACTCCTAACTCAGTAACTTTTTATTGCCCTGTTTAGATTTGTGCACTCCAACAGGCTTTGCTGCATCACTTTAAATGACATGCCATTAAAACAGTGGCTAATTTTATGTGCAGTCTGAAATTAACTATCGTCATGCTGTTCAATTCCGTAATTCAAAAGAAATTATAGGAATTAACTTCACTTAAAGCAGAACTTTATGTCCTCCTCCTCCCCCTTTGCTTCTTTTGGAACTTTTTTTTTTGGGGGGGGGGGGGGGGGATGGGTACCTAGTTTTGGTAATTATCCCCTCCTACTTCCAGTCGAATCCTCTAGGCAATTTCACCAGAAGTTCGGCACCCCCCCCCCGCAGCCTTTTGGGACACATCACAGATCCCAGCAAGCTGCAGAACATTCACACAGTGCAGCAAAGCTCATGCATGCACAGTGGGAAGCCAACTGTGAAGCTACCAGGAGTCACACCCGAGCCGGGGATCTCAAGACTAACAAGGAACCAACCCAGGCGAGGACGGCGCTGGATCTTTGGACAGGTAAGTAATATTCGTAGCTGCTGACTTTTATTTATTTCGTTTTTTTTTTTCTAAAACAGAGTGAAGAACTGCTTAACCACTCAAGGACCGCCCGCCGCAGTTATACTGCGGCAGGCAACCCCTCCTGCCCCGAACCGACGTAGGTATACGTTGGCCGCGTGCCTGCAGCTAGGAGGCGAGCGTGTGCCGCCGGCGGTGCGCTCCTGACCCCAATCAGCAGTGGGGACTCGGATGCACGGGGCAGGCAGCTCTGATTGCCGCCTGACACCCGTGATTGTTCCCCGCTGAGAGAGAAGAACGGTCAGCCATTGTAAATACAGCTGACCATTCTCTCTGGAATGATCACAGAGTGCCTGTGATCCTTCTATATAGGAACACAGGTCTCTGTGATCATTTCACAAGTCCCGCCCTACCACAGTTAGAATCCCTCCCCTAGGCTCATATTTAACCCCTTGATCACCCACAGTATTAACCCCTTCCCTGCCAGTGTAATGATTACAGTAATAGTGCATATTATTAGCACTGATTACTGTAGTAATGTCACTGGTCCCCCCAAAAGTGTCAAAAATGTCAGTTAGGGGTCCGATCTGTCCGCCGCAATGTCGCAGTCCCGCTAAAAATCGCAGATCGCTGCCGTTACTAGTAAAAAAAAAAAAAAACAATAAAAATGACATAAATCGGTCCCATAATTAGTAGACGCGATTTTTTTTGTGCAAACAAATCAAAATACATTATTGTGATTTTTTTTTACCAAAAATATGTAGCAGAAAACAAATTGGCCTAAAATGTTAAAGCAGTGGTCCTCAACCCTGGACTTCAGGGCACACTAACAGGCCAGGTTTGCAAGATAATCACAGGTGATATTATTTACTGCTCAGTGATTGCAGTATTCTAGTCTGCATCTCCCCAAGGTAATACTTAAAATCTGGCCTGTTAGTGGGCCCTGAGGACCGGAGTTGAGGACCACTGTGTTAAAGAATTTTGATTTTTAATTTTTTTTTGGGAATGTTATATAGCAGAAAGTGAAAAATATTGTTTTTTTTTTTTTTTCAGAATTGTCGCTCTTTTTTTGTTTATAGCAGAAAAAATAAAAATCGCAGAGGTGATCACATACCACCAAAAGAAAGCTCTGTTTGTGGGAAAAAAAGGAGATCAATTATATTTGGGTACAGCGTCGCACGACCGTGCAGTTGTCCATTAAAGTAATGCAGTGCCGAATCACAAAAAGTCGCCTGGTCATTAAGGGGGCAAATCCTTCCGGTCCAGAAGTGGTTAATGTCACTAGAATACAACTATGGAGACTTTAAACAAACTTAAATCTCAATGTTCTCTGGGAAAATAACTGAAAGTAATGTCCCATACACACGTGCAGATTATCTGCAGACTTTTGTCTGCAGACTTACCTTTTGTATGTAGTGCAAGGGCCTGCCGGATTGCATACAAATTGAAAGTGTTTAGGTTTGACCTCATATTATATGGTTTTGGTAAGTCTGCAGACAAAAGTCTGCAGATAATCTGCACGTGTGTATGGGGCATAAAAGTCCTTCTTGTTGTCACTCACATAACCTGGACATAATAAAGCCAATACAAGGTGGCCACAAATGGCAGCCTCAATATATAAAATCAATGCCTAAAAGCATTGTGATTATTGGGTTGTTACTGAACTCTTTAAAAAGTAATTTCCCTTCAATTATTTCGAAGAAGAATGGATCAAAGCACCACATAAGCTGCCATGGGGAGTACCTCCCATTAATTTTTGGGGGAGTCTTCTGCCAATCTATGGCTATCATCTGGTTCTCTATCTCAAACTACTTGGATGATAAATTGCACTGCTAGCCTAGCCACATACTTCATTTCACTAATGACTGGAAACAAGTATACAGCTTCCTTTCCAAAGCTTTATCACCCATAATTGGCAGATATCATTCTTTTTAGGATTACGGATCGCTTTAATTACTGCAAATAGCTATCTAGGCATGGAGTCGTTCTCCTCGGAAGCACAGCTACACTGCTTGGAGTGACACAGAACAGCAATTAAATGTACTTCCAAGACACACTGCTAAATCATAAATCACTCACTGCTAATCCAGAGCATTGTGTCTCCTGTTTCCAATGCTTAAAGCTGAGCTCTAATCAGATATAAAAGGCACAGATGAATGCAGCTCTATAATAACCAAGGCATCATTAAATGGATTTTTTAAGTGAAAGCAGTGTAAGTACCTAATTCTGATCTGGTATCAGCCTCTTGCAGTCCTCTGTATAGCAGAGCAGGAGAAGAAGCAGCAGCAAAGGAATCAAAAGTTTCATGTGCTAAGAACTATGCTGATTGGAGGGAGAAGTAGAGTGCTCCGCTGACATCCAATGCCCCATAGAGATGCATGGAGAATCCGTTCAGATCCGGACAGGCGGATCTGAACGGTCCGCATGTGTGAAAGGTGCCTTGGGGCTCTTTCATGCGGGCGGTCCGATCAGATCCGCCTGTCAGTTTTTTAGGCGGATCTGATCGGATGCCCCATTCAGCCCTATGGGGCAGCGGATGTCAGCGGTGACATGTCCGCTGACACCCGCTGCCATCTGCATCCGATCCGTCCTGGGGATCGGATCGGATGGGATCGGATGAGAGCAGACAGGCGGTCCGCTCTCATCCGATTCCCCATAGAGAGCAGCGGGGGCTGTGACACCTCCCTCTCCGCACTGCAAGCGGAGACGGAGCTGTCATCCGCCGGCTCAGCGGGGATCGCGGATCGATCCCCGATGAGCAGCACGGATCCGCCTACGGAGGCGGACCATGTGAAAGAGCCCTTACTCTGCTGCTTCTCCTTTCACTGTTTAGTTTCAGGCTGGGGCAGGTCCAAGATGAAATGGGCTCAGAGGAAGTGGGTTGAATGATGCGGGCCATCAGACTGAGGACAGAGTCTAGTGGAAGAAAACATATTGAGGGGAAATCTCTGGATTGAAGGTGCATATTGCAGCAAGGCTAGTTATATTCTTTTATCTTTTAATGCTCTGTTTATTTTATCTTGTTGTTTTTGGCTGGAGATCTGACTAAATATCTGATTTAATATCTTACAAAAAGGGAAAAGGAGACAGTTCCCCCTAACAGTCCCGGAACAGGGGAAATTCGACTTTCTCGGTACTCAATACACAAGGGATAAAATTAAGAACGTGTTTTATTCATACAAAAAATGTAAAAAAGATAAATCTGAACAAACCAGAAAGACACAAAAAACTTTTAAATGCAAAAAGGGGTATCACAGGTTGGTCTAGCTGTATAATGATTAATCAGAAGCAGATGGGCTACAGCAGCAAAAAAGATCACACAGGGTGCCACTCCTGTCAGCTAAGAACAGGGAACTGAGGCTACAATTCGCAGAATTGGACAATAGAAGATAGGAAAAACGTTGCCGGTCTGACGACTCTCAGTTTTAGCTGTGACATTCAGATGGTAGGGTCAGAATTTGCTGTAAACAACAGGAAAGCATGGATCTATCCTGCCTTGTATCAACGGTTCAGGCTGGTGGTGTAATTGTGAGGGGGATATTTTCTTTGCACACTTTGGACCCCTTAGCACCAATTGAGCATTATTTAAACCCCACAGCCTACCTGAGTATTATTGCTGACCATGTCCATCCCTTTATGACTACAGTGTACCCATCTTCTGCTAGCTCCTTCCAGCAGGATAATGCACCGTGTCACAAAGCTCAAATCATCTCACCACTGGTTTCTTGAACATGACAATGAGTTCCCTGTACTCCAATGGCCTCCACACTCACCAGATCTCAATCCAATAGAGCACCATTGGGATGTGGGGGAACGGGAGAGTCGCATCCTGGATGTGCCGCCAACAAATCTGCAGCAACTGCATGATGCTATCATGTCAATATGGACCAAAATCTCTGAGGAATGTTTCCAATACCTTGTTGAATCTATGCCATGAATAATTAACCACTTGCTGTCTGCTCACTCGAGCACTACTGCGGCAAAGTGGTTGGTTAGACCTACATCGCCAGACAATTCCGCTTCTCGGCGGCGCGCGCGCGCCGCCGGAGGCTCGCTCCCGCTGTGTTCAGTCACAGCGGGAGTCGGGCCAGGGGAGGAGCAGCGGCGATCGCCGCTGCTCTTCCCCGATCGTCGGGGTATCGAGTGTGGAGATTCGCCCGCTTGTGTAAACACAAGCGGGCGGATCTCCTAAGTGACAGGCAGGGTCAGATTGCAGGGTTCAGCATAGCTAGTCACCTCCCCCCACACACGTTAGTAAGCACCAGGCATACATTAACCCCTCCCTCTCCAATAAAATTAACCCCTTCCCTGCCAGTGTCATTATTACAGTAACAGTGCATATGTATAGCACTGATTGCTGTAGTAATGTCACTGGTACCCCCAAAAGTGTCAAAAATGTCAGTCAGGGGTCCGATCTGTCCGCCACAATGTCGCAGTCCCGCAAAAAAAAATCGCAGATCGCCACCATTACGCGTTAAAAAAAAAAAACACCAAAAATGACAGAAATCTTTCCCTTAGTTAGTAAACGCAATAACTTTTGCGCAAACCAATCAAAATAGGCTTATTGTGATTTTTCTTACCAAACATAGGTAGCAGAAAACAAATAGATTTTTACATTTTTTTGGGGGGAATTTCATATAAAAAAATGTGAAAAATATTGTTATTTTTTCAAGATTTACGCTCTTTTTTTTGTTTATAGCGCAAAAAGTAAAAATCACACAGGTGATCAAATACCACCAAAAGAAAGCTCTGTTTGTGGGAAAAAAAGGACGTAAATTTCGTTTGGGTATGGCGTCGCACGACCGCGCAATTGTCAGTTAAAGTCGCACAGTGTCGAATCACAAAAAGTGGCCCAGACGTAAGACAGCAAAATCCTCCGGTGGTAAAGTGGTTAAGGTAGTTCTGAAGCTAAAAGGGGGTTCAACTCAGTACTAGCAAGGTGCACCCAATAATGTGGCCGGTGAGTGTATGTTGCTATTTGCAGCCTTTAGGCTGGGTTCACACTAGCTGCGGCTGTGGTTCACAGCAGGGGGTCCGGTGCGTCCCTATTTATCAATTTAGATGCAAATCAGGTCCGAATTTTTGCCTGAATTCAGTCCTGAAACGGAGCCAAAGACGCACAGGACCATTTTCCAGTGTGGACCACGGCTGCCCTGGAGGTGTTATTAGTAATTTAACAGAAAGATTATTAATATATAATAAGGAAAACTAAATACAACACCAGTTTGAAAACATAAATTTCCATTATTTCAACGCAAAAGTAAAATTTTCATGGCTATATTGCAACTTTATAAGACATAAATACAATATTTCAAAAATAAATACAAATCAAAAAAATAAAACTTTTAGGAGTCTAAATTGGTCAAAGCTATTATCTAATCTTATCACACACTGAAAATTTGAGTCAAGTTCTTAAATAAATCCAAACTTTCCCTGTAGCAAAATATCAGACAGTCACAGTTCTTCCGATGTAGCAATCCTGCATAGCCTCGGGTAATGGTGTGTGTGATCAGTGTCTCTTCAAAATAAACTGACAGATGATGTGAATCAGCATTTCACAGAATGTCCCATAAAAAAGCTGTCTTTATTTAAATAGAATTGGAAAAGTTTTAAAGGCTTTGTTTAAATAAATAAGGATTTCTTTTATGGGACCTCATGTAAAGTGCTGATCCAAATCATCTGTTAAAATGCTCCTTTGTTTTCATTTCAAACAGCAAAATATCTTGAGAATTTCTATATAACATTATATTATTCTACTATTTTTATTTCTAGTAGAGAATAAATATTTCATACTTTTTTTTTCTGTTGCCAAGGGACAAAAAATAATCTGATGCAAGATGCACTGCTATACATACATGTAACTTTAACTTAAAGCGGAGTTCCACCCTGGGAATACTTTTTTTTAATAAAAATACCCCCGGGACAGTCAGGGCTAGTGCATTCCACAATGGATAGCCTCTGATCTGTCCCGGGTTGCACTTACCTTTTAGAAGAAATACTTACCTTGAAAAAGTATTGTCCAGCGCTGCCATCTCAGGTGTGGGCAGCTTGAAGCCAGCGCGATCCTCTTCTGCGTCCTCTTCCGTCTTCTTCGGTCCCACGATGCACTGCACCGGCCCCGCCGTCACTTCCGTTGCACGCGCGTCATCCCTCCACAGCTGCTGGGCATGCCCAGAAGCTGTTTAGAAGGGAATGACACGCGCGCACCGGAACTGACGTCGGGGCCGGTGCAGGCGCATTGATTCCTGGGAGCGATGACGTTCAGCTCCCAGGAATCATTGCAAGGCCAGGAAGTGACGACGGGCCGTGGTCGCCGAGGGGAGGAAGAAGGAAGTAAGGTAATTTTATTTTCTTCTATACGAGGTAAGTAAAAAAAAAAAAAAATTGCGATTATCCATTTGTTTTTCAGGTGACCCGGAGTGAGAAGATGGAGGTAAGTATAAATTTAGGGTGGAACTCCACTTTAACACCTTTGAAAACGTCATTTTTGACGAAACGTACGTCGGTCGTGGCGTGCTGACGTCACCGGTGCGTTCTAGGAGAGGACGGGCGGAAGAGCCGACCGGCCGGCGGCTTGTTTTATACATGCGCTCAAACTCTGTTTACATGCACTCCACCACATGCCCCTTCCCCTGATTTCTCTGTCAATATCGATGGCATTACTATCAGCCCATCCCCGCATGCCAAGGGCTTAGGTGTTGTCCTCAACTCTGAACTCTCCTTCAAACCCCACATCCAATCGCTGTCCAAATCTTGCCGCCTCAGCCTCCGCAACATCTCCAAAATACGCCCCTTTCTAACCAAATACACAACAAAGCTCTTAGTTCACTCCCTGGTCATCTCTCGCCTCGACTACTGCAATTCCCTTCTCATTGGCTTACCTCTACATAGGCTATCTCCCCTTCAATCCATCATGAATGCTGCCGCCAGACTCATCCACCTTACCAATCGCTCAGTGTCCGCTGCTCCTCTCTGTCAAGCCCTCCACTGGCTTCCGCTCACCCAACTAATTAAATTCAAAATACTTACATCTTACAAAGCCATCCACAGCTTAGCCCCCAGCTACATCACCAGCCTCATCTCAAAATACCAACCTAATCGCTCTCTTTGTTCCTCTCAAAACCTCCTGCTCTCTAGCTGCCTCGTCACCTCCTACCATGCTTGCCTCCAGGACTTTTCCAGAGCCTCTCCAATCCTATGGAACTCCTTACCCTTATCTGTCTCATTATCTCCTACTCTATTAGCTTTTAGGCAATCTCTGAAAACCCTCCTTTTCAGAGAAGCCTATCCTACCCACACCTAACAACTATACTTCCATTTTCTCCATCAACCCATCCCCCACGGTTATTGGCTTTTGTTTCACTTGACCCTCTCTTCTAGATTGTAAGCTCTAACGAGCAGGGCCCTCTAGTTCCTCCTGTTTTGAATTGTATTGTAACTGTATTGTCTTCCCTGACATTGTAAAGTGCTGCGAAAACTGTTGGCGCTATATAAATCCTGTATAATATTAATAATAATAATATGTGAGTGTAATTTCTTCATTTTAATAAAGTAAGCTTGCGGTTTTACACTATGGAGCTATTGATTTCTTTCCATATGTTGGCGATGTTATATGGTGGCTGTTAAGATCTGGGCTTGGTTATCTCTATTTGGGACCATCCGTTACATCTATCTGATTGGAGGCATAGATCTTTCAGTGTTGGGGTTCCTGAGCCTACCTGGTCGTTTTCTATGGATTATCTGAGAGCTGAGAGACACCATTAATTCAGGCTTATTTACATCAGTATCTGGTAAGCAGATCATTATACTGGTGGTGGATACAGCACTTCTGGGGATTTATTTGGATTCACATTTCTCACGGAAATCTTGGGAACATTTGGACTATATCAGAGACTTTTCTTAAACTCAGTTTATAGTACATTCTACATTATTATGGATTTCACTAATTTATACCTATTATTGTAGCAATTTTATTTTTGCACTATAAATAATATGATTATATTAACATATTGTTTGACTATCATTATGTCTTCACTCACTTAGCGCAGCTTGCTATTTATTTGTCTATTGGTGTTATCACACTGGAAGCTGCAGCTTTATTGTTTTACTAATATCACATCAGCGTGGTTATAGTTTGTGGAAATGTAACTTTATGTTGGTGCATTTATAAAATAATTCATAGAGGTATTTGTATTGTGAAACTGCATGTATATTCTTTCTATGCAAGTGGGGTGGGAGGAATATTAGTAGGCTTTTTTCTCAGGTTGAATGTTTTGTATTCATAAGAATAGCGTAAATCAGGAAAATACTGCATTATGATCACTAGATGGAGCAGATGAGCTTATTTACTGTGACCGTCAGTTCAGTCTGGTTGCCATAATGCAGTGTATTCTTGCTTCACTCTGTTCTTTATGAATAACACTTGACCTGCAGAGAAGACAGTTTATTATGTACATGTATGCATACATATATTCTGAGGTCAGATAAAGATGGTGGACAAGAAGACAAGGCTAAGTAGGTTTGAGGACAGGGACAACAAACTCATTACACCATGTCTTTATGAAAATGGTTTTATTTACAGGGACACAGTTATGATGGCAAAGAAAACTGAGAAAACTGTTGAAAATTAGCTGAAAGTGTCCTTCAATACCAATGTTTGGCTATGTAGTTTATATTTATATATATATATACATATATATATATATATATATATATATATATATATATATATATATATATATATATACACACACACACACACACACACACAATATTGTTTTACAATACAATAGGTTGCCCCATGTCAAAGTATTCCCACAGCACTGTTATTTTTATAACATGAGGACATTGCGGCAAAAGCATTTCTCTTTGAGACACCCTGTCTCTGATTGAAACCTTGTATTGTGCTGTCTTAACGGGGAGGATAGGGGAGACGTCTTTGCTCTATTTCACTCTTATATATAAAGTTCATCTTGAGCTTTTGAGCTCTGTAAACAGACTTGTATCAGCTTTGCCTGCTGACTGTATGTCAAAATACAAAATTTCCATATGTCATGTTTAATATTTATTTTATTAAACAATCTTTTTCAATTGTTTATTTATTTATTTATTTTTTTTTTAGACCTTACTCAAATAAACATGTAAAAAAATAAATACAGTAAAAATAAATATTAACTAATAACAACAAACTACAAATGAATATATACATTCATTCCTTTAGTGTCAGTTCAAACTATGGCGATCTGACTTCGGGGGCGACCTGTGAAGTCGCGTGCACCGTGACTTCAGCGCGACTTGCACGGACTTCACATAATGGAAGTCAATGCAAGTCGCTCCGATGTCGCCCCGAAGTAGTACAGGAACTATTTTGAGTCGCTCCTATTAGAACGGTTCCCGTAGCACAGAATGGACCGCGACTTTCAGGCTGACCAGTCGCCTGACAAGTCACGGTAGTGTAAACCGGGACTTAAGGACATTTACACTATTCTAATTAATCAGGGCTCATCCAGGCAAATCAGGACATTTAGCAGACCATAGCAATCTCGTGGATTGGAATAGGTTAAATGCCTGCTATTATAAGAAAAACATGCTGATAACAGGCCATAATAACATGTCTTCTGTGCTTCAGTAAATCTATGTTCTCTATGGTATACGTATATACTTTAAAGCATGTCAGAAAGAGGGATTACAGTGCCATATGATCAGCAAAGGAAAACCAAAGAGAAAAAAAGCAAAATAAAAATACATTTCTGATAGGTTTGCAGATAATTGTGACGATCCTACAATGAAGTTGTCGGGTCTTGTTATATATCTGTCAAGATAGCTTCCCCTATATTTTAGTCCTCCACATTGTTAATCCTTCCTTTGTTGATCTACACATTTACAATGAGGATAAATCAAGCAGAATAAGTGCAAGGTTGAGCTACAATAAGAAGGAAGACTCTAGATCCATGTATAGTTCATTTCCTTCTTGTATTACAGCACACAAAGTTGGATGTTAAAGTGATATCATTTATTGGTGAACCCACTAGATTAATTAATGCCAGCATGATATTCCTCACCAGGAATAATGATTCTCTGAGTTTTGTTATCTAACTATGTATAGATGTCTTTCGTAACATTCCATGCCAATTCACACCAGAAAGCAGTACGGGGAAAGCACATTCCGTGCCTGTTTCCTGCTCTGCACTCAAAGCGCACTGCCTTTGTGATCTGCTGTGGGTGCCAATGTAATGTTAACTGCACCTCAAACGCTTGAGAGCACCAAATCGCATAGAGCTGCAGTGCCATACGATTTGGTGTGGCGTGTTTTTTAAAAGTAGTGCATGTAGCCCTTAGTCCCGGTTCACACTGGGGCAACTTGCCACCTGACAAGTCGCGCTCCATTCAGTGCAATGGAACTGTTCTTATCAGAGGGACTCAAGTCGCTCCGATTTAGAAAAAGGTTCCTGCACTACTTGGGGGCGACTTTGGAGCGGCTTGCATTGACTTCTATTAGAGAAGTTGTTTGCAAGCCACGCTGAAGTCGCGCTGCACGCGGCGGCTTCAAAGTTGGGAGACTTTGAAGCCGTCCCAGTGTGAACCAAGCCTAAGATCACAGCTTTTTTCTGATTTCTTTCTATCGCACCAAAATCTTGGCAGCCTGCCAACCTTGTAATATAAACACATAGCAGCTAAGCTAAGGCTCCATTCACACCTGGGCATATTATTTTCAGGCATTTTTTGGGGCTTTTTTCAGGCGTTTTTTTGGGCTTTTTTTTCTCAGGCGTTTTTTGCAGGTGTTTGGAGGCAGGCATTAACATCTAACAAAAATGCTTGTAATCTGCCAAAAAAGAAGCTCATGTACTTTTTCCAGCTTCAGGCATTTTGATTCAGGCGACAAAACACTCAGATGTGAACAGGGGCATTGAAATGAATGAGATTTTGCTTGTTAGGCGTTTTGAGACTTCAGAGATGAGCGTTTTACGATCTGAAATACGCTAAGGTGTGAACAAGGCCTTAGAAACTATTTGAAACCTCACTTTAGAGCCTGTGTTGTAATCTTTAAAGTGCACTATCTGACCAAAAGTATTGGGACGCCTGCCTTTACACATACATGAACTTTAATGGCATCCCAGTCTTAGTCCGTGGGGTTCAGTATTGAGTTGGCCCACCCTTTGCAGCTATAACAGCTTCAACTCTTCTGGGAAGGCTGTCCACAAGGTTTAGGAGTGTGTCTATGGGAAGGTTTGACCATTCTTCCAAAAGGGCATTTGTGAGGTCAGCCGCTGATGTTGGAGAGAAGGCCTGGCTCGCAGTCTTTGCACTAATTCATACCAAAGGTGTTTGTATCGGGTTGAGGCCTGGACTCTTTGCAGGCCAGTCAAATTCTTCCACCCCAAACTCGCTCATCCATGTCTTGGATCATGTCTGGGGACCTTGCTTTGTGAACTGGTGCACAGTGATGTTGGGCCATCCCCAAACTGTTCCCACAAAGTTGGGAGCATGAAATTGTCCAAAATGTCTTGGTATACTGACACCTTAAGAGTCCCTTCACTGGAACTAAGGGGCCAAGCCCAACCCCTGAAAAACAACCTCACACCATAATCACACCATAATCCCCCCTCCACTAAATGATTTGGACCAGTGCATAAAGCAAGGTCCATAAAGACATGGATGAGCGAGTTTGGGGTGGAGGAACTTGACTGGCCTACACAGAGTCCTGACTTCAACGTGATAGAACACCTTTGGGATGAATTAGAGCACAAAAATTCCCATAGACACACTCCTAAACCTTGTGGACAGCCTTCCCAGAAGAGTTGAAGCTGTTATAGCTGCAAAGGGTGGGCCAACTCAATATTAAACCCTGCAGACTAAGAAGGGGATGGCATTAAAGTCAATGTGCGTGTAAAGGCAGGCGTCCCAATACTTTTGGGCATATAGTGTATATGTGAACCCTCACCTTGTAAAACAACCTATTCCATATAAAATAGAAATTAAAGAAAACATTTCCGTATAGATTTTAAAAAGATATTAATACTTGTTTTTTTGTTTTTAATAAGTAATTGCATAATCTCTGTTCTCAGCTGCATAAGAGGCTTACAGTGGTGGGGGTGGAAAAATAGCATTACACTGATCTTCCGAGAGAATGGCTGTGCAAGGGGAGGGGGGTGTCAGCACAAGTCTGACGTCTGACCATTGGAGGACAGGCAGACTGATCTCCCAGCACAGCCAGAAAACTGACTACAGTGGGAGCGATGTGCTCTCATGCATATCATGGTGAAATAGGAAAGCAGAGGCACTGGCAGGTCACCAGGTATTTCACATAAAGGAAGCAATACAAAGAGAACAGGATATATATATATATTTATTTATTTTTTTTTTTTTTAAGCACATGCAACAGCAGGCAAATATCAGGAATATGAAATGTTGGGGTAAACATATTCTTTAAAGTGGTTGTAAAGGCTGAAGGTTTTTTTAACATCATGCATTCTATGCATGAAGGTGAAAAATTTCCTGGGTTAAGCTCCCCCGTAATACTCAACTGAGCACAATCTCAATCCAGCGATGTGTACGAGAGCCTCAGCTGTCCCGGGACTCTCTCTCCTAATTGGCTCCCACTGCTGTCAATCAAAGCCAGTGTGTCAATGAGGAGAGAGCAGGAGGCAAGGCCGAGCCACAGCTCTCTGTTTCTTATGGATGCATAGAGTGGCTTGCTATTAGAGGCACTGGTCAAGGCGGAGGAGCCAGGAGTGCTGGCAGGGGAGCCAAGAGTGTTGGTAGGGGATCTGAGAAGATGAGATTGGGGCTGCTCTGTGCAAAGTCACTGCACAGAGCAGGTAGGTGTGACTTTTTTTTTTTCAAAGCCAACCCTTTAATGCCACTTTAAGAATGAACTATGTCAGTGCTGGCTTTTTTTAAAACCCAACTTCAAGAAAATATAAAAAATGCACCCTTGGAGTGGGGCTCCTGGCATTGCATGGGTTAATTGCTTGTTAAGTCTAGGGGCAGATAACTAGGGAGAAAATACTTGCTCCTGCAGACTCCCTCCAGAGCTGGGACCTGTCCCTTCCAGCTGCTCTGTAATCTGCCCCTGGCTCAAGTTGCACTCTAGTCTCTTAAATGTACATTGCAGGGCAAATATCACTGTATTGTAGGTGATGACGCTGAGGGCCTATTCTGCAATTCCCTTGACACAAGTTCTTAAAGCGGTTGTAAACGCTAAAAAAAAAAAACCTGCAAGACAAAGGCATAATGAGCTAGTATGCATCGCATACTAGCCCATTATGTGTAACTGTGTAACTTACCTTAGAACAAAGCCCGACATGGACCCCCGGACATCGCTGCGGGCGCTGCCATGATCCCTCGCCGTCTCTTCCGGGTTCGGCGGCTCCGGCGCGGTGATTGGCCAGAAGAGACGGCTCTGGCGCGATGATTGGCCGGAGCCGCGATGACGTCACTCCCGCGCATGCGAGCGGGAGTGATTTTCCGGCAAGCTTCCGGCAAACAAAATTGAAGGTCCCCCCGGACCTTCAGAGCGCATGCGCCGCTCGCGCAAGCGGCTGCATGCACTGCAAATATCTTCTAAACCATGCCGGTTTAGGAGATATTATTTGTACCTACAGGTAAGCCTTATTATAGGCTTACCTGTAGGTAAAAGTGTCAAAAAGCGGGATACTACCGCTTTAACCCATGTATTTGAAACTTGAAATGGGTTTTACTTTACTACTATTAGATTTAAATATATAAGAATCTAAAACAATTCTCAATGCCTCCTTGCAAACCGCAATAGAACCAACGTATACAATTTTGTCATACAGATGTCAATCCATTTTGACCTTACACTGTCCACAGAAAAGGTTGTAATCTTGTTCTCAAGTACGTAGAGGGGTCCCCATGTTTCTACGTAGAGAGGTTCAAATTATCTTGTAACCGTTTATTTAATTTTCTTTTTATGTGGAAAACTCCAATTGCAAAAAAAAAAAAAGGCTAATAGTTTAATTTAGTGTTTAAGCATCCACAAAGACTGAGATCTTCTATGCTCATCTTATCAATTTTGTAGTGAGGTCCCAAACCAGGTGGTGCCATAAGAGCAAACACACAAATGTACGTTTTATTGGAATTTAAGTTTAACATGAAATGTGCACAAGCCAATCTGCCAAATAAATGTACAGGTCTAAACAACAAGGAATTACATTATTACAGTTTGGTTGGGATCTCTTTCCATAGTCTGCATATGAAACCGTAGTCATAGCAGAATATGTAACAAAATAAAGAAACATGGAAAACAAACTAAGAACTACAACTAAAAGAGAACTGAAAATTGTAGCCTATAAATTGCAAATAAATAACTGCTGAAACCTGAAAGGTTGTCCTCATTCTGCAAAATAAAAAAGTGTAAAGTGCTCTTGACGTTATGACAAATTGAGAACACTGACAGTCTCCTTGACAACAGTAAAGTCTCAATCATTTTTTAAAAGTGTCTTTTAGCATTGCCTTTTCACTGCCGGCTCAATGAAGCCATGTCATGAAACCTTGGTTTATACACCGAAAAGTAGAAGGCAGTCCTGACACTATGTGTTATATTCCGCTGTTCTAACATGCTCTTCTATTTCATTTTATTCTCAATTCATATAAATCAAATCATTCTCAGGAGAAAAGAAAGCATATATATGTATATATATATATATATATATATATATATACAGTATCTCACAAAAGTGAGTACACCCCTCACATTTTTTAATTTCGTTATATCTTTTCATGTGACAACACTGAAGAAATGACACTTTGCTACAATGTAAAGTAGTGAGTGTACAGCTTGTATAACAGTTTAAATTTGCTGTCCCCTCAAAATAACTCAACACACAGCCATTAATGTCTAAACCGCTGGCAACAAAAGTGAGTACATCTTTAAGTGAAAATGTCCAAATTGGGCCCAAAGTATCAATATTTTGTGTGGCCACCATTATTTTTCAGCACTGCCTTAACCCTCTTGGGCATGGAGTTCCCCAGAGCTTCACAGGTTGCCACTGGAGCCCTCTTCCACTCGTGACGACATCATGGAGCTGGTGGATGGTAGAGATCTTGCCCTCCTCCACCCTCCGTTTGAGGATGCCTCACAGATGCTCAATAGGGTTTAGGTCTACAGACATGGTTGGCCAGTCTATCACCTTTACCCTTAGGGTCTTTAGCAAGGCAGTGGTCATCTTGGAGGTGTGTTTGGGGTCGATATCATGTTGGAATATTGACCTGCGGCCCAGCCTCCGAAGGGAGGGGATCATGCTCTGCTTCAGTATTTCGCAGTACAAGTTGGCATTCATGGTTCCCTCAATGAACTGTAGCTCCCCAGTGCCGGCAGCACTCATGGAGCCCCAGACCATGACACTCCCACCACCATGCTTGACTGTAGGCAAGACACACTTGTCTTTGTACTCCTCACCTGGTTGCTGCCACACACACTTGAAACCATCTGAACCAAATAAGTTTATCTTGGTTACTGGTTCCAGTAATCCATGCCCTTAGTCTACTTGTCTTCAGCAAACTGATTGCAGGCTTTCTTGTGCATCATCTTTAGAAGAGGATTCCTTCTGGGACGACAGCCATGCAGGACCAATTTGATGCAGTGTGCAGCATATGGTCTGAGCACTGACAGGCTGATCCCCCCCCACCCCTGCAGCAATGCTGGCAGCACTCATACATCTATTTCCCAAAGACAACCTCTGGATATGACACTGAGCGCGTGCACTCAACTTGTTTGGTTGACCATGGCGAGGTCTGTTCTGAGTGAAACCTGTCCTGTTAAACTTCTGTATGGTCTTGGCCACCGTGCTGCAGCTCAGTTTCAGAGTCTTGGCAATCTTCTTATACCCTAGGCCATCTTTATGTAGAGCAACAATTCTTTTTTTTAGATCCTCAGAGAGTTCTTTGTTGTGAGGTGCCATGTTGAACTTCCAGTGACCAGTATGAAAGAGTGAGAGCGATAACACCAAATCTACCACACCTGCTCCCCATTCACACCTGAGACCTTGTAATAATAACGAGTCACATGACACCAGGAGGGAAAATGGCTAATTGGGCCCCAACTGGACATTTTTCCTTAGGGGTGTACTCACTTTTATTGCCAACGGTCTAGACATTAATGGCTGTGTTGAGTTATTTTGAAAGGACAGCATGTTTACACTGTTATACAAGCTGTACACTCACTACTTTACATTGTAGGAAAGTGTCATTTCTTCAGTGTTGTCACATGAAAATATATAATAAAATATTTACAAAAAAATGTGAGAGATGTACTCCTCCAAAACAGATTGGCTTTACAGGTGGAGGCTACTGAATTTTTTTTCCCTACTCATCTTTTCAGACTGTTATTCACTAGTTTTGCATTTGGCTAGGGTCAGCGTCACTACTGGTAGCATGAGGCTATACCTGGACCCTATAGCGGTTGCACAGGTATTAAAACTCCTCCAGGATGGCACATCAATATGTGCCATTGCCAGAAGGTTTGCTGTGTCTCCCACCACAGTCTCAAGAGCATGGAGGAGATTCCAGGAGGCAGTCAGTTACTCTAGGAGAGCTGGAAGGGGCCATAGAAGGCCCTTAACCCATCAGCAGGACTGGTATCTGCTCATTTTGCAAGGAGGAACATGATGAACACTGCCAGAGCCCTACAAAATTACCTCAAGCAGACCACTGGTGTAAATGTCTGTGACCAAACAATTAGAAACAGACTTCATGTGGATGGCTTGAGGGCCTGATGTCCTTTAGTGGGCCCTGTGCTAACTGCCTGGCACTGTGGAGCTCTATTGGCATTTGCCATTGAACACCAGAATTGTCAAGTCTGTCACTGGTGCCCTGTGCTTTTCACAGATGAGAGCAGGTTCACCCTGAGCACATGTGACAGATGTGAAAGGATTTGGAGAAGCAGTGGAGAATGTAATGCTGCCTGTAACATTGTTCAGCATGACTGATTTGGTGGTGGGTCAGTGATGGTCTGGGGAGGCATATCCATGGAGGGATGCACATACCTCTATAGGCTAGACAATGGCACCCTGACTGCCATTCGGTATCGGAATGAAATCCTTAGACCCTACGCTGGTGCAGTGGGCCCTTGGTTCCTGCTGGTGCACGACAATGCCTGGAATCATGCGAAGAGAGTATGCAGCCAGCTCCTGGAGGATGACGGAATTGATACCATTGAATGGCCCCCTATGCTCGCCTGACCAAAATCCAATAGAATACCTCTGGGACATTATGTTTCGGTCCATCTGACGCCAACAGGTTGCACCTCAATCTGTTCAGGAGTTCAGTGATGCCCCGGTCCAGACCTGGGAGGAAATACCCCAGGACACCCTCTGTTGTCTCAAAAGGAGCATGCCCCGATGTTGTCAGGCATGCATACAAGCATGTGGGGCCATACAAACTACTGAGTACCATTTTGAGTTGCTGCAATGACATTTCAGCAAAATGGACTAGCCTACTGCATAATTTTTTCACTTTGATTTTCGGGGTGTCTTTGAATTCAGCCCATTGCCAAAAGGTGCAGTAGGCAAGTTTTAAAGAGTCAGCAGCGGGTCAGAAGTAGTCTTTGCACAGTGAATTTTTACCACATTCACTAAGCTAGGGGAGCATCGCAATGCAAAGTGCCTTTAGTAAATTAACCCATGTCTGCCTACAGGTTTTAAAGAAATACATTTTTTCCCTGCGTGTACAGCACAAAGGCCTTTTCTACAATTTCTCAACAACTGCAGTAACCCCTGCTTTTGTGACATATACAATTTGTGCATATACTTTTTTAAACAAAAGAAGATATTCTTCTACAATGTGAAGCTGCTTTTAGCGGGTCTTGCTTACAGGCAAGTTCATGGGAGAAAGCAATGCTGATATTTGAATATTAGGGTATAAGTGTTAGAGAATCAGGCTAGAAGGTCAACACAGAAGCTCTTCCAATTAACATGCCTCAGTCCACAATCTAAAATCCTATGCTATCCCTTCATGTGGAAATACACCTTCCTTAAATATCTTGGGATTCACATAATGCCATGATATCACACTGTGAGTCTGAAACTTTCCAGCCCTACATAAGGATATATCCCAGTTCTTAAGCAAATGAAAACAGTGCCACTGTCACTCCTAGGACATACTGCGCCCATCAAAATACATATATTACCCAAACTTTTATAACTGTTTCAAACTCTTCCTGTGAAAATCCCTTAACAAGATACTTGAGAAACTAAAAGTGGATCTGCTGAATTTTAAATGGAACTGTAAATCCCATAGACTTACATTTCCTTTGCGCCTAAAACCCAAGGAGACCTACCATCTTAGATATCTCTAAGAATTAATTGGCAGCCCACACTTGTGGACTCAGGCCTCCTGGACTCCTTTTTCTGCCTTTAATAAAATAACAGCGGTGGAGAAGCCAAGGTTGGCCCCTATTCAGCTGCATCTCTTTACTGTGGTGTTCCTCCCTTATTGTCTCTAACATGGACCTCCCCAAATTATGGAATTTTAGGAAAAATATTTGAAAGCAAAATAAAGACAGTTTTTCATTTACTTCCCTTAATTCCAGTATGACCTCTTTCCTTTTCAACCCAGCCATAGCTAACACCCTAACACACTGTATGGTTTAATACTGGAGTCAGCATTTTATCTTCAAGGACAGTAAGTAGGTTGGAGTGACGAAGAGATTGCTCTACTTTTCTGAAATTCAGGACATAAACTCTTTCCCTGCCACTTTGCTCAAGCTCTCTCTCCAACCCAGCAGTTCTCTCCACTTATAACTTTTTTTTTTTACCTAGATGGCGAAGGTGGCAATCTTAAAAAGAGAAATGGATCTGGGCTGGGAGATCCCTTATGCAACATGGCAAACTATTTTTAGTATGGCTAGAAAAAAATCTCCATATGTTCCATATATCAAGAGAATTCCTATAAATTATTTTCCAGTGGTTTATACATCGGAACACCTCTACTTAATATACGCCTATACTCCTAACCTTTCCTGGAGATGTGGAGAAGCAGTAGGCACTTTTTTTTTTACCTCTTTTGGATTTTCCCCAAAATCGTAACACTCTGGCATACCACAACAACCTGGATTTCTGGAATTACCAACAATCTGTAACCTCCAGACTCCTTACAATATCTCCCAAGAAGGAGCTTCCTATGGTGGCAGATGTGTGGCCTCCATCCCAAGCCTGGCTGAGTGTGTCTTTAGACAAACAGTGAGGCTCGGTCCCACCCCTTGCTCCCTTGTCACTGAATATGATTGACAGCAGAAGAAGCCAATGGCTCCCGCTGCTCTTACTGAGTCCAGTGGGAAGGGAAAGAGCGAGCAGCACAGCATTGAAGTGAGATCGAGCTCAGGTAAGCATTTGGGGGGGTTGGGGGAGCTGACTATGGAAGTTTTTTCTTTTTTTTTTACCTTAAATAAGAAGTACAGCTAAGCTTGTTGGATCACAGGAGTGCATTTTTAATTTAGAGAATATAGTTACATAGTAGGTGAGGTTGAATAAAGACAATAGTCCATCCAGTTCAACCTGTGTAGGTGTGTGTGGCTGTAATCATCTTGCATACCCCTGAATGTTCTGATCCTTGAGATGTACATCTAGAAGTCTTTTGAAAGCCACCATATTACCTGCAGAAACCACCTCTTGTGGTAGAGAATTCCACAATCTTGTAGCCCTAACAGTAAAGAACCCCCCACGTTGCCTGAGGTTAAAACGCTTCTCCTCTAATCGCATTGTATGCCCCCGAGTCCTCATGCAATCCCTGCGACTGAACAGCTTTTCTTCTAAGCCTAGATCCCCATTGAGATATTTAAAAATTGCTATCATATATATATATATATATATATATATATATATATATATATATATATAGCTATAATATATATATATATATATATATATATATATATATATATATATATATATATATATATATAGTGTGTTTTACAAAATCTTACTTGGGTCTTCTAGCAAATCTATATTCCACATGGATGAATTATATAGAAAACATACATTCTGCATGCATTGTAAGTGCCCAAACAATATGGTCTAAGGTCTATGGGAACATTAAAGTCTTGTTATTTTTTCTGGCCTTTTCCAATGCCAATTTGCAAGCTTTTTTAACCACTTCCGGACAGCCCACTGCATGTATATTGCGGCCGGGCGGTTTGGCTGCGCAAAATCATGTACATGTCACGTACATGTACATGATTTTGTGTAGGGGTTTTAGGGGGGCACATGCGTGCCGCTGTAGCGCCGATCCGGCTGTGATTGGACACAGCAGGAGCCAATCAGCAGGTCAGGCGGCCGCAGGTTTAGTGAAATACACTAAACCTGAAGTTAGCAGTAAACCACATTGAAGTCTACGGTGGGCATAATCCTCAAGCTTTTGTCAAAAAAGGGTATGGTTAGCTTGGCACTGCCATGAGAGACATTTAATAATGTAAAAATTTCCCTTTAATGCAACTTTGACATGGGTGAGGTGGTAAAAACAGCAATCCTTTTAACCATATGATTGGGAGATGTCCTTTGTAAGTTGTATGTGGTGTTATGAAACAATACGATCCTCACAAATAGTTTCAATGACACTATAATCGGGCATCACATATTTTTCATATATTTTAGAAGTTTAATTTACTTTTTTACTTTTTAGAAGTTTTAAGCTTGCCTCCCCAGTCAATTTTTTTTCAAAACAGTGCACAAAAACACATCATAACCACAACCCCATACTCCCTGTAACACTACCTTCCTGATAGCCCCAATTATTCCCAGAATATTCAAAATATAGACTTTAGGAATGTACAGTAGGTAGGTAGAGGTTGGCTAGCGTTAGGACATCATTTGAGTGAGCATCTAAATAGACAGCAAATAGAAAATGGCAAGGCAGGTTTTATCTTGCAAAAATTAATTACAGTGTATTATTGTTGAGTGGCTGGATAGTGTGCAAACAGCTTGATTAGAGTACAATATAGGAGGGACAGACAAGGCAGGTTTTTTCTTGAAATTGAAATTTGAGTGTATTATTTGAGAGACAATAGCCACAAATATTGTACAGTGGCTGTACAGAGCAACTCTAGACTGAAACTCTATAGAAAAGCTATACTATAATCTCCCCCAAATCTGGCAGTCTGAGCTGCACTTTGTCGAAGCTCTTTGCATTCCAACTCCTTAAATATAATTTAGTGGAAATTTATTGCCCTGTGTTGCCCTAAGTGTCAGATTCCCAGCCACAGCTGTTTTTTTTAACTCATGTTATTGCTTTAATTTGTATTTTTATTTTATTCAGTTTTTATTTTCTTTCTTTTTTTGGTATTGATGAGATGAGTACATGCAGCAGAGTTCAGGCACTTCTGCAATTGCTCTGTGTTGCCAGCATAATCTTTTCTCCTCCAGGCACTCTGCAGCCAGTTCGTTTTTTCTTGTTTTTTTTATATTAATTTCCTTATTGTCAGAGTAGTAGAAACATGCAGGGTGAGGGTGTCAGATGTTTTGGCTGTGCAATATTTTTTTTTAAGGCAAGGTAAAAGTTAAAATCTAAAAATGGGGGAAAAAGACAAAAAGTAATAGAAAGAAGTAGTTAAGGTGTGGTCCATTTTTGGTTGTACAGCTTTCATATGAGGGCTCTTTCCCACGGGCAGTGAATATGCCTGTTCAGTGGGAGATCTATCCACTGATCCCTGCTGAGCAGATGGATGACCGGTCTGTGTCTGCTCTGCATAAGCCTGCTTCCTCTATGTACGGTTGGATGTAAATGGACCGCCTGTCCATTTACATCCGATTGTCATCCGATCTGATCAGCCAGACGGATAGGGAACAGATCCCGCATCCATCTGTTTTTAGCGGATAGGATCGTATCTGATGTCGGTGGGTGTAAACAGACACATGCCCGTTTACATCCGCTGTTCCACAGAGGGCAGTGGATGGTCCGATTGGGTCCGCCTAAAGAACTGACAGGCAGACCAGATCTGTCAACACGTGTGAAAGGAGCCTAAGCTGATGATATCATTTGAAAATCCTATTTTTATTTTAATCGCTAGTTTTCATGAAATTAACAGGTAGTGATACTGATATTAAGGACTTGAGCAAATTGTGTTATGGGGTGACAATGCCCAAGTCCCTGTCTCACACAATCTCCTGCCTATAAATCACTCTGTCACATGCTCTCCCAAGAGAAAATTATAAGCTGCATGTGCATAGGTGGAAAGGGGCAGGCAGGGCTGGCCCAAGACATTCTGCTGCCTGGGTCCAAGGATGAAATGCTGCCCGCCCCACCCCCATAAAAAAAATTATGCCCACCAAAAGGCCCCCTCATCCGTTGTTTTATATAAATATAAAATTTAGAAAATATTACCTATACTGTTATCTTCTTCCATAACTCCACACTGGACTGGTCCACCAAACACCCACTGTCTGTCCTCAGTCCTCCCATCAATACTTTGTCTGCCGCAGCCACTGCCCTAGAAGATCCAGCCTGTCCTGTGTGAGATGGAGTGCGCTGATGTCTGTGGTCATTGTGCACACCACAATCACGTGAGGTACATTCCCCTGAGGAGACACTCTGCCTCCTCATACTCATCAGGCAGTATGAGATGGGGAAATGCCACCCGTAACGTGCCTCAAACTGATGACACACAAAATTGCTGGACAAAAAAAAAAAAAAAAATTTACTGCCCCTCTCAAAGTTCCGCCTTGGTCCAACGGATCCAGCAGGACCCATGGTAGGCCTGACCTTGGGGGTTGGCTATACAGTGGCTGCAGGAATTTAGCAGCTTGGATGCATAAAGAATGAAAAAAGGAACACACCATCCCCAATTCTCTATCTACATGACGTTCAGTAAGGGTTGACATCTTTTTAACAGACCTGTCAGTGGCTACAAGTCCTACACTAATCTTTCTTATGCAGTTTGTCAACAGCACTCCCTATGCTTTCCCTATCACAGAAAAGGCAATATTGGCTGCTGTGACCTCATCTTTGTATAGTAAGGGGGCTGGCTTTTCCAAAAGCCACCATATTGGTCCTTCCAAGCCACCTGACTTGCATTCAAAAGACAAGCAGTGCATGATGACTAGGAACTTAGTCTGGTGAAATCCTATATAAAATTAGCTGTGACCCTGAATTTTGAACATGTTGCATTCCCAAACCTCATCCTTGCTTGAAAGCTGTTGACCCCTGTACTGTATCTCATACACTGGACTTCATTAGTATCTATCAGCCCCTAAGGGACAGCTGGACCTAATTACATTCTTTTAAGTGGCTTCCTCTACATTCCACTACTGCACAGCAATGGCATGTATTGTAAGGCATAGGCTCAGTGGAAGGATGTGGTGATGTTTGATATGAGCATTGAGCAACCAGTGTATTTAACGTATTTTCCTGACTTTCACTACACATGCTTTTAATCCAATATATCCATTCTAAATCCTCAGGCATTTACTCCAACAATCTGCCATTTTTAAGAAAGGCATCCATCTGACAGACAGCCTGAGTGCCACAGATCAATAGCAATAACTAAGCCATATTGCACGGAGGATTTTTAGCACACTGCTCTCCACACTAAGTTATCACTCTGTATGCTGCCAGCAAGTCAGGCAAGCCACTTCGCAGCATGTCCTTGAGAATGCTTCCTTGTGATGTCTTTAATTAATTTGATTTCCATCCTCGGAAGAGGTCCAAATAGGGCTACTTTAAAGGGAAAGCATAATATATTTTCAGTGATTATTAAAGCAGTGTTTGTGTTAAAATAATGTTGGATGGGACATTAAATTTTTACATATTTGCTCTTCCATATTTGTATTGTTGTATTAATATTCAAAATTCAGAGAAACAAGAGGAGATTAGCCACTACTATTATGTTGTCTCAGTACTTAACCACTTTACCACCGGAGCATTTTGCTGTCTTACGTCCAGGCCACTTTTTGCGATTCGGCACTGTGCAAATTTAACGGACAATTGCGCGGTCGTGCAATGCCGTACCCAAACGAAATTTACGTCCTTTTTTTCCCCACAAACAGAGCTTTCTTTTGGTGGTATTTGATCGCCTGTGCGATGTTTACTTTTTGCGCTATAAACAAAAAAAGAGCGTAAATTTTGAAAAAATAACAATATTTTTCACATTTTTTTATATGAAATTCCCCCCAAAAAAATTTAAAAATCAAATTTTTTTTACATTTTTGGCCAATTTGTTTTCTGCTACCTATATTTGGTAAAAAAAAATCACAATAAGCGTATTTTGCTTGGTTTGCGCGAAAGTTATTGCGTTTACTAACTAAGGGAAAGATTTTTGTCATTTTTGATGTTTTTTTTTAACGAGTAATGGTGGCAATCTGCAGAAAGATCGGACCCTTGACTGACATTTTTGACACTTTTGGGGGTACCAGTGACATTACTACAGTAATCAGTGCTATAAATATGCACTGTTACTGTAAAAATGACACTGGCAGGGAAGGGGTTAATTTTATTGGAGAGGGAGGGATTAATGTATGCCTGGTGCTTACTGACATGTGTGGGGGGAGGGGACTGAGTGACACAGGGACAGATCGCATGTTCAGCTATGCTGAACCCTGCAATCTGTCACTGTCTGTCACTTAGGAGATCCGCACGCTTTGTTTACACAAGCGGGCGGATCTCCAAACTCGATTCCCCGACGATCGGGGTAGAGCAGCAGCGAGCGCCGCCCACAAGGGGAGGAGTCCAGCGACGTAGGTCCACGTCGCTGTACAATAACTAACCACTTTGCCGCAGTAGAGCTCGAGTGAGCGGTCGGCAAGTGGTTAAAGCATATCTATACCCAAATTCAATAATTTAAAATATTACAATTTACCAGGCTTTGGATATGGTGACTGCATTGGTTTTCCTGTTTCACACTTTTTTTTTTGTTATTCTCACTTAGCAATCCGGCAAATAACATACACTGATCAGCCATAACATTATAACTACTCATCATGACCCATCAAGGCATAGACTCCACTACACGTACCACCTATGCTGTGGTATCTGGCATCAAGCCATCAGTAACAGATCATTGAAAGTTATAAGGTGGGGCCTCCATGGAAAGGTCTTGTTTTTCCAGCACATTTCACAGATGCCCTATTGGATTGAGATCTGGAGAATTTGGAGGTCAGGCCAACTCCTCAAACTCCTTGTTATGTACCTCAAACCGTTCTTGAATTCATCAGACCAGGCCACCTTCTTCCATTGCTCTGTGGTCCATTTTGGATGCTCACATGCCCATTGTAGACTCTTTTGGCTGTGGAAAAAGGTCACCATGGGCACCCTGACCAGTCTGCATACACATTAAACTGCGATGCACTGTGCACCTTTTTATCGGAAACCGGAATTGACTTTTTCACCAATCTGAGCTACAGTAGCTTTTCTATTGGATCTATTTACTAGGGGCAGCCTTAGCTCCCCTTTTTGCATCAGTAAGCCTTGGCCGCCCATGACCCTGTCACTGATTTGCAAGTTTTCCTAACTTGGATCATTTGTGGTAGGTCCTGACCATCCCACATCCCACAAGAGCTGCAGTTTTGGAGTTGCTCTGACTCAGTCAACAAGCCATTACAATTTGGTTCTTGTCAACGTCCTGTAAATCCTTACGCTTTCTCATTTTTTTCTGCTTTCAACACATCAACTTCAGGGACAACATATTCACTTGCTGCCTAATATATTCCACCCGCTTTCAGATGCTATTGTAACAGAATAATGAATGCTATTCACTTTATACCTCTCAGTGGTCATAATGTTATGGATGATTTGTGTATGTCCTGTACTTGGGTGGCAACATTCTCCCACCATATTGCATCTATGGAGGAGCAGTGTTGTCACACTAAACCGCTCTCCTGATTAGGACTTTAAACACTGCCCACTCTATTAATCTCTACTGCATAGGAGGGAGGGGTTGTGTAGTTCACAGAAGTTAACTTTTTTTGAGATTTCAGTTTAGAACACAGGAAGATAACTATATTTATATCAGGATCAATACGTGTTTGTCTGTATTTGCAGAAAATGTACTTAGCCAGGAATAAAACAATAAGACTTTTGCAGCCAATACATCAAGGATGGTAAGCTGCAAAATAGTACACTTTTTCCTCGGTTTACATATACTGTAACAACTTTTGACAAAATATATCAGCTGCTTTGAATAGGTCAGATGACTCACAGGCTTACATTGTAAGAAGGAGCAGTAAAGCACAAGAATTATGTAGCAATGCAAAGCTAAAGGGCTGTAAGGGAACTCTCATCAAGAAGAGAGCTCAACCATGCCCGCCATTCCCTGCCAGATCCGTCATTCATAGAAGCTGTACTGCAATTTCCAATGAATGACACAGTATCTATGGATGGAGGAGGTATAGTTAGTAATCATCTACCTCCTCTATTCAGCGATCCTGTGTCATCCATAGAATCTGTAGTATGGCTTCTATGAATGGTGAATCTGGCAGGAAAGGGTGGGCATAGCTGAGCTCTCTTGATGAGAGTTCCTGACAGCCCTTTAAATGTTTTAACCCCCACCACACCAGAAGATTAAGATGGCAGGGGTAGGTGGGGGTGCAAAAATCCCCCCGAAAGAAGAAGACTTAACATGGGATACATAATACCAACAATATACTAACCAGGTCGTCAAAGATTTTTCTTTTTTTCATTTTAGCTAAACTTAGGGTTTAACCTCCTCCCACCTGGCCACTGCACATATACAGCCGGGTGGGCGCTTCCTCCTTCTGAATGTGATAAAAAATGTGATAGGTACTCAGGAAATGAAGTGTGTAATTTATGCCTTTAGAACGCTTGACGGTGCTACTTGGCTGTTGGGCCTCTATATGTGGCCAGGCTATGCAAAAGTCTCACACATGTGGTATCGCCATACTCAGGAGGAGTAGCAGAATGTATTTTGGGGTGTAATTGCAAGTTTATCTATGCCATGTGTTAGAAATAACTTGTTAATATGACAATTTTGTGGGGGAAAAAAAAAATCTTCATTACCCAAACTATTGTGGGCAAAGAATTGCAACTTCAAAAAACTCACCATGCCCCTTACTAAATACCTTGGACTGTCTTCTTTACAAAAATGGGTCATTTGGGGGGTATTTGTACTATGGTTAATAACATTTTAATAACATCAAACCGGTCTCTTATATATCTTCTTCTATGATGCATAGTTTACATAGTTTATGATGCATAGTTTATGTACAGTATATCTAAAACTTGTAAGTGTATCATAAGAACAAAAATGTAATATATTGCAGTTTATTAGTCCTTAGATTAGGTGGCTGCATTCTTTTTTTTATTTTTATTTTTTTTTACCTAGTAATCCTTCCAACAACACACCTGTCCTAAGCACTCCATAGATGATGGGTGGAAGGAAAGAAAATCACTGATGACTGTGTTGCTGCCCCTTCAACAGAGTGTGGAAAGGGAAGTAGACTTACTGTACTAAAAACTGCAGTAGAGAAAAATAAGGTCACCAAAAATATACTTCCTGTCCTAGGATGACAACACTTAGGCACAGATATTAGGTGAAGAAAAAATATATATAGTGCATTGCTGAAAACTTAAATTATAACACAATCATGTGCATATAGAGTGGAAACAGTTAAAAATAATAAACAGAAATTCATAAGAAGTTCATATAAATGAGTCCCACGTGAGAGTGAAGCATCCAAATTCATAAGGTGACAGTAGACTGGAAAGATCCCCTCACCAGCAAAATAAACATGAATGCGCTCACCGGAGGGTATGGGCCCAGGTTATCATATAGTAAGTGGGTCATACAAACTGGATATCACCATAAATGTCTCCCAGTATAACTGGATCCTCAGCTGTTCATAAATGGGTGGCCATGGAGTTTCCAATGAGGATGCCAGAAGTTCCCATTCAGATGTGCATGCATGGGGATAAGCCAGATAACACGAACATAGTGTAAAACCGTTTTTAAAATGTATTAAAAATGAAGAAGTACACTTACAAACATCCAAGTGAAACAGTGCAGGGAATACAGAAGATGGCACTTGTGACATTCTGACACGTTTCGTTTTAGGTAACATATTCATAGGAAGTTGCCAAGTGTTATAGGGTAATATCCAGTATATTTATAAAGGGTAAAATAAGCCACAAATTGATTACAGCTGTATAATACACGCCACCGCGTCATCCAATATGGCGCTGGCGTGCGATTCAAGCCCCCCGAAACAGTCATAATAGTCATGTCACTTCCGGGTCTCGAGAGGAGGTGATGGACCCGCTGGAACTCGCCGCCCTCAACCTCAGACGGCGTCCGGCAGGTGAATTACTGATTGGCCAAAGCATGCACTTTGCACTTATCAGAATCTGGAAGCCCCCTTTCGACAAAGGGGCCTCCAGATCCTGCCAACTATGTGAAATGGGTACCCCTACCCATCCACCAAAAAAGTGTACTAAAAAAATAAACACAAAAGAAGGTTTTTGACAAGTCCTTTATTCAAAAATATAAATAAAAAATAGTGTCCCCCGATGTAAATCCATCGTCAATCATGACGCTCGCCACACCCAAAAAATAGAAAACAATTCAAAGACGCTTCCACTTTGACAGCTCTGCTCGAGCTTTGACAGCTCTTTTATAGGGGCCACCCGATTACATCACCCGGTGGCACCGCCCCTTCTGACGTCATGTGAAATTGTCAAATTCAAAATTGTCGGCCTTTTTTTGATTTTGCGCGCAAAAAATAAAAACCGCAGAGGTGATCAAATAACACCAAAAGAAAGCTCTATTTGTAGAAAAAAGGCATTAATTTTATTTGGGTACAGTGTCAAGCGATAGCATAATTGTCAGTTAAAGTAACGCAGTGACATATCATAAAAAATGGCTTGGTCATGAAGCAGGGAAAATGTTCGGGAGCTGAAGTGGTTAATCTGTGTGGCGGTGGCAACAGAATTGCATTGCAACACATTCCTTACTGAATCTGTGGTCAAGGCAGTGCAATGAGTGAAGTCATTAAGCTACTGCAGAGCATAATGGGAAGCCTTTCGTGTTCCTAACCATACATGTGGGCTTTCGGAAGACATAACTGTAACTAATTTGAGATTTCATTGCACTTGGAGACAAGTGGCTATAACCCTGGGTATAAGCTGAATAATACTATGGAAGAGATAATTATTATTTTACATATTTTAATATCCCCAAAGTGCAACTATCAGTTCTCTTCCACACATAAGAATATTTGAAGATATGTTCTTCTCTCTCTCTCTGTCTTTCACACTCTCTAAAACAAATAATTGCAAGCTCACAGAGATGTCACTGATATCCAAACTGCTTCTGAACTGGAAAATAACTGCCAAAAGAAGAGAAAATGATCATATCAGGTTGAGGCAAAAAAATAAAAAATAAAATACTACGTGTTGCTACAGAGTGTTAAAATTGTTTTTTTGTTGGGTTAATTATATGAAAAAAAGCGTGTTTCTCCTTTAAGCGTGTTTCCTATTGTACCCATAAGAAGTGGTCATTTTTGCATTTCCTTTTTTAGATATCTGAACCAAAAAAAAAATGGTGTTATTATGCATAAGGCATGATAATATGCTAATGAATTGATCCTTATGTCACTATTTTCTGGAGACAGCTGACACTGTGTCCATGTGTACAACTGTCTCTACCCTTCAGCATGTCCTTGATAAGGAAAAACAAGTACTGACATGATAGCTGTTAATAGCAGTTAGCGAACAATATATGCTACTGAATGGTAAATTGTGTCCTAGGAATCCTCTCTACTAGACTCAGATACTGAGGAAGATTGCACTGCAGTCTCAGCAAGAGCCATCAATTATTGATTGTTCAGGACAGTCAGTGGTTTTTGGAACCCATAACAGTCTTGTAGCTCTTATGCACCCATAATAGCCGGATTTGTAAGCTGGGTAGGTACAATTTAGAGGCATATTTCAAAAGTGGTGAATGATCAGGTGGCCAATCATGTGTGGCTTCATCACTGCCTAATATTTTTCTCTAGTTGTAAAATTCTGACCTTCGATAAAGATTCATCGACTCGGTGACAGACTGGGGTTGATTTACTAAAACTGCAGAGTACAAAGTCTGGTGCAGCTGTGCATAAAACCAGTCAGCTTCCAGATGTTATTGTCAAGCTTTAAAGTGAACCTTCAGCCATTTTTTCATCTTTCCATCTATTAAATCTTCTGCCATTGTTTTAACTTTGGATAGTAAAACATTTTTTTCTGCCAGTAAATAACTTATACAGTCCACCTTCTCTTTCTTGTCTGGTAATTAGCCTAGGCTACAGACATCATGCACAGTTGTCTCTCTCACTCTCGTGAGAGTTTGCCAGCAAGGGAGGAGGGAGGAGTCATAGGAGAGCCAAGGAAAGCTGCAGAGCTGGAGAGGGCCTGGATGAGGGCAAAGATAACAGGAGACTGCAGAGATCCATGATTATTTATCAAGAGAGGAGAATTGTGCAGTCAAGCAGTGGTGTGAGTGTTCCTGTCTGTCAGTATATATGTGTGTTTGTGTGTATCTGTATATGTGTATGTGCCTGTGTTAATCCAGGAAGTGAACAGGCAGCAACTTCAGCTGCCCACAGTTAAAATAGCTGCAGCCAAACTTAGTGAATAGAGATTTCTGCAACATATTTGGCAGGTACAGTATCACAGTACATATAAAATTATATGCAAAGTGGTTAGAAGGAAGTTTCAGAATGGCAAATTCGTTTTTTTTCTTATTATGTGAGCACACTGCATTTCCTCTCAAATTGAACAAGCTGAAATTAGAAGCTGATTGGCTACCGTGAACAGCTGATTTTGCACTCTCCTGTTTTAGTAAATCTGCCCCACTGAGTTGTCTGATTCCATTTGTCACATTCTTCAAGGGAAACATCATGTTTTAATAAAATTCACTGGCTGTAGAATGCTCGCATTTAATAAATATGCCCCCAAATGTACGTGAAATCATAGCTGCTTAGCTCCAGTGCACATGGCTGCCATTCTATGAACTTTCCTTTCTGGGCAAGCTGAATTATTTAAAATGACTTGTACAATGAAATTCTCTTCTCCGTGTTTCTAGTTTATAATGATTTACAACTCAATCGTTTAGATTCAGGTGAGCAATAATAGTTATAACCCAGAAAAGACTTTCATTTGCAGAGCTGGCACATGCTGCATGTTAGTCTAACCCATCATAAAACCCTTCAATTAAAATACTGAAATTTCTACATAAAATGAAAGCCAGCCACTCAAGCATGATGCTTGTATTCTAATTTTCCCATCCAATGTAAATGTTCAATCAGATGTAGGATTCCTATTTTTTAAACCTAACATGAATTTCTATTTTTCTGATATATTTAGAATGAAAAAAGTAAGTAAGTGCCAAAAAAGGGGGTCAGAATTTTTTCAGCTTTGCTTTATTTTGATGTGGCTTGAAATTGTTTCATTGTGTTAGAAAATTAATGTAACCTGTAGTCACAATAAGCTTTTTAAATATGTTGATACTTAAGTTACAATTGGGCAAATCTTGACAGGAAACAAAATAAACTTGACACCTTGGCGCTATGAGCCGGTTCACACTAATCCGACTCAAAGTCGCCCCGACTTCAGGCGACTTTGAAGTCGCCCGTGCAGCTCGACTTCATCGCGGTTTTCAAACGACTTCTCATAATAGAAGTCAATGCAAGTCGCTCCGACTTTGCCAAAAAAATAGTGCAGGAACCTTTTTCTAAGTCGGAGCTACTTGGTGGCAAGTCGCCTGACTAGTCGGAGTAGTGTGAACCGGCTCTAAGAAACCACAGAGAAACTGGCCTTATATTCCACAAACATTACTGGCTACTATGCAACCTGGACTGGATGTTCAAATTGGGGAATCTTCACTGTGTAAACAACAAAAAAGGGGTTCAAACACCTAGTGCATTATCCAAGGCACATTAATAAGGTAAAAGATAAAAAAATTCTCACAAACCACATAAAAGGATAGCGTGTCACAAGCTCAGAATCAGAAGCCAGCCCTAGAACCCCATAGATCCAGACAGATGATGTCCACAACCAGGGTCTGACTGGCAACTTTCAGCCCAGGGGGCAAGTACAAACCAGAGACCCATGGTGCAGCGACTTGGCCCCCCTCCCACTCTCCGCCTTCCCGACCTCCTCCTATTCCAGGCTAAATCTCCACTCCAGGAACTCTCTACTCACCTAGCCGAATCCAGGTTCCCGACCTGGCCAGCAGGGGGTGGTTGGGGGGAGCAGGGACAGCTCAGGCAGGACTGGCCTGGGGAGGAGACTCCCTAGTGTTGCCTCCGCTCAGACCCTTTTTATACCATCCATGCTGGGGGGAGGCTATGCTCTGTCCTTGCCTTTATTCCACACTAAGGACTTTTACTTTTACTCTTCACAAGGAATCCTTTAGGCATGTCTGTGGCAGAAGCGGTGCAGCCTTTTTATGGGCATCAGAGCGGCCCAGGGGGCAATTGCCCCCCTGCCCCCTGGCCCAGTCCTCCTCTGTCCACAACTGACACTATATGGAGGTCAAGCCACCTTCCTCAGAGCTAGAGCTTGACCTCAGAAAAATACATCAGCTGTGGATGTTGTCTTTCTGGACCTAGGCGGTTCCAGGGCTGGCTTCTGGGTCTGAGCTTGTGACATGCTATCCTTTTATGTGGTTTGTGAGTACAGTATGTGTTTATCTTTTAGCCTTTTCGACCACTTCAGCTCCTTCATGACCAGGCCATTTTTTGCTATTTGGCACTGAGCTATTTTAACTGCCGATTGCACATGCAATGTCATGCAACGCTATACCCAAGCGAAATTTATATAATTTTTTTTCACATACCTTTTTTTGGTGGTATTTGATCATCACTGCATTTGTTATTTTACTGATATAAATGAAAAAAATGTGAAAAAAAAACCAATATGTTTACTATAAAACATTGCCAAAAAAAGAAATAAAAAAAAAATCGAATTTCTTCATAATTTTGACTATAATGTATTTTGCTACGTTTTTGATTAAAAAAAATCCCAATAAGTGTATATTGATTGGTTTGCATGAAAGTTATAGCGCCTACAAACTATGGTATATATACTGGAGTTTTTATTTTTTACTTTTTTTATACTACTAAGGGCATCGATCAACGGCCTATAACGGAACTGTGATATTGCGGCGGACAAACTGAAACTAACTGACACTGGGGGGAACTGACTAACTGCCACTGACAACACCAGTGCCCTTATAACAGTAATCAGTGCTATACATATACACTGTCACTGTACTAATGACACTGGCTGGGAAGGGGTTAAATATATGCCTAACTATGTGTGATGTGTGTACAGTGTGCTGATTTTTATTATTGATCTCTCATTTTCTCATCAGTGCGAGAAACTGACAGATCCCACCTGTGTACAGAGCTCTGTATTACATTTCGACACAGAGGTCTCAGCTGTGAATGGACACAGCCATTCAGCACACCCCAGCTGTTAATTATTGTCTGGTACCTGCTGACAGGCTCCTGCTGTGTACAATCACAGTGGGTAGTCGGCTGGGGGGCGCGCATGCCCTGAACTTGGAAGTAAGCAGCAAGGTATCATTTTGTTGCTCTTCCTACAGCGACCGCTCGGCTGCAGTATATTGCGGGCAGGCGGTTGGGTTGGATCAGTGAATGAGGTAAAGCATTGTTGACTTCCATCATCTAATCATTAGCTTTAGGCCAAACACCCCCCTGTTCAGTTCACACCAAAACTCTTGTACATGTAAAAAGTTTGGACCTGAGCTGCGGACCTTATTAACGTCTATGGGACCCAAACTTGAAAAATCAAAAGTAATTATGGTTTTTGAAGGCTTATATGTAAGTTATTGGCCATAAAAAGGGTATGGGGGCCCAGGTACTGCCCTGGGGGACATGTATCAATGCAAACATGTTTTTAGGATCTTTTTTACAGGAGCAGTGATTTTATTGATGCTCACAGTGAAGCAAAAAAAAATTCCTTTAAAAATAACGCCTGGGGGTCCCCTTAGTCTGCCTGTAAAGTGGCGCATCTGTACCATGTAAAGAACCTGCTGCAGCAATACTGACATTTATAAAGAAAAAAATAACATTTAAATTACCGGCAATACAATACTGTACCTTTGCCGGTAATACAAACCAGGCCTTTTGGGTCTGGTATATATTTTAAGGAATAAAAGGAATAAATCACACCTAACTGTGCTAAACAATACAAGAAGTCAAATAGCTGCAACTTACAATAAGATACCACCAAATATAAATACGGAGAAATAAAATCTGCGTTGTGAAAGTACTTAGAAACAAATGACAAATAGTGATTATCAAAAAATTATACCATATAGTGAACAATAAATAAGTGTGCAATCATATATTTGCAATGAATAAGTCAAAAATAAGTGAAGGGTAAAAACAATTCCAGTCAATTGAACGCAAAAATAATGGTGACTTAAGAGGTTGTCCACTACTGGCAAGTGTATCCACCACTGAACGGAATGCCTGCTTACCAGAAAAAAGGACCCAGAGGGTCAAACACACCAGAGGTAAGTTGAATAAATATGTGACCAATGGACCCCTTTGCGGTGCTCCTTGTAAAATATTCAGCTTGGCATCAAATGGTCCCAGAAGGAGAGACCCAATGAGGGTCAAACACACCAGAGGTAAGCAAATAAATATGTGACCAGTGGGCCTTTCCGCTGTGCTCCTTGTGAAGTATTCAGCTTGGCATCAAATGGTCTCCATAAAATACAGATAAAACCGCCATAGTGTAAAATCGTATGATGATTTAATAAAAAAAATAGATAATGCACTTACAACAAGACAAAAAAAATCAATGTCCACGCAGTACTCAGTGACGTCAGCTGGTGATTAGTGATTGGGTATTCTTTGCAAGGTGAATTGTTACCATGTTCACTAAGCTAAAGCATATATAACTGATGGTATCCTATGACATTGTGCTTAGTGCTGAGCCTTATACAGTATGCTTGTAGAAATAAGAATACTGGCATGAAATGCGCTGTTTGTGTTCAACTCAGTCGTTTTGAAAATAGAAGGTTCTTGGTGAATTGGAAATCTTTGTTTCTACCGTATATATACAAAGGGGACCCCTCTTGGGAGTGGGACAATGCGGGCCTGACACTAATATATATATATATATATATATATATATATATATATATATATATATATATATATATATATTGTTTATTATCTATCGTAATAAAAAAGTAATATAAGGAGATTATGCACACATATACGTTTATATCAGCAAGAATACAAAAATTAACAAATGAGCCAAAGTTGTCCCATATACGTGGGTGTTTTTTATTAATATCCCCCATTTATGGGAAAACATTGGCTCATTTGCCAATTTCTGTATTCTTGCTTCTATACATGTGTATGTGTGCACACTTAACTTATATTGCTGTTTATTGTATTTTGCGACTCTATTCTACTTAACTTTGTATCAATAAATGTTAAAGCCTTTTAAAATAATCTCATTATATTACTTTTGCATTACGGTGGATAATATATATTGTTTATTTGTATTAGTGCCTGCATAGTCCCACTCCCAAGAGGGGTCCCCCTTCATACATTTATGATTATGATGGCACCAGGCAAAATGTAACCAGATTTCTATGTATATTATACTGAAGTGGAACAATGGGGAAAGTATAAAAAAATCATATATAATACACAGTCATTATTATTAACGCAGCAGCGTGCGTTTATTTATTATAGGTGTAGAAACTATTGACTTAAGTGACTATTGACAAGTGTATGCTAGTAAATAAGATGATCATGTGTTCACTTGGAATAACCAATTATATGAGAGGAAAGAACATAAAAGAAAAAAGATACTTGCTAGCACATGAGTGGTTGATTGAAGTGAACACAGCTTCACCTAATTTACTAAGCCCATTGAAACAATGACTTTGCAACAGTTTCCTACTCTTTTCCTTAGTTTTAGTAAACTGGGTCCAAATGTTAATGTCTCACACATTTTTAATAAGGTAACTTTAAACACAAATGACTAAAGTTAAAACAATTTAGAATGTATGCATAGGCACAGTATTATTTTACTTTTTATAAAGATCTCTTATGCCGAGTGCACAAAAACCTTCATATCAAGAAGGTCACAATGAAGAATCGCCTCCACACATGCAAATACACTATGGACAGAAATCTAAACTCCCGCAGGGAACCAAGACAAAAAAGGTGACAATATATAAATGCCAATGTGACAAGTCCACACTCCCCCAGGGGAACAAGTGAAAATATAAGCTATTTTTCTCTGGGTGCAATGCATATATCGCAAACCTGTACAAACCTAGAAGGCAAGCCAGTTCAAAACCAATATTTAGGTTATCAAGGGAAGATGAAGAGCTCAATCATCCTGGGGTTTCTGTTTTTTGCTTGAGGACTCTAGTGCTGAAATATCAATCTTGAACTCCCAGGTGTATAATACGAGGCAGCCTCAAACCTCATAATACAACTTGATTGAAGCTACCAAAAGAAGAGGTATATTTGGGTGGACACATTCTTCCAGGGTATCATATGGTTCACAATTATTGTTTAGAAAGTAGTTTTAGCCGGTATATTATAAATTAATTCAAATTGTATATAGGTGGAGTTTAGCTTTAAGGTTAACCGTCATATAACAAACAATACCAATAAATATAATTGTGTATTCCTAAAAATAAGAATGTCTGGGAAAGGACCCAGCAACAAGGAGGTACTTCAGGCAATATCCATAGTTTGACTTCATTAAAAAATTACCTTTATTAGAGACATCAACAGTTATATCAAAACATAGGTATATAAGTTATCACCACCCAACACACAACATCTAAAACTGACAACATTGTCATACATTAAAACAATAAATTAAACCTACAGCTAGCATGTGTCCAAATCTCTCTTGATATGTTCTACAGCATACACAAGTGCTGATAGGGAACATGCAGATGGGGTAAGAGAGCGAGCAGAGGTGATGACATATAAAAGCAGTGTTGCTGCTCCTTAACTATCCAATCGGAAGGCTGATCAGAAAGTGACATTCATCCATTCCTTATATTTAACAGTAAGAAAGTGGTGTCACCCTCCTGGCTGCACTGTCTGAAGGAAGTACATGAATGACGAAAGTGGCAGCACAGAATTAAAAACCATAAGGCAGTTTACGTGTGTTTATTTTAGGGATCAACCAATTATCGGCAAAGCCGATATATCGGGGGCCGATATGCACTTTCCCACGATATATCGGAATTGGCCCCTGAGGTTACCGATATTGCAGATATTTAGGGAAAGTGCTTGTACTGGAGTGATGCCTGCAGCTAGAGGCATCACCCCGGTACCGGCGTCCATAGACAACGGTCGGATGTCTTGTAATGACAACCGATGCAGCTGAGAAGCCGCTCGGCTGTCATTACAAGGAGCTCGAGGGGGGACATCCCCTCCCGCCACCTTCCGCGGCTCGCCCGGGTCTCCCATCCCACTGGGAGACCCGGGCAACCAGCCTGCATGGCCGCCGAAGAGAAGAACCGATCAAAGCCGCATTTGGCTCTGATCGGGTCTCCATGTAAAAACCTGGAAGTGATGTCATGACGGCGCCAAATTCAAAAAAATTACAGCATTCAAAACAGCTAAACTTGGCGTTTTGAATGCTTTTAAGTGCAGAGGAGGGGTTTGGGGTATTTTAGACCCCCAGATCCCTCCACAAGACTACCTGTCAAAAAAATAAATAACATTTTTTAATGTATGCAAATATCGGCCAATATCGGCCGATACCAATATGGGATGACCAAAATATTGGTCTTGGCAATAAAAAAAAAAAAGGATATCGGTCGATCACTAGTTTATTTCAGCTCTGTATTTAGCTATGTGCCTGGAGTTTAGCTTTAAACAGAGTCTGGGTAATGTCAATATATTGCTTTATGAATTGAACATGTATTTTTTTAAGTGTACAGGGTATTTAATATCATGACTGAAATACTCACAAAAGCACAAATAAAATATCAACAAAAAAAAATAAAATAAGAAAAAAAAAAAGGAAAAAATGCTGAAATAAATGTCTAATGGATATCTGAAAGTCCTAATGTTAGAATACTTCAATGTAATAGCTTATATTGCCATAAAGCATCATGTTTGGTCAGCATCCCCGCCGGAATCCTTCTATTCAACTTGCAGATTCATAATAGCACAGATGCACCTATCTGTCCACAATGCATTGCCCAGGCAGCCTTTATCTGTATGTTGCATCACTGCTGTCAATTAAAGCTAAAAATAGAAAGCACGTCCATTAGAACAACGGATTCTCCTATCTGTAGAGTGACAGAAACAAGGAATCCTTTATTTTTCCTGTGCCAAGAGGCATGCTCCATTCATGATAAATGAAAGTCACAATGCCCAGATAGAATCTTGGATCACTGCCGTGGAAAGATCTTGACAAATTAAGCGTATTGCCCAAATCGTACACTTCCTGAAAGCATTCTGTCACACGGGCTGAGAGCACTATGCACACAATGCTACTTTCAAAATATAGCCTGCAGTAAATGACAATTAAATCTGAATGCAGATCAATTAAATAGCGAGGATGGTGACTTTGGGAGACTAAAATTAGCTATATATATATATATATATATATATATATATATATATATATATATATATATATATAGCTTGTTGTCCAATTCAGAATATGTTGGCAAGGCATGGCACTAGACATTACATCTGTGGCTAGCTGGCTACTCTTAAGCTGGCCATAGATGGTTCATTTTACCACTTCTGGACCAGATTTTCGCCTTTAACGCAATTTTTTGCGATTCGGCACTGCGTTACGTTAAAGGACAATTGCGCGGTCGTGTGACGCTCTACCCAAATAAAATTTATGCCCTTTTTTTCCCCAACAAATAGAGCTTTCTTTTGGTGGTATTTGATCACCTTTGCGATTTTAGTTTTTTGCACTATAAACAAAAAAATGAGCAACAATTCTAAAAAAAAAAAAAAACTATTTTTTTCACTTTCTGCTATATAACATCCCCCCCCCCCCCCCCCAAAAAAAAAGGTATAAAAATCAGATTTTTTTCATAATTTTAGGCCAATTTGTATTCTGCTGCATATTTTTGTTAAAAAATAAATCCCAATAAGCGTATTTTGATTGGTTTGCGCAAAAGTTATCACTTCTTCAAACTGGGAAAGATTTATGCCATTTTTATTTATTGATTTTGTTTACTAGTAATGCCAGTGATCAGTGATTTTTAGCAGGACAGCGACATTGCGGCGGACAGATCGGACCCCTAACTGACATTTTTGACACTTTTGGGGGGACCAGTGACATTACTACAGTAATCAGTGCTAAAAATATGCACTGTTAATGTAATAATGACACTGGCAGGGAAGGGGTTAACCCAGGGGCGATCAAAGGGTTAAGTGTGAGCCTAGGGGGTGTCTTCTAACTGTGGGGGGGATGGGCTTGCGAAATCAATACAGAGACCTGTATTCCTAAACAGGAGGAACACACGAGCTCTGTATTGATTCCTGAGAGAACAACGGTCTGCTGTGTTTATAACAGCAGACTGCTGTTCTCTCTTCAAGGGGAGCGATCGCGGGTACCCGGCAACAATCGCGGCCGCCAGCTCTGTGGATCGGCTTCCATGCTGGTGAGTAGGTGGGCCTCCAGGATCGCTACCATGGACTGCCGTACAGGTACGCTGATTCGCGGGAACATGCCGACCTGCCGCTGTATAACTGCGGTGACTGGTCGCCAAGTAGTTAATCAGTCAGCGGGCTAATGAAAAAACAAATGGATTCCTCCAGGCGGTGCCATGGTTAGGATTTGAACCGACGCTGCGGCCATGATCCTTTGATTCATGGCTGTAACAGAAATTATACCTTGCTGCATTCGGCGGGAACTACCGCCCACTGAACGTGAACAATTCAGGTGAATGGGGATGTGTTGCAACCTCCCCACAGCTGCGTGCAGTAGTGTTGCATTTAAGGGGTTAAAACAGGTAGGGAGGAGACGACACATCCCCTCCTCAATGCCTGTCAAACACCTTTAATAAGCGATCTGAGCATGAATCACTTTTCAGTGGAGCGTCAGTCCTTGCAGTATGTGTGACCAAGTGGTAAATTGCAATCACTTAAGCAGGAATGTCCTTGTATGTTCACATATTTTTAAATCACAAAGATATATGCCATTCAGACTGGCCCAACTGTTTACTCGTTATCTTATATCCATATAAAGCTAATCGAATGTATCTATAAAATAATTTATATATCTGCTGTAAGAAGCAAACTGTTTGATTATATGTTTACTAGTTGAAAAACTCGGATTGACATTTACTTTGCTAAATGCTTCATAAATGATTAGCATTTTCTTTTTAAAGCTGAAGTTTATCTATGCAGATACATAAGAAACTCACCCAAGCTCTACTGCAGTGTTAGGAGATATATGAGCTGAGTGTCGCTGCTCAGGCTGTCACATCAAGTGCAAATCCATAAGGTCAAAAATCGAATCTCGTTATGAAGCTTTATTCAAGCACTACAGCAGTTTAAACGTCATAAAATACTAACGCGTTTCAGCCGAAGCCTTACTATGCTATGAGTAATGTTTTTGCCGAAATGCGTTAGTATTTTCTGATGTTGCAACTGCTATATTCCTTAAATATAGTTTCATAACAAGAAGCATTCATGTTTCTGGCTCTTTGACCTTATGAAGTTTAGCTATGGCTTTTTTTGCTTAGTTATGTACATTGGACCATCCCTGGCTTATCAATATAAAAGCTGGAAATCACAGCAGTAGGCACTGCTACTACACGGATTGCCACTAGCTGCCAGGTCCCGTGCCAAGCGTCTGCACACAGCTGGTTGCTCGTTCACCACTAACACCCTTAATAGAACATATTTCATTTGTGTTCTCTGATTGGATGAGGTTGAGAATATAATATCACTGACTCAACTGTCCACCTCATCCAATCAAAAAAGGGCTTGAATTCATTGAGAAAATGCAAAGTGTTCTGTTCTTTGAATGGCAACTGTGCCAAGCGAGGGATTCCCTGTAGGGCAGTTGCTCAGCATGAGATTTGGAAGCTTGAGGAGATCACTGTGGCAGCAGTGCCTACCTACTAGTACCTACACTGATTTCCAGCTTTCATGTGGATCCCAAAGGTATGGTGTTTACTGTACATTCTTAAATTCGTCCAATGTAATAATGCATACCTAAACTTCAGCTTTAAATAAAATCTTGTTTTCACTTGTTTTTTTCATCCTTTGTTGCATGTCGGTGCTGCAGATCTCCAGCAGTCTTATTGCTGCCACTGCCTGTCCACATGCAATCGCTCCAGTGCTGGCTACATGGCATTTCCTAGAGAGGATTCCCTGACAGTGACAAAGGTGGAACATGCCTGCATAATGTGTATAGAAAAAAGCCCCTGTGACAAGGTGACAACACAGGAGCAGACCTGGGAGACATTGACAGATGACTGTCACTCTATACCAGCAAGATCCCAAACAAGGATCTTCATGGCAGGATCACCCGGCATTTTGTGAATGAAAGTTGCATATTTAAAAAGATTGAAAATGGCTTTGAAATGATATCAACATGTCAGCATTTATGTGACATTTTGGTAAATGTGGCAAAGCCTGACCGATGTGTAGTAGAGTATGTAAGGCTGGAGCAGCCTTACATACTCTACTACATTAAGGGCAATGTGAAGACAAGCACCACTCTATCAACAATTACGGTAATATATTTTTATTACCACTCAATTACCCTGTTTTTACCATGTCCTTTACGAACACTGTCCCTACTCATTACATTGCTCTCCCTCTTTTTCCTCATAGACGCCCCTCAATACGGACCTCCTTTTCTGGGATCCTTGTGGTGAAACAGGATTGGGGAACCAGAACCATTCAGTGGGGGTGCCCTATTCCCTTACTTGGTACTTTACCACTTTGAAACAGATTTCTGGGGACTCTCCTAAATACCCTGATTCTTAAAAAACCATAACCAAGTACAGATCAATTGGCGGCCTTTTGGCATTATGGGTCTACACCCCGATAGGATTTTAATTTTCCACATGGTCTTTTCCAGTTTGTCACACTGAGAACTCTTTTATTTTGGTATGTATCAACATTTGCACTCCATCGACATTTCATTGATACTCATTGATAAAGCAAACATTATGTAATATACGTAATTGTAAACACTTTTCTCTCTTTTTTGTTGTAATACGATTACTCTCATAAATGTCATTTTCAAGTGCTAATTGTTGTTTTCTACATTTCCAGATCTGAGATCTGGTTCTCTTTGTTGGACTATTGAAAAAGGCAAAACCGAAACGCGTCTGGTCCCTTCCAGATATCTCAGACAGTTCTCCTCACCAGAGACGTATCTATGACCATGTTTTTCTCATGTTTTTTAGATTTTCATGTGGTTTTTTTCTATATGTACCACTATTTATTCTGTATAAATTATCTACAAAATCATTGAACAATAAAACTTGTTACTCTATTGACTCAAGTCCTGGTTTCTGCCTCAAAAATCCCACCCACAGGGGAACTTTTTTGCTCTTTGGTAAATGTGACTACATATACTTTTTTGGCAGGCAAAGATACTCCTGAAACCATCACTGTCCCTGCACTCAAAATTCCCAGAAACATGAGAAAGAAATGTAATATAAATGTCATTTTTGCTGAAAACTTGTTCTCAGACATCAGTAGTCAGACACAGTGTGAAATCCAACTACACTACACACATCATACAACTTGTATACAGTAAGCAACTTACATAAAACCCTTAATTAGAGAAATGTGAGGGGTGCTATTGTTGTTACCCCCTTGCCAACCTCACTATAGCCGAATGACGGCTACAGCGCAGCCAGCTAGTTCTGGGACGCCATCATGGGACGGCGTGCCGTGATCGTGCCCGCCGTGCTTCTGTGGCAGGGGAGCGGCCGCCGCGCTCTGTGATCGCAGTGTCCCCTGGAAACTGCTGATCACAGATTGAGGTAAAGAGCCAATCATCAGCTCTTTACCACCTCCTATGAAAAATGCTAGTTCCCTGGCTGTTATGCTGATCCTCTAGCTTCAACACATTCTGAGGCATTGACTTGGAAGAAGTATAGAGTCCAGGAACTTCACATTTCAGCATAGATGTTCTGAGTCAGTGTTTATAAAGTAATGAAGATAAGTATAATTAGGAAATCGCATATTCAGAAGGAGAGTAGTAATTGCAGCCACAGTATTTCTCTCAGAAGATATTGGTATTATTAAATTAAAGCTGTCACAGATAGGATAAGATCAGTGTTGGCTAGTAGACCAAAACAATGATGTAATCACTTCTGCATTTTTCAATTTTTTTATGCTGTAACCCAGGGGTGTCAAACTAAATTTCATTGCTGGCCGCATCCGCAATATGGTTGACCTCAAAGGGCCAGCTGTATCTGTAAGACTATATAAATTTATCCACAGCTTTTTTTTCTCCAAGAGAAAAAGTGCAGAAACTCAACCACACCCCACCCCAGAGTTCAGGGGTTTTCTACGTACATAGTGCAGAGTTCAGGGGTGCCCTATGCACAGAATGCGGAGTTTAGGGGTGTGCTGTGTAAAGTGAGGATGGTAGAGTGTGCTACATACAGAGTGCAGGAATTAGGGGTTCCCCCACCAGGGCAGCCATCAGAAATGTTGGGGCCCCTTACACAGCTTTAGGCCTGGGCCCCCAGGGTCTGACCACCAGGTTACATCCTCCTCCTCTGCGGGGGGCCTGTGAATGCATATGATTGGCTGCTAGGACACCAGGCAGTCCTAGCAACCAATATAACTTTGACAGTGGTGGCCAGCAGCAGGATGGAAGTCAGGAGCCAGTGCAGTGGGTGGCACCAGCAAGAGTTGGGACTAGTTGTCAGTGTAGCGGAAGAAAAGAAGAAAAGGGGAGGTGCCAACTTGGAGCCCAGGGCATTCCGAAAGACGGGGCCCCTCAGGATGCTTGGGCCCCCTACATCTGTGTGGGCTGTACCCCCCTGATGGCGGCACTGTCCCCCACATTCCAGCTGAAAAAAATCCCTGGGTGTGAGAGCCACATGAAATAACCTGGAGGGCCCGGATTTGGCCCACGGGCCTTGTGTTTGACACATGTGCTGTAACCTAATAACCAGCAGTGGAAAATCAGTCAAAGAAGCACTTTCTACTCCAACACCTTCATAGAAATCTGCATGAAGTCAGGGCATCAAGATTCCACTCTCCACCTGGACATTATCAGTTAATTATTCAAAATGTCTGCTCCTGGAGTAAATTGTGTGCTTCAATGTAACAATACAATGATATAGACTTGGTGAAATCATTCTAATTGTTTTATTAAAATTCAAGAGCGACAGATGGATTTTATGACAAAAGTGGGCTCCTATGTGTTTCTTAAGGGGAATAAAACAATGGCCATACCATTCAAAGAATGAACTGCTCTACCTAGTGTCTTTTTGCAGAGCCACTTCAGTCTACACTCCATTCACAAGACACACTCCATGTAGACAATAAGACAACAGCACAGAACACAATCTCCTCTAATTGATCAGATCCGCTTCCTGTGCTACAATCCATTACATAAAAACCCAACCACCTAGCAGATAAATGATAGAGAATGATTGCAATATTTACCTACCATGCAGCGTCACCTAAAAATACCAGGATTTTCCTAATAAAGATCTTTACAAACAGACAGCTTGTTTATTTAAAGGAGAAGTCAAAATGAAAGGTTATATAAGCAGACAGGCTTGTGTAATCTGGCAAACCTTTCTACAATACTGTGTACATTCAATGGGCTGCACACAACGCACTTTCACCCGTTTACATTACAATAAATGTGTTATGTAGTTGTTTAATTACAACATACAGAGCAGATCACCATTATTAGGTTTACTGAGACAGCAAGGCTTCCCTACTTATATCTTATTACAATATATCTGGACTTACCATCATATTACAAATAACAAGCCTTCAAGGCATGATATTCTTGTAAATTACAACAAACTCATCAAGAGCTACAAAAAAAATCACAAAATATATACCCAAGTGACACCTAATATAGGAAGGAAATAGGTTAAACGATTTCATTGCTGGGGAATAATAAAGCAACAGCTGATTTAATTAAGAATGCCTAAAGCCCAGCACTATCAGACCCTACACTCTTTGTGCAGTCATGGTAAAACCTTATTATTCCAGTTCAGATGTGTTCATCCTAAACTGATAGATTTTTAATTTTTTTTTTTACTTCTGACCACTGTGCACAATCATAGATCTGTACAGCAGATTGTCATGATAGTGGATAAACATGTCAATGGAATATTGCAGTAATTCTGGATAATGTAGTAAAGCGCAGCACTATTAGACCCTACACTCTTTATGCAGTCATGCTGAAACCTTGTAATTCCAGTTCAGATGTGTTCTTCCTAAGCTAAAAGTTTTGTATTTTTTTATTTTTTTTACTTCTGACCACTGTGCACAATGATAAATCTCTACAGCAGACTGGCATTTAGATAGTGGCTGGACGTGTCAATGGAATATTGCAGTGACGCTAAGGAATGTAGTAAAGCCCAGCACTATCAGACTCTGCACTCTTTGTGCAGTCATGCCTAAACCATGTTGTTCCAGGGCAGATGGGTTGAGGAGAAGGTGACAGATTTCATTTTTTCTGACCACTGTGCACAACCATAACTCTCAACAGTGGACTGGCATGGAGATAGTGGCTGGACATGTCAATTACATATTGCAATGATGGGGGAAAATGTATTTAAGTTTAGCACTATCACACCCTACACTCTTTGTGCAGTCATGCTGAAAGCTTGTTATTCCAGTTCAGATGTGTTCATCCTAAACTGATAGATTTTTTTTTTTTTTTTACTAGTTCTGACCACTGTTCAGAATCATAAATCTGTACAGCAGATTGGCATGGAAATAGTGGCTAAACATGTCAATGGAATATTGCAGTAATTCTGGATAATACATTAAAGCCCAGCACTATCGAACCCTACACTATTTATGCAGTCTTGCTGAAACCTTGTAATTCCAGTTCAGGTGTGTTCTTCCTAAACTGAAACATTTTTTTTTTACTTCTGACGATTGTACACAATGATAAATCTCTACAGCAGACTGGCATTGAGATAGTGGCTGGACATGTCAGTGGAATATTGTATGCTGGGGAATGTAGTAAAGCCCAGCACTATCAGACCCTACACTCTTTGTGCAGTCATGCCTAAACCATGTTGTTCCAGTGCAGATGGGTTGAGGGGAAGGTGACAGATTTCATTATTTCGGACCACTGTGCACAATTATAACTCTCTACAGTGGACTGGAATGGAGATAGTGTCTGGACATGTCAGTTAAATATTGCAATGATGGGGAAAATGTAGTAAAGTCCAGCACTATCACAACTTACACTCTTTGTGCAGTTATGCTGAAACATTGTTATTCCAGTTCAGATGTGTTCATCCTAAACTGATACATTTTTATTTTTTTTCTACTTCTGACCACTGTACACAATCATAAATCTGTACAGCAGATTGGCATGGAAATAGTGGCTAAACATGTCAATGGAATATTGCAGTAATGCTGGATAATGTAGTAAAGCCCAGCACTATTAGACCCTACACTCTTTATGCAGTCATGCTGAAACCTTGTGATTCCAAGTCAAACGTGTTCTTCCTAAAGTGGTGGATTTCTTTTTTGTTTTTTTACTTCTGACTATTGTGCACAATAATAAGTCTGTACAGCAGACTAGCATGGAGATAGAGGCTAGAAATGTAAGTGGAATATTGAAGTAATGCTGGGGAATGTAGTAAAGCCCAGCACTATCAGACCCTACACTCTTTGTGCAGTTATGTTAAAACCCTGTTGTTCCAGCTCAGATGGATTGAGGGGAAGGTGACAAATTATATCATTTCTGACCACTGTGCACAACAATAAGTCTGTACAGCAGACTAGCATGGAGATAGTGGCTAGAAATGTAAGTGGAATATTGTAGTAATGCTGGGGAATGTAGTAAAGCCCAGCACTATCAGACCCTACACTCTTTGTGCAGTCATGCTAAAAACACTGTTGTCCCAGCTTAGATGGATTGAGGGGAAGGTGGCAAATTATATAATTTCTGACCACTGTTCACAACAATAAGTCTGTACAGCAGACTAGCATGGAGATAGTGGCTAGAAATGTAAGTGGAATATTGTAGTAATGCTGGGGAATGTAGTAAAGCCCAGCACTATCAGACCCTACACTCTTTGTGCAGTGATGCTAAATCCCTGTTGTTCCAGCTCAGATGGATTGAGGGGAAGGTGGCAAATTATATAATTTCTGACCACTGTTCACAATAATAAGTCTGTACAGTAGACTAGCATGGAGATAGTGGCTAGAAATGTAAGTGGAATATTGTAGTAATGCTGGGGAATGTAGTAAAGCCCAGCACTATCAGACCCTACACTCTTTGTGCAGTCATGCTAAAAACACTGTTGTCCCAGCTCAGATGGATTGAGGGGAAGGTGGCAAATTATATAATTTCTGACCACTGTTCACAATAATAAGTCTGTACAGAAGACTAGCATGGAGATAGTGGCTGGAAATGTAAGTGGAATATTTTAGTAATGCTAAGGAATGTAGTAAAGCCCAGCGCTATCAGTCCCTATACTCTTTGTGCAGTCATCCTGAAACCTTGTTGTTTCAGCTCAGATAGATTGAGGAGAAGGTGCCAATTTTCCATATTTCTGACCACTATGCACAATGATAAATCTGTACATCAGACTATAGCCTGGAGATAGTGGCTGGACATGTCAGTGGAATATTGTAGTAATGTTGGGGAATGTAGTAAAGCCCAGCAATATCAGACCCTACACTCTGTGCAGTCATGCTAAAAACACTGTTGTTCCAGCTCAGATGGATTGAGGGGAAGGTGACAAATTATATAATTTCTGATCACTGTTCACAATAATAAGTCTGTACAGCAGACTAGCATGGAGATAGTGGCTGGGAATGTAAGTGGAATATTGTAGTAATGCTGGGGAATGTAGTAAAGCCCAGCACTATCAGTCTCTTTGTGCAGTCATGCTAAAAACCCTGTTGTCCCAGCTCAGATAGATTGAGGGGAAGGTGGCAAATGATGTGATTTCTGGCCACTGTTCACAATAATAAGTCTGTACAGCAGACTAGCATGGAGATAGTGGCTGGAAATGTAAGTGGAATATTTTAGTAATGCTAAGGAATGTAGTAAAGCCCAGCGCTATCAGTCCCTACACTCTTTGTGCAGTCATCCTGAAACCCTGTTGTTTCAGCTCAGATAGATTGAGGAGAAGGTGCCAATTTTCCATATTTCTGACCACTATGCACAATGATAAATCTGTACAGCAGACTATAGCCTGGAGATAGTGGCTGGACATGTCAGTGGAATATTGCAGTCATGCTGGGGAATACATCTTTAAAATAAGAATTGCTTCTAGCTATGTGATGCTGTCTGAGGTTTTGGTGAGTATAAGAGAAAAAAAAGAAAGCCTACCGTCTGAATCCCTGGAAGGAAGATGGCCAGGACATGCGGGATTTCTTCAGTCCAGGTCTGTGTCCAGTATCCACAGCATAGGAGGAGCGGTCCATGGCTTGGCAGTGCAGGTATCTTTCAGTGTCTGAGAAGCCCCGGTGCCTCACCCTGCCGCCGGAGTATCTGCTACGGGAGGAGACAGGGGGGCAGTGGGGCGCCGGCTGAGCCTGTAGGGAGGGGGGCACAGGCTGGCACAGGAGCTGGGACTGAAGTTGGAACTGGAGCAGTGGGTGAGCCTGGGCTTGTGGGGGTATTTGGGGAGGGGATTGGGGCTGGAGTGCTGGGTGAGGTGGTGATTGTGATGGAAGGATGGGGTAGATCTGGGCTGTAGCCTGCAGGATGGGGTGAGGTGTGGCAGCCGGGTGCAGAGGCTGGTCCTGATGTTGGAGGAAGCTCTGGTGTTGGAGTAAGCCCTGCTGATGCAGAGTCGGGTACTGGCGATGCTGTTGCTCTGGTCTCCACAGATGTTTTGGTGCCTTCAGGTTCCCTGGGCTATTCCCGTTGCTGCAGCTGCCGCTGTTTACCAGAGCTGACAGTTTGCTGCCCTCTGTATCCATGGTCGGTCAGACAAAGACAACCGGAGATCTTCTCAGCAGAACTTTACAAAGAGACGGCTGGCCGCTCCGCACATCACCGCTCCGATCCTCTTACCCACTGAGCCACCATCAGCGGACGGAGCGGGATGAAGCTGCTGAAAAGTTGGACAGCTCCGCGCGACGCTTCAGCACTGGGAAAGCCAGCTGAGCGCCCATCCACCATCCACCCTGCCTGCTGTCTGCTGCCTTCTCCCTGTCTGCTGCCTGCCTGCCTCCCAATGATCAGCCAGAGCCCTCTGATGCTTGACAGGTGCTCAGGGATCAGACAGGAGACCAACAAGGACCTCTCCCAAATCAGATTGATGGCACAAGTCTTTGCTGCTTTCCAATCACAGCTCAGTCAGATTCCTCTTCTCTGTTTGCAAGGATCAGGCAGGAGATCAAGAACTCCAAAGCCGGCTTCTCCCGAATCAAGTGAATGGCTAGATCCCTGCGCCAGGCAGGTGACCAACTTCTCCAATACAAAGAGGACCTCTCCAAAATCAAGTCACAGGCTGGATCTCTGCACAAGGTTAAGTATTGCTTTATTTCCCAGTTACAGCTATTCCAGATTCTAGTCTTCTGATGCTTGACAGGTGCTTTAGAACAGTCAGGAGAGCAAAAACTCCAATCCGAGGAGGACCTCTCCCAAATCAAATGACAGGCTATGATCCCTGCACAAGATTAACTATTGCTTGTCCCTGTGCTGCCTGTCTGCCTTCCAGATGCAGCTGAGCCAAATCCCTATTTTCTGCTGCTTGACAGGATTAGGCTGGAGACTCAGAACTTCAAATCGGACCTCTCCTGTATTAAGTCACAGCAGGCTAGATCCCTGCACCAGGCAGGAGACCAATAACTCCAATCCAAAGAGGACCTCTCTCAAATCGAGTCACTGGCTAGATCCCTGCCCAAGTATAAGTATTGCTTTTTTTTCCCTTGTGCTGCCTCCCTGTTACACAGCTCAGTCGATTTCCTCTTCTCTGCTGCTTGACAGGTAGGTGCTCAGGATCAGGATGGAGCTCAAGAACTCCAAAACGGACCTCTCCCCAATGAAGTGACAGGTTAGATCCCTGTACAAGATCAAGTATTGCTTTTCCATCTGCTGCCTGTAGTTACAGATGAGTGAGATCCCAGTTCTCTGATGCTTGAAAGGTGCTCAGGCTCAGGCAGGAGAACAAGAACTTGGACCTCTTTCAAATCAAGTGGCTAGATTCCCTAGACCAACAACTCCTACCCAAAGTGGACCTGTCCCAAAACAAGTGACAGGCAAGATCTCTGCACAAGATCAAGTATTGCTTTTCCCCAGATAGAGCTAAGCCAGATACCCGTGGTCTGATGTTTGGCAGGTGCTTTGGATCAGGCAGGAGAGCAATAAGTGTAATCCAAACAGGGTCAAGTATTGATTTCCCCTTTGCCTGCCTTCCAGTTACAGCTGGGACAAATTTTTCTTCAATGCTTGACAGGTAGGTGTTCAGGATCATGCAGGAGACCAATTACTCCAAAGAGATCCTATCCTGAATCAAGTGACAGGCTAGATCCCTGCACCAGATCAAGTATTGCTTTTCCCGTGTTAAGGCAGAGCTAGATCCTAGTCCTCTGATGCTTGACAGGTGCACAGAATCAGGCAGCAGACTGATAACTCCAATCCAAAGAGGACATCTCCCAGATCAGATGGATGGATCCATGTAGCAGACTCCAGATTAAGTATTGCTTTCCCCAGTGCTGCCTGCCTGCTTGCAGCTGCATGCTATCCTCTGAGCCTCCCTAAGACAGCAGATGATGGAAACCCCCACAGCTCATGTTGGATCAGCACAGCTCTATAGATTAGGCATTGCTTTTATCCAAGAGTTCACCCTGTCCTCACCCTAAGCTTCATGATGCCCCCTGTCCTGACTCCTGCCATGCCTAAGCTCTCATTATCAGCTTTCCAAAATTTGAAACTTTCCAGAATTGGATTGATACAAGGGAAGGGGAGGATCAGATACTGCCTCCTTTATGGACAGGAGCTCAGGGAGCTGCTTATTGAGCAATGGCACAGCCAACTCATGCTTTACCTCTACCGCCCCTAATGAATACTTCATCATGTCAGCCATAAGAGAATTTCATTACTGAAATGCAATTGGAAAAAAAAGGAAATACAATTCTCAGATATGGATCTTTTTCTATCGATGTAATGCTTGCTTCAGACAATTGTCTGTCACTCCAGATAGAGCACATGGGGATTGCATGTGTTTCTTTGTTCCTCTGCCAATTTAGTCTTGTAGAGATTGCTACCTGTTTGCTTTTCCTGGGCCCCTGCTGAGAAGGGGGCACACAGTTTAGGAGATTGGGCATATTCAGCCTCGGGGTAGGTATAAATTAGATCTCCAGGGGATGGTGCAACTATATGATAGATATAAAGCTTTACACTGAAACTGGTGTGAGAGATTTCTCGATTAATGAGTTATCTGAAAAATTAAAACTGGAATTTGTCATTCTAAGCACACAGTTATGTCTTTGAAGAAAAAAATGGACTTTGGCAATTGAAGAACGAATTTGGCAATGCAAGGGAACGCTTTAATCTTAAAAATTACAGCATAGGCGAATTCCTAAAACAGAACTTTAGGGAACTTCAAACATATATATATATATATATATATATATATATATATATATATACATATATATATATATATATATATATATATATAGCGTGGTAGTAAACTCTACCACTTGTATCTACAGGTAAGCATATAATAAGGCTTATCTGTAGGTAGTGTGAATATCTCCTAAACTTGCACAGTTTAGGAGATATTCACAGTGCATGCAGCCGATGACATCACCGGCGCATACGCTCTGAAGATCCGGCTTACAGTGCCGGTGTTCCGTGAGAATTACCTACCCGTGAGAAAAACCTACCCCTGTCACTTCCGGATCACGGCAGTCTGTGTAACGCGAGCAGTTACATTAAAACAGCTGTGCTGCACTATGAGTCATCTCCGCTCCTGTCCCGGTCACTTCCCTGCTCTCGGCTACTAAATATAAAAGCGGCGGCGGCTGTATGAAAAGATAAATCACGGAGCCGCCAGCCGCTTTTATATTTACTAGCCAAGATCAGGGAAGTGACCGGGACAGGAGCGGAGATGACTCATAGTGCAGCACAGCTATTTTATGTCACCGCCGCGTCGGTAGGTTTTTTTAACGGACACCGAGATTGTTTCAGACTAGTGCGCATGCGCACTAGTCTGATCCTCAGCTCTTCCATTAGGTATCCGGGGCTGTGAGCATGCGCACTGCTGCGCTGCTCAGCTGTTCCTGGCCGGAAGTGACGAGGGGTAGGTTTTTCTCACGGGGTAGGTAATTCTCACGTTACACCGGACCTTCAGAGCCCATGCCGAAAACGGCAGGAGTGATGTCATCGCGCCCCTGGCACTCATGTAGGCGGAGGCTGTGAACATGGAAGGAAGACTGGGGGAAGATGTCAGCTGTCTCAGCGGGATGGCTTAGTGTTTATAATGTGCTATTTTGCAATGCATACTAGGACATTATGACATTGCCTTGCAGGGATTTTTTTTCTTAATCACCTGCAGTTTACAACCACTTTAAAGTGATTGTAAAAGTTATTTTTTTTTTAACTAATCATATTTACCCACTCTGCGCCACCATTGCAAGCCACTTGCTACAGTAGCGCACCTGCGGGTGCACTCCCAAGCTGGGCTGTGTGTGTTTGTAGACACACACTGTGTGGCCCTTCCTCGTTCTCCCGCTCCTTCCTCATTGGATTTGATTGACAGCAGCAGGAGCCGATGGCTCACACTGGTCAGCAAAGCCTGTGAAACAATGAAGAGGAGAGAGAAGACCTGCAGCTGGGCACAGCGCTGGATTGATAGAGGTCTCAGTTAAGTGTTGGGGGGGGGGGGGGGGTTGTATACACACAGTGGAATGTTTTTTACCTTAATGCAGAGAATGCAATAAGGTAAAATCCTATAGTGTTTAGAACCACTTTAGGGCTTACCCACACTTCAGTAATGTGCCTGAACTGCAAAGCTCAAGCTCTTTCGTTAGGATGAGCTGTACTTTGCACCATTGCTTTTGGTAGCTTGCTTATGGCATGTGTTAAATAGTTTACATATGCAGACTAATGCCAAGACTAAACAGGCAATACATTAATCTGTGTATCATGTATCTTTCTTTATATTAATATGTAACTATTATGGCTCTGATTTTAGCGTATATCTGAAATTATATGAATTTACCATAATTTGAATTCCAATTATTATGCATAAAACACATTTTTATGATAAGTAGCAGCTGTATATGAATTTATGAAACACTCAATCTGCATTCATGAATAAATGTTTAACAGCAATGCACATGCTTGACCATTAATCATTTTTGTCTGTATGCAAAATTTCAACAATCTGTTAAAGTTTTATATGTATAGGACTGTAGGTTATTGATTTTGTGTAGTATAAATACACAATTCATGGTCGTATTAGATCAGATGTGATGGGATTTTTCAAATTCTGGGACCTTCAAGCTCCACTACAGTCTAGAATGGACATTTGAATTTAAACTCACTCAGGGGACATAGCTTACATGCTATGTGGATCTCAATTTCATGGCAACCTTAAACTGGTGAAACGGATTGCACACTTGCTGCATCCCGATGGTTGCCTATGTTATTTTCAGAAACAGTTCATCTGGTGAAAGCATACCAAGTCTCATGACACAGTCGCAGGAAAAGAGCTTTTAGTCCTTACACAGAAGCTCTGCGAGAACTTGCCTGCAACAGATTTTTTAAATAATTTATTAAATATTTTTTTAGGGTAGAGAATGACCATACATCTCTTCCAATTTTGTTTGTCACTGAAACAAATACAAAAAAAAAAAAACACAGCTGGTTTCTGTATTGGATTTAAAGTTTGCTGTCTCTTGCTGCTTCGGGATAACTGTAAAATTTTGGAGTGCACCTTTATTTACTCTCACTGTGTCGGTGTTTAGAAGGAAAAATACAGAGGGTGAATCTCTCTAGCAGGGATAGGTAAAACAACACAAAGCTTGCCAAAGCTGCCATGTTGGAGCTGGAACTGGTGACACACTAGCCTGTCCACAATTTAATTTATTCACCAATTTCTCATCTCCTTCCAGGCCCCTAAAATGCATCGGCTTAATATATAACTAAAGGCAAACTTTTTATTTTTTACGTTTTGGATAGAATGCAGAGAGATTAGAACATGTGCCAGTTTTTATTGCTGTCTGTGCCCCCATTAAGGAGATTCACTCTCTCCGTTTGTCTTGTTTAACATTATCATTGAAAGTGAAAGTAAAACAAAATCCCAAATTCTGGGTTGTCCCCAGAAAAGTAATAGAGGGAAAATCTCCCAATGGGGACACTACTTCTGGTGACCTGGGGGACCCCAAGGAATTCCCTGAATTTGCAGCGATTTCCTCTCAGTTCCTGTTTGGCTATGGGACAGGAAGTGAAGGGAAATCTCTACAATGGGACACAGATGGTAAAAAACAATCTGACAGGGGTTATAACCATTCCCTACTCAATCCAAAATGAAAAAAAAAAAAAGTTTTGCCTATAGTTCTACTTTAAATATAAAAACCTAGTCTAGACATCGACCAGTGAAGTTGAGTTTTAATCACTTCAAACACTCCTTTACACTCTTACAAGGACCAAACCAAAGGATCCTTGGGTATTAGGGAATACCTGTTAGTCAGTTGGCGAGGGCTTCTGCATGTGCATGCATCTTTGCCCACAGCTTTGCACATAGGGTCCTGGGTATGCACGTGTTTATGTGTGCGCCACACAGTGTGTGCAGAGATGTGTGCAGGTCCAGGGATTGCATTGGCGCCACATTGCCTGTTAAAGGAATTGCCTGACTCAGTGTTATTGCTGACTGCTCTTTAGCTTGTTACTTGTGTCCTGACCTGTTATGTGCATATGCATGTTGGTGATGACCTTGCTCTTCTCCTGAAAGCTTGTTCTGTACTGCTTAACCAGTTTCTTTCCTCTACTTCATCAATGGCCTTGATCCAGCTTATGATTTAGTACTATGCTGAATGCTCCTGGCTGACCTTGGTTTGCTCTGTGACTGCTATTGTCTCTGAGTCTGCTTCATGCTATCTCCTAGAGCCGGTACTGGACTATTTCAAGAATCAGCTGCACACATCTATGTATACTCCTGTTGCCTGCCTTCTGGTGCCGCTGGCAGTCTGAACCCACAGACTAGCAAGAGTTCCCCTTTAACTTCTACCAGATCTCCTTGTGATTCAGCTGACTATGGGGCTGACACTCCTGCCCGCACATTATGCTGGAACTTCCTGGTCAGGATCTCCAGTCCTACAAGCTGCTGGCACTCTTGTTCCTTCTGTCCCTTAAGCTGGCCATAGATGGTGCAATTTTCTTTCCTGCAACCCAAGAAAATAATTTGATTCCCCCATCAACACAGTCAGTGTTAATGTGGGAATCCCTCCTGCGGAGCTATTGTGTTCTGGCAGAGGGGAGCCGTCCCTGCCGGGAGAACACACAGTGATTATTACTAGTGGCTGTTGCCGCTGGCAATAATCGTATTAAAAATCTGACTTGAATACAATCAGACTGCCCATACATGGTTCAAATCTTGGGCAGTCCATGCTGATTTGGCCAAGATTCCAACCATCTATGGCCAGCTTTAGCACCACCTGTGTCTCTTTCAGGGACTCCTGGGCTGGGGATACAAGAAAGGCTGTCCTCGTCACTCCAGTCTCCTATCAGGTACGTAACATTGAGATCGACAAACTGCCTACAACTCTCTATGAAACATTTGTTACAAATCACAACACATCCAACAGTTCAGTGCTTCCCATCGTTATCTAGCAATAAAACCTGACAGAGAAGCTAACACTTCCATACTCTATCCAAAACTAAAAGAAAAAGATTGGCTTTAAAAAACAATTTAAAGATAAATGGGATTTCTGGTTTGAGCAAAGTTCCAAAGCTCTTAGATACCATCTGCGGTTCAGTAATTGATTTTACTTGCTCTCTTGAGTCTCTCTTAAGAACTCAAGAATCAAAATTGCCTTTATGTAATATTATGTAAGCTTCCTGCTGCTTTTTGGCCTGACTTTTATTTTAAAGTGAAAGTGCACTGATTACTAGTTGAGAAATAAGGTTCACCAGTTTTTTCTTTCCTATCTGCAGAGAAGTTACATGAGAACAGCATATACATATACTGTATGTGTATGTGTACAAATGGCAATGATAATGTCTTATGGTGTAGATGATCTTCCTCAATTAAATCAATGTCAACTCAAAACTGTAAACAATTAAACACAAACTAAAATTATAATATTAAATAACCATCTCCAGCATTGAAGATTACTTACACCAATTTAAATACAAATTTATTTTGCATCACAAATGATGTGTGCCGAAGCAGATTATGCCATTATATTACAATGAAAATACCTTTGAGGCTCTGAAATGTTATGCCAAAAATTACATACCACTATGCGTGTTTGGTCTGGCAATAGAAACCTTCAGTAGAGAAATCATTAGGTCACACTCTTATGTAGCGTTGTATGTGACTACTTAGTAATTGCCTTTTAATTGCATCTGTGTGTTATTCGATGTTCCTTCCTGGATGGTAGGCAGCTGTCATATACCCAGGGGACAACAGTTACCTTTTTTTCACCTTATAGAATTATGTAAGATTTATGTAGCCTAAAGCAAATCTGTAGAATGCTTGAGCCATATAAAAACAGGGTCCCAGTAGACTAAACACCCACAAGGTGGTACACTCATACTTTTATGTGTGCCAAGGCAACCCCAGAGAACCAAGTAAAATGGGGAAGCTCCTCTATTGACTGATAAGGCTCCTGCATTGATTTAAGGGATGCCGAGAAGTGCAGAGCTCCACGTTGGACCAAAGCCAAAGATTCCAGGATTTTGTACTTTTGAAATGTGGGAGGGTTAGCGGCTCTGTCAATTTTTAATGTGTATATAAGGCCCACATTTTTTCCTTTTTTTTTTTTTCTTTAATTTTGAATGTGGAATGTGCTGTCTGTGTCCCTTATTGGGTGATTCACCTCACTATGGGCCAGGTGACCATTGTGAAATCCAAAATTTTTAGGATATCACAGGAACAGGAAGTGAGGGGAAATCTTCCTATATTCTGGTGACAACTGTCTAAGAGGAGATATTTCCTTGCTTTGTGGAGATCTCCTCTTACTTCTTGCTATGTCTATAGAACAATAATTAGTAAACATAACTAATAAGGGCTATAACCATTGCCTTGTCTTTCTAAAACTAAAAAAAAGAGTTGAATTTACTTGCATGCTACTTGGTTGTCCGTGCCATCCTAGAATTCACTTTACTTTTGTGCCTGTGACAGGCCCAGGAAGTGGGGACAATCTTTTTAAACAGACAGCAACAGTTTTTTGGGTAATGTGAGAAAGGGATATATTGATTGTTGTTCCATGTGCCTGTGTAGGTGAATTCTTTATATTGTGCTATGCCACCAAAACAGTGAGTGATGGATGGTCTTTTTTAGGAGACTGAGATGCCAAATGATTTATTTCAATATGTTTTTTTTTTTTTTTAGATTTCTGAGAAAATTCACTGGAAGCTAAGAACATACCCCGTGTGTTCCAGTATCCTTTGTTTAGTTGCTCTATTTCCCTAGTAAGTTGTGTGATCCCACTGTGTTTGAGTGTAGGCATAATATAAAGTATAGCCAATAGTATAGTTTTACCCAATAAGTACTTTTACTGGACAGAGCATATAATATGAACTTTTTTAAGTAAAAGCGTAACCTCATCTGAAAAGGGAAGTTCCACTTTATCTCCTACGCCCCCCCCCCACACACACTTCTGCTGAGATCGCCAAGCTTAACCCCATGCCTTCTCTGCCCGAAACCTCCTGGGACATGTCCCAGGTCCCAGGTGGCTGTGGGTACATTCACAAGCGCAGTGCATCTCGCACATGCACAGTGGGAAGCCAGCTGTGGAGCTACAAGGAATCAGCCCTGGGGACCTGAAGACTGGTGAAGAACTGGCTTGAACAAGGACAGTGGTGGATCCTTGGATAGGTAAGGTTCCTTTTATTAAAAGTCAGCAGCTACTGTATTTGCAGCTGCTGACTTTTAGTTATTTTATTTTTTTAAGAGACCGAAGAACCTCTTTAAATAACAGATTATTCCTGCTTTATTGAGACCAAAATACCAGATGCAAAATTTCTGGTCGACTCTTTTGAGATTCTTCTTATAGTAAGAAACAAATTGCTGTTGTTTTCCCCACATGCATCAAATTGCTGCACAACTCTACCTAAATTTTATTTACATTGAACCAATATAATAAAAATGATTGAACTCCAAAAATTAGATCTCAGCCTTGCCTCAAATGTTTTAAGAAAAATTGCTGACTACACCCTAATAACTACAGCTTCCCAGGGTTGTTAAGAGGGATAATACTTGAATACACTTTTTTACAACCTCTTGTCATCTCCTAAACATGTTTGGTGTCTGTCCTTCCTTCACTTATGATACAGCTAAAGTGTATATATATATTACCAATCTGTTCTGTTATCTACCAACACATGCCACTCCGGTCTTTTATTGGGTCTGCTGCTTGACTCACTGTTTTTTTTACTAATTCAAAACTGCTCTTTGTCATTCCCTCTACTGGTTACCAGTTACTTATTAATATTATAATAATACAGGATTTATATAGCGCCAACAGTTTGCGCAGCGCTTTACAATGTGAGGGAACACAATACAGTTACAATACAATTCAACACAGGAGGAATTGGACGGCCCTGCTCACAATCTAGAAGGGAGGGTCAAGTGAAACAAAGGGCAATAACTGTGGGGGATGAGCTGATGGAGTAAATGGAAGTACAGTTGTTAGGTGTGGGTAGGATAGGTTTCTCTGAAGCGGAGGCTTTTCAGGGATCGTCTAAAAGCTAATAGAGTAGGAGATAATCGGACAGATTGGGGTAAGGATTTCCATAGGTTTGGAGAGGCTCTGGAAAAGTCCTGGAGGCGAGCATGGGAGGAGGTGACGAGGGAGCTAGAGATCAGGAGGTTTTAAGAGGAACGAAGAGAGCGATTGGGTTGGTATTTTGAGACTAGGCTAGTGATGTGACTGGGGGCTAAACTGTGGATGGCTTTGTAAGATGTTAGTATTTTGAATTTAATTCGTTGGGTGAGCGGAAGCCAGTGGAGGGCTTGACAGAGAGGAGCAGCGGACACTGAGCGATTGGTAAGGTGGATGAGTCTGGCGGCAGCATTCATGATGGATTGAAGGGTGGATAGTCTATGTAGAGGTAGCCAATGAGAAGGGAATTGCAGTAGTCAAGGTGCGAGATGACCATGGAGTGAACTAGGAGCTTTGTTGTGTCATTGGTTAGAAACCAATTGAAGCTCTGGACTCTAACCTACAGAAATGCCCTTTTATACATTCCGTCACTAATTTCTAGATACTATCTTAAACCCAAGCTTCTCAACTGCAACATCCATAACTTATCACTAACTTCTTATTTTCTCAATAATTTCTTCTTAACCACTAGACGATCGCCCGCCGCAGATATACTGTGGCAGGTAGCCACTCCTGGGCGAACCGCTGTACATGTACAGCGCTCGCTCTGGGGAGTCTAGGGGGCACGCGCTTGCCGCCGGCGGCGCGATCCCGCCCGTCAGCGGGGGAGCCATCGCGTGTGTCAGGTGGCTCCAATTGCGCCTGACACCCTTGATCTCTCCCCGCTGAGAGAGAAAGACGGTCGGCTGATCTAAACACAGCCGTCCGTCCTGCTCCCTGGAATGATCACAGAAGCTATATAGCATTGCATGTCTCTGTGATCATTTCACAAGCCCAACCCCCCCCCCCCCTCACAGTTAGAATCACTCCCCTAGGCTTACATTTAACCCCTTGATCACCAGCAGGGTTAACCCCTTCCCTGCCAGTGTCATTATTACACTGGTCCCCCAAAAAGTGTAAAAAATGTCAGTTAGGGGTCCGATCTGTCCGCCACAATGTCGCAGTCCCGCTAAAAATCGCTGATCGTCGCCATTACTAGTAAAAAAGAAAACAATAAAAATGACATAAATCTTTCCTGTAGTTAGTAGACGCAATAACTTTTGAATAAACCAAACAAAATACTCTTATTGCGATTTTTTTTACCAAAAATATGTATCAAAAAACAAATAGCCCCAAAATGTTAAAAAATTTTGATTTTTACATTTTTTTTTGAGAATGTCATATAGCAGAATGTGAAAAATATTGTTTATTTTTTTTATCAAAATTTGTCGCCCTTTTTTTGTTTATAGCGCAAAAAAAAAAAAATCGCACAGGTGATCAAATACCCTACCAAAAGAAAGCTCTATTTGTGGGGAAAAAAAGGACGTACATTTCGTTTGGGTACAGCCAGTGGCGGCCGGTCTGTAGGGGGCGCAGGGGCGCTACCCCCCAATCTGTGGCCAAAGAAAAAAAAAGATTAAAAAAAAAAAAAGAATTTCCATTTTCAGCCCACTAGGGGCGCCGTACCTTCTGGTGGCTATGGGGGGTTTCACCCCACGTGCGGCAGGCATCTGGGGGTCATCGAGGGCGCAGAGCAATGCACCCCGACACGCCCCACTTTAGAGATGTCCTGGCTGTGATTGGTCCAGACTCCAGCCTGGACCAATCACACAGGAGGACATCCCGGGTGACGTGACATGTGGGGGCGGTGCATGCGTCAGTCACTCACCGTCCCGGCATCACGTCATCACGTCACGCCCACTAGCGCCGTCAGACCAGAGAGAGCCGGCACGTGAGGAAGAAGAAGAGGGACTCGTTCGTCTCGGAGTCGTCACGTGTTCTTCTCGTCTGCTAGTGTGAGTACTAGTCCTGGCCCGACTCAGCAGCAGCAGCACCACGCAGGTCGCCGTGAGGTAAGTTCAAGTGATGCCTCAGGGGGGGGCCCGGCCCACATACTGCTTTGAAGGGGGCACGCACGCACGCTGGTCTCTGCATTGATGGGGGGGGGGGCACGGCAGACAAGCTGGTCACTCACTGCATTGCCATTGATGATGGGGGCACGGCAATCTGGTGGTCACTGCATTGATGATGGGGGCACGGCAAGCTGGTCACTGGCACTGTATTGATGATGGGGGCACGGCAAGCTGGTCACTTGCACTGAATTGATGATGGGGGCACGGCAAGCTGGTCACTGGCACTGCATTGATTATGGGGGCACGGCAAGCTGGTCACTGGCACTGCATTGATAATGAGGGCACGGCAAGCTTGTCACTGGCACTGCATTGATGATGAGGCACAGTAAACTGGTCACTGGCACTGCATTGATGATGGGGGCACGGCAAGCTGATCACTGGCACTGCATTGATGATGGGGGCACGGCAAGCTGGTCACTGGCACTGCATTGATGATGGGGGCACGGCACGCTGGTCACTGGCACTGCATTGATGATGGGGGCACAGCGAGCTGGTCACTGGCACTGTATTGATGATGGGGGCACGGCAAGCTGGTCACTGGCACTGCATTGATGATGGGGGCACGGCAAGTTGGTCACTGCATTGATCATGGGGGCACGGCAAGCTGGTCACTGCATTGATGATGGGGGCACTGTGGGGTTTGTGCTAGGGGGTCTTTACTGTGGGATTAGTGCTAGGGGGCCTGTACTGTGGGGTTTGTGCTAGGGGGCCTGCACTGTTGGATTAGTGCTAGGGGGTCTGTACTGTGGGATTAGTGCTAGGGGGCCTGTACTGTGGGGTTTGTGCTAGGGGGCCTGTACTGTGGGATTAGTGCTAGGGGGCCTGTACTGTGGGGTTTGTGCTAGCGGGCCTGTACTGTGGGGTTTGTGCTAGGGGGCCTGTACTGTGGGGTTTGTGCTAGGGGGCCTCTACTGTGGGGTGGGGTTTGTGCTAGGGGGCCTGTACTGTGGGGTTTGTGCTATGGGGTCTGTACTGTGGCATTAGTGCTAGGTGGCCTGCACTGTGGGGTTTGTGCTAGGTGGCCTGCACTGTTGGATTAGTGCTAGGGGGCCTGTACTGTGGGGTTTGTGCTAGGGGGCCTGTACTGTGGGGTCTGTGCTAGGGGGTCTGTACTGTAAGATTAGTGCTAGGGGGGTCTGTACTGTGGGGTTTGTGCTAGGGGGCCTGTACTGTGGGGCCTGTACTGTGGGGTTTGTGCTAGGGGGCCTGTACTGTGGGGTTTGTTCTTGAGTGGTTTGTGCGGGGTTTGTGCTGGGGGGGTCGGTACTGTGGGGTTTGTGCCACTCTCAGTCAGTGTATCCCATAATAGGGTGTCTCTCACAGTATATCCCATAATAGGGCCCCTGCTCCCTATTATGGGATATACTAGTACTGATGGACCCCTTAACCACTTGCCGACTGCCTAACTCCGATCTACGTCGGCAGTCAGCCCCTCACAGGCAAAGTGACGTAGGGCTACGTCACTAGCTTGTGAGGGTCTAGGGAGCGAGCGCGCGCCCCCGGAGGCGCGCTCCCGCTCCCGCGTGGTCACGGACCCCCCCGCGCGTGTGACCAGCGGACCCGATGTCCGCCGGTCACTCGGCGATCGGCGGGGGAGAGGAAGGATGTCAGGCAGCTTGTGTAAACAAGCCACCTGTCATTCTCCTCGCTGTAAAGACACTGATCACACGGATCTAGTATTTAGATCCGTTGATCAGTGTCCTTACAGCTCAAGCCACAGCCAATCACAGTAGAAAGCACGCCCCTAGGGATACACACAGCCCCTCCCTCCCAAATAAAGTTAACCCCTTCACAACCAGTGTATTTTTACAGTAACAGTGCATATGTATAGCACTGATTACTGTAGAAATGTCACTGGTAACCCCAAAAGTGTCACAAATGTCAGTCAAGGGTCCGATCTATCCGCCCCAATGTCGCAGTACCGCAAAAAAAATCGCAGATCGCCGCCATTACGCGTTAAAAAAAAAAAAACAACAAAAATGACAAAAATCTTTCCCTTTGTTAGTAAACGCGATAACTTTTGCGCAAACCAATCAAAATACGCTTTTTGCGATTTTTTTTACCAAACATATGTAGCATAAAACAAATTGGCCGAAAATTTTAAAAAATTTAGATTTTTACATTTTTTTGGGGGGGAATTTCATATAAAAAAATGTGAAAAATATTGTTATTTTTGCAAAATTGACGCTCTTTTTTTGTTTATAGCGCGTGATCAAAATATCGCACAGGTGATCAAATACCACCAAAAGAAAGCTCTGTTTGTGGGAAAAAAAAGGCCATCAAATTTGTTTAGGTACAGTGTTGCACGACCGCGCAATTGTCCATTAAAGTCACGCAGTGCCGAATCGCAAAATACCCCCTGGTCAGGAAGGGGGTAAAATCTTCCGGGGCTTAAGTGGTTAATATGTGATATATTGGAAGAATTTGTTCATGCAATCAAAATACAGGGGACAAAATGGGTGGAGTCTATAAGGGGTGAAATGGGAGGGTCAAAATGGAAGGGCGGGGTCTTGCGCCCCACCATCTTAAAACTTCACCAGCCGCCACTGGGTACAGCATCGCACGACCAAGCAATTGTCCGTTAAATTGACGCAGTGCCGAATCGCAAAAAAGGGCCTGGTCAGGAAGGGGGTAAAATCTTCCGGGGCTGAAGTGGTTAAATGTCATTCTTTATCTTACTGAAAGTTTAAAGTCTAAGTAAAGTAAAACATTTTTCTTTTTGTTTTAATTTTGGATAGAGTGAGGGAGGAATATAACCCTTGTCAGGTTATTTTATGCCATCTGTGTCCCATTGGGAAGATTTCCCTTCACATCCTATCCCATAGCCAAATCAGGAAATGAGAGACAATCCCAACAAAGTAAGGGAATCTCAGATGTCACCAGAATTAAGGTCTCAATTGGAAGATTTCCCCTCTATTATTATAAGCTTTCTCTTTCAATAATAAGGGTAAACAGGACAAATACAGGGAGAATTTCCATAATGGGGGCACAGACAGCAATAAATACTGGCAGGTGTTCTAATCCATCTCCCCTCTATCCAAAACTAAAAAAAAATTGTCTTTGGTTACACATTAACCGCTTGCCGACCGTCGCACGACTATTTACGGCGGCGGTCAGCCCCTCACAGGCAAAGCGACGTAGGGCTACGTCGCTAGCCTGTGAGGCTCTAGGAAGTGAGCGCGCTCCGCTTGAGGCGCGCTCCCACTCCCGCGCGGTCACGGACTCTCCCGCGCGTGTGCCCCGCGGACCCGGTGTCTGCCGGTCACTCGCAATCGTCCGCTACACCGAGAGAAAGGCAGGTGGCTAATATAAACAAAGCCGCTTGTCATTCCCCCCTGTGTAAGAATGGTGATCACACGGTTCTACTATGTAGGACCGTTGATCTCTGTTCTTACACATCAAGCCACAGCCAATCACAGTTAGAAACACGCCCCTAGGGACACACTTAACCCCTCCCTCTCAAAAAAGTTAACCCCTTCACTGCCAGTGTCTTTTTTACAGTAACAGTGCATATTTATAGCACTGATTACTGTAGTAATGTCACTGGTAACCCCAAAAGTGTCAAAAATGTCAGTCAAGGGTCCGATCTGTCCACCCTAATGTCGCAGTCCCGCAAAAAAAAATCGCAGATCGCCGCCATTACGCGTTAAAAAAAACAACAAAAAGGACAAAAATCTTTCCCTTTGTTAGTAAACGCAATAACTTTTGCGCAAACCAATCAAAATACGCTTTTTGCGATTTTTTTACCAAACATATGGTAAAAAGAAAATTGGCCTAAAATGTTAAAAAAATTTAGATTTTTACATTTTTTTGGGGAATTTCATAAAAAAAAATGTGAAAAATATTGTTATTTTTGCAAAATTGACGCTCTTTTTTTGTTTATAGCGCATGATCAAAAAATTGCACAGGTGATCAAATACCACCAAAAGAAAGCTCTGTTTGTGGGAAAAAAAGGACATCAAATTCGTTTAGGTTCAGCGTCGCACGACCGCGCAATTGTCCGTTAAAGTCACGCAGTGCCGAATCGCAAAATAGGTCCTGGTCAGGAAGGGGGTAAAATCTTCCGGGGCTTAAGTGGTTAAAGTACAATTTCAAAACCCACCTCTAGCCGAGCTTAATTATTCTTCTCAAAAACGTACCCCTCATTGTTTATCTGTAAAGCGTACACTGTTTCCTCATATACAGCTTATGCCCCCAATTATCTCTCTAAAATGTAATCTCATCAGGGCAGTCTCCCCTCCTATTTTTTCTTTAGATTGTTAAGTTTAGAGGCCCTCTAAACATTAGAACTGATGTAAAGTATTAGCGTGGCATTGGAAAAATGTAAAATTCACTCAAGTAGCTTAAAAGATATTGCATTGTGTTTTTATATAGATTTTCTTTCTTATTTCATATGGCCGGCAATGAAAAAATATTTTTTTACATCTTTATTTTAATTATGTATACATGAATATTGCATGTTAATATTATGTAGTCTTCTACTGACTTTTTTTTTTTATGAGAAAATAAGTAGAAGCTTTGACATAGTGTAATTGGACTTTGCTAAACCATTTGACATGGTTTCTCTAAGCTAATGTAAAATGCAAGGCTGTTGTTTAAAGTGTAGTTCCAGCCTCAAAACGAAAACTTGACATCCGCTTGCTCTAAGTAACCTGAAAAAGAATTGGATAATCACGATTTTTTTTTTGGCTTTACTTACCTTGTTTTTGAAGAAAATATACTTACCTTCCTTCCACTTCCTCCCTTTGTGGCCGCGGCTTCCTGCTTGCATTGCCGAACGCCATCGCTCCCAGGAATCAATGCCCCTGCACCGGCCCCGCTCGTCACTTCCGGCTGTGCAGGGATGATGCGCCTGCACCGGAAGTGACGAGCGGGGCCGGTGAAGGGCATTCTAGGACTCCGACGCCCCCGAAGAGGACACACGAAGAGGATGCTCTGGCTTCAGCTGCCCACACCTGAGATGGCAGCACTGGATAAGACATTTTCAAGGTAAGTATTTGTTCTAAAAGGTAAGTGAACCCGGGGACAGTTCAGAGGCTATCATTGCGGAAATGCACTAGCCCTGACTGTCCTGGGGGTATTTTTATCCCAAAAATTTTTTTGAGGCTCGAACTCCGCTTTAACCACTTTGCCGCTGCTCACTAGAGCTCTACTGCGGCAAAGTGGCTCGATAACATCTGCCAAGACCTACGTCGCCAGACATTCCCCTCTCTCGATCGCCGCTGCTCTTCCCCGATCGTCGAGGAATCGAGTGTGGAGATCCGCCTGCTTGTGTAAACACAAGCGGGCAGATCTCATAAGTGACAGGCAGGGACAGATTACAGGATTCAGCATAGCTGAACCTGCAATCTGTCCCTGTGTCACTCAGTCCCCTCCCCCCACACACGTTAGTAAGCACCAGGCATACATTAACCCCATGATCACCAATAAAAATTAACCCCTTCCCTGCCAGTGTCATTTTTACAGTAACAGTGCATATTTATAGCACTGATTACTGTAGTAATGTCACTGGTACCCCCAAAAGTGTCAAAAATGTCAGTCAAGGGTCCGATCTGTCCGCCACAATGTCGCAGTCCCGCAAAAAAATCGCAGATCGCCGCCATTACTTGTTTAAAAAAAAACACCAAAAACGACAGAAATATTTCCCTTAGTTAGTAAACGCAAAAACTTTTGCGCAAACCAATCAAAATACGCTTATTGGGGTTTTTTTTACCAAAAATATGTAGCAGAAAACCAATTTGCCTAAAATGATAAAAAAATCGATTTTTACATTTTTTGGGGGGTGGGGGGGGGGGGGGAATTTCATATAAAAAAATTTGAAAAATATTGTTATTTTTTCAAAATTGTCGCTGTTTTTTTGTTTATAGTGCAAAAAGTAAAAATCGCACAGGTAATCAAATACCACCAAAAGAAAGGTCTGTTTGTGGGAAAAAAAGAACGTAAATTTAGTTTGGGTACGGCGTTGCACGACCGCGCAATTGTCAGTTAAAGTCGCACAGTGCCGAATCACAAAAAGTGGCCCAGACGTAAGACAGCAAAATCCTCCGGTGGTAAAGTGGTTAAGAAAACTGGTTACATTCATGGTGTCATGATTATTAGTGCATCCCACCATTAGCAGTGGGAAGCAGTGAGATTCATTTAGTAAAACTGGAAAGTGCAAACGGGTGCAGCTCTGCATAGAAACCAATCAGCTTCCAAGTTTTTTGATTGAACCAGCTAAAGCTGGAAGCTGATTCTGCACTTTCCAGTTTTAGTAAATCAACTCCTTTGTATTACAAGGATTGGGATTCTTAAGTCTTTTAGTTGTGTATAAAGAATATAGAGTTTGGGATTAAAAGTAATGTTTCTGTATTTGCATACAACACAACCCTATGCATTGGAATCTAATCCTTAAAAATGTCTCCAATTTACAAGATGACCTAGACACATTAGTCGACTGAGCAGTTACATATACAGTAGATAAATTATATAGTTATGGACCTGGGGGCTAAAAGCATGCATGCAATGTACAATTTGTGGGAGATGGACAATGACAGAACACAATCTATGTGTCCTTGTAGATGATAGACCTAATTACACCGCGCAATGCCAGTATGAAGCATCTCAAGCTAGCATATTTTTTTTTTTTAAACGCACTGAATCAAGATAGACTCTTGAGAGAGATATTCTTCCCATAACGTATTAGAATGTTGTCCAGGGAGTTACCTAACTGCCTTTGAAAATGTGAAAGCAATTTTTCTCCTTTAGGCCAATTGTTCCATGCTTTATACAGGTATTTTGTATATGCTTTTTACAGGTATTTTTACCTTCCTCTTGATTGGGGTTTTAAATAAACAATATAAATAGTCAATTTAGCAATTATTAAAAACCATAAATAGATTACAAAATAAATAAAAAAGGGATTAGAAAAATATTAAATCAGTACATTGTATTTGTTATTATTGGATATGGGATTAAAAGAAATCTTTAGAAATTGAATTTTACAAAGTCATCGTTTTTTATTTGATCAAATCGGAATATATTGAAGGTCTCTGGGCCAGCAATATGTGTTATTGAAAATCAATATAAGCAAAGCCGTTAAGCTTGGTATTACAGAAGGTTGAATTTTATTTGCTACCAGGTGACAAACACTGTTTATACAGTTTCATGCTTTGTTTGTATATAGGGTTTTTTTTTTATCTTCTGCTATGAGGCTCATAGCTGAAGATTTATTTCAAAGTAATCCAAGTTCTTCATATAGAGATAAACATTTTTAAAATGTATCAAAGGTTTCACTAATCTGTTTTTATATTTTGTACATTTTATAATGAAAATGTACAATCCCCAACACATTATAATAATAAACATTGCTGCTGAGATTTAAAGTGGAAGTTTAAAGAGCAACATTTGTCAAACAGCTAAAAACATTGCTGCAAATATATAGGAATGTTACCAACCAGTATGCAAAATCAGAGACAGGGCATAAAAAATGCCATTATGGCTCATAGAGGTAATGGCATCTTGGGTGTCTGATCAGACCTCATTTTTTAAAAGCTTAAAATGAAATACAGAACAACCGTCTTCTATTCAGATCCAAAGTAGCTCTGCTGGACTACTTTAACAGGCCAGAGACATTTTTTTGTCTATGTTAAAAAGAACTAAATGATAAACAAGATTATAAAGATATTTTAAAACAAAATATTTTTCTTTAGCAAAAGACACAGGTAAAATAATTCACAAAACATTGGTGATAAGTCATGACTCATCAGTGTAGAATGGCTGAAGGGATAACACTTGACTTCAGATTAGTTGCTGTACATAAAGTGAGCAAAATGGAGTCTAGATTCACTGTGAAATGAGGAAATCCCTCCCCTTTTGGACTGAAATTTAGGACCCTGGTCCACAATTGATATGTTTGGAAACTATTTGCACCCTTTGCATCTTGGAAGAGGCACCCTCAGACGACAACCTATATGTACCAAGTGACCTGGTGACCTGCTCTCCTTAAAGCAGATTTTCACCCTCTTCGTAAAAGTTCCTTCCTTTCAACCCTTCCCCCTCCTCTTCATGAGTAGGGCCTTGTTTTTTTAATTTACTGTTTATATTTTTTTTACAAGAGCAATGCCTCGCCCCTCCATGCGCAAAATAAGAGTGATGTGAACAGTGTTTGCTGGGCCTCCTGGGATATGCACGCCACATATCCCAAGAGGTCTTCAGTCTTTCATTCAGCAAGTAATGGCGCTTTTCCACTGCATGGAACCGAACGGTTCGGCTCGCTTTTGTGCTTTTCCACTGCTGGTACCGCATGGTATGGTGTAGGAACGGTTCGGTACAGTACGGTACGGCGGCGCTTTCCCACTGCATGGAACCGAACGGTACAGCTCTCAAAAACAGTACCACCTCAATTGTGGTTCCAAGAGGTACCATACCCGGTACCATATTCCACAATCCTTTGCATGCAGTCACTACTAGCCACTGATTGGTCAGAGAATCCCACCCACCCCGTTGTTATCCCACCCACTTAACTTTAGTACTACTTTAGTGGAAAAGCAAACCATACCGTACCGTACCGAACCGTTCCAACACCGTACCATGCGGTACAAGCAGTGAAAAAGCAAACCGGGCCAAGCAGGGGCGAGTAGAGCCGAGCCGGTACTTGCAGTGGAAAAGTGCCATTAGAGTGGGGCAGGCCTAGCACTGCATCATCACGAGGCCCACCAGCTGAACCCAGAAGAGCTGGCAGGCCTCCTGATGATATCACAAGTAAGATGGTGCGCGGGGCCATGCAGTGTCTGTTGACAGATAGATGTCAAAGGAACGATATTGGATCCGGTGGCTGAGTGAGTATCCGTCCTGTGCCTACAATACCACCAGGTAAGCGGGTCTATAGAAAAAAAAAGAGGGGTAGGCTGAAAGTCCTCCTTAAGGGAGTACATTTCTTCACCCATTATTGTCATGCAAATGCAATCAGATGGGACAGCAACAAAGACTACAGTGCACAAAAATGTCCATACATAACAAAAAATTGCCCTTCATTTTTAGTACTCAATTTTATATTTTAATAAATCTCCTAGAGGTCTCTCATGACAATAGAATGTACATTTATGAAATCTCAATAAATTATAAATCTTGCTAATATTTTTCAACTATTTTGCAGATCTCTAATTTTGATTGTGGTGTTTCCAGCTGCCTACCTCTATATACCATTTGGGATAATTGTCTCTGTCTAGCTGCAACCTTAGGAACAGGTTCCGTTTTAAGTTTATCCATAGGTTGTTTACAAGGCCGGCCCCGGCGTCACTTCTGGCTGCATAACCACTTCTGGCATTTGGAGAGCATGTTATACGAGCCAGTTCATATCCGGCTCCCATCATATAGAAGGGCATCATATACATGTCAGGCCATGCCACTGATGACGTCTATAAGAGGAAACGCGTTTGGTGGAGCTGGGTCACGTTGAGATTGCTGCACACAGAGGTTTAACATCTTGATGGTTGGAAACATTCCCTTTTAAATGCGTATCTATATGCAAGATTTTATCTGCTATTTGGTGAGTGTTTTTGATGGATTTTTATTATACTTGGATGCCATTAATACTACACAATATGTACAAAGTTTTTTTCTACCTATTTCTGAACCCTGCATGCTCTGAGATCTATCTATGGTGGAGTCCCTTATATTACGAGGATTGCTGATACCAGGTGTTCTTGGCGATTTAGAATTGTACTAAGTGCATTTGACAGCTTTATGTATAGTGGTCCACCCCTGATGGTAAAGGTCAGTGTGTGCATTGCTGTGGGTGCCGGATCTTTCACAAACACTTTTGTTTGGAATCTGCACCTGTTGGACTCTCCACTTTGAATCTCAATTTAGCTACTGATACAGGCATTTTCTTATGCTTTCGAAGAGCTGCACTTTTATATGTTTTAATTAAGCATAAATAAACATTTTTAATTTTCAATGTTTTTCATTTTTTATGTTGAGGTTTTACAGTTGTACAATTGTACAGTTGTACCAAGGATGGAGTCACAAGTTGTGTTAGCATAGATATTATTTGCAGTACCATCAAAAGATCTCATAATAAACATGTTGCACCAAAGGTAATAGGCTTAGGTAAACATAGCGCCAACATCATAGGTAAAAAGATAAGGTCACTTCACCTTGTGGGGAGGGGGGAGATAAATCTTCATTTTTATTGTATCTGTTGCATTTTGTTATTGGAAGGAAAATTGTGCATTCACTAGCTAATGGCATTGTCCTGCACTAGCATTATTTGTGAAGGTTCAGCAATGCCCATTGATCCTAAATGGTATTTTGGATTGCTTTCCTATTTATGCACATAGCAAAAATATGCAAAAAATGTATATGAATAGTTGATTCTTAGTGAAATATTGGTAAATATTTACCAATAGGCTTCAGAGAGGAGGCCCTTAATTCCATTGCAAATTTAAACCTGGTAGCTCCGGGGCAAAACAGTCTATATTTGAGGCACATGAAAAATAAGCTCTGTAGTCTTTTTTTCAACCTATTTACCTTAGATATGTAACTATGTACACCAAACCGCCAACTCAGCATATACAAAGTACGTGCAGCATTCTTCTGGGTTATATTATACAGTTCTCTGCTGACTGATAGATTTTCAAGGAAAACGATGAGCTCTGCCAGACTATTGTTTTACTTATTATACAGAAACACAAGCAGAAAGCCATTTTGCATATGGAGATATATAGCTACATATCCATAAAATCAATAACATTTATATTCATTGTTGCCAGAGATGGACAAAGCAGTGAACACACCTACTGTTAATAAGATGAATGAGGATCAGAAGAGAAGTAATTCAGTTACTGTGAATGAAAAATGAGCGCAGTGATATAAATGTCAGTTGGAAACCCTGGAATGAGTTAAATTTCTCCTTGACATTTTAAAGCATGCTCCACAAAGTGTCAGCCCTTCCCCCACAAATGCCTATGAGTTTTCCTTCCACTAACACAGAGGGTTCCCTACCTTTCCTAGTCCCCTGTGACCATAGTGCCATTGTTATTTAAAGTGGAACTCCAAGGGGTTGATTTATTAAAGGTAAATAGCTGTTCACCTTGAAAGGGAAGTAGTGTGTTGCAGGGGAATTTTCCCCGGAGCTTATTAAATGTGGTGAAATTTAATTTTACAAAAAATTCCCAATGACAGGCAAGGAAAATAATGAAAAAAAAAAAACCAGCATTTTTGCTTGCAAATGGTTGGATGATGGAAGTCAGTAGAGCTTCACCTCAATCATTAAAGGGTAACTTCACTTTAACGGGGAAAAATTTGCTAAATAATTTAGCGTAAACAATTGCGACACAAGTCATATTGTAATTGAGTATTTTTAAAAATTCCCTTTCATTTTCAATCTGCTGCACTGTATTTTTCTAAAAATTGAATGCAATATGGCTACCTGGAGGTGTTCTGTATACAGAATGTGTACAGAACGCCCCCCAGAAATATAATTTCTTGCATGTGTGATTGGCTTACCAATTTTCCCAGAAGTCTCTACTAAGATAGTCAGATTTCAGGCATCCCCTGCAACCAAAATGTAATTTGTAATGAGATACGTCCAATAGGAAATCATGGCCAAAGGGATGCAGGCCCAGCAGCTTTCCTCATTAGAGCCCTGCAGGTTCACACCTGAACTACTCCCATTAGATTCACTTTCCCACATGGATACAGAAAAACACACAGATTTCTTCAGAATAACAAAAGGTAGGAATCTGCAACAAAGTTTGTTAAAATGTACAGAAATCACCCAGAGGGGAATGTATTTTTCTCAAAAAAAGTGGAGTTACGCTTTAACCTTCCTGGAGGTATTCCCGAGTGTGGCTCGGAGTGGAATTTCAGTGCCATTAGCGGTAACCCCAAGCCACACTCAGGGTTCCGCCAGGGAGCATCGCTGGATCTTGAGAGGTTACTTACCTTGTCCCCGGGATCCCGCGATGTATTCCGGCAGCATTCAGTGGCCGGATCTTCCGCCTGATGCTGTGTGCCCCAGCTTTCGTTCCCTGCGAGCGAGCGTCGCGTCACGTCGCGTCGCGTTGCATCCCGTTGCGTCCCGTCGCAGGGGGGTGGAACTGGCCGCAAATTCAAAAAGTAAAACACACAAACACACTGATATATTGCAATCCTATTGGATTACATTACTAAATAAAATAAATTGACATTAGTTTGCCCCCCAATGCCCTTGCCTGCAGTTTTACTGTACATATATATATATATGTATATATACATACGTGTGTATATATGTGTATGTATATATGTGTTTATATGTGTATATATATATATATATATATATATATATATATATATGTTATATACATATATAGTTATTTATTATATTATCATTTATGAATTTGTGTTTCAAACAATCATACTGCCAGGGAGGTTAAGCTCTGCGGAAAGGGAAATGCCCCCATTGGGACACAAGCAGAAAAAAATAAACTGACAGGGGTGTTAGCCTGTCCCCGCTATAAACTAAAACTAATAAGTTTGGCTTTACATTCCTATTTATGCTTTGCTATATATATATTCACAACACTACAAAATTGTGCTGCATGAAGACTGCACATTAAGCTCTGGTTCACACCAGTGCAATTTCAAAGCTGCCGATCAGTGTGATTTCATTGTGGCTTTCAACTTAATTTTTACAGAATTCGATACAAGTCGCAATGAAATTGCAGAAAAATAGTGCAGGAACCTTTTTCAAATGACTTGAACGGTTTTATTTCCGCAATCGTAAAAACATGTGGCCAAGTTATGGACATTAAGTATTGACATATACTTTACTGGCAGTAAATGAGTTTTTATGCAAGCCCTCACTAAACTCTCTAGTTGCAGACATTGTGGAGTAATTCATACACAGCACTCACATTAGACTTTTGATCTCTTGGTCTCCTCAACAGATTACTGTATTTATGTGTGGACACTATAAAGTGAACATACTATTCACAATATACCGGGAACATTCCTTCAGAAAATGATGGGGTCTGTCATAGCTGACCTCATTCTATAAAATGCTAGTTGACTGGCTGCAATGGCTTTCATTTTTTTTTTTTTACGATTCACTGACAGCAAGTTTGCAGATAGGAAAAGTTGGAGAAAACCCTTATCTGCATGCTTATCTTAGGTCAGCGATTTAAAGGGCTTAAGCGAGAAAGTCAGCATGACTTTAATGCAACCAATTATTTTTCTAGTTTCCGCTGAGGATCCTATACATCCTGCATTACTACTCTTGATAATGGTCTGTGGATAAGAACAAAAGTCTCTTATACTTATTACAGAATCCTGTAATCTGTCATTAAACACATTTTGGGTAGAACAAAGAGCACTGTGGATCCATAACAATCCTCACATCTACTTAATATTCTTTAAACATTCATTTTCCACTTCTGCTTTATGCAAAACACAGTCTAATTTAAGTGGCTCTGCAGATTTTATTACACATTAAAAATGACATGTGCCATTTGGCTGCTTCTATTATATGATGCATAATTTGCTGCCCTTTTATTAATAGGAGATGTGATAATGTTCAAGTTTCATCAGGCGGATAACAGGCTGCAAACATGTCCTTTTATAAGGAAATGCTCAAAATGTGGTCTGTACATTTTGTTCAGAAGTACAAATGAATATACTCTAGCTATTAAAAAGTTGTATCAACAGCAGGAGAGTGAACATTTACGTAGACTATAAAATCTTTAGATTGCATTTTCAAATGAAGAATAACACACAATAGAACAAATCCTTAAAGCTCAAATTAATTTTCAGTTTAAATTATCTGAATACAAACCAGGTGCATCAAACAAAAAGCTTACAAAGTTTTACAGTTTATTTTGTTTAGTAACAGTTACAGCCTGAGTAAAAAAATCCCATACTCCTCCAGCACGCTATAGAGAAGGACCCTTTCTCTCTGTGTAGAAGCGGTGGTCTCTCTGCAGAGGTACTACCCACACCACCCACTTCGGAGTAAGAGCTAGAGCTTTTTAATCAGCAAAACACACGTGCTCCGCGGATAAGAAAGCTCTAGCTCTGTCAAGCAGGGGCATGTTGGACCTCTGTAGAGAGACCACTGCATCCACACAGAAAGCAAGGGTGCTGCCAGGGCAAAGGATTTTCCAGTTAATAGTATTTTTTTTTTTTTTTTTAAGAAAACAATCAAATAGCAAAGCCATGCCTGGACTTTTCATGTCCAAGAAAAGTCTTTAGCTGGGGACCATAGAACTAACAAACCCATTCAGTTGTCTATGGGACCACTCTAGCTTGTGGGCAAAATGCCAGTTCCAAGGCAGAGAAAATCAGACAGAGGAAAAAATAAAAGGGAGAAAGAAAAAAAGGGGGCATTTCTTTTTCAGAGGCTCGCAATAAAAAATATTAACACGCTATACTAGATTACAGTTCTAGGAAGTACGTAGGCAGTTGTGTTGATGGGAAGTAATCTAGCCAGGGCTGCCAGATATGCAGAAATTTATCTTTTTTTTGTCAGTTAGAATCGCCTTCAAGTTCTCATTTACTAGGGTGCCGTGCACTTGACTTTTCACTTAGTTAAAGTTGAGAATAGGTGTGTTCCACGCTTTGGAAATCCTCTGTTTCGTGGCCTTTCGTTTGGTAGCACCTTCTTTTGGTTTGTGCAGGAGCCCTTCCCAAGGTTTTTTTGTAAGTTTATGTGTAACACTGAGTTGACCATGTTGTTAACTCTTATTCACAGTCTTTTGACCGCAGGGCATGTCCACCATATGTGCTTCATATCACCTAGGTCTAAGCATCCCCTTAAAGCGGAGTTCCGGGCACAAAATCGACCTAATCGATTTTGTGCCCATCCGCTGGCTCTTCTTCACCTGAAAAGGAATTGGATAGTTAGGATTATTTATTTTTTTTTTTTACTCACCTTGTATTCGTAGAAAGAAATACTCACCTATTCTCCACTTCCTCCCTCTGTGGCCGCGGCCCGCGCCGTCACTTCCGGTTTGCAATGATTCCTGGGAGCTGAACGTCATCGCTCCCAGGAATCAATGCGACGGCACCGGCCCCGCTCGTCACTTCCGGTGCGACACCGCATTCCCTGCTAAACAGCTTCTGGGCATGCCCAGAAGCTGTGTAGGAATGCGGCGCCGCACCGGAAGTGACGAGACGGGCCGGTGCAGGCGCATTCTGGGAGAAGAAGACACGGAAGAGGACGCAGAAGAGGATCGCGCTGGCTTCAGCTGCCCACAACAGAGATGGCAACGCTGTAGAAGTAATTTTATAAGTAAGTATTTCTTCTTGCAGGTAAGTGCGAACCGGGACAGATCAGAGGCTAGCCATTGTGGAATGTACTAGCCCTGACTGTCCTGGGGGTATGTTTATTGAAAAAATGTTTTTGTGCCCGGAACTCCGCTTTAAGCATGTAGAAGGAAGGGTATGTAGGGAGACATTTAGCAATTCTAGCCAGGGTAAAGTATCACTGAGACAAGACCTTGAAATAGTTTTCTAAAGGTATTATGTTATGAGCGGAATGGAATAATGCCTCCCAGATTTTATAACAGGTCTCAGGGGTTTGCATGGCGCCAAAATCCCTTTCCCAATTGGAGCAGTAAAATGGGGTCCGCAAGTTAAAATTTTTCAGAATAGAGGAGTTTAATAGGGAAATGAGACATTGTGTTGTGCGGGAAGTTCAACATCTGGTTTCAAACGCTGTTGCGGTCATTGACCAATCGTGTTTTTTTTTACAGGGATTCCAGCAGGTGGCCAATTTGGTGGTTTACTTTTTCTAGGCTCTTTTTCTTTATTTTCACCTGATAATCCGGCATGTAAGTCTGTTTTTTTAATAATTCTTTTAACAGACCAAGCTGCCCAGTAAAAGTGGCAGTTACAGGGTTGAAACAAACCATTTAACACTGACAGGGGTGCTTACAATGGTCAGCTTTTATTTATTTATTGAAAAACTGTTTGGCCTAAAGTTTCAATTTATTAGTCAAGTCATCTCAATTTGCTAGTACATATAACACTACCCTTTCCTAAGATTAATAATGATGTTGTCCATAGGTGTCTCCATTGCTCCCCCCCCCCCCCCCCATGCCCTGAAGAGCGATTCATTTATAAATTATCCTGTAAGTGATTTTTAATCCTTGTGCAAATAAATTACTTTTTAACCACTGCACTTAGGTTGCGCTTCCCTTTCTTCCCCTCCTTGTCTTTAATACAGAGCTGGCTATACTCTGAGGATAGCTGTAGCCTTCAACCCCCATTATATATTTTTGAATTGATGGACTTACATATGGACGATTACCAACATTTCTTGTTGCATTTTTATATGGACTGTTTTTATTATCATGATCTAGCACTATCTCTTGTATCTCATGTCTATTGACTCTCATGTAGGCTGTGTCTTCTTGAATTACACTGGGATAAAAAAAAAAATTTCAGGGGGGTGACTATCAGTATTGTCACAGCTGATTCACAAAGCTTATAGCTTGTCAATCAATACCTGGCCACACCTACTCCTGGCCAACGCTTTCTGGATTGACAGCATGCCCTCTGTTGCTGAAACCCTACCATTGTGAGCTACAGTGTGTTGGAGGAGGAACGTGTGAGACACAAATAATGGATTCGGCTTAGTCAAGGAAGGCTAAGGAAGTTTACTTTATGTGGCTTGTGCATCTTATTGTAACTGGATTTGGGACTTGTATAAACGGCCATACGGGGGCCTTATGTTGTACTGTCAGATACTGTAAAAAATATGCCATCAACATCACATAAAAATTACAGTATGGCAGTAAACCTCATCTGGAGTGCAGCCGTTTCTTTTTCTTCGTTGATTATCCGCGGAGGCAAGCCGGGGCATGCACCGGTGTGTGTCATTTGGCTTATAGACCACCTTGAGCAGTGATTTCTTTTTCTTGGATTAGATTAAAGCAATAGCCCATTACAGGCAGGAACCCGAGACCTCTTAGTTGTGGAGCAGAATTTCAGTGTCCAGCTTGAATCACCCCTGTGGCTACTGATCCCAGCACCAACTCTTCAGACACTGCCAACCCGCCTGGCTGCAGCTTTCACTAGCCCTCCAGTCTACTGTCTCCCCACAGTTTTCCAGACTGACACTCACCAGCACACACAGCTGACTCTCAGGAGATCTCTCAGATGTGCTTACCTGTTCCTGCTGTGCTCTCCTTGCTCCTGTGCCTCAAGGAAGTGCTTCCTCTGTGCCTTTTGGCAGGATCCTTCCAGCAGCCGACCCCCGGCCTGACGTCACCCCCCCCAGACTAGGGCGCACCCTCAAGGGTCACTGACAGCCCCAGACTAGGGCGCAACCCTCAAAGGTCACTGACAGCCTCCTCAGCACTCCATCTCCATCTTCCACCCAACTGCCCCTCCTGGCATGACTCCTGCCTATTTATAAGGTGACCTGCCCTTTACTGGGGATTGGCTGAGGCCCTCATAAATATTCCAAGCAGCTCCTACTAACCTCCACCCACTATTTCTAAAAAATTCTCCAATATCCCAGAGAACAGGGGGAGGCATCAGAGAAGCTGCTAGGATGAGCCACCCAGCCCTGAGTCATTGAACCCTGACCCAGATTCCCAGCTCAGGCTTGGCCCTGAGCCAAACTTACATTTTCCTACACTAACAGCTATACTAACAACCTAGCAAACTAGAGGGTGCTACAGATACGAGGGTGTTGCAGAACCTTTGGATTTGTATGAAATTAGGTACAGATGGTTGCCTTGTACTAGGGGAAATCATTTCAGGAGCTGTTCAGAAACAGAAGTTATTTTTTGCTTGGTGTATTTAATTTAAAAATTTAGTGGCTTAAAAAACATCTGCATGCTGCCAGGGTATACTACATGTTTAGTTGGCAATGATCCTTAAATGTCTGTTCAATAAGCAAAGAACAACAGAGATTCATCTGAAATTTTCTGTACAACTAAACTGTCTTTGTATACTTTTCATTTCAATATAGGGTGACCAGACGTCCCCGGTGCCTGGGGACAGTCCCCCGACTGAGGACAATGTCTCCGGTTTCGTCCCCGGATTCAGGGCTGGATTATCATAGACAGGGCATGTTGGCTGAAAAACAGCCTGGTGGCTCAGATGCTGACGCCATCTGCTGGATGATTCTCACTGGCGCTACTGCTGCTGTTCAGTAGAGGAGAGACAGAGGCAGAAATTGACTGTGTAGAGGGCTGAGACCGGGGGATGAGCAGATGGGGGGGGGGGGTCCTGTTTGTGCACAGGTGAGGGGAGTGAGGGGAGCAGAGGTAAGAGCTGATGCAGCTGCATGGAGAGATGGAGAGTTTAGCTGTTGTGCGGGGAAGGGCTAAAAGGTGGCTGCAGAGAAAATCTGTGAGAGAAAGGTGCAGAGATGAGCTGTGGATGTGGGAGAAGAAGTGTCCTCTGTGCATAGTAAACCTCTGAACCCTGCACTCTGTGCCTAACACCCTCCTGTGTATTATGCAGTCCTGTGCCCAGCGCTCTGTGTATTATGTAGTCTTGTGCCAAACTCTCTGTGTATTACTCCACATCTACTCCAGATCATTGATGGCATTCACATATCTGTGAAAGCCTGGCTGGTACCAGTGGACGTTGGAGCCTTATAATGTTCCATTCCCCATTAAGGGCATCTCAGTCATCAGACATCTTCTTTCACAACAGCATAAATCAGAATGGAAATTAAATGAATTCATTTAATTGCCCATGAGTTTATACTCACTCATAATGCATTTGTTTTCCAAGGATCCCACTTCCTCCAGGTGCAGGGGGTGGCTATGGAGATGTGCTGTGCACCCTCATATGCCAACCTTTACCTGGGGGAGTGGGAGCGGAACTTCCTCTGATCAGAAGAGCTTGCTATATTTGCTAGCCATATTAGTTTACGGTATAAATAAATAGATGATGGCTTCCGGCGCTGAAGATGGCCGCATAGATCTTCAGCTCCGCTCGGCCACCCGGGACATCGCTCACCTACAGCCTTCATAGCGGGTTTTAAAATCCCCACGATCGTGGCAGAACCTCCGGGCACCATGAGGAACAAAAAGAACGCCTCACAGTCGCGCAAGCTGGACTGATTCCTGATCTCCACCTCGGCGGGCCTCAGGCAAGATGGAGCCGGCAGGTCCCCGCAGCACGCTTCTTCCCGGGACGGGCACCAGCACCACAAGCCACCACCGCTCAGGCAAGTAGCCAACCCGGACAGCGGGAACTCCTCCGGTGCATCCACCCCTCCTTCTCCCTCCTCGAGAAGCCCGGCGAAGCAGCACCCACGCTGGAGCTCTCCCCCCCCCCCCGAGGGGGCACCCTCTCCACCAGAACCCGGGGGCATGAGCACACTTCCTGCAGACCCCTTCGCTGCCTTCCCAGTGGGAGACCACCCGATCTCTGGTACACTCCTGAAAGGAATGCTCCACTCCCTATGGTCCTCTCTGCACTCAGATGTGATGCAGAGTCTCTCTCAAACAAGGAAAGATGTCCAGCAGCTCGAGGTGAGGGTGGACTCTGTTGAATCCTCTATGTCAAAATGTACTTTGTCTCTCAACACTCTAATTACAGCCCATAATGATCATACAGATGACATTGACTGGATCAAGGACAAACTTGCAGACCTGGAGGACAGGTCCCGTAGAAATAACTTAAAATTAAGGGGGATCCCGGAAACTGTCCAGCCCCAGCACCTGCCGCAAAATGGCTACGGACCTATTTTCTGCACTGATCCCTTCCTTGTCTGCATCTGAATTGGAGATAGACAGGATCCATAGGATCCCTAAGCCTCACTTTATAGCTCAAGACCTGCCTCGTGATGTCCTTCTCCGGGTGCACTTTTTTCAGACTAAAGACAAAATCCTAATGGCTTCAAGGCAATTTCAAGCTCTTCCTGGTGACTTCCCGCAGGTGCAGATACTGCCGGACCTCTCTAGGCACATGCTCCAGAAGCGTAGGAACCTCGCCACCATAACAAAAGCCCTGAGGAACCACCAAATAGTGCACAAGTGGAAACACCCGGCTTAACTTTCCATCACCCGCCAGGGCCGCACTGTCACAATTGCTTCTCTGGAGGAAGGAATGGCCCTTCTACACCGCTGGGGAATCATCCCGGAGCCTCCATCCGCCTCCTCGAGGTCCTCCAGATCTCCTTCGCCTCAGACCCTCTCGGATGACTGGCACGTTGTGTCCCATAAACGGTCTAATTCTAGACACTCCTCACCCGGAGGTGAGCTCCAACACCCGCATACACCTGCTCAACGTTAGTCCCTGGCCAAGGTTTTGTTGACCTACTGGCCCCTCTGTTCCAGTTGCAGGTAGTACCTGCCTCTAGACTCTTTTTTATTCTTTGTTTGGCTTCCCTAGCCTCCCTGCCTTCCCTTCCCTTCCTGTTTTGTTGCTCCAGTCGGACTGATGGACTTGTGCTCTCTGGAATGCCCGCACCCCCCTCGGCCCTCGTGCAGACGACCTGTTTTACATCTCTGAACGTACCATGATCATCAAGTTCCTTTCTTTAAATGTTAATGGTCTAAATCACCCTGTCAAGCGGTTCTCCCTCTGGACTGAGCTTAACAACAGCGGAGCTGACGTGGTATGCATCCAGGAGACTCACTTCAAGCTTCACCACCAGCCCAAGTTCTCGCACAGAAACTTCCCTACTCTTTTTTTCGCAAGCGCCCCCGTGAAGAAAAGGGGCATGATGATTGCTCTGAGAGACTCGATTTCCTTCTCACTCCGCAACCTGACCCAAGATCCAGACGGCAGATTTCTCATTCTTCAGGGTGACTTTAATGCGATGCCTTTGACTCTTGTGGCTGTTTACGCCCCCAACACTCACCAGAAGCGTTTTATATCCAGACTGCTGAAGGAAGTCTCCGGTAATGTCTACGGTAATCTAGTGGTTTGTGGTGATATGAACTCTGTGGTCGACCCAGGGCTTGACACCTCGGTGCCCGCCCGGGGCCGACAACTTTCATTGGCCTCTCTGTTGGCCTCCGAGCAACTGTTTGATGTCTGGCGCTGCCAACATGGTTCAGAAAGAGATTACTCGTTTTATTCCTGCAGACACAAATCGTACTCACGTATTGACATGTTCTGGACTGACCTCCCTTCACTGGGAAAGGTCTCCTCCTCGGCCATCAGAAGCATCACGTGGTCTGACCACGCGGCTGTGAAGATGGTTCTGGAGGAGTCCGGTCCTAGGGAACGGTCGTCGGTCTGGCGTTGTGATGTAAAGGTGCTTCAGGACCCAGCTGCTGGTAGGTTGATCCGTGACCAGCTCTCGGAATTCTTTGATATCAATGTTTCCTCCGTGTCGGACCCCTGGGTGCTCTGGGGAGCGCACAAGGCGTTTGTCCGGGGTGTGTGCACCCAACAATCAGCAAGACTCCGGAGGGCATACAGCCACAAGCTCACGGCTCTCTTAACCGGGATCCGTGACCTTGAGAAAGCACACAAATCTTCTCCCACCCATGACCTAACCTTGCAACTCTCCCGTGCAAGGGACTCTCTTAAAGCCCACCTTATGGAACGCTTTGACCGTCATCTGAGGGTGCTCAAGCTCAAGTACTATGCGCACGCGAATAGAGCTGGCAAGTCTCTAGCAGCCAGGATTAAACAGCGCAGAGTATCCACGCGTATCTCCCATCTCTCCCATAGACAGACTGGAGCTAGACTGACTCATCCCAGGGACATCGCGAATGAATTCGCAGAATTCTATGGGTCCCTGTATAACCTAGACCGAGACCCCGACACTCCTCAACCGACTCCGGCTCTTATACGACAATTCCTGGACAAGTTACATTTGCCTTCCCTGACAGAAGACCAGAGAAAGTCCCTGTCATCCCCGTTCACTCTATGTGAAGTTTCCAAAGCCATTAAATTGCTCCCCAATGGAAAATCACCAGGTCCGGATGGATTGTGCAATGAATATTACAAAATCCATTGCGACACCCTGGGTCCACACTTAGTGGAAGTATTCAATCAGGCCGCTCGCAAAGCTACATTCCCGAGTGAAATGTTAGGTGCCTACATCACCACTATCCCTAAACCCGGTAAAGACGCCAGCCTCCCTGCAAACTATCGACCCATTTCCCTCCTCAACAGTGACCTCAAGATCTACGTCAACATCTTGGCGTCCCGACTCCAGCCACTCATCCCTCTGCTTGTTAAAAATGATCAAATGGGCTTTATGCCAGGTAGGCAAACATTGGATGCAACCCGGCGGATTATCAACTTGGTCCACCTGGCTGAGGTCTCCAGAACGCCTTCTCTGCTCCTGACACTGGATGCAGAGAAGGCGTTCGATAGGGTAAATTGGCTTTTTATGCGGCTCACACTGGAGAAATTCGGCTTCTCAGGTGACATACTGTCTGCAATTCTTGCCCTTTACTCCTGCCCCTCAGCAAAGGTCCTCACTGCTGGTGTGACATCAACTCCATTTCAAATTACTAATGGCACCTGCCAGGGGTGCCCCCTGTCCCCTACGATATTCAACCTGATGATCGAGCCCCTGGCGGAGGCCATTAGATCAGATGGCGAGGTAAAGGGGTTCCGTGTGGGGTCTGTATCCCATACGGTTAACCTGTTCGCGGACGATATCGTTATCGCCCTCACTGACCCTACTCGCTCACTTCCGGCAGTCCATAGACTTCTTTCAGAATTCAGCTCCGTCTCTTACCACAAGGTGAACACATCCAAATCATTGGTATTGAACCTGGGAATTGATAAACGAGTCGCGGACCGTCTTCAGAAAGATTTCCCCTACCCCTGGACTGTTGACTCTATTCCCTATCTAGGTGTACTTATAACTCCCACCGTCAAACGACTTCTCCCTGCTAATGTGGATGTCTTACTGAAGAAGACATCAAAACAATTGGTAGCCATGTCCAAAGTGGAGCTCTCCTGGGGTGGCCGGATGGCCGCCTATAAGATGTCGATATTACCCCAAATCCTTTATCTTTTTCGTGCCCTCCCACTAGCCTTCACTAGAAAGTACTTAGAGGCTCTTTCCAAGAATATGCGTGACTTTATTTGGGGAGGTGCAAGGGCCCGAGTGGCTGCCACCACTCTGGCTCTACCCAAGTTCATGGGCGGGGCCAAACTTCCTGATTTGAACTTGTACTTGTGGTCCACTAGACTGGTCCAGCTCCGTATGTGGTTCTCCAACTCTACCTCCCTCCCCTGGATTCAACTCGAAAGCCACCTAGCCCCTACTGGGGACCTCCGTCTGCTTCTCCTCGGGGACTTATGGGTTCCATGGTCGTTATCTCGGCTGCCCCCCACGTCCCGGTCATCGATCTTGGCGTGGCGCAGACTGGCTCTCGCCGGCGGGAGGCAGGCGGATGGACACTCCTTAAACTCCCGGTCGCTCCCAATTTCCATCCTGTCCGCTCACATTCCCTCCCTCCAACTGACACACCTGGCTAGGTTGGGTCTGACTTCTATCTCGCATTTCTACGACTGCAATTCTTTGCGCTCCACTGCCTCACTGATGAAGGACTATAGACTCCCTTCCACACTGGTTTTCTCGGTCCACCGCATACATAGCTTCTTGGCTGGGCACCCTCCGACTGGTCATTTCCCTGCTAAACCCTGGGTGTTTTACCACACTGAATCACACACGACCAAAGGCATCTCTATTTTTTATGACAGTCTCCTTGATTTAGCAGACGTCCCAAAATCAGTGGCCATGATTAGGTGGGAGAAGGATTTGGCGCTCACTTTCACCACGACACAATGGTCTAGTGCTCTAACGTCCACCTATCGTTATTCACACTGCACCTCCCACTGGGAACTCATGCTAAAAATTACAAATCGGTGGTACTATACACCCTATAGGCTCTCAAAACTGTTCCCCTCCACCCCAGCACACTGTTGGCGTGAATGCGGTGGCATTGGAACCCTGATACACGTTCTATGGGAGTGCCCCTCACTCACGAGTTACTGGAAAAAAATCTTCAGTTGCATAGCAGACTGTACGGGGATACTACATCCTCCAAAAAGGAACTGGCGCTGTTGAATTTGGGTATTGATGATTACCCAATCCAATTTCGTCAGATGATATTACATATTCTGTTAGCGGCTAGAACTCTTATTCTGCGTAGATGGAAATCTCTGGAGATCCCGGCTTTCTCTGAGTTGGTAGCGGTAGTAAATGATAATTATCACCTGGAGAAGGCATTAGCAACTAATGACATGATGCTTCATAGATTTACTGAATCTTGGCACCACTGGAAATATCACAAGCACTGACCGTGGTGCTGGGCGGGGCGGTGGGGTCGGTCTCCTCCCTGACGCTTATGTTCCCACTGTGATGTCGGGGAGGGGGCTGTTATCCTCTCCGTGCTTGCCTGGACCGGTGGTCTTTATTCCTCTTTGCCGCTGCTCTAGGCTTACTAGCCACTCAGCTGGGTCCTGGCACGTGTGTTAGCTTGACTTGTACTTTATGTGATAGCTTGACTTGTACTTTATGATTACTGCATGTACCTTGACAGTATTGGACTTTGTTGTTGTTATTGATAATTTTGAAGTCCTAGAACCTACACCTGGTCCTGTCTGGAGTAACCACCCCCCCCCTCCCCCCCTTTTCTTGTATTCACGTTATGTACTACAAACCTTGTTTCAACTATTTTCTTGAGAATGTTTGTACTTTTTTGTTTCTCTTGTGAAAATTCAATAAAAAACTATTATTTAAAAAAAAAAAAAAGAAAAAAAAAATAAATAAATAAATAGATGATGTCTTAATGATCTGGGACGGCCCAATAGAAATTTAATTTAATGCCTAGAAACAATGAACTCCAATGACTTCAACTTAACTTTTACTATGAAGTATAGTACCTCATCTATAAACTTTTTGGATATCACTATTTCAAAAGGCCCTGATGGAGAACTGTCTAGCTGTTTGTATTGTAAACCTACAGCAGGTAATACCATCCTTCAATCTTCCAGTTTCCATCCCAGACCTCTGGTGAGATCTATCCTGTACAGTCAGTACCTCAGGATCTGAAGGAATTGCTCCTCAGAAATGTCCTTCTGGACGGAGGCTGCTGCCTTGGGGGATAGACTTCTTGCCAGGGACTATGCAAAAGCCTGTCTCAAAAAGACATACAAATGTGCCCTCCTACCATCCAGACATACGCTACTTTATAAGATCAAAACACCTACAACAGATAATAACACTCAGATTATGACTTGCTGCTTTAACCAACACTCCCAGGTCAGAAAGGTAATTGAGAAATGTTGGCATCTCCCAACTATGGACCCTGAGATAGGCCCCCCTGTGACAGCCAGGCCGGCAATCACATATAGACCGGCAAGATCCATTGGTGACCAATTAGTACATAGTGAATTCAAGGGCAGTACTCAACATGACCCTTGTAAACATCTTGGTACCTTTCGGTGTGGCCGCTTTAACTACTGCCACCCAATGCTTGTAGACAGGGTGCATTTACCTAATAGAAACAGCACCAACTGTAAAACGGCTGGCATTATTTACCTCTTGACCTGCGAGTGTGGTTGTTTCCTTGTGGTAAAGACCATTCAAGGATTTTGGAAAAGAGCATATCAGCCCATATTGAGTATGCATCCATGCAATCCTGAGCTCCCATGCGGTCGACGTGTCTCACTGGTACACATTGGTGGATTTCCCAAAATTCGGTTTTTAATTCTTGATAGAATTTACCCTCCTTCTAGAACCAAAAACTGCTCCAATGTGAGCTTCGCTGGATACACCAATTAGCAGCCACCTCACCTCCTGGCATTAATGTAGCAATCAGCTTCAAGCCCTTTTTGGGGTCTTCCTGTATTTCTTCTCCATTATATAGACACTTTTATCTATGCCTATTGTTTTTCCATGTTTATGTACCCCAGATGGATGTTTACCTAGTAGGAGGCAAATCTTAAGCCATATTGTTCCTCATTTCGTATTCAGCTGCCCCTTGTTAGGGCCCCTCCATAGAGTATGCATACCTAATGATGCCCTACAGAGTGTATATTGTAATGATGCAGTTTCACTTATACTGTATATAAGGTCATGTTTTTACTCTTTATTTTTTGTACAAAATATGTATATAGTTCCAGCACATCCTTCCTGAGGACCGGTGCCCAGAACTGGATGGCATACTCAAGGTGTGGCCAGACCAGAGACTTGTAGAGTGGGAGAATTATCGTTTTATCTCTGGAGTGAATCTCCTTTTTAATACATGCCAATATTCTGTTTACTTTGCTTGCAGCAGCTTGGCATTGCATGCCATTGCTGAGCTTGCCATCTACTAGGACTCCCAGGTCCTTTTCCATCCTTGATTCCCCCAGAGGTTAACTCCCTAGTGAGTAACTTGCGTTCGTATTTTTGGCACCCAAATGCATTACCTTACATTTTCCAACATTAAACCTCATTTGCCATTTAGTTGCCCACCCCATTATTTTGTTCAGGTCTTCTTGTAAGGTTTCCACATCCTGCGCAGAAGTTATTGCACGGCCTAGATTTGTATCATCCGCAAATACTGATATTGAGCTGGTATCTCATCCTCCAGATCGTTTATGAATAAATTAAAAGGATTGGTCCCAGGACAGATCCTTGGGGGACCCCACTTTCCACACCAGACCATTCCGAGTACTCCCTATTTATCATCACTCTTTGGATTTTCCCCTGAAGCCAGTTTTCAATCCAGGTACTCACCCTATGGTCCATACCTATGTATCTTAGTTTGTACAGTAAACGTTTGTGGGGAACAATATCAAATGCCTCTGCAATATCCAGATACATCACATTCACAGGCCTTCTATTATCTAGATGGTAGCTCACTTCTTAATAGAAGGTTAATAGATTGGTCTGGCAAGAATGATTCTTCATGAATCCATGCTGATTACTAATAATGATACCATTTTCATTACTAATATCTTGTATATAGTCCCTTATCATCCCCTCCAATAGTTGCAGAATATTGATGTTAGGCTAACTGGCCTGTAATTCGCAGGGATAAATCTCTGCCCTTTTTTAACCCTCCTCTTATGTTAGGGTCAGAACCGACCTGTTTTCAGGTTTTGAATGTCTATAAGTATCACATAAATTTGTTTATTGCATCAAGATTTTTTTTACGTTGCCAGGAACCTCTATTTAAACAATGTAATAGAAAAAGAATCCTTTTCACTAAATTATAAAATACTGTGGTGAAAATTAAGACGTTTATGGTGTTAGGGTCAATTCTGACCCAGTTATAATATAGGATTATAGGACACTAATAAGTGCAAAACTGAAATCATAAACACTCTCTCTGCTTAGTAACACTGACAGCCAATCACCTCTCAACCCTGTGAGCTTTAGTTAGGGAGGGGCCTATCTCTTTGCCTGCTTGTCTGCTTCTCTAAATAAAGTAAAGAAACATAGGACCAATACATTTCAGAGTTGCTGACTTTATTTTACCATTTTTTAAATTTAAAAATGAGAGGTATGCTATCAAAAGAAAGGTCTAAGGGGTCACACCAAAAATATTAAAACCAATCTTTTCAAGGATAAAGAAGCCTAACAAGGTAACCAAGAGGTAAGAAACAAATTGGATGATAAATAATTGTTCAGAGGGTATTTTATGGCTGATTTAAGACACGGGTCAAAACCGACCCGTTAACATCATGGATAGTAACAGAAAGCTAACATAAGAGGAGGGTTAAATATCGGTGTCATGTTGGCTTTTCTCCAATCAGCTGGTACCATTCCCGTCAGTAGACTGTCCATAAAAATTAGGAACAATGGTCTGGCTATCACATGGCTGAGTTCCTTAAGGACCCTCAGGTGTAAGCCATCTGGTCCCAGGGACTTATTTATGTTGTTTTTCAAGTCTATTTCTGATTCTGTCTACTGTTAACCATGGGGGTGCTTCCTGTGATGTGTCATTAACATTAACATTGCAGTCTAGGTTACTGTATCCCCCCAATTATTTTGTGAAGACTGAGGAGAATAATTTATTCAGAATCTTTGCCTTCTTTCTGTCCTTTATAACCAAGTTCCCTTCATCATCCTTTATGGGGCCAATATATTCTGGCCTCACTTTCTAACTATTTATATACCTAAAGAATTTCTTGGATTTTTTAAACTCTCTTCCGCAATGTGCCTTTCGTGTTCCATCTTAGCCACCCTGATTGTGCTCTTACCTTTCTTATTGTATTCTTTGTAATGTTGGAATGCTGCCAATGACCCCTCAGCCTTGTATTTTTTGAAGGCATTATATTTTGTTTTTATATGCATTTTTATGTTGTAGTTTAGCCACCCAGGGTTTGTTTTAGCTCTTTTAAATGTATTCCTTGTTGGAATGCACTGGTCAATAACTTTATTTAGTAGATTCTTAAAGCACTCCCATTTTTTCTCAGTTATCTTTGTTCCTAGGATTCTATCCCATTTACTGTAATATCATCTAGCAAAGAACGCAGTTTAGGGAAGTTACCTCTTAAAATTCAGTGTCTTTGTATTACCCTTGTGTTTCCCATTTCTGTGGTTTATGCACAAACTAATTGACCTGTGGTCACTGTTTCCTAAGTTGCCCCTGCATTTCTACATCCTTGATTAGGTCTGTATTATTCGTAATCAGTAGGTCTAGTAACGCATTGTTTCTTGTTGATGCGTTCACCATCTGACCCATGAAATTATCCTGCAAAACATTGAGAAAATGGCGAGCCTTTGACGAATGTGCGGTTCCTTCTGATCAGTCTATATCTGGATAATTAAAATCCCCCATTATTATGACATTTCCCATCCATGCCGCTATTCCAAGCTGTGATAGGAGTTCTGCCCCCCCCCCCCCCCATAGCGTACACTTTCCCTTTAGTTTCCTCCCTTTGAAGCTCTACCCATAAGGATTCCACCTCCTCCCTAGCTCCAATGGTGATATCGTCCCTCATATTCACTTGCGCATCATTTGTTTTATGCAGTCCTGTGCCCAGCGCTCTGTGTATTATGCACTTCGGTGCCCAGCACTCTGTGTAAAATGTAGTCCTGTGCCCAGCACTTTGTGTTTTATACACTCCTGTGCCCAGCACTCTGTGTATCATGCAGTGCTGTGCCCAGCGCTCTGTGTATTTTGCAGTTCTGTGCCCAGCACTCTGTGTAATATGCAGTCCTGTGCCCAGCACTTTGTGTATTATGCAGTCCTGTGCCCAGCACTCTGTGTATTGTGCAGTCATGTGCCCAGAACTCTGTTTATTTTGCAGTCCTGTGCCATTTGCCAATCTGGTCACCTTATTCTAATTGAACCATAATGTGATTGTCCTTTTTCTACACACGAGTAGGTGGGTAGTTTGAACACAACAGTGTCTCTTCTGCCTTAACTGAAACATGGTAAACTAATGGATAAGGAGTAGATAAGCTGCCATTTTCACTTTTCTTTCTAGGAATACTGGTTACTTGATTATCAAAATGACTTAAAGTCTTCACTTCAGGACTTTCTGAGTCACGGATTGGGAACAAGCATGTAAATTATGGGTTTTGAGTTAATTCTGTTTTTACCTGCTGCAAGCTTGTTCTAGAATAATGTTTTGATGAGGAGATTAAAAAACAACTAGAAAACTAGCATTGCCAGGTGGAGGTCAGAATTTAAAACCCCATTACTTTCCTCAGTGCAAGTTTCAGTTTCTTTTAATTTCAAGAATTTAAATTTCAGGTACATTTAAGAGATCAATCCTAATGGCCTGCAGAAGTAACTTTTCTTATGTAAAAAATAACTTATAATGTGCTTTCAGACTATAAAATGATGTATAAGCATCCAGCAGAAATTTGTTGATTACACATGATAACATAATAAAAAAATATATATGCAGCGCTTCGCCAAATAAATAATAACAACAAAATTTATAAAAGTCCATGAAAGAGGATTAATCACTAGTGTAGAATCCCAGCACCATCTTAAGTGTGAAAGATGAATACACACTTCACCACAGCGATTAGGCAAATCTGCTTACCAGATTATGTACTGTAGACCCCCAAATTTCAGAATGAACTAAAAATGCCTTAAAAATTATTCATCTCAGAATGCCCATCAAAGTGCATCAAACATCGCCTGGAATCTTAGCGGTATCCTCAAAACAAAGGGTGAAAGCCGTGCTTTAGAAAATTCATCATGCATTCCACAAGACATGCTCATCCATTGATACCATCATCAAACCCGTTTGGCATAGACCTGTGAAGCTTGACATCAGCACGTTGGGCGCCACTGCCATTTTGAAAGTCCATTTGATGCACATTTTCATTCCTTTATAAATGTGAGTTTGTTACTTATCCATTAAAGAATTCCTTGATTTTAAGACATACATAACTATGGTAGTTTTTTATTCATACCCTTGTGAGGTTAATTCCAAATGGGTTTGATGACTATAGATGGATGTGCATGTCCTGTGGAATGCATTGTGAATTTTCTAAACACAGTTGTTTTGAGGATACTGCTAGGATTTCAGATGATGCTTGATCCACTTCTCTGATGGGGATTCTAAGATTATTAACTTTAAGGCGTTTTTAGACCACACTATAATTTGAGGGTTTACATCAGTGGTCTGCAAACTGTGGCCCATGAGCCAGATGTGGCCCTTTGCTTGCCTTTATCTGGCCCTTAAGGCACTACTCCTCCCACTGACTCCTTGATACAAGGCACTATACCTCCCACTGACATCAAAGATGGAGCACTATTCATCCCACTGACACCATAGTTGGGGCATTATTCTTCCCACTGACACCAATGATGGGAATTATTCCCACCAAAAAGCAATTATGGGGCACTTCTCCTCCCACTAATACAAATAATGGGGCATTACTTTTCCCCCTAATACTGACGATGGGGCACTATTCCTTCCACTGATACCAACAATGGAAATTATTCTTCCCACTAATAACAATCATGAGGAACAATTACTCTTCCTAGCGCCCACAGGCAGCATTATGCAATTTTTTTACCCCCACTAACCACCAAGTCTGGGGCATTTTCTACTGCCACTGGTTACTATTGGACCCTCCTAAAGTCTAAAGGACATTAAACTGGCCTTTTGTCTAGAAAATTTGGAGGCCCCTGGTCTACATCATCTGGTAAGCAGATTTGCCTCATCACTGTGATGTTGTGTGTGTTCATCTTTCACATTAAAGCTGGTGTTGGGATTCTACACTATGAATAAATCATCTTTTCATGGACTTTTATGAACTTTTCTTATGTACTTCTAGACTGCAGAGTTCAAAGTACTGGTTGACAAATGTATATTATTGGGGGTAAAGGGCATGGAAATGGTACTTCAAAAGTGGGTAGAGGTACAAAATACTGAGAGGTGCTTTCAATGTATTTTGGAGGTAAACTGTGCGTGTATTGCTTTGTATCCCACTAACATTGTTGACCAAAGATGGAGAGCCTACTCCAGGATGGGTCTTGGGCTTCCGTGAAAAAGTGGCCATCTGAAGTGTTTACGTGATCTGAAGGAGTGGATCATCAGTTTCCCTTCTGATGAATTTGTGACTTGCCATGGGTCAGCCTAATATATTGCAAGCTGTATATCATTACTTGACCAGACTTTGTATATATCTCACAACAGTGAGTACACCCCTCACATTTTTGTACATATTAAATTTTTTTTATTTTGTGTTATATCTTTTCATGTGAAAACACTGAAGAAATTACACTTTAGTATTACACTTTGCTAAAAGGTAAAATAGTGAGCGTACAGCTTGTATAACAGTGTAAATTTGTTGTCTCCTTAAAATAACTCAACACACAGCCATTAATGTTAAAATCTCTGACAACAAAGGTGAGTACTCCCCTAAGTGAAAATGTCCAAAATTGGGCACAATTAGCCATTTTCCCTCCCCAGTGTCATGTCACTCGTTAGTGTTACAGGGTCCCAGGTGTGAATGCAGAGCAGGTATGTTAAATTTGGTGTTATCGCTCTCACTCTCTCATACTGGTCACTGGAAGTACAGCATGGCACCTCATGGCAAAGAACTCTCTGAGGATCTGAAAAAATAGAATTGTTGCTGTACATAAAGATGGCCTTGGCTATAAGAAGATTGCCAAGACCCTGAAACTGAGCTGCAGCACGGTGACCAAGACCATACAGTGGTTTTACAGGACAGGTTCCACTCAGAACAGGCCTTGCCATGGTTGAATAAAGAAGTTGAATGCACATGCTTAGCGTCATATCCAGAGGTTGTCTTTGGGAAATAGCCGTATGAGTGCTGCCAGCATTGCTGCAGAGGTTGAAGGAGTGGGGGGTCAGCCTGTCAGTCCTCAGACCATACGCAGCACACTGCATCAAATTGGTCTGCATGGCTGTCGTCCCAGAAGGAAGCCTCTTCTAAAGATGATGCACAAGAAAGCCCGCAAACAGTTTGCTGAAGACAAGCTGACTAAGGAAATGGATTACTGGAACTATGTCCTGTGATCTAATGAGACCAACATAAACGTATTTGGTTCAGATGGTGTCAAGCATGTGTGGCGGCAACCAGGTGAGGAGTACAAAGACAAATGTGCCATGCCTACAGTCAATAATGGTGGTGGGAGTGTCATGGTCTGGGGCTGCATGAGTGCTGCTGGCACTGGGGAGCTACAGTTCATTGAGGGAACCATGAATGCCAACATGTACTGTGACATACTGAAGCAAAACATGATCCTCTCCCTTCAGAGACTGGTTTGCAGGGCAGTATTCCAACATGATAACGACCCCAAACACACCTCCACTGCCTTGCTAAAGAAGCTGAGGGTAAAGGTGATGGACTGGCCAACCATGTCTCCAGTCCTAAACCCTATTGAGCATCTGTGGGGCATCCTCAAATAGAAGGTAGAGTGCAAGGTCTCTAACGTCCACCAGCTCTGTGATGCCCTCATGGAGGAGTGGAAGGGGACTCCAGTGGCAACCTGTGAAGCTCTGGTGAACTCCATGCCCAAGAGGGTTAAGGCAGTGCTGAAAATAATGGTGGCCACACCAAATAATGACACTTCGGGCCCAATTTGGACATTTGCACTCAGGGGTGTACTCACTTTTGTTGCCAGCGGTTTAGACATTATTGACTGTGTGTTGAGTTATTTTGAGGGGACAACAAATTTACACTGTTATACAAGCTGTACACTCACTACTTTACATTGTAGCAAAGTGTAATTTCTTCAGTGTTGTCACATGAAAAGATATAATAAAATATTTACAAAAATGTGAGGGGTGTACTCACTTTTGTGAGATGTATATATGTAATTGTTAGGGTGGCTATACACAGCAATTGAAACAAAGGGCTGTAAGACATCTGCTGTTTTTGAATGATTCACAGAAATCTTCTTCCGACATGTTTAGTAGCAAAAAGGATTTATTCCTTTTTCTCTATTAGAAGTAAATGTACATGTATCTACATAGTAGAGTAGTCTTGAGGGATGTATACATTTATGAGAGCAGCCCAGATATTGACCTTTACTTAATCGCTCTTGCCCTCAGGCCATAACCTGATGAGCATCAATAGCGACAGATATAGGTGTTGACACACGCTCTGAAGACTGGTATTTAATTATTATACTATTGGCTGCACTTTGCATGTAGATATATAAATCATATTAAATGCTGAGTCTGGACAGCTTTCAATGCAGTATGCTTCCCAAGAGCTGAATCAACGGATACACAATTCAATTCTAACTAGAGAGCACAAAGCCGGCAGCTGAAAGGAACTCTTGTAAGCCAGCTTGCAGAGTGTCAATTCAATGCTTTCCATTTATATCTGTATAATTGCTAAGTAAAGAATAGTAGAATTTATGTTGGCCATACGCTCCTGATTTTTTGCTAGTAATCTAAACATCACTAGCAATAATCAGTATTGCAGGGGATAAAATGTGATGGACATAAAGTCTGTTTTCTCACTGAGTTCTACTTTGTGGCGTCCTGATTGTGTCACCCTACTTTGGAGAACATTGACCCCAAGACCAATGTCTTAAGCGCAGGGTAGAAAAACCTGTGAAGCAGCCATCATTAATGAGCCCAATCATGCTTCATTAAAAGGTAGTTATAGGGGTTGTTGTAAAAAACTGAACCAGAGGGGGCATGGCTTGGCAGCAGATATAGCCAGAAGTTAGGGCTCTCGGCTCCGCCGATCATCTGAGAATTGAAGTGGATGATAAGCCTATCCACCTCTTGAAAGGATTTCGCTACCTGAGTAGATTGCTGAGACTCCAGCTTACCCGGCAGTGCTTTTATCCTGAGTGGGCACCATGTCTAAACGTGGATTGACAACCCTCTCTGCCATGGACCAAGCTGGCGGCTTGCGTTCAAATTCAGCAAAAAAGAAATACAAGGAGAAATTCTTCTCCGAACCCACGCCTAAGGAGTCTCCTATGTTATCAGACCTGCAAGAAGACCATGAAGCCAATCGATCAGAGGCAGACGATACAGTTCCGCTGGAAGATACCACAACCCCTCTGTTACTATGGTATAATGTGAGTACCCCAGAAAGCAGCTCTGCAACTCAGCCGGTTTCTCTATCAGACCCTGAAGGCCCAGAACCTACCCTGAGAGACATCCTACTAGCAGTCACATTCTGCAATACATCCATCACTCCTGACATCTGAGATAAAGGGAGTAAAAATTGAACTCTTTTGTCCGCCAAGACATGCAGAAACTGTGACACTGCACGACTGCATTAGAGGGACGACTTAGTACCTTAGCATAAATCATCTCTAAACGTATTCACCGGGACCCATTGGGTTTCCTTCCTTCCAGATCAACAGCGCTGACTTTCAGATGTCTATTCCTTAATCTGCAAATCCCAGTTGATAACCCAGGCAACAGATCGTTGCTGTCCTTCAATGCTGCCAAAGCCTTTGACAGCGTAGAGTGGCCGTAATTGTGGGAGGTTTTGAGGAGGTTTGGGCTGGGGAATAATTTTATTAAATGGGTCCAATTATTATACATGAGCCCCACTGCATGGTTACGTATAAATGGAGACTTGTCTGACCCTTTTCGTCTTTAGAGGGGCACGAGACAGAGGTGTCCATTGTCCCCCTTATTGTTCGCGCTGGCTCTAGAGCCACTTGCAGAAACAGTCAGAGCTTCAACATCTATCAAAGGTTTTATGAGAGGTCCCAATGAGGATAAAGTCTCATTATATGCCGACGATACACTTCTGTACTAAGGGGACACTGCCTCCATGCTTTAGAATGTGATGTCCCTAATAAAGCAATTTGGGATTTCTCCATAAATTGGAGCAAATTAGCCCTCTTGCCTCTAGAAGAGTTGACATCTCCTCTACCAGACTGCACCCAATCTCTCCAAATAGTCTTTTCATATTTAAATATTTAGGGGTTCAGATCACACCCGACCCGTCTAAATACTTAACTCCGAATCTTTCCCCCCCACTATCAATAAACTACAAGACAAATGCACTGCTTGGTGCAAACTCCCTCTCTCGGTCATAGGTAGAGTTATTCTTAATAAAAATGTATGGGCCTCGCAACTATTATACATACTCCACAATTCCCCGCAATGGATTCACCATAGAAGGTTTACACGTATTGATACCCTCTTTCAAAACCTCATTTGGAAAAAGAAGATAGCTAGAATTATATTGTCTACATTACAATATAGTAAGGATCAAGGTAGCCTGGCGGTACCCAATGCCAGATTTCTGGCCTCACGGCTCCAGCACTTAGAGGGCTGGGGAGAGGTGGATCAGATGCAACCGATCCGCAGTTTATTATTTTATGAGATACCAAACTACTCTGCTATATCTCAACTAGAATAAAATACAAAAGGGGTGCAGCGCTACAATATAAAATATGAAATATAAAATGTAAACTCAGACTGTATAATTGTGAAAAAAGTCCTGACTGAACAATTAAATCACAAATACTGTGTAAACATAAAGATGAAAATAAAAGTAAAGAAGAGTCCTTTAAATGCCGCAAATCCAAGCCATAAGATTATGGGAAACCCGTGCTGTGAAGGATGAAACTATTGCACCTCCTCAATTGTGACTCCATCACCAGAGTGTGTGCTAGCCTCTCACCTCAATTCCCAGACCTCTAGGGTCATTGCGCAGTGTGTTATCAAACACCTGATGGGCTCCCAATCTGCTCAGCTTTGCCTCCAACCTCCAACCTCAGACCGATCATAAAGTGAGAGATTCCATCATGTAGAGGAGGGAACAAAAGGACATCTAGTGCTCTCCGTATATTCAACAATTTATTAAATAATAAAAAAAGGTGATGCACTTACAAACATAGCACTTTCCCAGTGCATATCGAACAGCATATGTGTAAAACAGCACAGCCAGCTGACCGCTCGGTGTGCGATCCCTTCAGAGCGTCGCGGGGGAGGAGCTGTGACGTCACCCGCGACGCTCCGAAGGGATCGCACACCGAGCGGTCAGCTGGCTGTGCTGTTTTACACATTTGCTGTCAAACATAGTCTGGGTATGACAGGTTTCCTACAAATCACACCAGTATGGCGCAACTTTAGCTATACTAAACTAGACTATATAAACTAGAGGGGTTTCAACCCTGGGAAACATTGGGTATTCGTTACATTTCGCAACTGTACAGTCGGGCCACTTTAAAGTCCTTCCTAGACCTACAAAGTGAGTTTGAGCTGCCTAGTAAGAAATTTTACAGATATCTCCAATTTCACCATGCCCTGCAGACTCAAGCATGACATTCCAGGTTGGAGCTCACGAACATCATTTATTAAGTGACATTGTGGCCGAAACAGAATAAAAAGGGCATAATTTTGTATATATACACCACCCTCTCTGCAAGACAAGATGCAGCTAAATTACGATGCAAACATAGGTGGGAGCAGGATTTGGGTGAGATTGGAGGAGAGGACTGGGAACTCTGTTTGCAGTCTCTGCCAACCATCTCAGTCTCTCCTTCATACAGACTCTCATAACTATTTATTTTGCATAGAACCTTCCATACCCTGGCACAACTTCACAGATGGGGAAAAATTTACCCATTGGAAGGTTTCCCCTAACCTTTTATTCTGGAACAGCTAAAAAATTTGGACTTCTAAAGGCAGGGTTTACAGAATGAGAGAGTTAAAAAATGTGGTATCACTCATTCACCAGGGACCCAATTCCGCCCTCTTCCCTGAATAGTTATGACGTGACCCGCATTTTGCAGCTAGTGGTGGTGGTGGGGGGTTCTGCCTTTTAACCAGTTCCTGCCAAGACCCAGAGGTTGTGGCCTTGTCTTAACAGGGTACCATGAGCATGGGAACCCCCAGGAGACCTATCCTACTCTCCCTTGCATGTGGGGACACCTATGGGGTGACTGGTCCTTGTTTAACCGGTACTTTTTGACAGTCCTTTGCACACCTGCTTCATATTCACATTAACAGACCCTTCTTTGTCCCTTGGGAGACCTCCCTATATAAAGGTTAGGGGAAGAAGAAGTTCATACTAAAAATGCCTTTTAACAGTTTACTAAATCAACAGAAGCGCAGATATTTATGTACTTCAGCCATCCCTTGATGTAACAACACTATACTTAGTTCCAAACAGTCTGGCATAGTTCAGAGAGATGTGGCATTAGAGGAGCGATGAGCAACTCGTTAATCACAGAAAGGATGTCCTAGAGCCCAGCATCCCAAGCCAATTGGACGTGAGTAGTCTGAGTAAATGCATAATGCCCTTAAACCAACAGAGAAAATCAGTAATCAGTCTTTTAGTGGCAACTAACTCAGGTACCCCTCTCCATGCTGAGGCAGGGCTGGCACTTAATGCTACTAACTCTTGAGTCTCCCCTGACTCCTGGCTATTAGGGACATCTAGTGCCTAAAAATGGAATTACAGCCACCTTTTTGCCCTAAATCCTACCAAAATGTGATGCGCCAGAAATATAATAAAAAAGTGATGACTTTAAATACAATAAATCATATCCAGTTCATAAGGCACATAGCAATGTGTGTGCTTCCAATAAAGTGATATGAAGAGTGTCCCCGTATCCAATTGAAGAAAATCCAGTGATGAAAACAAGTTGTAAACACCAATTAGTGAATCCCTCCACCAGGTGAATTAGCCTCTTACCTTCCTAAAGGACCCAAACGGGCCAGCAATCACATGTATCATGGATCAGACTTCCAGGAAAGAGCCACACTGTATTGCACCTCGAGGGATCCCGGGACATATAAAAAACAGATGAAAAAATCTAGTGCTCTCCGCTTACTAATAAGGGTGTGCTTTATTAGAGAAAGGCAGATCAACTCACATTTGTTGGGCACTCAGCCGTGCCTGCTGTATAAGCGATGTCAGCGATCTGTTACCAGAGAGAGACTCTGCGTCCCCCTAAGGGGGACGGAGCGTGCGTGGCCGACGCAGAGTCTCTCTCTGGTAACAGATCGCTGACATCGCTTATACAGCAGGCACGGCTGAGTGCCCAACAAATGTGAGTTGATCTGCCTTTCTCTAATAAAGCACACCCTTATTAGTAAGCAGAGAGCACTAGATTTCTTCATCTGTTTTTTATATGTCCCGGGATCCCTCGAGGTGCAATACAGTGTGGCTCTTTCCTGGAAGTCTGATCCATGATACATGTGATTGCTGGCCCGTTTGGGTCCTTTAGGAAGGTAAGAGGCTAATTCACCTGGTGGAGGGATTCACTAATTGGTGTTTACAACTTGTTTTCATCAAGCCCCGTACACACGTACCGATGGTCGGCATACAAATGTTCCTCTTTTCTCCCCGGGATGTCGGTGTCTGTTGAAAAGTGCAAAGACAGCACAAGGACAGCACAAGAATTTTGTCTGCAGACTTCAGCTGACTGCAGAAGTGATGTCATGTAATGGTTAACTTTCCCTGTGTTTTTAATTTTCTGAGCATGCCCAGTCTTGCAAATCTGCGGTCTGTCGGCCGAATTCTGTACTGACAGGCGAACAATCGTCCGTTCTGGTGTCCGCAGGCAAAAATTTTCATGTTTGCAAGAAAGACTTTTGTCCGCGGATTGTGCGCAGACATCTGTCGGAGGCACCATACTAACACGCGTACAATCGGCAGATCCTTCGTCCACCGACGTTTGTATGCCGACGATCGGTACGTGTGTACGGGCCTTCACTGGATTTTCTTCAATTGGATACAGGGACACTCTTCATATCACTTTATTGGAAGCACACACATTGCTATGTGCCTTATGAACTGGATATGATTTATTGTATTTAAAGTCATCACTTTTTTATTATATTTCTGGCGCATCACATTTTGGTAGGATTTATAGTTTATTGTGATTTGTGAAACACGATTGGTGTATGCTGCCGGATACCACTTATATACTTTCACACACCTGATTTATGCACAGTGAATTGAGGTTATTTTATCACATATATTGGGTTTGCGCTGATAGTTTTTTTGTATTTCAATACCTTTTTGCCCTACCCTTAATTATTATGTGTGCATGGACACAGAGTAGTACCTTTTCTCTTGTATCCTTGAACTCATTATCGGCCGGTGTTTTCATTTACTAAGTGCACCGCACAACTTCCTATGTCTGTTTAATATCCTTTTTACCATGTGCATTTGCATATTAAGCCACAGCTTCTAATTTAGTCACAACCAGCTGCAGCGTGTGCCACTTCTTTTTCACCCTTTAAACAGCTCTTTTAGGTTGACATGTCTGCTAATCTGGTCCTCACTGCTTTCTTTGCTGGAGGCTCTGACATGAGAAACCAAATCTCTGCTTCTACCAAGATGGCTGCCTTCACACAGAGGCATAGTGTAGAACAAACCAGTAAGGGAGGAAGGATCAGCCAAAGAGAGACCACAGGACAATACTAGTGACTCGTCATTTTCCATCTGGCTGCCTTTTTTTGGGCACTTCAGAGTTTGGTTCCTCATTATGGAATAGGTAAAATCCCTATCAGGTGTTTTTTTTGTACCATCTGTGTCTCACACACAACAGAAAGTTGGAGGAAATATCTCAAAAGTAAAGGGAAATTCCTTCCTAGACTGTTGTTTCCATGTGTTCTTTTGGAAAATGTACTTGGTGTTCTAGTGACAGCTGTAAAAGTTGGTACAATGGTTTTAAATAGAGAGGATGAATCTTAAAACTGGGACTGATATGGATTTTAATTTTCCCTATTCTATCCAAAACTAAAGGGAAAAAAGTTTTGGCTAGAGATAACTTTAATATATAGGAAGAACACTTGTCTTTATAATGCAATCCATTTTTATAATACAAACGACTCAAAAGTTGGTTTGTACTGTAAAGTGAAAAGCAGATCTTTTGAATCTTATCTTGTTATTTTATAGCCCATTTCTTTTTTTAATTCTGTTTGTTACAACACAGACAATGTTTTCCTGTTTGTTAAATTTTTTTTTTTAGAGCTCAGCATTTTCCATTTTACGCCATTGACTGGTATGAGCATTCTATACGTTTATGCTTTGCCTTTAAGGTTTATTTCTTAGTGTAATTCACTGAACAGCTGGGTCAGAGCACATCAATTTGAAGAAAATATCTGCTCCATTGCTTACTCTTCCAGGTTGAATTGAGAATGAAAAAGACATGGTTGAATTCTAACATGATGCACTGATTTTGCATATTAAGCAAAAAAAAGTTTCAGACGATTGGTAATGTCACTGTGTATTTCTGTATGTTCGTAGTATAAAACTAAGATGTCATACCAGTGATATACATAGAAAATGAATGCCTTGTCTTGCATGAATAAAAAGTAAATACCAATATAGTCTGCTTTAAGATTTACAGCCTCATTAATATGCAGCAATATACATGTTTATTTTACTGAACCTTGGCACTTCCCTCCCACAGGCCTCTAGATCAAGCTAATAAAACAAAGCGCATAGGACAAAAATAGTGTAGCACAAATCAATTTGCAAAGAACTGCAGATACCTTGATATTGTAAGCCCACAGCTTTCTCTACTAAGCAGAACAGCAATATGGCATAAATTCCCCGAGAAGCAGAAGCTGCCTGTGAAAGCCGGACTCCAGGATTTAAAAGCAAGGATATTGCTTGAGAGGAAGGAGATGCAATCAAAGAAGCCATTTCTACAGTAGTGCCATAAATTACTGAACCCACGTCTCAAAGACTGCTGTTCCTAATAGACTTCTAGGACAAACAACTGCAAAATGTCTCCTAAAAATGAAACACAGTGAACATTTTAAATGTAGAATTCCTTCCTTGACTTTAAAAAAAGACAAAAACCAAGTTAGGCAAATAGTTATAAATACAGAAGTAGATTATTTTTCTTTCTAAAGGTGTACCCTCCAGCAGAAAAGAGTCTAGTCCAGTCCACTACACAGGACATACACGTTGGTGCATCCATGCCAAGAAAGCTGCAAATTTCCAGAATTGCAAACATCAACACTTGTGTCCTTTGAGCTCCTCCACAACCCAAAAAAAAAAAGTGCCTCTCAAAATACTATGTAAACCCTTTATGGGTTTACCAGGACAAAAAGGTTGTACCTAAACCCTTTCAATTAAAAGATTAATATGCAGACTGTCCGGTATATTTGAAAAAATCATTTTACAAAATAAAACCTCTCACTCAATCTCCGTGAAGACTACATTAACTACTTCTGGACCGGAAGGATTTGCCCCCTTAATGACCAGGCCATTTTTTGCAATTTGGCACTGCGTTATTTTACCAGACAATTGCCCGGTCATGTGACACTGTACCTAAATAAAATTGATGTCCTTCCATTATAAACATTTATTAAGGAATAAAAAGTAACTCACATAATACTCACAAACCCATGGCATGTCAAAACAGTTAGAAGACAAGTAACCTCCAGGAGTGCTCAAATGCTCCAGTGAAGCAAGGAAGGCATCCGTAAAGGCTTGGAAGATGTGTTTCAAGGGAGAACGCTCTTCCTATTGGTCCTTTCACACACGCTTTATGCCCGGTGGATTCTGTTTTGCTCAGAGCAGGCGGATGACAGGTCCATCTCCGCTCTGTGGGCAGAGATCGGCCTGTCAGATCCCCACTCTCCTCTATGGGGGATCGGATGCAAACGGATTGCCTGTTTTCATCCGTTTCTATCCGATCCGATCCTTCAGACGGATGGAAATAGGGTTTCCATCCGTCTGGATTTCATGGACAGGATCAGATTGGAGAGCAGCGGGTGTCAGCGGAGATGTCACCGCTGACATCCGCTGCCCCACAGAGGTGCATGGAGCTGTAAGATTCTGGCACCTTTGGTACCCTTATTGCCCATTTTCCTTTTCATATTGCGTCCCACCTTTTTAGTTAGGTGGAACGCATATACCTTTAAGCCGGATGACATCATCGCTGAGCGCCGCTCCGAGCGGCTATTTCAATCGCCGGCTTTCTCTCTCACATTGTTCATTCAATGTTACCGCATGCTCACAAGCCTTGTCTTATGCTGCCGGAGCCTCCAGCTATTCTCTTTACCTGGAACAGACCGGAACCTCGCTACTGATCCCGTATCTCGCTACCGGATCACTCCCTCACTACCGGACCCCTCTACTTACTAACCTTACTAGTGATAAGTACCCCACAGGGGATTCCTCCATAACTAACTTACACTATCTACCTCTGCACATTAAGGACTGTTACTATCTATGCATACTAATTCTATCATCTGCACTGTTACATAGATTGCTAGCTCTTGAGTCTACTACCATCTATCCTTGCACTGGGTTAGTCTATCCTGTATATGTCATCTGCTGTCCTCACCACATGTTACCATACATGATTATTAACCTATCTGCATTCTACCTATTACCATCTACTACTCTCTTGAACATTACTATCAAGTGCTTATCATTGCTGTCACTGCTCACACCTGTCCCTTCAGCACATCACCTCCATACTGTCATATACATCCCATCACTCCAGGAACATCTTATTGAGTGTGTGTATATCTGTATGCTGAAGCAGACAGGCCCACAGTGATGAGTCTGGAGAGTTGGATCTGGTATTTCAACACATCTCTACATGACTACTGAGTGGAGATTCTGCAGCTGCAAATCCAGCTTACTATAAAAATGCAGGAGCGTTACAGGAGCATACGATCAGGAAAAGTTGAAATGTAACCAATAATAGTAACCACAACAACGAAACACACATTTCTGCCATTTTACACAGAAAAACTTGTCATTGAAAAATACAGGTCGCATGACAACTATGCAGGGAATTCACATAAAAAACAAAACACAGAGCGCTACGAAGACCTCCAGCATATGAAGGGTGGATGAACAGAACTAATAAGCAGCTGAATCCAGGGAGGGGGGGAGGGGAGGGAAGGAAAAAAGAGAAAAGGAAAAAATAAACACAGGCAATAAAAAGGGTTGTAGCTGCAAATGGACATAGGCATTAAATGGTACCATACAATAGGGGACAATGGGATATCAGGGAAATCACAGCCAGGCTTCACTACTTTCTCTGTTACAATTAAGACTATAGAAAGGATAAGGTGTTGTCCTTTCTCCATCCTCAGCCTGCAGTTTAAAAAGCAAGGCATAGCCATAGACTGATGAATTGATATCACTGCTCACTCTGCTCTCTCTTTTTTTCCAGCACAATTGCAAGAAGCCCACTTAATTTTCCTTCGTCATCTCAACCCTTCTCTTCTACTCTGCTACTGATCATATCTATGACAAAGTCACAAAGTCACAGTCCTGTGTGTGGAGTTTGCAGAGTGCTGATCATTGCTGTGCCTCCTCCTCCAGTCTGCACAGAGCCGGGGCTCAGGTCATCAAGGAATACGGGTCATCCCTAGACCTCTACAGGAATTACCAAACCTGATTCAAGACCAGACATTCATAAGTTCCTCAGCAGTCACACGGGGACTTTTCTCCACTCTACACTTCAGGTAGCGCACAGCAGTCAAAGTCAGCATCTTCTTTCTGCCACGACCAGCGGAAGCTGACCCAAAAAGTTCCAAGGCTACATAGGAGAAGTTCTGGTCCTGTAAAGATCCCGGGCAATGTGCAATAATTTTGAAGGTCTATTATTATCTGCAATCTGGTGAGTGGGGAACCTTGAGGGGCACCATATCACTCTGCAAGCACCTTAATTATTTGGCACCTTGGCACCTTAATTGGATCACTTTAAGGACTCTTTTCAAGCACTGAATATTTATTTGGACTATTTCTAACCACCTATTTTGTCTATTGTGCACTAATATATTTATCTATATATTTATTTATTTGTTATTGCTCAGAGATTTTTTTAGCACATAGCACTTTTTTACATTTGATCATACAGTGTGCACTTTATAAAATATTGAATATTGTATTTATATCACAGCACTTTACACTTTATTTGAGCTAGCGCTGCATAAATTCGTTTTTCATCATATCTATGACAAAATCTCATCCCTGTCCTGCCCCAATCTAGCCACTCCTGTCTACAACACTTCACTGTCATCCTCCCTGGACACACTTGCCCCTCACTACACACAGAATCAGGCCCCAGATGACACCAGACGTCTGAAAAAACATGTATGCCTCTGGCGTAAGACTAAGTTTCAGAAAGATTTCAACCAAAATAAATCTGCCCTCCAAAAAAGCAATTCCCGCCTCCTCACTGCCAAACAGACCTATATTATCACTCTCATTAACAACTGATCATCTCATTCCTGTCAACATACTTCTCTACCTTTAACTCTCTACTTTGTCCTCCACTGCCTCCACCCACTAACTCACTGCCCAGGAGATCGCCGATCACTTCAAACATAAGAATAACAAAATTTGAGAGGGGATCTTCACTGTACAGATATCTTCCCCACTTAACACTCCATGTCCACAGGTACAATCATTACTTCCTTCATTCAACCCTGCCACTATGGATGAGGTTGCTGAACTTTTGTCTAACGTTCACCTAGCCACCTACCCCCTGTTCCCTCGCCAATGCTACCGTCACGCTCTGGCTCTATCCTACACTCTCTATCTCACATCTTTATTCTCTTCCTCTCTTCTGGCATCTTCCCCAACTCTCTAAATCATGCACTAGTCAACCCCAAACCTAAAAAGCCCTCACTAGACCCCACCAATCCTAACAACCTATGCCCCATCTGCTTGCTCCCCTTTATATCCAAACTCCTTTAACATCTGGTCTACAACTGACTGGGCGACCATCTCACCGAGAATAACCTTCTTCATTGCCTTCAGTCAGTGCAGATGATTTCGCCCTCAACACTCCACGAAAACTGCTCTCCTAAAACTCACAAACGATCTGCTAAGGCCTAAAGCCAATGGAAACTATTCTGTACTCCTGCTTCTCGACCTCTCTGCTGCCTTTGATATTGTGGACCTCCCACTCCTCCTCAAAAAACTCCACGCCTTTGGTCTCTGTGACTGTACTCTTTGCTTGTTTGCATCCTACTTATCCAATTGCACCTTTAAGTTTACTTACCATAATACTTTCTCCTCTTCTGTTCTCAGTTGGGGTCCTCTAGGTTCTGTTTTTGGACTTCTCCTGTTCTCGATCTACACCTCCTCCCTAGGTCATGGCTGCCAATACCATCTCCACACTGATCACACCCAAATGTATCTCTCTACCCATCAGTCTTCTCACGTATCACTAATTTACTAACAGACATATCAGCCTGGATGTCACACTACTTGCTCAACTCAATCTATAGAAAACCTAGCTCATATTTTTTCCTCCCCCACATGCCTCTTCCCCTGATTTCTCTGTCAAGATCAATGGCACAACTATCCGACCTTCTCTGCGTACCAAGGTACTACTGTAGGTGTAATCCTGGACTCTGATCTATCCTTCTGGCCCCACATCCAATCACTGTCCAAATCTTGCCGCCTTAACCTCTGCAACATCTCCAAAATACGCCCCTTCCTAGCCAATGACTCTACAAAGCTCCTAATTCACTCCCTGGTCATCTCTCACTTCAGCTACTGCAACTCCCTCCTCACGGGATTACCTTTACATCAGCTATCCCCCCTTCAGTCCATCATGAATGCTGCTGCCAGACTCATCCACCTTGTCATCAGTTCAGTGTCTGCTACTCTCCTCTGTCAATCCCTCCATTGGCTCCAGCTCACCCAACAAATTCAATTCAAAATACTAACAACTTACAAAGCTATCCACAACTCAGCCCTGAGCTACATCACTAACCTAGTCTCAAAATGTCAACCTAATCATTCCCTTCATTCCTCCCAAAACTCCTGCTCTCTAGCTCCCTCCTCACCTCCTCCTATGCTCGTCTCCAGGACGCTTCCCGAGCCTCTCCTATCCTATGGAACTCCCTACTCCAATCTGTCCAACTATCTCCTACTCTTTATGCTTTTAAACGATCCCTGAAAACCCTCCTCTTCATAGAAGCCTATTCTGCCACCACCTAACAACTGCACTTTTATTTTCTCCATCAGCTCATCCCCCACAGCTATTACCTTTTGTATCATTTGATCCCACCTTCTAGATTGTACAATTTAATGAGCAGGGCCCTCTGATTCATCCTGTATTGAATTGTGTTGTAACTGTATGGCCTGCCCTAATGTTGTAAAGCACTGCGCAAACTGTTGGTGCTATATAAATCCTGTATAATATGAATAATTGGCATCCAGTTCTGCAGCTCCCTCTTCCAGTTTAAGTGTGGCTGTATAAGGGATTGCAAAAGCTGATACCAAGTCAATTTCAGGTATGTATATTCGTTGCATTTAAAAAAATACATTTAATTATTTATTAAAGAAAACATGGAGTGCAGATTTAAAGAGATGGGCTGGATTAGTGGGATCATATGAACTATCAGCCGATGTTTATTAATACCAGATAATTATGAATCAACACAATTTACTGATCTCTAAAAGTAGGATAAAGAAAAGATAACAAAATTGTGTAAATATATAAAACACATGGGGGAATTTATTAAAACTGGAGCTGGCCATAGTGATCAATCAGCTTCTGTGTTCAGCCTATTCAGTTAAGCGTTGAAAGGTAGAAGCTGATTGGTTGCTTATGCATAGCTGCTCTAGATTCTGTCTGCTCCAGTCTTAATAAATTCCCCCACAGCCCCAATCACACTTATAAATGGGGCTGTTGGCCATTAGATGTAAGGAACAATTAGGGAACAAATCCCTAATAGCTTTTTTGCAAGTGTGAACGGGGCCTAAAAAAATTATATGACCAACGCTAGAAGCTTTCCATAATGATATTTTTTTTTTTTTCGTCAACCTATTTAGCATTTTCTTCTTTTTGAAAACAGATGTGTTGTCTTTTCTGTACAGGCTGTCATACTCTATTAACGGGACTTTCATCATATGAATAAAACACCAAGTAGGAGAACTAGGAGGTTGGAGATATGTTTTATTTTTATATTCATAATACAATTTTTTTTAGGAAAAAAAGTGATGTAGAGGTATTGCATATTTAATATGCATTGAGTGCAGTCGTTGTCAACATGGGAATGAATATTATAGTCCTCTTGTTTCTAGGTTCTGGTATTTATTGTGTTAGGTATACATTTCTCCTACAGGAATAGGAAAACTCTGTTTCTTTACGGAGGCTGAAAATAACCACTTAAAATTCCAAGCTTCATTACTCAGTCCTCGCAGCATCCCACTTTATCTTGAACCAAGGCACACAGACCCTTTTAATGCTTATAGTATGATAATGTTTGTGTGACTCAACTCCCTGAGATGGGGGGATTTTATTACAACTCTTTATCACATGGACTGAACAGCAGAGGAATTCCTTGCACATAGAAATGGTGTTACCATACCAAAGTCTGTATAGTAAAACCCTGCCTGGGGAAAAGAGACATGGCTGGTGCCTGGACCACTACTTTTTACTGGCATCTTGGGACCCTGTCACTTTGAGGAGGGTGTGGTACTATTTTGCACGGATGATTCAGGTACCGAAAAAGGTAAGTATTCTGTTGGTTGAACTGGATGGACTTGTGTCTTTTTTCAACCTAACTATGTAACTATGTTGGAGGGATTAACCACTTTACCACCTGAGGATTTTGCTGTCTTACGTCCAGGCCACTTTTTGCGATTCGGCGCTGTGCGACTTTAACTGACAATTGCGCGGTCGTGCGACGCCGTACCCAAACAAAATTTACATCCTTTTTTTCTCACAAACAGAGCTTTCTTTTGGTGGTATTTGATCACCTGTGCGATTTTTACTTTTTGTGCTATAAACAAAAAAACGTAAATTTTGAAAAAATAATATTTTTCACATTTTTTTTATATGAAATTCCCCCCAAAAAATGTAAAAATCAAAATTTTTTTAAATTTTTGGCCAATTGGTTTTCTGCTACCTATGTTTGGTAAAAAAAAATCACAATAAGCGTATTTTGATTGGTTTGCGCAAAAGTTATTGCGTTTACTAACTAAGGGAAAGATTTCTGTCATTTTTGGTGTTTTTTTTTTTAACGAGTAATGGCGGCGATCTGCGATTTGTTTTGCAGGACTGCGACATTGCGGCGGACAGATCGAACCCTTGACTGACATTTTTGACACTTTTGGGGGGACCAGTGACATTACTACAGTAATCAGTGCTATACATATGCACTATTACTGTAAAAATGACACTGGCAGGGAAGGGGTTAATTTTATTGGAGAGGGAGGGGTTAATGTATGCCTGGTGCTTACTAACGTGTGTGGGGGGAGGTGACTGAGTGACACAGGGACAGATCGCATGTTCAGCTATGCTGAACCCTGCAATCTGTCACTTAGGAGATCCGCCCGCTTTGTTTACCCAAGCGGGCGGATCTCCACACTCGATTCCCCGACGATCGGGGAAGAGCAGCAGCGATCGCCGCTGCTCCTCCCCTGGCCCGACTCCCGCTGTGAATGAATACAGCGGGAGCGAGCCTCCGGCGGTGCGCGAGCGCCGCCCACAGGGGGAAGAGTCCAGCGACGTAGGTCTACGACGTAGTGTCGCAGTCCCGCTAAAAATCGCAGATCGCCGCCATTACTAGTAAAAAAAAAAAAACAATAAAAATGACAAAAATCTTTCCCGTAGTTAGTAGACGCAATAACTTTTGTGCAAACCAATAAAAATCCGCTTATTGCAATTTTTTTTTACCAAAAATATGTAGCAGAAAACAAATTGGCCTAAAATGTTAAAAAATTTTGATTTTTAAATTTTGGTTTTTTTGAGAATGTCATATAGCAGAATGTGAAATATATATATTTTTTTTTTTTTTCAAAATTGTCACTCTTTTGTTTATAGCGCAAAAAATAAAAATCGCACATGTGATCAAATACCACCAAAAGAAATCTCTATTTGAGGGAAAAAAAGGACATACATTTTATTTGGGTACAGCATCGCACGACCGCGCAATTGTCCGTTAAAGTAACGCAGTGCCGAATCGTAAAATAGGGCCTGGTCAGGAAGGGGACAAATCCTTCTGGTCTTAAAGTGGTTAAGGGTTTACGATTAAGTTGACCTGAGATTTTTTTCCATGCCGGGAAAAGCAACATGCTAATTTTAGTGCTTATTCTTATTTTCCCTTTACTCCCCTGCTGCTTTGTTCCATGGTAATAAACTAAAGAGAAGATTCTCCATATAACCTCCAAGTCATAACTGCACAGAACTAAGGACCCCATCCCCTGACACCCACCCTCACTAGCAGTTTTCTTCCAATTCATTTTTTTTTTTTTTTGGGGGGGGGGGGGTGGTTACAACTGTCAAGGGTGCTTACAATGGTCAGCTTTCCATTCATTTATGTAAAACCTTCATCTCAAATGGAAAACAGTTAACAGTTGCTATAGCTCCTTAAAACGTCTTGGCTGGAGTTTGGCTTTATTCGCTACCCTTACCCCAGATTGACAATGCTACTGTTCAAAGGTGTCTCTGTTGTTTCTTAGGAAATGTAGTGCAGGCCAGATCACCAGATGAAAATAATGCAAAAATAGCCTAAAGGAAACCTAATGCAGCCACCACATCTAATAATTAGTTACTACAAAAGTTTGCATTTTTTGGGGGGGTTTAGATATGCTCTAAGTGTTGGATCCTATTAGGTGTTAATGGTTTGGTTTAAGGACTAGTACTAAAAGAGGACAGGTTATATGTTAAGAGTTTCTATAAAAGGAAAACTAGAAATTGATTTACATTTAGGGATGCGCAAAGTGGTTGTACTGTAAACCCTCAAATATAACCAGTGAAGAGACTATCCTCAGTTGATACACAGAGATGAACCAAATCCTCCTGCATAAGTTGTATCTGTCTATCTGCAGTCTTCTCTTCTCTACATCCATTCAAAGTGCAGAATTGATAAGATTGTCTGAGACTGCAGAAAAAAAAGGGGTGACAAGCTGAAGTTACACTCTGCAGAGAACAGTGAGGAGAGCTCTGAGAGCTGATTGGAGGGAAGAGACACACCCCTTCACACAGCACACAGGAACAGAACAGTGAGGAGAGCTCTGAGAGCTGATTGGAGGGAAGAGACACACCCCCTTCACACAGCACACAGGAACAGAGCAGAAGCTATCAATCTCCTAAAGGTCCCTCCCCTGTCACCATTTTTCTCTTGGTGTCAGGAAAAATTGTCAGAAGTGATTCATGCTGCTAGCAGAGGAACAAAGCATCGGACAGAAATGACACTTCATTCTGCTATTAAATGAGACAAGTACACACTATAGAGGAATATGCTTTGTTCATGTTTCACGTCTGATGTTTAAAACCACTTTAAACTGGTCATGCGAATGTAGATTTGCATATGGATGTACACAAAAACAATTTCATCAGAACATTTGATAATAATTTTGCTCATCATAATTTCATTTTCATTTAACATTCAGTTTTAGAATGAATATCATTTTCTGAAAGAAAACCACATACACTGTTAGAAATGAGTTTGTTTTAGAAAAATCCTGCTCTTTGGAATGATCTCATCACTGCGGATGAAAGGGAACATTGATTTGACCTCACTAACATTTAGCAAATTGAATGAACGTTTCAAAAGAAAGACATTTGAAGGAAATACCACTAGTGTGTGGCCACCTTTAGATGTTAGGGAGAATTAGGGGTCCTTTTTTAATTCACACTTGTTTTAAGTTCTGGTTGTAATGGGCTCACAGCACTGAAAAATAAAAAATTGCATTACAAGTGTCATTTAAAGCTCCTCAAACTCTTTGCATGGAATAAACAAACTTGCTCTGTTGAGCTGAACATGCCTATTTATGGAGGTGCTGGCAAATATTCAAAGCCTGATAGTGATCATAATGTCTATGGCTGGTCTATTATTATGATCTGCTAAATGGGGCATAATATTATTCTTAAGCTTCCGGTACATGGGCAGATAATCTACAGAAAAAGCTCATTTAAGGCTTTTCCTGCTGATAATTGGTGCTTGCATGAGCAACCACTGACTTTCCTGCCAGAACAATATCCCGGTTTGGATTGAAGATGTCATATCAGTAAGTGAATGTGGCTTTCAAACAACTGTATCTATCCTAAGCCAAATATAGGTGGTCAGCACTTGTCTGAACGGCAAAAATAAATTGCTGAAGCTTAGACCGACACCAACAAGAAGCTTCATCTGGTGGTGTATGGGCAGCCCTAGGATTCATATAACCTGTATATCTAGATTGATTAGGGATATACTATATGTATAACAAACCCTATGTTTTGACTGCTTTGAATTTTTGTAAATGTGAAACGTGAATTTTTGTAACTGGTCCCCAGAGAGCTGTAGATGCAATCTGTTAAATTAAAAATGAAAACCTAAACAAAACCAGCTTTATTTTAGCCGAAAAGAAATCCTCTGTGTGTTGGGTAAGAACAGTGTTCATATCATATTCGCTTTGACATTTACAAGTTCCAGAATGTAGAATTTCTGAACAGATAATCTCCCTAGAGGCTTGTCAGTCATTTGGGAAGGTCCCAGCTTTCAGGCTGGGTGGTATTCACGTTTGTGCACAAAATGTATTTAGTAAACTGCAAGATGCTGATGGCAAACATAGAAAAATTGTTCAAGATGAGAAAAGTTACCGGTGGCCTACAGCTGTTTGGATTGGTCTATTACTGGGGTTTTGCTAAGCAGAGGATCTGTCAATACAACGTGTCGTGGGAATGTCATTGGGCAGGTTCAGAAAATGTACAGCTTGAGTTGAACACAGTCTGAAATATATTGAGGTGAACGGATCTGTATTAGGACCCTTTCACATTTTTCCAATCCAATGTAACTAAATTGAGTGGTTTGCTTTAGGGCAGCCTATTCCACACTGAACAAAAAGAAATGCCCCTGCACTATTTTTGTAATATAGCCCATCACAATACACATCATGTGCACTGAAGTGCATTGCAGCTACTGTACTTTGGAGTGCCAGTTTAAATGAATAGCAATGACCGCACAAAGTGTGTTGCAATAATGCACGGTAAAATGCATTTTACCACAACACATAGGCGTTCCTATAAATTTTCCTATAGATTTTTACATGCACATGGATGATTAGGTATGCGCACCACCTAGATCATCACATTTCTGTGGCACATTCAGCCCTAATCCTCCATGTGCATGAGCCCTAAGAATTCTAACCATTTCTGAATTATAGACGGAAGTACATATCTGTATAGGAAATAATAAAATTAAAGTGATTGTAAAGTCTTGTTTTTTTTTTTCTTAAATAACAAACATGTTATACTTACCTGCTCTGTGCAGTTGGTTTTGCACAAAGTGGCCCAGATCCTCCTCTTCTCAGGTCCCTCTTTGGTCCTCCTGGCCCCTCTTTCCTGTTGAGTGCCCCCACAGCAAGCAGCTTGCTGTGGGGGCACCCGAGCCGAGTCACAGCTGCCTGTGTCCATTCAGACACATAGCCGTGACCTGGCCCCTCTCCCTTTCTCTCCTGATTGGCTGACTTGTTTGACAGCAGTGGGAGTCAATCACACCACACTTCTGTCTCAGCCAATGAGGAGGGGAGTCCAGGGCTGCTGAGACACTCCTACAACTTCGCTGGATAGAGATGGGCTCAGGTAAGTATTAGAGGGGCTGAGGGAGGCTGCTGCACACAAAAAGTTTAATCGCTGGATGTTTTTCAGCTTCCCATGACCTGTGTTCCTGTGCTTTTGCTTTTGCTAATTGACCTCCCGTTGCTGACCCAGATTGCTCCTGAACTTGCTCTGTGGATTCTGGATATGGACCTCAGCTCGCCTCTGGCAACGCTATGCATGCTTCCCTGGTACTGACCTCGGCTTGCTACTGAACCTTGCTTTGCCTGTTTCTTTGATACTGACCCTGTCCTACTTCCTGACTGCGCTTCCTTCTGCCTTACTGTGCATGACCCTGGCTCACCATGACTTTGCCTCTGTCCCTGGCAGCCACCCACCACCAAGCTATTGGCATCCATGCTTCTTTGAGACTTTTACCTCAGTTACAGGGATGCTCAGACCAGAGCTGTAAGGGAAGCCCTCTTGTAAGCTCGACCTCCAACCAAAGCACATGACAGATTTCCTCTGACTTTCTGTCTCAGTGGCAAATGCCACCATGACAAACAGAAGGGTAGACACCGGCCTCCATTAAAACTTGGCAGAGATTCTCCCTTCTCCAAAAAGAAAAAGTTGTGTCTGTCTGTTCACTTCCAATATATGTTACAAAAAGGATGTAAAAAGAATGCAACTATTTCCCTTTAATGTCCACTGGTGGTCACCAATCTAATTGGCTAATGTGCCCCATAAAAGACAAAACAGGTCCGTGAGTATTACCCACATACATAATTGCCAATAGTTCCTATTGTATCAAGATATTGGGCTTTTTTATGCATCTCTAAATTCTACACAAATATACTTAAAAACTGTCAAATTCCAAACTCCCTGCCAGAAAAAGGATGTTAAATGAGGTGGCTAAAGGAGACCTTTACCTGTTAATTAACGGTGGGGGGGGGGGGATCAATGATCTGCCATATTGGACTCATCGGGAGGAGTACCACCTTGTAAGTCTCAAGGTCCCCTCAGGGATTCACAAACTACTGGTTGGGAACCAACGGGAACACACCATCAAAAAGATTCAGTAACAATTGAAAAGTCTATATCAGATGTCTTGGGTGTGGAAGTACCCGATTCCTTATTGACCATGGAAGTATATTCACTATCTGTATAACTTTCTGATGCATGCTGGCCTTTCAGCTTTTTCCCAGCAAGAATGAAAAAGGAGGTAAAATACATATGGACCGACCCTCCATTCCTAGTGGCATATAAATATATGGGAGCCAGAAGGAAAAAAACTGTAATGTTTTATGTATGTTTAATGAGAAAGAAAAAAGGAATAAAAAAAAAAAGACACATTTATTATCCAGTCCTTGTTCTGTTTTTAGTCCTTTTGACTATGACTAAGACATTGAGACTGATTTAATAAATTATTTGAGGATGCTCAGATAACTTGCAATAGGATTGGATAATTGAAGTGAATATAATATATATAATTACAACATTTGTTGTATGAAAATTCTTAACTCATTTGCTAGATCAGTCTGAAAGTCTTTGTAATAAAAAGGACTTAATACTGCCATAATCCTTTGCAAAATGTTACTGATTTTGCCTGTAAATGTGATTATTTACCTGTGCTTAAGGCATTCAAGTAAGAAGAGATTGTATCTGCATAGATGTACACATAAATGTAAGTTATTCTTTTACAAGTCCTTTAATTTTTTTCTCTATCAATGCTATAGAAACAGTATATGTATATATATATATATATATATATATATATATATATATATATATATATATATATATATATATATACAGTGGGTGCGGAAAGTATTCAGACCCCCTTAAATTTTTCACTCTTTGTTATATTGCAGCCATTTGCTAAAATCATTTAAGTTCATTCTTCTTCCTCATGAATGTACACATAGCACCCCATACTGACAGAAAAACACAGAATTGTTGACATTGTTGCAGATTTATTAAAAAAGAAAAACTGAAATATCACATGGTCCTAAGTATTCAGACCCTTTGCTGTGACACTCATATTTAACTCAGGTGCTTTCCAATTCTTCTGATCATCCTTGAGATGGTTCTACACCTTCATTTGAGTCCAGCTGTTTTTGATTATACTGATTGGACTTGATTAGGAAAGCCACACACCTGTCTATATAAGACCTTCCAGATCACAATGCATGTCAGAGCAAATGAGAATCATGATTTCAAAGGAACTGCCTGAAGAGCTCAGAGACAGAATTGTGGCAAGGCACAGATCTGGCCAAGGTTACAAAAAGATTTCTGCTGCACTTAAGGTTCCTAAGAGCACAGTGGCCTCCATAATCCTCAAATGGAAGACGTTTGGGACGACCAGAACCCTTCCAAGAGCTGGCCTTCCGGCCAAACTGAGCTATCGGGGGAGAAGAGCCTTGGTGAGAGAGGTAAAGAAGAACCCAAAGATCACTGTGGCTGAGCTCCAGAGATGCAGTCAGGAGATGGGAGAAAGTTGTAGAAAGTCAACCATCACCAGTCGGGGCTTTATGGCAGAGTGGCCCGACGGAAGCCTCTCCTCAGTGTAAGACACATGAAAGCCCGCATGGAGTTTGCTAAAAAACACCGGAAGGACTCCAAGATGGTGAGAAATAAGATTCTCTGGTCTGATGAGACCAAAATAGAACTTTTTGGCCTTAATTCTAAGCGGTATGTGTGGAGAAAACCAGGCACTGCTCATCACCTGTCCAATACAGTCCCAACAGTGAAGCATGGTGGTGGCAGCATCATGCTGTGGGGGTGTTTTTCAGCTGCAGGGACAGGAAGACTGGTTGCAATCGAGGGAAAGATGAATGCGGCCAAGTACAGGGATATCCTGGACAAAAACCTTCTCCAGAGTGCTCTGGACCTCAGACTGAGCCGAAGGTTTACTTTCCAACAAGACAATGACCCTAAGCACACAGCTAAAATAACGAAGGAGTGGCTTCACAACAACTCCGTGACTGTTCTTGAATGGCCCAGCCAGAGCCCTGACTTAAACCCAATTGAGCATCTCTGGAGAGACCTAAAAATGGCTGTCCACCAACGTTTACCATCCAACCTGACAGAACTGGAGAGGATCTGCAAGGAGGAATGGCAGAGGATCCCCAAATCCAGGTGGGAAAGACTTGTTGCATCTTTCCCAAAAAGACTCCTGGCTGTATTAGATCAAAAGGGGGCTTCTACTAAATACTGAGCAAAGGGTCTGAATACTTAGGACCATGTGATATTTCTGTTTTTCTTTTTTAATAAATCTGCAACAATGTCAACAATTCTGTGTTTTTCTGTCAGTATGGGGTGCTATGTGTACATTCATGAGGAAGAAGAATGAACCTAAATGATTTTAGCAAATGGCTGCAATATAACAAAGAGTGAAAAATTTAAGGGGGTCTGAATACTTTCCGTACCCACTGTATATATATCTGTATCCTTGAACAGTGTCCACGGATGCTGGGAAAACTCACATCACTGAACGGGAAGGGTTCTGTGTTGGACAGGATAAACAAAGTTAATTATTTCGTCATTAGCTTCAGTTTTCAACCATTGTCTAAAATTAGTTGTTAATGCATCTTGCTTCAAAGGGTCAGGCTGATATGGTCACCAGCTGACTTCTCATATTGCTTCAGCAATTAAATCTCCTCACTAGAGTTGTTGACTTTCCCCATCTATCTTGGAGTCACAATCCTGCTTCCACATCACATGTTATTTCACCATAATATAAAATAAATTAAAAATTGAACAAGGAACCAGAGATCTCACCTCTGAACTTATTTGTAGACATTTTACAACAGTATAATTGCAGATATTTACAACATGTTCATGCAAATGTTCAGTATATTGCTTCAATCTTCCTGCGTGTGTACATAGATACATTTTTGTGGATGGGGATGCAACTCATAAATAGGATAAATAATAAATAGGCTTAGGCATGTTCGGATCGTAGTTCCAACCCACCTGAGCAATCCCACCATGAAGCCCTCCCTACACACCACCAATCATAGGCAACGAGGCATTTCCCGGCCCACAGCTGCACATACACACACTGCCTATGATTGGCGGTGTGCAGTGATTGCTCAGGTGAGTTGGGACTAGGGTAGCCACCTCATCCCTTTAAACCAGGACACATTAATTACAAAAGTTCTGAGGCTAATATAATGCACATAAGGCACTAAGTGAGTTTAATTACCACCTTAATCGGCCACAGAACCTGAGTAATTAATGTGTGTCTGGTTTAAAGGGAGGAGGTGGCAACACTAGTTGGGACTACGATCCAAACACGTCTGAGCCCATTCCTAATCATATATACAGTACATACAGGAGCGCCATAAGCTGCAGAAATGGTACTGCAGAACATACTCTACATTCACATTTTATTGGAGGAAAATGGTTGACTGATGACATTAAAAGTGATCCTGTGGGCAGACAATGGACTGTAGCGCCCCCTGACTCTCAAAGGTTGGTGGGACCCTCAGGGACAGGGTGGGCTAGCATTTTACCTCAAGGTGTAGTCCTTAGGCAAAAGTGGAGCAATTTGTAGAGATGGGTGCCAGTCACTTTAAAAAAAAACAAAACAATAATTTATTGACTCACTCAAAACTCCAGAGAGTAAGGGCACAGAATACCTATGGACTAAAATAATCTAGAATAGGGGAAAAAAAATAATTCTGGTCTTCCATAGACGTGCGCACAGGGTGTGCCAGGGCACACCCTAATCACCCCATGTACATTAACATTATCACTTTTTGTGTTGGCAGGAAGATGGGAAAAATCTCTCTTACTGGCTCTGCCTGTCTTTAGCAACTTGCCTTTCAATGTGCCAGCAGGGAGATAAATGTGCTGGGGTCATATATATGTAGACACACACAAACAGGTGTGTTTGAGCTTTGGGGTGCACACCCTAATTTAACTGCTTGCCGACCGCCGCACGACTATCTACTGCGGCGGTCAGCCCCTCACAGGCAGAGCGACGTAGTACTATGTCGCTAGCCTGTGAGGGTCTAGGGAGCGCGTGCGCGCCCCCGGAGGCGCGCTCCTGCTCCAGCGCGGTCACGGACCCCCCCCCGCGCGTGTGACCGGTGGACCCAATGTCCGCCGGTCACTCGCCGATCGTCGGTGCAGAGGGAGAAAGGCAGGCGGCTGATGTAAACAAGCCGCCTGTCATTCTCCCCTGTGTAGAAACAGTGATCATACGGTTCTACTATGTAGGACCGTTGATCACTGTTTCTACAGCTCAAGCCACAGCCAATCACAGTTAGAATCACGCCCCTAGGGACACACACCACCCCTCCCTCTCAAAAAAAGTTAACCCCTTCACTGCCAGTGTAATTTTACAGTAACAGTGCATATGTATAGCACTGATTACTGTAGAAATGTCACTGGTAACCCCAAAAGTGTCAAAAATGTCAGTCAAGGGTCCGATCTGTCCGCCGCAATGTCGCAGTACCGCAAAAAATAATCGCAGATCGCCGCCATTACGCGTTAAAAAAAAAAAAACAATAAATACAAAAATCTTTCCCTTTGTTAGTAAACGCGATAACTTTTGCGCAAACCAATCAAAATACGCTTTTTGCGATTTTTTTTACCAAACATATGTAGCATAAAACAAATTGGCCGAAAATCTTAAAAAATTTAGATTTTTACATTTTTTTGGGGGGGAATTTCATATAAAAAAAATGTGAAAAGTATTGTTATTTTTGCAAAATTGACGTTCTTTTTTTGCTTATAGCGCATGATCAAAAAATCGCACAGGTGATTAAATACCACCAAAGAAAGCTCTGTTTGTGGGGAAAAAAAGGACGTCAAATTCGTTTAGGTACAGCGTTGCACGACCGCGCAATTGTCCGTTAAAGTCACACAGTGCCAGCATTCTGTGATTATGGATCCTGACTATAAAGCACTATTTAACCACTTGCCTTCTGTGCACTTAAACACCCTTCCCATCCAGGCCAATTTTCAGCTTTCAGCGCTGTCACACTTTGAATGACAATTGCGCGGTCATGCTACACTGTACCCATTTGAAATTTTTATCATTTTTTTCACACAAATAGAGCTTTCTTTTGGTGGTATTTAATCATCTCTGGGTTTTTTATTTTTTACAAAAAAAAAGAATAAAGACAAAAAATTTTGAAAAAAAAAAAAGTTTTTCTTATTTTCTGCGAGTAAATTTTGAAAATAAATTTTTCTCCTTCACTGATGTGCGCTGATGAGGCGGCACTGATGGGCACTGATAGGCTGCACTGATGGGCACTGATAAGGTGGCACTTATGGGCACTGATGAGGTGGCACTTATGGGCACTGATGAGGAGGTACTAATATGCCGCACTGATGAGCACTGATAGGCGGCACTGATAGGCGGCACTGAGAGGCGGCACTGAGAGGCGGCACTGATGAGCACTGATAGGCGGCACTGCTGGGCACTGAGAGGCGGCACTGCGAGGTGGCACTGCTGGGCACTGACAGGTGGCACTGCTGGGCACTGAGAGGCGGCACTGATGGGCACTGGCGGATGGCATTGGACACTGACGGGTGGCACTGATGAGCGGCACTGATAGGGAGCACCATCAGTGCCCACACTCAGTGCCCATAGTGCTGCCAGTCAGTGCTCATCAGTGCCTAGATGAGCAGGCACTGATGGGCACTGACTAGCAGCACTATGGGCACTGATTGTGGGCATTGATGGGGGCACTGATGGCAGGCACTGTGGGCACTGATGGGGGGGCACTGTGTGTGTGTTTTTACCTTGCAGTAATCAGGGCACTGGTGATCGGTGCCCTGATTACATTGCTGTGTGTCCCCGGCGCTGTGAGGCTCCCCCTCCTTCCTCACACTGCAGGCTCCGTGTGAGGAAGGAGCGCCGGCGATGAGAGATGATCTCATATGTTTACATATGAGTCATCGCTCATTGGACGGCCAGATCACGTGGTGAATGGCCGCTGTGATTGGCCATTCACCACGATCTGTGATCGGCCGTGTCCAAGGGACACGGCCGACACAGATTTTCCCCGCAGCGCGCTCGCGGGAGCGCGCTGGGGGCGTGTCACTGGGAGGCCGTTTAAAAACGGCCTCCCGAAAATTCGAGTCCGCGCTGCAGCCGTATATAGGCTGTAGCGCGGACGGGGGGAGGTTAAATTAGTGGCCAACACCCTTGGCCCCTAAAAACATCTGGAGTTCCTCCACTGCTCCTCAATGCCCAGGTACACAAGGTAGGCCTCAAATCCAGACCTTTGCCCAGTCACATAGTAATCCTCTCAGGCAGCAAGCCTAAAGCTGGCCATATAGGAGTCAGCTTTTTTTAATTCAACTAGTGGGTTATATATGAGAAAAACTGACCCGACTCCCACATCCACATTTAATGTGGATGCGGTGATCCTCCCTGCTGTATCACTTTATTGTAACAGTGGGACTCCCCCACCATCAGAATACACTGATCAGTGCTGCAGCCCATTGATTGCAAGCGCTGATAGAATGTGAAATTTCTAGCAGGATCGTTTATGAGAAGCCAATCGATAGATCAACTTCTCATGAACAGAAATGTCCATAGATGGATTGAAATTCATCCGGTCCCTGCTGAACTGGCTGAATTTCAATCCATGTATGACCAAATTAAAATCATTCAACAGCCAATACATCCCTTGAGCGCAGTTTGTTCTGTACTCATGTGACACGTTCCCAGCCATCAGCGGGCTAAAGCCCACTGTCAGCTCATGTCACAGAGCTGGTCCAGGCTCTGAAAATGTCCAAACCCCAGGGGCGTAACTACAGGGGTTGCAGGGGTTGCAATCGCTACCGGGCCCCATGCTCCAGGGGGCCCAGTAGCAAACCAGTGGGTGAACTTCTAGGATCTCAAAGGTCACACTTGCGACCGGGCCCTGGCATTTCCCCAAGATTGCAGGAAGGGGGCCCACTGCAGAACTTGTGAAAGGATCCTGATGCGGGACCATAATAAAAGGCCATGCAATGAGATTAAAGAGCCCCAGGATTAGTGGGAAGAGCCCCGGGCTTGAAGGGAAGGGCCCCGGCCAGGGGTCTGGGGGGCCCTTCATGGTTTCTTGCATCGGGGCCCTGAAGGTTCTAGTTACACCTCTGCCAAACCCTATGGTTGTGATCCACCCAGAAGCCTTGACCAGCACCTGGCTCAGCTCGTAACGATCCACCAAAAACCTGGAGGGGCAGAGCAGAGAGGATGGGCAGAGAGAATCACAGGTCCCTGCTCAGAGCAGAGGGGAGAACTGAGCGATCAGCTGTGTTCACTCTCTCAGTTCTCTCTGCAGAGGTGGTGGGGGAGGGGGGGGTGGAAGGGGAAGATGCAGCATTGGATCTATGCAGCATCCACCCAGGTGAGTATATATTTTATTTTGTAAAGCGCATACTTTTAACTCTTCCTGCTCCTCCTCCTAGCAGTGACCCAGCAGCCTTCTAATCTCCAATGTAAATATGGAGCATGAGGATGTGGGGAACAAGGTGAGAGGAGCTGTTGAGAGATGGACACACATGACTCAGAATTCCAGGATGAATTGTTCCACAGTGCCTAAAGCTACCGAGGCCAGTATATGTAATATGCAATCATATAGGCACAACACCAATGAACTGGTACAGATCACAGCAGGATTATCCATATATTTTGCTTTAGCTCCAGTGATGGGCTTTCTCACATATTGGCTGAAAGTCAATAATCTCAGTAACTGTCCAGAAGTATATAAGTACCACTTCTGAAGCGGTGGGGTTCTCTACAGTTTACTATCTACATTGCATACTTAGGTGGGTGTATATTTCAGAGTGACAGCAAGCATTAACATGAATGCTTTAGAAACCTTAGATAGTCAGCACACTTGGATGCAAGGTGTGCACACAGGGTGTGCCTGGGCACGCCCTAATCACCTTGTGTGGCCCAGATTCCACCCTGTTTAGACCCCTGATATTTTACCCAAGCCCCCTAATGGGGCTCTTAAAAGAAAATAATAATAATATTAATTAAAAAAACTAAATTGTAAAAAAAATATAATAATTAAAAATAAAAACTACTGACATCATCCACTGCCCTACTGACACCAGTCTTTGTCCTAATGACACTGTCTACCATCAGTATATATATACACATGCACAGACACACGTGTTTGAGCTTTGGGGTGCACACCCTAATGCACCTATGCTTGGATACACTGCTAAATTAATCTCTAAAGCTGATGTTTAATCTGCTTAAATATTGCCTTCCCTGCAGTGGCGGCTGGTTCTCCATTGGCCAGGGGGGCAGCAGACGGACCACACCATACCCCCTCCCGGACCACATACCACCCCCCCCCATTGCTGGCTCACTCAGCCTGGGCTGACGTGGAGGGCAGGCAGCGGCGGTGGCGTTGACTTCCCCCCGGCGGCAGCGGCTTGCCCTGCGTCTCCTCCCTCCTCTTCTTCCTTGGCCAATAGCATGGCCTCTCCTTTCGGCCAATCGGGAAATGGTTCTCAGGACCCACTTCCTGATTGGCTGGTAGGAGAATCAGTGTGATAATAGCAAATGTTCACACAACTGGGTGGCCTCAGGGCGCAGTGCTCTGCGCCCCGAGCCCACCCTTTTCTGAAGCCTATCAGAGCCTCTGGTTCTAATCACGTGCTTAAAAAAAACCCATTGGAATCCATGCGTCCGGTGCCCTGCATGTAGATTAGGGGGCGGGGCGCATGGATGGGGGGCGGCGCCCCCAACAGATGGGCCACCACTGCTTCCCTGGTCTGTCCCCATCAACAAGGTAATGAAATGTGTAAATAAAACCTTTCCCTTTTCACCACGTACTCTGTGACATCATCACTAGGTGTCTGTGCTTTTCTAAGCAATGCAGGTAGATCAAGGCTGATGGGTGGGGACATTCAGACAGGGACAGTGAGGCTGAGGAGAAGAGGGCAACATGGTGATGGATGTTGTCCAGCCAGGAAATGAGAAGCTCTCAGTTGGCAGTGAAATTGGAGAAAGCTATTTCTTGTTCAACGATTTTTAATGAACACCAGAGGTAATAAAATCAACAGTGTTATGTGTTTGTGAGTTCCATCATCAATCGGGCACAAAGGGAATAGTAAGCATTTTTAGTACAAGAGAGGAGTGCATACAACTGTGCAAGGAAGGTAAGGTTGGGGTTCAGCTTTAATGACCTCTGCTGGGACCTCACAGGCAGACGTGTGATTGCATTCTTGTTGTATCAGAGTAAAGCTTTGTTATTTTTAGCAGCCGGGGTCAGTGAGAGCCGTGTGTGAAGCCTGCCCTACATTCAGACCTTATCCAATTAGTCTAACAGGTAGTAAACTGCAATGAACTCAGTGGTGTGCATGCAGATGGGATAATGGAGATTGACATCATTATTGCGCACGCTGTGTGTTGTAACCATTGTTCAGTAAGACATTTCCGGGACTGTAATAACTACGTTTAAAGAAAATAATAGTACTAAAAAAGGCAACATAATTTGCAACAGAGACACATATCAGCCAATCAGATTTGACTTGACAGGCATCTCAGTGAAATATGCCTATTGATTGGTAGCTATGGGTAAATTTACTTAAAGTGACATTAAACAATATTCCTATTCTCCAAAAACAATCCATACACATCCAATGCTTAACCACTTGCTGACCGCTCCACACAGATTTACTGCGGCAGGGCAGCTCGGCAGCACATAATACGTAGATCTACATGATTATGTGTATGTGGTTTCGGCGGTACGCTGGCACCGCCGGAGCCGCGCTCCCGCTGTGATTAGACAGCAGGAGGCAGATCGCTGGAGGAGCGGGCTCGATCGCCGCTGGCCTCCCGTAATCTTTGGCAATACTGACAGGAGTACAAAATAAAATAGCCGCGCTCAGAAATGATACATTCCAATTGATTCCCCAGTGAGATGAGATATATGTTGTAAAATGTTTAAACGCCGATATGTCCACCACCAGGAGAGTGAGAAACATGCAGCCTCTTACCAGACGATCCGTATTAAACAGCACTCAAATGAGATTTAATCAAAAAGAGCAGACATCAATCGCAGACGGTCCGATTTATACAGCAAGCGAGTAAAATCCAATCAGGCTAGGTGGACATCAATCACTTGGGCGTTAGAATCCAGTAATATGGACCAAACAAATAAGTTGATTCACGTTGCCAATGTAAAGGAACAATAAAACGATCATTGCGCAGACATCCTTAATAAGTTTTATTAGAACATCACAAAAGCCTGCACACAAGGTACTCACATGAAATCCAAAGCAGTAGACATATAAATAAAAGTGGTGTAAGTTTGTTTTATCCAAAAGTATGGCCGAACTCCAGTAGCATGCCAGTGTCATGTGGTTAAGCTCCTCCCAACATGTTTCGTCATAATTGACATCAGGGGGTGTGACAGGACATCCGTCTGGAATGTAAACAATGCAAAACGGCTGATCGCCACCATTACTAATACATTTTTTTTTTAAAAAAACATAAATCTATCCCATAGTTTGTAAACGCTATAACATTTGCGCAAATCGATTATTATACGCTTTTTGGGATTTTTTTTTACCAAAAATATGTAGCAGAATACAAATTGGCCTAAACTGATAAAAAAAATTATTAAATGTTTTTATTGGGAATGTTTTATAGCAGAAAGTAGAAAATATTGGTGTTTTTTTCAAAATTGACGCTCTTTTTTTGTTTATAGCGCAAAAAAGGAAAACCACAGAGGTGATCAAATACCACCAAAAGAAAGCTCCATTAGTGGGAAAAAAAAGGACATCAATTGTATTTGGGTACGGTGTCGCATGACCGCAAAATTGTCAGTTAAAACAACGCAGTGCCGAATCGCAAAAAATGGCCTGGTCATTAAGTAGGTAAAATATTCCGGGACTGAAGTGGTTAAAGGATAGTTTCACCCTTTGGAGCATGTTTCATGTTATATCCATAGGGTGTAATGTGTAACATGCTTTAGTTTGGCCCCCCTCCACCCCCAGATCCCCCTTCACCTATGAAAGGGGGAAGGGGATCTTCTCCTCTCACCCGCTGTCACTTTTTAACCACTTCTGGACTAGAAGGATTTGCCCCCTTATGACCAGGCCATTTTTTGCGATTCAGCTCTGCGTTATTTAACGGAAAATTGCGCAGTCATGCGATTGTGTACCTAAATAAAATTTATGTTCTTTTTTTCCCCACAAATAGAGCTTTCTTTTGCTGCTATTTGATCACCTCTGAGATTTTTATTTCTTGTGCTGTAAACAAAAATAGAGCGACAATTCAGAAAAAAAATATATATATATATTTCACTTTCTGGTATATAACATTCCCCCCCTCCCCCCCAAAAAAAGAAAATTCAAAATCAAGTGTTTTCATCCTTATAGGCCAATTTGTACTCTGCTACATATACTTGGTAAAAAAAAATCCCAATAAGCATATTTTGATTGGTTTGCGCAAAAGTAATCACGTCTACAACCTAGGGGAAAGATTTATATCTTTTTTATTTTTTATTTATTTTTTACTAGTAATGGCAGCGATCTGCGATTTTTAGCAGGGCTGTGACATTGTGGTGGACAGATCGGACCGCTAACTGACATTTTTGACACTTTTGGGGGGGGACCAGTGACATTACTACAGTAATCGGTGCTAAAAATATGCACTGTTACTGTACTAATGACACTGGCAGGGAAGGGGTTAACCCAGGGGTGATCAAAGGGTTAAATGTGAGCCTAGGGGAGTGTTTTCTAACTGTATGGGGGATGGGCTTGTGGAATGAACACAGAGACCTGTGATCCTATATAGGAGGATCACAGGCGCTCTGTGATCATTTTAGAGAGAACAACAGTCTGCTGTGTCTACCAGGGAACGGTCGCGGGTGCCTGGCGGCAATTCTTGCTGCCGGCCCTGTGGATCGGCATCCCCACTGCCTAGGTGGGCGGTTAAACGCACTGTGGGGGGCTCCACCCACACAGCTGTGCCATTCATTCACAGCAATCTGTGAACAAATGGACTACAAGTCCCATTTCCACTGAAGCAGGTGGCTTGTAGTTTTCAATGAACTGCCAGGGCATTGATGAGTACTTTAGTAGTTCATTGACACTTCTTCCAGCTTTGTAACTGTCTACCTGTAAGAAGATTCAGGCAGGCAAGCTGAAGGCGGTGTCTGCAGGAGCCTTACATTGCACCTTCAATTAACTTATAAAGTGCAGCGCAATCCTATGTTTACACATTACACAGTAATGGATATATACATTGTATTTGTATGAGTCACATAAATGTGAAAAAGTCCTGAAGGGTGCAGGGTGATAGACAAAGGGGGGAAAAAGTCCTTCTTTGTAGGTGATGGAAACAGAGACCCCAGCAACAAGCTGGCATGAACTCCACCATGGTGTATAATAAGGTGCTTATATCTTCCCACCACCTGACATTCTCTGCCTCTCACCTCAGAACATAGACCCTACAGGGCCAATCAGCATTAGATATCCAGACTACTCTCCACTGATAGCAAATACGGGACCAGTCAGTCAGCAGTATTCAGAAATCAATATGATCTCGGACTCTTCACCTTACATAGATGGTCACTCTGGGAATCACCTCCGTGCCATGTAAAATAGTATGGAAAAAATCGAATGCTCTCTTGCTTTTCACTCATTTATTAATATGGAATCAAAATGCACTCACATGAAATTGTAGTTAATAGAGCCAAATGCAGAGCATGCAAACGTATTTCATGTGAGTGCATTTTGATTCCGTATTAATAAATGAGTGAAAAAGCAATAAAGAGAGCATTCGATTTTTCCATACTATTTTACATGCCACGGAGGTGATTCCCAGAGTGACCATCTATGTAAGGTGAAGAGTCTGAGATCATATTGATTTCTGAATACTGCTGACTGACTGGTCCCGTATTTGCTATCAGTGGAGAGTAGTCTGGATATCTAATGCTGATTGGCCCTGTAGGGTCTATGTTCTGAGGTGAGAGGCAGAGAATGTCAGGTGGTGGGAAGATATAAGCACCTTATTATACACCATGGTGGAGTTCATGCCAGCTTGTTGCTGGGGTCTCTGTTTCCATCACCTACAAAGAAGGACTTTTTCCCCCCTTTGTCTATCACCCTGCACCCTTCAGGACTTTTTCACATTTATGTGACTCATACAAATACAATGTATATTTCCATTACCATGTAAAGTGTAAACATAGGATTGTGCTGCATTTTATTTTTATATGTTTACAGGAGGTTTTATTGTGATTGCCCTTGAGTGTCCAGCTGCTAGTCCGTCATTTTTTACTTATAACATTTAGCGCTGAATATTATTTTCTTATTGATCTTCGATTAACTGATCGGGAATATAATGCTGTGAAATGCTCAGTATGTAATGCTCAGAAAAAAATATTAAATGCACACTTTTTTACTGCAAAAAATGTGCATTTATTATTTTTTCTTAAAGGTGATCATATCCTCTAATGGACCTGTAATCTATTTTTATTTTAATTGTTTCTTACTGTGTTTCTTACTGCCTTCTTGCAATGTCCAATGTGAGCTTCCAAACCTTTCCTTTTACTTTTCACTTAGCTGTGCACGTTAGTTGCAGTCATGTGCACTTCTCTATGTACACTACAAAGCCCATAGTCCATAGTTCCTAGTTCATCTCGGGAGCAAGCTATAGAGGTTGGCTACAGTCCTACATACAATGGGACCGTGAAGAATGAATGTAGGCAAAGTCTAACAGGAAGTCAGATCACAGCAACGGAAAAAAAAAGAATTTGGAGATTTGGCGGAGGCTGAAAGCGATAGAAGGTACTTTCTTGAGTTACTTGAATAGATTTTTTATTAAGCCAGAGTTTAGTGTCTCTAACAAAACATCCCAGCTCTTTTCCACTGCACTAGCCTGAAACTCCTTTTTCGAGACTCTGTGCTCCTGAACCTGTGAAATAAAAGAATAGTCAGCGCTAAACACCCTAATCATGTATAGCCACTAGCATAAAAAGCAATACTGTATACTAAATCCTTCAAATTAACAAATAAACATAATATGCAGCACTATAATGAATAGATATACGTGATGTAATGCAGTACAAAAATTGCCAAAGATATCAATCAAGTGCAGTCCAAAAAAATCCAAAACAAAAGTCCTCATGTGTATTACACACTAAAGTTTCAAATGAATAGTTTCTTTAGCGATCCAAATCATTGAGTAAAAAGGTTTGGGGATACTCCTCTTAAGTTCCAGCCAAGTGAATTCAAGGCTTACCAGAGATCCTGGCTACTCAATCAAGGGCAGCAAACACACATGAGTAGCACCAATCCCAAGAGGGTTGATGTTTCCACTTATCAGTCCCAGGCTCTATAGATCTAGAACTCCAGGTATAAAAGAAAAAAAACGTGTATTGTGTAAATATTGTTATGCATCAAAATGACAATCACTCCCAAGTGTATTAAATGTCACTCTGTGCCAGATAACGTGTGCAGCAATCACCAATCCCCGGTCTCCGCCCCCCACGCGGTGCGCACTCATGGCTATATGGGTCTTTTACAGCAATATAAGTGATGTAGATAATAACTGCAGGTATCAGTATAAACTTCCTCTGAATATCTCTCACTTTCTTCCAAGGGTAGTGCTCCATTTACATATCCCTGAACACCATAGGCAAAAGACAAGAAAGTGCCTTATAGTGCAGTGTGTATTGTTACCATGGATATACAGTTAAAAAGTAAGTTGCACAAACTCACGTCAGGTCACGCTAAAAGCTCCACCCCTGCTCCTGAACAGAATAGCAACCTGGCAGCTGCTTGGGCTGTCAGTTTAGGTTGAATTTTCAAGCCATCAGGAATCTCCCTAGATCACTGACAGTAATGATCACCCTACTGTAATGTAAGGATCTAATCTCCTCAATGAGAAATCGGCTTATTTTTGAATAAATTATATATTTGGAGGCAAGCTGAAAAATGAAATAAATGAGGTAATTACCCTCATTCTATATCCCAGTGGTGCTCAATTTATATTCTTTGGTAACATTCCAGTATGAACCTAATTCTCATTCATGACCTAAAGATAAAGCAAATCCAATGTAGAAGAGAAAAAGAGAAAGCACGGGGGGCACTAATAGAACTATAGGTCTATTAAAATAATTTAATAATACATAAAAAGCTACAGGGCTTTGAAGGTACCAAAACACCCATTTAGATTAAAGATCACAGTCTTTATTTAACAATTTAAAGCAAAGGATAAATTATTGTATGCTGTTCATTGTACAAACATATCAGAAATACATCCCTTTTGCATCTACAGTTTTCAAGTACAGGCGGTCCCCGGGTTACAAACAAGATTGGGTCTGTAGGTTTGTTCTTAAGTTGAATTTATATGTAAATTGGAACAGGTTCATTTTTTAAGTGTAGCTCCAGCCACAACAATCATTTTTACGTTTTTTGGATAGCATAGGGAAGGGTTAATACCTCTGTAATGTTTGTTTTGCTGTTTGTACCCCTGTTCCGACGATGTCACCTCATTTTCTGTTTGTGACAATTGGATTTTGAAAATTTTTGGGTTGTTGTGGAAAGAAGGATTGGTGATAAAGCTTCAGTGGAGACACCTTTTTCCTATCAGAACTCTTCCAGGAGTGAATTTCCCTTTCTAGAGGTAGATTTCCTCTCACTTCCTGTTGTCTACCTCCGTTCGTAAGTAGGAGCCGTTTGTAAGTCGGATGTTTGTAACCCAGGGACCACCTGTACATTAATATACCCATCATTAACTGGTACATATTTCCAAAGAGGATGCATATTGGGAAATCAAGCTACAATGCGGTTCTCGGGTCAGCTCCTGCTTTTTTATGGAGAGTATGGGGATAAAGAACTGTAATACAGATCATGAAATATTATAATAAACGTGTTTGGGAAAAATGTCTTTTACTTTTACAGAGGTGATTTACCAAAATCTGGTTATGACTAAGGCTCATGCCGAAACGCGTCAGTGTTTGCTTTTTATTGCTCATATGTAGCCAATAAATTTTGGTATCAAGGACTTTGAAGTTGCTGGCTCTTCTCTCTTATAGATTTACCAAAATTGATGTCTAGAACAGCAAATTAAAGACTCAATACAAAGTACAAAGTTAAAAGAATGGGCGTTCCTGGTCTCTAGTATATTGAACATGGAGGAGGGGCTCCATATGCCAGAAAATGCGGGCGTGAGGTCAACCAGGTCAACAACTAAAGTCAAAATAAAGATGAAGGAAGGGCTGAAGGATTTCATAATAACTGAAATATCCCAATAGCGTGAGAGAGAGAGTATATTACCGTACAGGTCACAAAAATTATATGTAAAAAATGGGCAGTGTTTGTTGGTGAACAAAAACAATAATAATATATATTTCATGTAACAGAATAGTGGGGAACTGTTAGTAAATGATAGAAATGAAGGCCCATACAACCAACCAGATCAATCACTATTGTACGTTTGCTCTCACACTTTCACAAACAGGTCAAACTAACCAGCATATTGCTGCTAAAAAAGGTATAACTAAATAAATAAATATTGGGGTAAATATGTGATCCTCATTTAAAGTTTTTTTCTCTTCCTCATCTCGATCTTTGAGGGATAGTATTGTCGTATTGATGTATAAAGTATTTAATTCTGTCTTTACAATTAAGTTTTCATAATGATTTTTTTTTGTGAATAAATATGATTACAATATGTTATGAATCACAATGATACGCTCTTCTACCTTTAGAAACAATCTCTACGGTTCCTTGAGTGTTAGCTGGTCCCGAAGAAGCGGTACTTCTGCAAAATGCGTAGACCTCTATCCTATATCTCGATCACATACTATGCAACTCCATGGTGGCTATATTTGGTAGAATCAATATGCAAGCTCATTGTTCATATTTTGTATGTTATAACACATTTTTATTGTCAAATAACCAATAAAATATTTTGTAGTTTATATATTCTTTTGTACTTGTGTGTATTTTGGAGGGGTATTTAAAGTCTTACTTGCCCTTTTTGTTCCCAATATATTTGAAACAAGGTTGATACCCTCCAACTGTAGACGACTTTGATCTATACTTTCCCCACACACATTCAAATAATCTTTGCTCACTATTTTAAATGGTAACCTTATTTTCCCCATTATATAATACACTGTATATTTCTGCCCAATATAATAATTTCTGGGCTCCCTATATGAAAAATCTTAGCACAAAGTATAAGACCTAAATACGCTGCCTACCATACAACTTACTTCTGCAGGATGATGTAATAATGTATATATATACACATGATGTCATCATGAGGCAAACAACATAAAACATAGTTGCACCATGCACACACCCGGAAACACTATTATACTATTATATTATTACCATGCCAGCATGTCACAATTGAAATTCATCCAAAAATGTATTAAACACTGCCATGGTTAAAAAAAAAAAAAAAAAGAGTAATTATTATAAAAAGCACAATTGTAATCCCATGCTGGGTAATTTATGCAGAGTTACATTCATAAATTAGGAAAACATCCAAACATTACATAGCATGTACCTAATAGCTACAAACTCTATCTTACCTCCCACATGTGAATGCCATCTCATTCAATTTGATGTTACCACCAAGCCACCAAAGAATGGAGTAAAGAAAATATCATGGATGTGTTCCTTGTGCTGATGCCTCTTCTGTTAGTTGTAGTCTTCAGGTACAAAGAGGGTTAATAGAACTAAAGGGGCCGTCACAGGCTCTTGTTATGGAAGGAGGAGGATTTCAACAAAAAGAAGAAGCATCAGCACAAGAGACATATCCTACTGACTGCAAGTTATGTTCCTTGTGCTGATTTTTCTGTTTTTTATTTTGGATGCACTTAAGCTTTAATACAGTACATTTAACCCAGTGTGTACTTTGCTGGTAACTCTTTAATATAAGTTGTAAACTAGATTTTGATGCTGTAAATAAATATCTATACGTGTATATATGCGCTAATGGATGTGGTAAGAAATTATAAATAAACTACATGAAATGGTGAATATTATACGTGAGGCTGCTGATCCTTTAAAAGGTGTAGTACCTTAAATTATATATATACAGGTCCCTCTCAAAAAATTTGCATATTGTGATAAAGTTCATTATTTTCTGTAATGTACTGATAAACATTAGACTTTCATATATTTTAGATTCATTACACACAACTGAAGTAGTGCAAGCCTTTTATTGTTTTAATATTGATGATTTTGGCATACAGCTCATGAAAAACCAAAATTCCTATCTCAAAAAGGTTCTCTAAACGAGCTATTAACCTAATCATCTGAATCAACTAATTGACTCTAAACATCTGCAAAAGATTCCTGAGGCCTTTAAAAACTCCCAGCCTGGTTCATTACTCAAAACCGCAATCATGGGTAAGACTGCCGACCTGACTGCTGTCCAGAAGGCCATCATTGACACCCTCAAGCAAGAGGGTAAGACACAGAAAGAAATTTCTGAACGAATAGGCTGTTTCCAGAGTGCTGTATCAAGGCACCTCAGTGGGAAGTCTATGGGAAGGAAAAAGTGTGGCAGAAAACGCTGCACAATGAGAAGAGGTGACCGGACCCTGAGGAAGATTGTGGAGAAGGACCGATTCCAGACCTTGGGGGACCTGCGGAAGCAGTGGACTGAGTCTGGAGTAGAAACATCTAGAGCCACCGTGTACAGGCGTGTGCAGGAAATGGGCTACAGGTGCCGTATTCCCCAGGTCAAGCCACTTTTGAACCAGAAACAGCGGCAGAAGCGCCTGACCTGGGCTACAGAGAAGCAGCACTGGACTGTTGCTCAGTGGTCCAAAGTACTTTTTTCGGATGAAAGCAAATTTTGCATGTCATTCGGAAATCAAGGTCCCAGACTCTGGAGGAAGACTGGGGAGAGGAAAATGCCAAAATGCCTGAAGTCCAGTGTCAAGTACCCACAGTCAGTGATGGTCTGGGGTGCCATGTCAGCTGCTGGTGTTGGTCCACTGTGTTTTATCAAGGGCAGGGTCAATGCAGCTAGCTATCAGGAGATTTTGGAGCACTTCATGCTTCCATTTGCTGAAAAGCTTTATGGAAAGCTTTATGGAGATGAAGATTTCATTTTTCAGCACGACCTGGCACCTGCTCACAGTGCCAAAACCACTGGTAAATGGTTTACTGACCATGTTATTACTGTGCTCAATTGGCCTGCCAACTCTCCTGACCTGAACCCCATAGAGAATCTGTGGGATGTTGTGAAGAGAAAGTTGAGAGACGCAAGACCCAACACTCTGGATGAGCTCAAGGCCGCTATCGAAGCATCCTGGGCCTCCATAACACCTCCGCAGTGCCACAGGCTGATTGCCTCCATGCCACGCCGCATTAAAGCAGTCATTTCTGCAAAAGGATTCCCGACCAAGTATTGAGTGCATAACTGAACAGAATTATTTGAAGGTTGACTTTTTTTGGATTAAAAACACTTTTTTTTTATTGGTCGGATGAAATATGCTAATTTTTTGAGATAGGAATTCTGGTTTTTCATGAGCTGTATGCCAAAATCATCAATATTAAAACAATAAAAGGCTTGCACTACTTCAGTTGTATGTAATGAATCTAAAATATATCAAAGTCTAATGTTTATCAGCACATTTTTTGAGAGGGACCTGTATATATATATATATATATGTATACACACATGTGTAAAAAGGGCGCTCCCACTAAACAGTAAATGCACATATATATATATATATATATATATATATATATATATATATATATATATACACACACAATATTAAAGTTCAAAAATCAATAGACGTCCATCATATTGGTGAAAATGATTGCTGTTCCATCATAATTAAAGTGCTGAAGTGCCAAATGCTGTAAACAAAATTGGTGCAGTCCGTGTTCTCCCCTCCTGTGTGCCCACTCACTCACCAGCTGCCATAGACTCCCATAACAGAAGTCATGCGCGCTTTGCAAAACATCGTAGATGCTAAAATTACTAATCCTCCAACGGAGCTCCTTCTTTGTGGATGCGGATTCCCGTCATGTACAGTATAATGCCAGAAGAGAGGAGGAATGTATAGTGTAATTCCATTTATTAACATAATATAAAATGATCCTAAAAAACATAGTATTGCACTCACTTTTGTAGAAGGAAAAACAAACATAAAAACTGGAAACTGGAAGTACGCCGCCACTTGCTTGACACCAGCCGGATCTGACATCACCACCCGCGGCCTCTGGCGCGTTTCGTCCCACCCATAGGACATTATTAAAAGCTATAGCCTTATAAAAGGATATAAAAATTATAACAAATATACAATTGTAACAATGTGCAAACACAATATTGGTGAATAATCCAAATGAAATAGAAAAGTGAATAAAATCCCATAGACCATCAATCAAAATTTCTCAATATTGCTAATAACAGAGGGATGACTAATCCAAACACATTTGATCTTCAATCCCTTCACCAAACAGGACCACCCGGTGTGCACAAGCGCTTACCAGAGAGCACAGACCCCTTGATTATAGGGGGTCACTTCTGGGACCAGGCGGAACGCATACTGGAACGCGGAAGCGGCGTCTGCCTCTGATGTCCACGGCTTGTGTTTATTGAATGCCCGCTGTTATTTGCTACCATGTAAGTGTATCTACCCTTATCTTAATAAACCTGTATAAACGTACTTCACCATACCAGCCCTTTTTGACATTTATCATTACTCTGAGGAGCGTTAAGGTGGCTGAGGAGTATGGAGCTAGTTTAAAAGACCCATCAGGTGGATATAAGGTGGATCTCTCTGTCGGGTGCAGATATTCTTTGGAACTTGGATCTTTATCCTGCATACAAACCCTGGTTGCACTGACCCCCTATAATCAAGGGGTCTGTGCTCTCTGGTAAGCGCTTGTGCACACCGGGTGGTCCTGTTTGGTGAAGGGATTGAAGATCAAATGTGTTTGGATTAGTCATCCCTCAGAGACTCTGTTATTAGCAATCTTGAGCAATTTTGATTGATGGTCTATGGGACTTTATTCACTTTTCTATTTCGTTTGGATTATTCACCATCACCAATATTGTGTTTGCACATTGTTGCAATTGTATATTTGTTATAATTTTTATGTCTTATTTATAGTTTATTTATATCACTAGTTTAGAGTGCATTATTAGGCGAGCGCAGCATTCTTATACTCAGGGCCGGGACAAGGGGTGGGCAGGAGGGACGGCTGCCCTGGGCACTATGGAATCAAAGTTGGGGGAGGGAATTTGGGGGGCATTGGGGGTAAGAATTGTTCTAGTAGGGAAAATGGGGGGAGGGCTGGTAGGAAAGGTAATTTTGGGGGGATTTGCGTTGGGCGGGGGATGGGGAGGAAGAATTGTGCTACTGGGGGTATTTGGGGGGTTTGTGCCAGAAGAGGTGACTTGGTAGAAGGGGGAGGACATTTCTGGTAGGGGAGGGATTTTTTCTTTTTTTTGGGGGGGGGGGGGGTTTGCTAGTAGGGATGATTGGGGTATTCATGCTGGGAAGGGAAATTCAGGGTGGGGGAGGGGGTGTGCTAGGAGGGGGGATTTGTGCTGGGAGGTGGAATTTGGAGTGGGGGGAGAGGATGTGTACTCGGCTGGGAAATTTGAGGAGTAGAGGATTTGTACTAAAAGGGGGGGGGGGGGGGATGTGCTGAGTGGATTTAGGGAGAGATAGGATTTGAGCCAAGGGGGGATGGGGGGGGGCAAAGATTTGTCCTGGGAGGGGGGATTTTACGAGGGGAGAAGATTTGTCCTGGGTGGAAGGGGAATTTATGGAGTAAGCATGCGGATTCAGTGCTCTATTTTTTTTTTGGGGGGGGGGGTTTGCTAACACATGATGCTTATACATCTTGTGGGGGGGGGGGGCGCAGTTTGGCATGTCCGCCCTGGGCTCTAGATGGCCTTGTCCCGGCACTGCTTATACTTCACAGTATACTTACTTTCACGGTTTTTACGGTTTTGTTGCAGCTCCCATTTTTGGTTTATTACACCTACTATATATTTGTGTTATTCATACATACATATATTCAATTGCACGTTTATTAATTTTTTTGGGTGCTGATTATTTATTTATTTATTCCGGATACTATTGGCGATTAAAACCAATATACTTTCCATTATAAAAGGATACAGCCTTTGATATTGTCCTGTGGGAGGGACAAAATGTGTCAGATGAATGCGGGTGGTGATGTCAGGTCCGGCTGGTGACACGCAAGTGGCGGCTTACTTCCAGTTTCCGGTTTTTATGCTTGTTTAACCTTGTACAAAAGTGAGTGCAATACTGTGTTTTTTAGTATTTTTTTTTTTATTAAACAAAATAAATAGAAGAAACACAAAGTGTTGTGGAGCACACTGTACATAACTAAAACCAACAAGGGAATTGCATGGAATGGATGGTGTGTATACAGATCATTGGAATGGTGTATTGATTAGACCATGGAGCACTTTTTGAAGCACTGGACACTTTATGTACACTATTTTGTCAAAAGTATTGGGGCACCTGCCTTTACATGCACATGAACTTTAATATGATCCCAGTCTTAGTCCGTAGGTTTCAATATTGAGTTGGCTCACCCTATGCAGCTATAACAGCTTGTCAGGAAAGAAGTCCGAGAAGAACTGGCAAATATGCCAATGCCCAATATGGCCACGCTAATTTGCACATGCGCATTAGAGAAAGCACGTACGCAAAGTGTGCTAATTACCAGTGTTCACTGGCCTATATAAAGACATCAGTGCCTATCATACATTGCTGGATTATCGCCAGCTTGTATCCTGTGTTCCTGTGCCTTGTGCTTCTGTTTGATTACCAGTTACCGACCCAGCTTACCCTTGACCTGCCCTAGCTTCTCTCCTGGCTCTAAAACCCGATTTGCTTCACGGACCTGCCTCTGCCATGGACCCTGGCTTGACCTCGACTACACTACCTGCCTCTGCTCCTGATTGACATTCAGTGTTTGACCCCAAGCCTGGCTTCTGACCTTGCTCTTGCTTACCCTACTGCCAAGACCCACCAGCATCAACAGAGAACCATTGGCTCTGACCAACTTCTCTACCGTGGGTGTCCTCGCATCTGGTTTCAGCAGGCAGCTTCTGTCACTACCATCAGAGGTACTGTGCACTCAGCCACAAGGGGAGCCCTCTCGTCACCTCAGCCTCCAGTCAGGTACGTGACACAGCTTCAACTCTTCTGGGAAGGCTGTCCACATGGTTAGGAGTGTGTCTATGGGAATGGTTGACCGTTCTTCCAAAAGCGCATTTGTGAGATCAGGCACTTTCATCTCAAAGGTGTTCTATCGGGTTGAGGAACCTGTGCAGGCCAGTCAAGTTCTTCCACCCGAAACTCGCTCATGCATGTCTTTATGGACCTTGCTTTGTGCACTGGTCCAAATCATTTGGTGGAGGAGGGATTATGGAGTGGGGTTGTTTTTCAGGGGTTGGGCTTGGCCTCTTAGTTCTAGAATAGGGGAACTCTTATATAAAGTCTGACACATGTACTTGCCTTAAAAGGCTCACTATAAGTCTATAAACATCCATTCATTATAATTAGAAGCACTGAAAATAAATTTACAATTCAAAAGGAGACTCCCACCCTCCCATATCTACAACTTTCATAAAGTGAAGGCCTACAGCAATAGAAAATACTGATTATTTATTGTAAGACTATCTATTAAAACATTTGACTGCCACGGACATATCTGGTACTTTTTTTTTAGAAATTATAAAGTATCAAATCAAACCACTGTAGTTGCACTCAAGATGGAAAGCAGTGGAAAATCTGTGAACTCCTATTATCCAATTATTATCCATTCTTCAGGACAATTTTTGAACCCAAGTGTTGAGCTTGGTAGGTATACCAACCTCCGTTGTGAAATAACAACAATAAAACAAAAGAAAACTAAAGAAGCATACACTCTGGCACACACAAAACGTACAAACATGTACAGTACATATGATTAGGGCCCACAAATTTTCATGTTATACTGCACGCATTTCCAAAGTGATGAGGACTAAAGATATTAAATGCATGGCCTCATAACAGTTTTCTTTGTTTTACGTTATCTTGTAAGTGCTCACAGTTTTAGATGTATTTTCAATTCAATAAATAAAAGAAAAATTGCCTTTTATTTATTTAATTAACATTTTGGAGAATTTTGAAGAATGTTTTGCATTTCTGTGCACTGGTAGCAGAAGGAGTGCATTTCTTACTAAGTGCCCATTCACACTATAGTCAGACATTGCATGTGATTCGCACCGCACTGCTATGCAAATCACATGCGATGTCTGTGCAATGTGAATTCAGCCATACAGATTGTATGGCTGAATTTGCATCGCATTTAAACAAAAGTCTTGCAGGACCCTTTTTTTAGTCCGCACCAGAATCGGATTGCATGGGTGTTCACACCTATGCGATCCGATTCCTGTCCGAATTGACAGTTCGCACTGCGATATGCGAACTGATCTGGGGGCGTCATTAACTTTGTATTGACACTCCCAGCAGTTTGCATATGGCAGTGTGAACTGCCTGCGAGTCGGGTGCGATACGGGGATACCTGCAGTGGATTTCCAGGGTTCCCACATCGCACCAATGTGAACTGGCACTTAAAGTAAACATTTCATAAATATTTTCATATTTTGTTGGACATAAAATCAAAATAACTGCTTTTATTCTATAGGTCCTCTGCTACCAGGGGAAAAAAAAAAACTGGATAGATCTTTAATGAAAAGTTCAGGAAGTCATGTCATTATATGAGAAAAATGGAAAATAATTACAATAAGTGAAAGGTTAATAATAGCTACACCAACAATGGGTTGAATTCTAAGAACCTCACCATCTAACAGTAGTAGTAAAAATCCCATCAGCAACATAATATATACAATATATATATAAAAAAAAATAGCCCAGTCAACAGCATATTATTTAAAGAATATTAATAGTAGCCCTTGCAGCAACATAATAATATTAGTCCCACCTTCATCAAATAAAAACAATAATAAAAGTCCCTGTGGCAACAAATATGAATACTATCTCACACACACAATATTAATATTAACACTGATAATAATAACAACATTTTCAATTTTCGCCAAATGTGTGCCGTTTTTGTATGATTTTCGTACAAGAAAAATTAGAAATGAAAGCCTACGCATGATCAGAAACAATAAACAACAAAAAACCCCTTTGTTGTACGAGAAATTTTGTACGCATTTTCATCAGTTCCAATTTGCTGTGAAACAACGAGGAAAATCGGACAATGGTTCGCCCCAATTTTCTTATAATGTGTATCCAACCTTAGAATAATATAAGCCTACCAGCATCAAATAACAACAATAATAATAATAATAATAACAAGCATCATCGAAATTGTGATAGTTTTACAAACCACAGTAATATCCTTACCAGCTGCACAATTAATAGTGAAAAAATAATAACACCATTATTATTATTAATAATAGAAATAATAATAATAAAGGCACCACAATAAATAATAATGAACACCACTATCATCATAGCTCCCCAGTGGTACATTTTAAAATAACTGTAACAGTTTCACCCACATTACATAAACTTCAATGTTTATTATCATTAATAGTATTTTTATAACGATAATGATAATAATAATTATAATAATCATAATAGCAACAGCAGCTGCCATGATAAGCAGCAAATAATAATAATAGCCAAATAATAATAGTCAATAATAATAATAGCCAAATAATATTAAGAATACAAATAATAATAGATACATTAGATCACTATAATAACACAAAGATAGTCCTTCAAGCAGAATATAATAATAATAATAATAAAACTCTATCAACAAAACATAATATGAATAATTTTTATCATAATCATCAGTATCGATCATCATAATCTTAAAATAAAAATAATAGTAATAATAATAATAACAACTTCAAAAATAATAACAGCCTAGCCAACTGCACATTTCATAAAAACAATATTTAGGACTTAATAATATAAAAAAATCTATCTTCCAAGAGAAATAATAATAAAAATAATAATAATAATAGTAATAATAATATATTAAATAGGTTGGCAGGGCCCTTTAATTCACTAAAAAAATAGACACTACTAGACATAGATGCTACACTTTTTTTTACATGCATTGTCGTCTGCTGTAATTTAAAGTGCCATTTACAATAAGTAGCACCACAACTCAGTATGCTGCAGTTTGTGTGTTTAAAAATAAAAAATAAAAAAGATCTGCATGCATCCGTTTGAATGGGCTCTTAATCTATTTGTCAATATTGATTTTTCCACAGGTTCACTGTAATGCTGCAAAATGTAATGATATCCAACAATTCCATGGAAAAAAAGCCTTGGGCATCCACAAAATATAATGTATTAATTAATAATATGAAGTCATACTTCAATCCCACACAATGAAAATATCTGAAATTGCCAACTTGGATAAATGTATTTACATGTATAGCTTCAAAATATGTGAGCCATTGTTAGTACCTCACATGCCTTATAGGGCAACTCTGTTTCTAGACAATTCTAAGACTGCAAAATTACCATATCAATCATGCTTGTCTAATCCTCCAATTACATTTGTAAATAAACTCATTTTTATAATGGTCTATAAATGTCTAGGTTTACACTCAAAGGCACATCATTATTTTAGACAAATTATTTTTGTATTCCAATAGGAAATAATCAAAGGAACAATTATTCCCTTATATTGCACCCAACTGCATCCCAGTTCCCTTATATTGCACCTTAATCATTATACGGGTTATTCGGGTTAAAGGGCACGACATTGAATATCAGACAGAGCAGACTCTAAATTGCAAACATTACAGAAATTGGACATGTTCAGTTCGGGAAAAAAATGGCATGAAGACAACTTTTTAATGAACATTTTGAAACATATTGCAGACCAGTAAAAATATTTGGCAAATTATTTTTTATCCCAAGGACTGTACAAAGTGAACATCAGTTGTGTATGCCAGAAAAACAAGCAGATGGGGTTATTTGAACCCTTCCCTACTCATTGTAAAACTACCAAAAATTCTCTTCTTTTGGCATTAACCACTTAAGCCCCGGAAGATTTTACCCCCATTCCGACCAGGGTTTTTTTTTACTTTAACGGACAATTGCGCGGTCGTGCAAAGCTGTACCTAAACGAATTTGATGTCCTTTTTTTCCCACAAACAGAGCTTTCTTTTGGTGGTATTTGATCACCTGTGCAATTTTTTGATCATGCGCTATAAACAAAAAAAGAGCGTCAATTTTGCAAAAATAACAATATTTTTCACATTTTTTTTATATGAAATTCCCCCCCAAAAAAAAGTAAAAATCAACATTTTTTAACATTTTCGGCCAATTTGTTTTATGCTACATATGTTTGGTAAAGAAAATCGCAAAAAGCATATTTTGATTGGTTTGCGCAAAAGTTATCGCGTTTACTAACAAAGGGAAAGATTTTTGTAATTTTTGTTGTTTTTTTTAACGCGTAATGGCGGCGATCTGCGATTTTTTTTGTGGTACTGCGACATTGCGGCAGACAGATCGGACCCTTGACTGACATTTTTGACACTTTTGGGGTTACCAGTGACATTTCTACAGTAATCAGTGCTATACATATGCACTGTTACTGTAAAATTACACTGGCAGTGAAGGGGTTAACTTTTTTTGAGAGGGAGGGGCTGTGAGTGTCCCTAGGGGCGTGATTCTAACTGTGATTGGCTGTGGCTTGAGCTGTAGGAACAGTGATCAACGGTCCTACATAGTAGAACCGTATGATCACTGTTTCTACACAGGGGAGAATGACAGGCGGCTTGTTTACATCAGCCGCTTGACTTTCTCCCTCTGCACCGACGATCGCCGAGTGACCGGCGGACATCGGGTCCGCTGGTCACACGCGCGGGGGGGTCCGTGACCGCGTGGGAGCGCGCCTCCGGGGGCGTGCGCTCGCTCCCTAGACCCTCACAGGCTAGCGACGTCGCTCTGCCTGTGAGGGGCTGACCGCCGCAGTAAATAGTCGTGTGGCTGTCGGCAAGCGGTTAAATTGCCATTTAATGGCAAAAACAAGATTTAAAAAAAGAAAAAACTTCTAATAATTAAAGTTATTATCACTAAGCTATTCTGTTAGCTATACATTTAAAAGTGTAGAATACTTGCAGTGGATTTGCAGAGGAGAAACGGCAGGTTTTCAATACACAGGCCACCAAATAGACAGGTATATAAATGCTCTTTTTATCAGGTAAACTCTTAAAAAAACATTTTGGTTGAGGTCTCTATTAGGTCAATAAGTAAGTTGAATTGATGCAGTAAAGCAGTGCAGTGATTCCTCATCAGCCCCCCCCCCCCCCCCAAAAAAAAAAAAAAAAAAAAAATTCCTAAAAATAACAATTCCTTTAAAGTATATATATATATCCTTTTGTTAAAGTTTGGGACAGAGTAAGCAATGGTTAGAAACGCTGATCAAGTTGTTTTTTCAGTGTCCCATTGAGGCGGTTTTTCCTCACTTCTTGTCCTGGACATACAAAGTGAAGCAAGAGCTAATAGCTTCCAAATGAGTGGAAATCCCCTTTAGACAGTTGTCCCAGGAACACATGTCCTCATTGGAGGATTTACCCTCCAATCCTGTTCTGGTAACAACTCAAAGTTTTGGAATTTCCCATCACAATCGATCCATGTGAGAATGGTCATCAGGACAAATACAGAGGATAAACCTCCCTAGCAATAAAAAACAATTAATAAATCGACAGATAATAGACAAATAAAACCAGGACAGGGGTTCAAACCATTCCCTATGCTATCCAAAACTATCAATGGCATTGCAATGCAATTAATCATGAAAAGTGCATTGCAGCAAAGTGTGATTTGGTTCTAAAAGTGACCCTGTCCCTATAGGAAAACCATACGTGAAAAGAATAAATACAGTATGATTAATAAAGTGCAAGTGTTGTTGGTATGTCGGCGCTACCACAGTGTGCAAAGGATTGTTAAAATATATCTGTGCTGTCCAAATAATGACAGGTGGATAACATAAAATGTCATAAAAATGTCATAAAAATCAAAAAAGTGCACTATGCGTTTTTATCCACATAGAGGAGACAGGTGAATAGCATAAAATGTCATAAAAACATAGAAGTGCACTGTGCGTTTATATCGTGTGGACCTATAGGGGGCCGAGGTGCCACAACATGAAGTGCTATGTGCTGAGATACAAACAAAGTTTAGCAGATTCTGTTGATTATACCAATTGAATTTTGTAGAAGATTGTGCCAGTGAATTCGTGGGAGATGAGTGCTCACAAGATATATCATGCAAAAATATCCGGTGCTGTTACCCGTGGCCCCCCACTAGGTAAAAGCACTTACCACACAGCTAGTATAGGGGTAAGAACTGCACGTAAATCCTTGGTCCCACTTAGAATCACCATAGGCACTGCAAATATAAAATAGCTTCCATTGCGTACTGTATGATAACCTTTTCAGTGGCCCTTGTATTGAAATGCCACGGCTTCGCTGCTCCCTGGTCACTCTGTGCAGGGCTGCTGATAGAAATCACGGGGCCCCGTACAGTCTATCTGGCAGGGCCCCCCTCGAAAATATCAAAACAAAATTTTCACTAAAAAATATACTAAAATCGTTCTTAGAGGAAACAAAGATAACAAAAGAAGCTGTGTGAATTAGCCTTTTTTTTTTATTGTTTTATACATTTTTGAAAAAAAAAATGTATAATTAAAAAAATGTTTAAATGTTTTAAAATTATTTTATTTGACATTTTTTTAATTATTTTTTATTACAATTTGTTATTATTTTATTAATTTTTTTACGGGACAGGGAAGCCAGCAGCTTCCACGGGGGGCCCTGTGTCTGTGTCTCACCCGGCAGCAGCTGAAAGCCGGCAGGAGAGAAATTGGTTTTCAGCTGCTGCAGAGAGCTGCACGGGGCATCCTGTGATTGCCCCTCTGTCGGACCGCACTGATTCCCTCTGCTGTTCAGGCCCCCCTGTATGCCCGGGCCCCCTACAGGAGGACTAGTGGTCCCCCCCCCCCTATCAGCAGCCCTGACTCCGTGTATTCCACTCTTCCAGGTGTGTAGAATACCTGCTCCTCTTTAGCATACAGTAGTCCCTCCTGAAGGCTTGTATGTCACTAAAGAGCATGTGAGCCAATGGAAAGAACCACAACATGGGTCAAGGGGAACATAGATTTGATCCACACTAACTCTACGTTCAAACCTATGCATTTATTAGTGTGGTTTGCAGTTTGCAGAAACCCATTACAGTCCATTTAACATGGTTTCCTATGGTACACATTCACATCTATGCGTTATGCCGGTACATTTTTGGAAAGGGTCAGGCTCTTTTTTCCCGCAGCAGATTGCATTTTGCATGTAATAGACTTCAATGGGCCCGCACCAAAAACGCAAGTGTTGCGTTTTCGATGCGTTTTTATATCAGTTTTGCATGTTGCGTTTTGCGTTGTTTTCTTTAACACACTGTGTATAGCTAGTTGTTAAGGAGCAGGCCGGGAAGGCGGCTGCTGTGTTCTTAACAACCAATGAGTCATAAGCTGTCAGCGCGGTTCCCTGACAGCTAAATGAAAAAAAAAAAAAATAGCTGGCATAAAAAAAAAAAAAAGAAATTAGGAAAAAAAACAAACAAAAAAAAAAAAACGACGTGGCCTCCCCCCAATCCATATGGAACCCCACGCCAAGATGTAAAAAAAATGGCGTGGGGTCCCCCCAAAATTCATACCAGACCCTTATCCGAGCATACAGCTGGACAGGTCAGGAAGGGGAGGGGACAAGAAAGAACCATACCAGGCCACATGCCCTCAACATGGGGGGGACTGCTTTCAGGCAGGGGGGCTCTGCCCCCCCCATCCCAAATCACCATGTCCCCATGTTGATGAGGACAAGGGCCTCTTCCCTATAACCCTGGGCTGTGGTTGTGGGGGTCTGTGGGTGGGGGGGGGCTTATCGGAATCTGAAGCCCCCTTTAAAAAGAGGCAACCAGATCCCAGCCTCCCCATGTTACATAGTTACATAGTTAGTGAGGCTGAAAAAAGACACCAGTCCATCCAGTTCAACCTATGATGTATGTGTGTGTGTTTATGTCACTAGTACCTCAAATACTCCTGTATGTTGTGGTTGTTAAGGTGCCCATCTAATAGTTTTTTGAAACTATCGATGCTCCCTGCTGATACAACTGCTTGTGGAAGAGAATTCCACATCCTTACCACTCTGACGGTATAGAACCCTTTATGCAGTTTAAGGTTAAACCACTTCTCTTCCAATTTTAGCGACCGGCCATGAGTCCTTTTGTATTCCCTGAATAGTTTGTTCCCTATGCCCTAACAAATATTTACCAAAAAAGTGCAAAAGAAAAAAAAAATGCATGCAAAAATGCGGGTTTAAAAACGCAAAACGCCCCGGAAAAAGAGCAAGAGCAGTCACATAGATGTGAACCTAGACTAAATGTTGAACACTTGCAGCTACTGAGAAGCAGTGAAGCAGATATAATTTAACAGGTGGGCCTATGGAATGGTAAATTTATTCACTCTTGGATTACAGGTATGTTATTGTATGTAAGTGACCTGGGAGTGACAGGGTCACTTTAAGGCTCAGCTCCAGCCAAAACCTTATTTTGCCTTTAGTGTGTTCCATTGTGGTAAAATTGCCCATGTCCTATCACAAAAGTGTTTATCCTTTTCCATTCATGTTTTTGGACAGCTTTGTTCTTCGCTGTCTCAGCTGCCAGAAGTTTACTGTGATATCATATCAGTCTTCCTGGAAGCCGTAGGACTCTTTCAGATTGGGTTGCTCCACTGGATTCAGCAAGGGATCCGTGAGTGGATCCCCGCTTAGCCAGAGCTGAATGGAACAAATGGCAGTGATTTGATATAAGTGCCAATTCAGTTTATGTCTGGTGGACATGGGCAAATCTGTGACAGCTCTATGGGCAGCTGGATGTAAATGGATTCCATTGTCCCTTTACATCAGGCTACCTCCAATCCGGCACATTTTCTGTTTAACCCCTTCCCGCCCACAGTACGCATACATGCAGTCTCACTAAACTAGGCTTTTTTCTATGGGGCCGAATATATGCATATCTGTCTTTGTACTGAGAGCGCGCTGCAAATCGACTTGGCTCTCCTTGGGAACCCCCGGGTCCCGTACTAATAATCAGGACCGGAACTCCCGGTTCCGGGTTACTTGATCACTGTGATAACCTCTGGTTTGATATCACAGTGATCAGTCGCTGTGCAGCCCGCCCCCAGTGTTTTCTTTCTCTGTGAATAAAGGAAGAGATGTGAATAAAGGAAGAGAAAGACAAAAAATAACTAAAAGTGTGTATAAAATAATGAAATAAAATAAAAGGAAAAACAAAGAAAAAATAGCTGGATCAAAGTTTGATCTAAGTCAACCTTAAGGTTAGTGTTTGGGTCAAGAAAGGATCAAAGGTCATGGTCAGTATATTTTGGGCAGGATTTTTTTACTTTTTAAAAAGCATGTTTTAAATTAGTGTCAGTATCAGTATGTTTTAGGGTGTTTTCACACTTGGTGCGATTGCCTGGTCCGACCCTGAGTTTGATTGCTCCCCTCTTCCCCTGCCCCCTGATGGACTGTGTTCACATTTTATTTTTGTATCCGAACCGCGGTACACTTGTGTCATCAAGCTGCAGCCGGCGCATACTCATGTTGCTTGGCAACCGCTGTAAAAGAGAAGGTGCCAGAATGTATAGAATGGCTGACTTTGGTACCATTGCGTTCTCATCAGCAGCGAACCGTACTGGAGTTCACATGAACCGTACTCCAGACCACCCTTTTTAAGTGGACTCGGGTACGGTTCACGGGTGCGCACCCGAGTTCAAAGACCGTGTTCACATCATCAAAAAGAACCGAATTCTGACGTCAATCTAATCCGGCTGCACACCAAAAGTGCTAGTGTGAAAACGCCCTTAGATAGGAAAAAAAGAAAAATTTGCATTATTGATTCTGGGCTGTACTATGGGTACAAATAACAACTAACATACACATATATGGTATTGCTATGATTGTCGGGAACAGTAGACTTTATTTTGGGTTGTTCTTTGGTGGAAGATTATGGTAGCAGCAACAAATATACAGCTAAATTTTAAAAAAAGTATTTTTTTACTATTTTGGCTTTATCTTTGATAAATTTTTTTTTTTTTTTTTTTAATCAGGAGATATCCATTATTTATGGTACAAATAACAACTAACATACACATATCAGGTTTTGCTATGATCGTTGGGAACAGGAGAATGTATTTTGGGTTATTTGGTGGTAGGTTATGGTAGCAGCAAGAATTATACAGCTAAATAAAAAAAAAACAATTTTTTTACTGTTTTGAGTTTTCCTTTGATAAAAAAAATAAAAATAAAAAGAAAATCAGGAGATATCCATTACTATTTACCACAAAATGAAAGCCCACTTTGTCCTGAAAAAACAAGGTATAATCCACCTGGATGCACAGAGTAGTTGTGATGATATGTGAAAGTTGCAAAATTGTGTTCAGGCATTAACATTTGTTTTACCATCAGGCACGAAGGGGTCAAAACTGAAAAGATCCACCTGAAAAACAGACAGATCAACCTGATCAGAATGCCCTTGTCATAGGGCAATCAGGGTCCTTTCACACTTGCTTTCAGCACAGCAGACTCCATTTTGCTCATTAGGGATCGATCCACCGGTCCCCGCTGAGCAGGCGGATGACAGGCCGCTTACTTTGCAGAGACACACCTGTCAGATCCTGCTCTCCTATATGGGGAGATTGGATGAAAATGGACCGCCTGCCTGTTTTCATCCGATCCTATCTGATCCGATCCTCCAGATGGATGGAAAGTAGGGTTTCCATCCATCTGGATTTTATGGACAGGATCAGATTGGAGAGCAGTGGGTGTCAGCGGACATGTCACCGCTGACGTCCGCTGCTCCATAGAGGTGCATGGAGCATCTGATCAGATGCGCCTGAAAAACTGGCAGGTGGACCTGATCAGAAAGCCTGTGTGAAAGGGGCCTTTGGCTACATTAACATGGCAGTTTTGAAAATGCCAGGGGTTGCCACCATCAAAACTCAGTATTTTCTTGCCAGTGGTTGTAAACCCTGCCTGCACACACTGCAGCTGTCAGATTTGTACAAATTTATGGCGCTGACTGCATCTAAACGCTCTTCAGTGTGGTTACATGTGAATAGAGCAGTGGTTCTCAACCAGTGTTCTGTGGAACCCTAGGGTTCCTCCAGAGGTTGCTAGGGGTTCCTTGACCAATGAGCAAGTTCTGCCTCTCAGATAAGTTCCCCTGACACCATTGATCTTTTTAGCTATCGGGAAGAAGGTAATTCTTCCAAATGTCCACAAGTATAAGGAGCATTTATCCCGCTGACCTTTACACTAATGTGCCACGAGTTGTAAATATAGTCATTTTTAGCAGGGGTTCCATGAGACCTGAAAATTATTTCAAGGGTTCCTCTGTGTTGAAAAGGTTGAGAAAGGCTGGAATAAAGCCTCCAACTGACCTCGATTTTAGCCAGTGTGTGTCCAGAGTCAGTTTTTTTGCAAAGTTTTGGCCGCACAGAAATTTCCGCAGCCAATTGCCCAGATTGGAAGTGGTCATGGCTCAATATTGCTGCATCCAGAGGCAGAACTTTGCTGCTCTTCTAAATACAACAAACCATCTGCTGCTAAACTGCCGTATGAATTTAGCCATAGAAATAGATGTCAGATGTCTGTCTTTAGAAATCAAAGGTGAGATAGTAATATAATATTTCACAATTGACACCTACATTTTAATCAGGCATAGATTTATTTCATGGGTGCGCAGCATCTTGTGCCCTAAGGAGGTAGTTTGAAAGATGAAGAAATAATGTCTACATGTAAGCCGCTTGTATGAACATGTTTATCACTCAGGGGATGAGTCACCCTGCTTGATGCGCCATTGCTAATGACAGAACCACCTTCAAGGAGCAATCACATTCTTAGGAACTGAAAACTGTTTGATCATCCTTCTTCTCCTGATCTTGTGATTCTAAGTGCAGTACATATTACAAGAAAGGAAAACTATTTTATTATATAGAAGTTGTGCTGAGGACAAGCCTGAACCTGTGTAGAGAACCCAATTCAACAGCTGCTCATTAAATTCCCTGTTTCCTAGTCAATAAGCTATATGCCACCAGCTGTTTCCATTTCGACACCGAAAAGTAAAAGGAATGAATTGTGTTACAAAATAACATTAAGTAAATGTTAGAATGAGCAGAAGATGCTAGAATGGCTGAGAAATGACTAATTGTTTTCTAAGAGAGAATCCTGTAACTTAGATCCATTTATAAACCAGCTTTAATGCTGGAGTAATGGAAGCTTTATAGTTTTCAGGCTCTATAATGAAGCAAATACCATTCTGTGAAATGTGTTTCCCATAATGGATTAAAAGATACTCAACCATTTGTCTGACTGAGGGCAAGGTCAGAGGAGTGCCAGTGGACAGCAACTTACTTCAACATAATAAAACTGAATTCTAGGAAAAGTTTAAAATTATCTTTGGAGTTCCTTATTTTGGCTATGGTGGAGGATAGAATAACCAGCTATATTCACTAAGGCCCCTTTCACACGGGGCGGACTCCGCCCATGGATCCGCCTGCTCAGCATGGGATCTCTCCGCTGAGCAGGCGGATGATAGGTCTTGTCCACTGTCCATGCAGAGCGGACACAGACACAGGCCACTGTTCTCTATGGAGCAGTCAGATGGAAATGGACTGCCTGTCGGCTTCTATCCCACTGTCATCCGATCTGATCTGCCAAATGGATGGGGAATGGATCCCCATCCATCTGTTTTTAGCAGATAGGATTGGATCGGATATCAGCGGGTGTCAACGGACACCACTGACATCCGCCGCTCCATAGAGAGCAATGGAGGTTCCAAACAGATCCACCTGAAAAACGGACAGGTGAACCTGATTGGAACATTTGTGTGAAAGGGGCCCTACACTTCACTCCCCTGACAGCTGGCACTCTGTGATGCTGTTATAATAGTCCTCGCCATCCTTACATATGATGTAAAACTACTGGTTTGTGATGTCATCAAAGTGGACCTGTCAGACGCTGGAAGGAATTATGTGGGAGCTGGGAATAAGATAACTGCTCACTCTTAGCCCCTAGAATAAACAATAATGCAGTGCAGGTGAGTGGGCATTTGTTCAGCTGCTCTTTAAGATTGGACAGTTTTACCCTCTTCCTGCCCATGCCATTTTCCAGTTTTCAGCACTGCCACAGTTTAAATTAAATTTACTCAGTCATGCAACATCGTACCCAAATTAAATTTATATATATATATATATGTATATATATATATATATTTTTTTTTTTTTTTTTTAAGGCAGACAAAGGTTTCTTTTGGTGGTAATTAATCAATACTTACTTTTTATTTTTTTGCTATATAAAGAAAAAAGACTGAACATTTTGAAAAAAAAAAAAAAAACAGTAAGTCCTAGTTTTTGTTATAACATTTTGCAAATAAATAAAATGTCTTCATAAATTTAGACCAAAATGTATTTTGCTACATTTCTTTGGTAAAAATAACCCAAATCAGTGTATATTATTTAGTTTGTGTGTATGTCTACAAGTTATAGTATATATACTGCATTTGAAAGTCATTCAGGCCGGATGTTTTGACTGCCGGTCTCATTTCCTGAGGTCCTAAAGTGCTAGCACAGTACAACACCCCCAAATAACCCCTTTTTGGAAAGTAGACTTTCTAAGGTATTTAGTAAGAGCCTTAGTAAGTTTTTTGAAGTTGTAATTTTCTGTCACAATTTTTTGGGAAATGAAGAACTTAAATACATTTTTTTTGTTGTTGTTATTTCTCACGCACAACATAGGCATACTTACAATTACACCTCAAAACAGATTCTGCTACACCTCCCAAGTATGAGGATACCATATGTGGAAGGGCTCTTTCAGACGGCCGCTCCGCTGTTCTTGTCCGCTGCGGGACTTTTTTTTTTTTTTTTTCACGGAGCGGATGACATTTGTGTCAGCCGCTCCGTATGCCCACATAACATCCCATCCGTTTGCGGATGATATGCGGACATAATGTAAGTCTATGGGCATTGCGGATGTCAGCGGATGACACCGCTGACATCCGATTTTCCTTCCTTTCCGTTTTTTACACGGAGGAAAAATAGGGTTCTGTTCCGTTCCAAAAAACGGAACAGAACTGAAAGGAAGAAAATCGGATGTCAGCGGATGGTATTCCGCTGACATCCGCAATGCCATTGACTTACATTATGTCCGCAAATCATCCGCAAAAAAAATAGGATGATTTGCGGACAAGCGGAGCGGCCTTGTGAAAGAGCCCTAAGGCTTCTTTCACACGGCTACTCAGTTTTTTTCCTCCGCTGCGGCACTTTTTTTTTTCACGGACACGGATGACACTTGGGGGATTGCGGATGTCAGCGGATGACACCGCTGACATACGATTTTGCTTCCTTTCCGTTTTTTAAACGGAAGAAAAATAGGGTTCTGTTCCATTCCAAAAAACGGAACAGAGCTGAAAGGACACAAACCGGATGTCAGCGGATGGTCATCCGCTGACATCCACAATCCCATTGACATGCATTATGTCCGTATATCACCCGCAAACGGATGGGGTGATATACGGACATATGGAACGCCCGTGTGAAAGAGCCCTTAGACCTTTTCACAGACAAGATGCATAGAGGGACCCAAAATCCAGAGAGCACCTTTGGTCTTTCAAGGAGCATTAGTTATTTGTCTAATTTCCTTGGCTTCCTATCACATTTCTTGAGTCCCTGAAGTGCCAGGACCCACAAAATGACCACATTTAGAGAGTAAACACCTCCAGGTAATTTTTAAGAGGCATATTATCTTTAAAGACTTCATTTTTTTCCCAAACGTTTTTGGAAAATGCTGAAAGAAAATAAATATTGTTTTTTAAACAAAGTTGTCAGTTTAACCACTTAGGCTCGGTTTCCACTAGTGCGGCTACGAAGTCGTGCTACTTCTAGCGCGACTTCGTAGCTAAAGTTGTTTGCGGCTTTCAGTGAGACTTGTCCCTCATTATAGAGGGAAGTCGCACTAAAGACGGCTCAAAAGTAGTGCACGAACTACTTTTGAAGTCGCCGCAACTCAAGTCGCGGCAGTGGAAACGGGCCAGATATAAATCATTGGCTTTTGACTTGCTGTGCGACTTGACATGTGTCAAGTCGCACAGCAAGTCGCACTAGAGGAAACCGAGCCTTAAGGACAAGGCCTATTTCTGACACTTGTTGTTCCAAGTTAAAATCAGTAATTTTTGCTAGAAAATGACTTAGAATCCCCAAACATTATATATTTTTTTAGCATAGGCCCTAGAGAATAAAATGGAGATTGTTGCAATACTTTATTTTTGCTAATTTTTTTTTTGTCTTATTTTACCTATTATTTTTGCACTGTCCCTTTAAAATTTTTTTTAATAATCACTTTTATTCATCTTACAAGGGATGTAAACATCCCTTGTAATAGAAATAAGCATGACAGGTCCTCTTTAATGAGAGATCTGGAATCAAAAAGACCTCAGAGCTCACATCTAAGCAAAAAAAAGAAAAAAAAATGTAATTATTTAAAGTAAAAAAAAAAAAAAAAAAGGCCCTTTAAAGCTGTTGGGCGGAAGCGACGTTCTCAAAGGGCAAAGAGTGTAGTGGGGGCCATCTTGCCCTCACTCGACTTCTTGCCCAGGACTGCAACGGACCGGATCATTTTCCCCGAAACCGGCTCCGCCCATTAAAGTGATCCCGCGGCGAATCCACTGCTGGGATCACTTTTATCTGAAAGAGGACTGCCGGCCGCGTAGAGAAATACCAGGGTTATGGCAGCTATCTACCTACTGGTACATGGCTCCTCTTAGGAATGCCATGTTCACTGGTCAGGAAGTACAGGAAGGTGAAGGAAAGAAGAACAAAAGACTTCCTATGGTTCCAGTAATGCAGTTGGCTGCAGGTGATGGCTGGGACTGGAGTATTGCAGGAACTTAGTCAGTCAAACAAGTAGATGGGTTTGTTCAGGCGGCAGCCAAAGACATTGTCAGCAAACAGGCAAAAGATTGGTTCAGGCAGCAAGCAGAAATGTGGCCAATAAAAGGTCAGGTTCAGTATAGGTGGCAGACAGAGGCAACACTGCTCTGGTGTGGTGGTGATCAGGAATACTGTTGCTGGCTGCACTGATCTGGAGACAGTGGGACTTGTGTAGCGGTGTTTAGGAACACTACTGCTGGCTTATACTGGTCTGGTGACACTGGGAACTACTGTGGCAGAAATCAGAAACACTGTCGCTGTCACTGGCTTACACTGATCTGGTGACGCTGGGACTTGTGTGGTGACAATCAGGGACACTATTGCTGGCATACACTGGTCTGGTGACACTGGGATGGTGTGGAAGGGATCAGGAAAACAATTGCTGGATGCACTGGCCTGGTGTGGTGGCAATCAGGAACACTTATTCTAGCAACACTGGTCTGACACTGACTGGCTGACCAGGGACACTATTGCATTATTAGAGCTTATTCACAAATGAGGTTAGGGGAGAGAGGGTTATACAATTTTGTGGTTCAGCCGTGGTTTACCACTCCTAAACAGCTACCACCTTTAGCTGCAGAGGCAGAAGCAGAGGCTGTACACTGCTGCTGTGATGCTTTGCTGCTGTGGCAGAAATTATACCCTCCCTATGCCCACTGATCTGACCCATTCAAGCGAATCAGGGCGCTTGTGCAGGGTCCAAGGGGATAGGGCGGGTGGTAAGGAGGTGATACAATGCTTCCTCACTACCTGTTAAACGTTCTCTAAAGAACAATCCAAACATGTGAATGAGTCCCTATGGTGACACTATGACTGGTGTAGTGGTAATCAGGGACACTAGGAGTGGTATGGTGGTAATCAGTGGTACCGTCACTGATGTAGCAGTGATTAGGGACACTGATTGTTGTGGCGGTGATCTAGGACACCAACTGGCAGTGATTAGGGACACTGACTGGCAGTGATTAGGAACACTGACTTGCAGTGATCAGGGGCACTGGTCTGCTGACATTGTACAGCTGTGGGGGTGATCAGAGACTGGTGGCATTGACATATGGTGATATCAAAGCAGCCATCCATTTTATATGATCACTGCCACAGCAATACAATGTCACCATACAACTTTATTTTTACATTTTTTTTTCACCATAGTGACACTGTATTGCTTTGGGGTGGTTTGTTTTTTCCACACTATGATTGCTTACAATGTTCATGATGACAGCAGTAAGTCATCAATTCCCTAGCACCATTCAAAGACTGCATTTGTGCAGTTTTTGTTTACTGTTGTGATCACTTTGATTAGTCACAGCAATCACATGGTACAGAGCCAGTTTTGCTGTGACAAGTCACAGCAATCACAGAAGTAAACAATGGCTGCATAAATGAAAGCCTTTGTTTACTACCAGTGCTGTGATTGGTCATATTGATTACATGGTACAGGGCCAATTTCACCTTGATCTGTAAACCATTGTATCCAAAGGACACAACTATTACAAGTCACGCTGCTGCACACCCCTGAGGGGGCATGCGAGCGTCTAGAGTAAGCAGATGTACATATGGGCACGTCCTTGCAGAGCGGCGCTTGCCCTACTCAGCTGTATATGTATAGTGGCCACACAGGAACAGTTAAACTCTGTGCCCCTACCCCCTACAGTTTATGGTTTACCTCAGGTATGAAGCCTCCAGGTGTGCTATGAGGAGCAGCGCTGTCATCCTTCACATAAAGAAGAGGTGTTCTGTAGTCCACAAAGGTGAACTGAACAGGGCTAATAATAGTGCTTGAGATAATATTGCAGAGACCACAGAATAGTTAACAGATCAAACTGGAGCAAACAAGAGAGCTGACATACCTTTTTAAGGATATTCTTAGTAGAGGGTTCCTATATATGGATTACTGTTCCCCGGAATAAAACTGATGCAGCTTGCAAAGGGTCTGTCCTTGTCATGAACCTAACCAAAACTTTTTTTCCTTTATTAAATGGGACAGGTAAGGCATTTGCCCACTAGGAATCGGAGCACACCCACCATTTGTTAGATAAGGAGCGTCAAAGCTAATGTTCTAAAATAGCTCATATCTCAGCTCCTAGGGGATTAGGGATGACAAGTTTCTCATTCTAAAGATGATAATCTACCTATATCAGTTAATAATTGCAAGAATCCTTAGTAAAATGAAAGAAGAACATGCTTAAATGCTACTGCAAGCAATCTTAGATAAAGCACTTCCATAACTTTCAGAGCTCATTTTGACAAAAGGCAAGATATTTTAGGTCTGGGGCACTGACTTGTAGAGCCGTGTTTGTCACTCAGGGCCTACTAACAAGTCATGCCTTACAGATCCCTGCACAGGACAGGTAACATACTTGCAGCATTTCATAAAAGTGTACATAGGTGTGTGCAGCCTATTGCATTAGGGTGTGCACTGCAAAGCTCAATCACACGGTAGCGATCCCCCACTGTGTTCATTCAGAAAGGGAGAGGGCCAGTAAATTACATATTTTTCTAAAACATCCCCCTGTGTGTGCCCACAGCAGCAGCCAGTGGGAGTGAAGAGAAGGGGAAGCTGGCAGCATTGTGGGGGGGGGGGGGACCAGGGCAATAGAGGGAATCTGCTCTGCACAGGGTGATTAGGGTGTGCCCGGGCACACCCTGTGCGCACGCCTATGAAAGTGTATCTATAGCCAGGGGGTGAGGGGTTGGATCTGCACAGATATCTATTTGAGCACTTCTTTTAGTGACTGTCCAAGTAAGGTTTTCCATTACTTTGCACACACCTCCTTTTACTTCTTACTGTGTCTCAGGAACTGAAAGCGGTTGTAAACCCGAAAATGAAAAAAAAAAAAAAACCTGCAAGACAAAGCCATAATGAGCTAGTATGCATCGCATACTAGCTCATTATGTATTACTTACCTTAGAACGAAGGCCCGACACGGACCCCCGGACATCGCTGCGGGCGCCGCCATGATCCCTCGGCGTCTCTTCCGGGTTCGGCGGCTCCGGCGCTGTGATTGGCCGGAGCCGCGATGACGTCACTCCCGCGCGCAGGGAGTGATTTTCCGGCAAGCTGCCGGCAAAGAAAACTGAAGGTCCCCCTGGACCTTCAGAGCGCATGCGCCGCTCGCGTGAGCGGCTGCATGCACTGCAAATATCTCCTAAACCGTGCCGGTTTAGGAGATATTAATTATACCTACAGGTAAGCCTTATTGTAGGCTTACCTGTAGGTAAAAGTGTCAAAAAGCGGGATACTACCGCTTTAAGGGAAAACCCCTCCAGACAGCAAAAACTTGGGTTTTAACCATTCCCCAATCAAGCCAAATTTAAAAAAAAAAAAAATTTTGGCTTCAGATATACTGTACTTTACATAGTACCTCCATTCCCCTCTGGACGATCTATGTACATTTCAGGGATTTTAGCAATTTTTTTTGCAGATTCCTACCTGTTTCTGTTCTGAAAAAAATAGCTGTTCATTCGACCATATCCTGCGTAAACTCATTCCTGAATGGTAGGTTCTGGTTCACTATGAATATCTGTTTTGATAAACACTGCAGCGTCTGAATCATTTTAAAAATAATTAACTTTTAGGGAGTATCTCACCAAAAATGGAATATGCTTAAAATCTGACTTGTATCTTAGTGCACTTTGGGAAATCACCAAACCCATTACACAAGCAAGAAATTACCTTTTTAGAGATGTTCTGTAAAGCAATGGTGTACAGAACACCTCCAGGTTTCCATATTGCATTGAAAATTACAGAGCTGAAGATTAATATGGAAAGGTTATTTTTTATAACATTAAATTACAGTCTGGCCTGTGCAGCAATTGTATAAGGTATAATAATTTTTTTTTTTTTTTTAATTTGCTATATTGTTTTCCAGAAATGTTACCATTTAGGCCACACCAGTGATTTGGTAGCAGCAATTTATAGCAGGTCCTTAATCCCACTTTGTTTTTGTTGTTGGCAAAAATATCTCCAGTATAGTCAATGAAATGTCTTTGTTGCAGTGATTTTAGTGATTTATGGATTTGCTTTCTTTATTCATGTTTGCATTTAGATACAGAATCACCAGCTTCTGCAGCTACTAAGTTTATCTACTGCAGCTGCTAGGGATTATGGCACACAAAGAATTGTAACTGCATAAAGACCTATCTACAGAAAGGAGAGGCTCCCCATACCATGCTGCCAGCTCTGACTACCATGCCAAGTGATAACAGTGCTGAAACTAAGCGGGCATTCTCTAGAAAAGGCCCTCCGTCTGCATTGATTTTACTACAAAGGAGTAAACCAGGGACAGACTGTATGCATATTTGAATACCAGTACTGTACTGGGTATATTGGTAAGCTGGAGGGTTGGCATGGTGGCAGAATCTTTCACCAATCTCTTTTCTACTACCAATGCCATAAAATGTACTTCTCTCCTTAATACTGCTTATTCTTTACCACCCACCTCCCACTTCTGCACAGCCTGTTTACTCGGTCTATTAACCTTTCTCTGGCTTCCCTGCTTCCTGTTTGTTGGTTTACCGTTCTCTTGGTATAATAGGACACAAGGAGCAACCTGGAAGATGATGAGCAATAAAGTGTATCTCAAAGCAAACCCGGAATGCAGGCTGCTTGTGCTCCAGGCATTTATCCCTGGGTGCCTAAGAGGGCGAAGTTTTGAAAACAATCCAGCAAGCCCATAGCTTATGAAAAAGGTCCTGGGAATTACAGCATTCATGAATTGATTTTTCCATTAAGCGGATCTGGGCTATTTTCTGAAACCAAAGCTTTAAAGAAGGAACAACTTTTTTATTCAACACTTTAAGCAGAAATTAACCCATAACAAAATGATAAAAAAAGAATGTTGCTTAGCAAGGAACATACGTTTCACATTAATAATTATGCTACCAAAATGAGTGTGAAGGCAGGTGCTTGTGGGTGTCATTGAATGTATTCTGCTGTTGTAATCATTGCACTGTGTAGTTATGCAGACAGTACAGACTGCCGGGGCTGGGAAGGGGTTAATCCTATCTCTGCAGTTTCCTGGGCTTTCTGAGTCCTGCCCCCTGCTGCAAGCCACATAAATACCAGGGGAGGGCTCTGAGCTTTCTCTCTTCCACATGGGATTTGCAGAGGAAGGACTGCTGCCTCATGTAGTCCTACTGGAGCAGGTGGCCCCCTTCTGGGTCACCCTGCTGGGATTCTCCCTGATCTAGTAACCTACCATTAATGGACATTTGCTGAATGGACTTGGCCTCTCTGGAAGGTATGAGCCTTGGCAGCCTCCATTAGTTATTAAGGGCTGTGCTGTTGAATTGTGCTGCTGAATGTTCTATAAAGTTTCATTAACTGTTTAATGCCTTCTCTAAAGTTATTCTAAGGGGTGCATAGTGGTACATGACGTATCAGAAGAACAAGGACTGTAAAGCACATGGTGTAAAGGAGGAAAGCCATTACAAAGGGTTAACTCGGCACTAGAGTGGCAGCAGGAGTGTAGTTGCCACGGACAACCATTAACTGGTGGGAATATATAGCAGACGGCCAACACGTGTGGTACCTGGCATAGGTAACAGGTTCTCCAGTAGTGAGGGATACAGTGTTCTGCCTATGTCCCTAGCAGTCTGTTCCCCTAAGGTATCTGGGACCTAACCTTTGGTGTGGATACCTAACAAACCTAGCCACATGATACGGGAGAGCAGATGAAGTTAATTATGTGCACGCATAAGATCAGCGCTAGGTGCATAGCGGGACCCATTCTGTCACTGGGAATGAAGTGGCAGAGGTATGCTGGACTGGTGGGGAGGGCAAAGGCTCAGTGGTGTCCCTCGTAAATGCAACATTCAACAAGTAGGGTGTGTAGTGACATGGGACACAGCCCTTCACAGGTGAACTCTGCATGTTATACTACTGCACATAGTGTACAGCTCATCTCTAAGACGGGGTCCCACCATAATGTTAACTTTCACATGAACTCGTCCTGGGCACTGATGAGCGCATGCACAAAAAAGGTACCCCCACAGCAGGGCAAGGAGGCCCACAAGTATGTTCTGTAAATTGAGAATATATATACATCAGGTGCGCTAACCAAATAAATGTGCGAAAATACAGGTGAAATCATATGTAAATCAAAACATGAAATGTAGGGTCTATAATAAGACCGATCAAATGTGCTGGTAACATATAAGAAAAGTATGCAAATACAAACTGAAATAAATCAACAATATGGCATTAAATACACCAGTGAGTGTCAAACAATAGTGACCACACGAATAATATCGTGACAAAAAACACTCCCGAATGAATGTACACAAAAAAAGTCCAAATCCAAAATTCTTGTGATGAAACAGTTAAACTGAAAGTGTAGAAACCACGTGAATGAGGATTCAGTGTCCCACCACCAGCTTAGCTTCTTACCAGAAGATTGTGTCCATAGCTGATGGTCAGCTGTCTTGTAATGACAACAGTTGAGGCTGAGAAGCCACTCGGGTGTCATTCCAAGGAGCCGTAGGGGACGTCCCCCCTCTCCCGCCACCTTCCGTGGCTCGCCCAGGGTTTCCTGTCCCACCGGGAGACGCGGGCATCCTACCTTCACTGCCGCACCATTTCTTTGAATTCGGCGCCGCCGAGTACCCGGAAGTGATGTCATGACATGACATCACTTCCAGGTACTGGCGGCGCCGAGTTCAAAAACGTACAGCATTCAAAACAGCCAAACTTGGCGTTTTGAAAGCTTTAGGTGCAGAGGAGGGGTTTGGGGTCTTTTATACCCCCAGATCCCTCCACCACAGTACCTGTAGACATTAAAATATATATATATGTATTTTTTTTAATGTCCGAAAATATCGGCAGATATCGGCCGATACCAATATCCGATGACCAAAATATCAGTATTGGTATCGGTGGTAAAAAAATGATATCGGTCGATCACTAGTTACAACCACCTTAAGGTTTGAACAAACTACAGACACAGATTTAGCGATTATATAAAGCAGAAGTTCACGTGGATAAACTTCCCTCCCTCACATTTGCATTCCGTTTTCATTCGTTGATAAAAATTGGAATTGATTTTTGTCATATTTTTCTTCAATCGAAGAAAATTCTAATTGATTTTGGTTTCATTTTCGTCACTAGAAACATGCCGCTGACAAAAAATGATTATGAAAATATTTTTGACGATCAGGTTAACCACTGCTTACCGGCCAGATAACCGGATGAATATGGTAGAAGGGAAATGAATGCGACCATCACATAAGAGAAATGATAAACTGCAATATAATAAATGTTTGCTTTTGGATTTAATGCCACTTTAAATAAAAATTGCTTCAACTGCTTAAACAGCGCTGTCGGTGTTATGGTTTGCCTCTACCCCTGTTACTATCACTTTTGCCGATCAACTTTGCATATAAATATGAAGCAAATTATAAAAAATATAATTCACATACTAAAAACTATAGCTAAATGTAGCAACATAAAATTACCAGTACAAGCTATTTTGTACAATGCTGGTTCTCTAACATACCAATACCAGTTAATGCTTGTGGGATCATGGTTAAATCTTTGTTTTATATGACGAAGATGTCACCGGATGTGACGAAACGCGTAAGATTTGTCACGCACAGTGTACGCGACGTGTAACCCAGGTGGAACGCAAGCCGGAAGTCTTCCCACTCGCTACCCTGCACTCAGTTTGCACCGATACACACGCTCACTAGCGGCCGCTCACAGCCTTTTTTAATTGGCAAAATACTTTTTATCTGGCTTATATCATTTTAAATACTTTGTATTACTATCAGCACGTTTAACCCAGATTGGGGAATAAAATTTATATCTAAAATACTACACCATTCTGAGCTTTTTTTGTGTCTTCCTTCTTATCTGGCCTGAGCTGAGAAGAGAGAGAGGGGGAGCCCGCCATCCTACCCACCCAAAGCAAGCCATGAGGAGACTCCATCATAGCCTGGAAGGCTACCCAAGCTTGGCTGGTCTTGATGCCATAAGGCATACATGACCCACGCTATTTGGTAAGTGATCCAATCTTACCATTTATCACGGTGGAAATAGAGGCTGCACTGAGCACTACAGAGTGGATTGAGAAATCACTACGCTGAGCACTTGCACCTGTTGTCTGGAAATAAGCATTGTTTGCACGAGAGACTCACTATTTATTTATTTATGGGACTTTTAGAATTTTGAATACATCCTTTGGACTTTTTTTGATATTTTTTGATATTTCACTACAGTCACTTGGAATTTTTTATATGAATTAATTTGTATAGATCACTATATTGTCACAACATTCAATTTATGTATGAATTTATGTAGATCACTATATTTCATTATCAATATTTATTGTAATTTATTAATTTTAGCAAGCGCTATAGGTAGACTACTTACCTGCAATTTGTTTTATATGAGCCTGTCTAATAGAGGAAGGTATAAATAAGCATTATCAAGTGCTCTTTGGGTTTGTAGGGTTGTTATCATTTAATCATGCCTGCTCTGCTGTATTGTTACAAAATCTTTGAACAGACTGGGAAAGGGTCAGACAGTTGGTCAAGTTTTTATTGCTATCTGCGCCTCCTCATTGGTAACTAATGGCAGATAGCTTATTGTTGCTGATTAGGAAAATGAGGTAACATAGAACATTTTAAAATTGTCCCCAGAAAAAGACGTAATAGGAAATCCTCCACTGGGGCACCTTTTCAGGGGAAAACTGCGAAAAGGGGAATTCCCCTTACTTTTGGAGTTTTCTGCTAACTTCCTGTTGTGTCCCTGGGACAGGAAGTGAAAGTAAATTCCCCTAATGGTATACAGGTGGCAATAAAATAACTTGGTAGGGCTTTTAAACCCACCCTTACTCTGCCCAAAACAAAAAAAAATATGGCTTTTCATACAATTTAAAGCTGAATTCTAAGCAGCTATAAAATACACTGATTCATGCAATAATGTTTTTATTAAAACATTGAGACCCCGTTCACACTGGGGCGACGCTACTTCCCGGGGCGACCTGTGAAGTTGCGGCGCACTGCTCGCACCACGACCTCGGAGCGGCCGGCACGGACTTCATAACATTGAAGTCAATGCAGGTTGCTCCAGGTCGCCCCAAAGAAGCTCCGGACCCTTTTTCTAAGTCGGAGCGACTTGTGTCGCTCCTATTAGAACAGGTCCACAGCTTCTCTATGGAAGGCGACCTACGGCGACCTGTCAGGCGACCAGGTTGCCTGACAGGTCGCCCCAGTGTGAACGGGCTCTTAATGTATTGTTAACTGCATTGAGTGGAAAATCATAAAGTGATACTAAAGTCTTGTTTTTTTTGTTTAAAAAAACAAACATGTTACAGTATACTTACCTGCTCTGTGCAGTTGGTTTTACACGGAGCAGCCCAGATCCTCCTCTTCTCGGGTCCCTCACCGATGCTCCTGGCCCCTCCCTAATGACGAGTGCCCCCACAGCAAGAAGCCGCTGCCTTGCCCTGTGTGTCCAATCAGACATGGAGCCCTGACTCAGCCCCATCCCCTCTCTTTCCTCATTGGCTCACTGACTTTGATTGATGGCAGCGGGAGCCAATGGTGCCTTCTGTGTGTCTCAGCCAATCAGGAGGGAGACTCCTTGACAGCCGAGTCTCTCGTGCAACATCCCTGGATCAAGATGGAGCTCAGGTAAGTATTGGGGGGGGGGGCTGCTGTGCTGGGGCTGCTGCACACAGAAGGTTTTTTTTTTATCCTAATGCAAAGACTGAATTAAGATTAAAATAAAAAAACAAAAAAAAATAACCTTCTACCATTAGAGCCACTTTAAAATTCTCTTGATCTCACCCTCCTGTTGAAGCATTAGAGCAAATGTTTGCCCATGCAGTTGACCCCACCAGCAGCACATACAGTACTTATCATTTCACTGCCTCTTCTGTCACTCTCTTTGGCCATCTCTTCTTCCTGCCCACTGACTTGCAGAGAAAACACTTTCCATGTAAGTCTAATTTTAACTACGAGAGTGCAAGTGATATCTTATGTTTTTAGGCAGAGGTAAAATAATTAAACTTGGGGATTTAAAAATGATTCAGTAATTTGAAGGAATCCGTGAATAAGGCTAAAGGTTATTTTTAAGGTTCCTAAAAATTGTTCTTTAATCACATCAGGGCTAGTGGTTCTTTATTGCTTAGGGACTAGAGCCATTTTCACATCCCAGCTATGGGTTTATTGATTTGCCAATAACTTTTACATTTTTTATGATACTCAAGTGATGCATTTTTTTTTTTTTTTGTGAAAAAACAAGGCTTCTGTGTGGTGGTGTTCTAGTCCAAGAATGATTTTATTTTCTAGGTACTGTAAATGCACAAATAAGGAAAACATTGAAGAGTATGTTTTTGTTTAGTTGACTAGTGGTAGTTTAGTGTTAAAATAGATAAACCTTTTATTCTGCTATGCGTCTTGTTTATTATAACAAGACATGATGGCAAAGTGCCTGTTGCAGTTATTTTCAATTGACAAATGGTATTTTGAATAATGCTTTATAAAAATTAGCCTTCCTCCACTTTACTGCATGATGGACCTTATTGCTGTTGTGTACAAAGTCGAGAGTACAAAGTCGAGAGATGAAATTAACGCTATCGGATGTCTATAAAGCCCTCTTAAACCACCGTCTCCATAGAAAAGACATTGATCCACCAACGCCCTGGAAGAATGTCTTTCACTACCCTCACTTGCTCACCTCCATTGTCAGCGGCTTTAATACGACCTGTAAATTCATTGAAAACGAATTCTGGAGGGAACAACAACTAAAGATTATGCATAGGGCCTACTCTCCTTTTGCATCTTCTGCTACCTCGCCCACAGCTCAAGCATGTTCGTGGATCGTGTCTACTGCAAAGACCAACCATATCCCACAGACGCTGGGACTGTCCTCAAATCTCCAAGTTTTGGTTGGATGTGCAGCATTTAGTTTCAACCGTATCAGGATTACCCCCAATAAACAACCCACTCCTCCTTCTGTTCGGAAATCTTCATGGTCCTACCCTGGGCCTGGCCCCGACACAGTCAGTTATTATATTAATATATTATACCAGAACAAACCCTGGATATCCACATGTCTCATGGTCGCCAGAAGGTCTATCCTCAGGAAGTGGACTTCCCACGACCCCCCTAAGATCCAGGGGGTACACAACGATCTTAGTTCACTTATGGTTAAGGAACTACTGGATGTAAAGCTATTGTCAGGCTCCCCCTCACGCTTCCAAGCCAAGTAGAACTCGTACCTGTCTTATTTTCCCCAGCCTTCATCTGGAACACCCTGATTGGAAATTATTGTGTGACACTGTGAGCATCTTGTCCTAATACGTTAGAATCTTTGTGCCGACTTGAACCTCCCTTTCTTCTTATCTTGCCCTCTTACCTGACTTCTTCTCATTTATCACCCCCCCCCTCTCGGTAATCCTCTCCCCAGTTACTCAATACCCCCCCCACTCCCACTACCCTACTCCCCCCTCCCCCTCCTCCCTCTCTGCTTCATCCCCACACAACACCTAGTGCAATTGCAGTTCGTGTCCTCACCTCCTATCTGTATGAGTACAGTTGTATGGTTTACTGATATGTTCATTTGTTTTCTTCCATATGTTTATGGTTTTCTTTTTTTCTTGTATTCCAAAAACTCCAATAAAATTTTGTTAAAAAAAAAAAGTTGAGAGATTTCTTTCCACTTTGCAACCAGGACAGGACGTGAAGAAACATCTCCCAAATTGGTACGCTGCAATAAAAACCTGATCAAGGTGCAAGAACTTTCTCATGCTAACCAAAAGTGAAAGGATAAAATTCTGGCTACCGTATTTGGGGATGATGGTGGGAACTGGGCACCTGCAGACAGAAGCCTCAACTTTTATAAACATTTGTACAAAGTCACAAGTTTTGTGCCATAGCTAATTCTTAGAAAAGGTTTTATTGCATAAATTAATTTCATTTTTTAAACTAGCCATTAGCCCCAAAGCACTCGTAAAAAAAGGTTGCATGTGGTCCTAAAAAACATCAGTATGATATGCTAGGCATTGGTCAAATTCAGATTCGACTGTGCCTGCTGATCGGGCTTTCCATTCTATGAGAGATTTAGTGACATATGTTTCATCTGACCACCTATAATATAGGGGTCTCCTAATCTGGTAAGCAGATTCTACTATTCACTTTGGTGTGAAGCTACTATTCTGAAGTCACCCTTCTACCCCCTTGAATGTTCACATCTGCTATCACCGGTGGTCCGTTTTCTGCTGTGACTTCTTTGTGTATTGTTACATAGTTACATAGTTAGTGAGGTTGAAAAAAGACATCCGTCCATCCAGTTCAACCTATGATGTGTGTGTGTTTGCTGTTAACCGTACATTGTATACCCCTGCATGTTGTGGGATTTAAGGTGCCCATCTAATAGTTTTTTGAAACTATCAATGCTCCCTGCTGATACCACTGCTTGTGGAAGAGAATTCCACATCCTTACCGCTCTCACAGTGAAGAACCCCTTACGCATTTTAAGGTTAAACCGCCCTTCCTCTAGTTTTAGTGAGTGGCCACACATCTTATTGTATTCCCTTTCTCTGAATAGTTTGTTCCTTATGCTAGGGTCGCCAGTACAGTATTTGTACATTGATATCATATCCACCCTCAATCGTCTCTTCTCCAGAGAGAATAAGTTCAGTGCTTGTAGTCTTTCCTCATAGCTGATGTCCTCCATTCCCCTAATTATTTTTGTTGCCCTTCTCTGGACTTTCTCCAGTTCCAGCACATCCTTCCTGAGGACCGGTGCCCAGAACTGGACAGCATACTCCAGATGTGGCCGGACCAGAGTCTTGTAGAGTGGTAGAATAATCTCTTTATTTCTGGAGTGCATCCCAGTATTCTGTTAGCTTTGCTTGCAGCGGCTTGGTATTGCATGCCACTGCCAAGCCTGTTGTCTACAAGTACCCCCAGGTCCTTTTCCATCCTAGACTCACCCAGAGGTCCCCCCCCCCCCTAGTAAATAGCTCGCTTTCTGGTTTCTGGCACCCAAGTGCATTTCTTTACATTTTTAAACATTAAACCTCATCTGCCATGTAGCTGCCCACCCCATTATTTTGTTCAGGTCTGCTTGTAAGGTTTCCACATCCTGCATAGAAGATATTGGCATGCTTAGTTTAGTATCATCGGCAAATACTGAGATTGTGCTAGATATCCCCTCCTCTAGATCATTTATGAATAAATTTAACAGGATTGGTCCCAGGACAGAACCCTGGGGGACCCCACTTTCCACAGCCGCCCAATCCGAGTACTCCCCATTAATCACCACCCTTTGCACTCTCCCCTGGAGCCAGTTCTCTATCCAGGTACTCACCCTATGGTCCACAGTGTGTCACAGTCTGTGCTCCGGTCCCAGCTGAAGCCTAAAAAGGAGAAACGTGTCGGGGGGGAGTAGCCACGCCGCTACGCGGCTCACGCCACACCACATGTTCCGCACTGCAGGCGGTCACGTTCGGTACACTTGGAACCATTGTTTATGCCCAGTTCCTTCCATTTGCCATGTAAGTGTGTTTCTTTTTTAATAAAGTTTTTTTTAAAAAGGATAATGCACTATTGGCACTTAATATCTTTTGTTATGGGGGAGCTACATTAGAGTACAGTATCGCCAGCCACATCGGTGAGTTGGATATGGTGGAGCCCACGCATTGAATACAGATACCTTCTATCTGGTGCATCCGTATAAACAACAGTGGTTTATGCCTACCCTCTACATACTTCTGGTAAGAAGTTTGCACTACCACCGAGGTGTCACCTCACTTGATTTCATTTGATCACGTGTGGAAAGTGCCTATTCACCAATAAGGCTCACTATTTAGTGTTATCTGGTAAGAGGCTATTTCTTCTATTTCACCCTCACATATCGGTCTAAGATTAGCAAGATTGAAGATCCGCTATTGATGGAAGCTTGATCTTTGGCTATTTGAGATTAATTGGATCAATTGGAGGACTTTATATATATATATATATATATATATATATATATATATATATATATATATATAATTTCACGATTGTTATAAATTATATGTTTTTGCATAAAGAATTTTCACATATGGTTTTTCACACTGTATGAAAATCACCATAATATTTGGGTCATCCCAGATGTCATATGTTTAATATTTATGATTGTGTTGAGCGCACTATACCTTTTTTCACATTTATTTTCCCAATTTCAGTGCTGCCGCATAATTTTATGGTTAGCGCACCTTATTTTCATTCATATTCATTGTATTAGCGCTGCCCTTTCTTTGGTTTTATATTTTTAGAGTGTGTATGTTTACTCTTAGTGCTGGCAGCTTTGTATTTTCTACTCTAGCGCAGTGTTTTTGTCCTTTAATAGAAATGAAATGCTTTTTCATTGCTGCACTAGTTAAGGCCCAATTGCAGATGAGTGGTGGCTGTGTACTATCATAATGTCAAACTAATTGTGAAAAGGAAAGAATTAAAGAAGAACTCCAGTCTAAATAAAACTCCTTTTTAGTTTCTAATGGAAGTGCCGCTCAGGTGTAACCTGTTAAATAATTTTGACTTAGCTTTTAAAACTGGAGGTAATGTTAAAAATGCATACTGCTTCACACTACATCAAACAGTGATACCCCTCTGCCAAAATTCCTGACTCTGCTCCTATCCACCTGGGATATTTGAGTGTCATCGCCCACCTGCACATTCAGACTCCCATTACATTCTCCATTGTATGAAATAAACTCAAGTAAACTCTAACCAAAAGAACCATCCAAAGATAGCTAATTTAACTCCTCAGCACTTACCAACAACTAAAATGTCATTTTTTTTTTCACTGGGCCGATCCTTTCAATAAAATCTATTTATACTAAATTTAATTATACCATCATTTTCCGATGCAGTAAATTAGCTAGTGCCAGATGAAAACAAAAATTGCCTTAAACATATTAGCTTTCTATTTCAGCATAAAAAATGCGGTATTAAGTGTTACGGCAGAAAAATATTAAACATCCATTTTTTTTTTTTTTTATACATTTGATTTTTTCTGCCAGTAAATACATTTGTACTGAGTATAAGTAATGTCCCCTAATTCAGAAGCAGCTGAGAATTGAAATCAAATGACTGGCTGGATAGTAATGGAAAAAATGGAAAGGAAAGCTTTTGGAGAATTACAGCTTTTTCTTAGCACCAATTAACGCTCTTAAAGGGAATCTGTCAGGACTCAGGACTCAGGAGAGAAACATGAGAGCTGCCATTGCTGTCCTATTTCTGAAGGTGTTTCAGGGTTATCACGCTCAGCTTCCCTTTACCACTTAGTGAGTCATGGACTAGAGCAGGCATGACGAAGGAAAAATAATAGGAAAATTCTGGAGCCTTTTACCATCAAAAGTAAGTCCACAGTGGCAGCTACCATATTTCTATATTGACAGAACCTTAAATGATATAGAGTCCAATTGGACCTGTGTGTTGTATTAAATCTAATTTTACTGTGTTATTGAAACACATGATTAGCGGGGTCATTCATTGGGCATGACACCCCAATGCACAACTATGATAGTGGGTAACACACCTGTGCTACAGCACACACTGAGAATGCAATTACAAGTAATTCAATTTGAACATGAGGCTCATTTATCTATTCCGTTAAGAGAAAACTACATTTAAAATCGAAAATTAAACCTTGAACATAAAAGTTTTATACTGTATATAAAATCCTTCTCTGCAAAGTGAATTGTCACCACATTCAGTAAGCTAATAGAAAATTCTCTTGCAAAGGAACAATTCCCTTGCATTTAGTAAATCAACTCTGTTGCTCCTGGCTGGGATTCTCCTGGACACTTGAAATGGTGACTAAAGATTCAAAAGACCAAACCCACACTGGGTCATTCAAAGATTCACATGACCCAACCAATACAGACATTTTTTCCACTTACAAGATACACATTATATTTTGTTGAAAAAATGGATGACCCATTACAATTTAATTATTTTTTAAACCATGCACTCTAAGGATCCACGTTTACCTGGTAGTATATCCATCTTATACCCCTCAATTGATGAGCTCAAGCTTCTGTGCACCACATAACTATACTTTGCAATGGGAGAATGGGGACAAGCAGGGCTTTTTTTCAGCTGGAACTTGGTTGAACTCAGTTCCACCACCTCTGGCTCAGGCTTTTTTCTCCCTGCTCACCGCTATCACTTGTAAACACAGAAGTCTGGTTTCTGTGTCTACAAATGACAGCTTGTCTCCTGAGCCGCTCCCACTGAGTGCAGAATTGGGACAAGGCAGATGCAGGTACCCAGGGTGCAGTGTGGATGCCGACACCCCCACTGGAAGATCTCTGTGCAAGTGAGAGTGGCAGAGCCACCAACAGTGCATGGGGAGGTACTAGAAAAGAAGAGGGGTGAAAATGAGATGTGGATGGGGGTTGCAGAGGTAAGCAGCTGTGGAAAAAGGCTTATGTCTGCATTTTGTGTGCAGCACACCCCCGAACTCTGCATGTAGTGCGACTCTGAACTCTGCACTTTGTGTAAGCCCCCCTGAACTCTGCATTCTGTACTTACTATGTGCTGTACTATGCACTCCTGGTATTTAATGCCCCTTTAAGGCCCTCCCACTGTTAGTGAAGTTTGACCACACCCACTATTTGATGCGGTTTGGAGGGGGGTGTGGGAGGGGAATAGTTCCTGCCCTGGGGGGGACAAGTAATATCACATGATCACTGATAAGAAACTTGGCCACAACTAAAAGTTGATAAAGGAGGATACTCCTTTCACTGCTTTAGTGGCTACAATATGGAAGATATACATATATATATATATATATATATATATATATATATATATACATATAGTATACAGACATACAGGAATGCTCTAAGGAAAAATGGTTTTGCCTTGAACATATGAACTTATCTACTATAGAGACTCTATAGAGGTACTGTACTTAACTATAGAGGAACCTAACTATATCTGAGCACCTCAAACAAAAACACTTTTTAATTCATTTTTAATATGCAAAGCAAACTCGCCCATTCTTCCGTGTCTCCTTGATTTATTTTGTACAGAAATTACATTAAATAACACCATAGTAGCATGTCTAGCTGCCACAGCCATCTCGAGCATGGGCAGAGGATTTATGTAGCATTAACTTCCTGGATTCCATCTGCCCTTAGCTCAGGCATGCGGGCAGGAGGGTGTGCTTAGCTGAAAAAGCTCCTCTTCCCCTCTTCCAGATGAAAAATAAATGTCCACAAAGACTCATGAGATGTATGACATAATTTTGGCCTAGGCCAGAAACACAGAAGCAAATGAAGAAAAAAAAGTTTTAAGTGGTTCTAAAGTCATAAGGTTTTTTACCTTAATGCATTCTCCCCTCTCCCCTCTCTTACAGGCTTGGCTGAGAGCAGTGGGAGTAATTTGCTTTCACTGCTGTCCATCAAATCCTGTGAGGAGGGAGTGGGGGGAGGCAGAGATGGACTGTGTGTGTCTATGGATGCACACAGTCCAGCTTGAGAGTAAGTCCACACGTGCCACCCTAGGTGGCATCTGAAGGAGGAGCAGCCAAGAGCACTGGCAGAGAACTCCAGAAGAGGAGTTTCAGGTGGTTCAGGTGTGTTCTGGGCAAATACCATTGCACAGAGCAGGTAAGCATTTATTTTAGTAAAATTAAAAAAAAAAAAAAAAAACGTTTTCAACCACATAAAAACAAGTCAATATAATATGCCTTCCTATCTATTTATAAATGCTAGTAGCAAAAGGATTAATAATAGGTAATGTTGATTGGGAGAGTTTAATTCTGTTTTAAACATTGGGAATTTCGTCTTTTTTTTTACCAATATCTTTACATTAGTGAAACAAACAATTGCCAAGGTCTGGAAAAATAAAAAAAACTATCCCTTTTGGGAAACGTGGGTCTCAGTACAAGCTTGATTTTGACTGAATCTAATTGGTGATAGATAAAGCAGGCTTCAGAAAACAGACCCTCCCAGCAAACATAGGGTTTATTTATTAAAGCTGTAGAGTGCAAAATTAGTCTCACTTCTGCAGAGAAATGAATCTGCTTCTGTTTCATTGTTTTTATTCGGAATTTCAATGAAAGAATGTAGATATTATGTAGTTCAGAAAAAAAAAAAAAAACTTGGTTACATTGGCAATTAGGATGTACAAATAGATTGTAAGAATAGAATAGGATGACTGAATCTAAGCAATTTATAATCTCAAATATATGCATGGGTATAGATGTTGAAATTATGAGACTATTTGTATATGTAGATAACCTTCAAATGTAATAACGCAATTTAAGATGAGAAAGAAGTCAAAAATGTGTCAATTGTAATTCTTACCCAATATATATATAGAGTCACCTATATTATTCAATAAAATAAGAATGGATTTATACATCATCCTAAGGACCCTTTCACATGATCGGACAGATTGGGTCAGCCTGTCCGTTTTTCAGGTGGGACTGATTGAGCCACCCATTGTCCTCTATGGTGAGGCAGATGTCCACTGACATCCGATCTGACAAGATCTGCTGAAAACAGACGTATGGTGATACGTTCGATATCCGTCTAGTGGATCAGATGGGATTGGATGAAAATTGACAGGTTGTTCATTTTCATCCGATCTCCCCATAGAGGAGAGCAGGGCTCTGACGGGTCCGTCCCTGCACAGTGAGTGAAGACAAACCTGTAATTTTCTCCATCAGCCCATCCCCCACGGTTATTGCCTTTTGTTTCACTTGACCCTCCCTTCTAGATTGTAAGCTCTAATGAGCAGGGCCCTCTAGTTCCTCCTGTTTTGAATTGTATTATAACTGTATTGTCTTCCCTCACATTGTAAAGCGCTGCGCAAACTGTTGGCGCTATATAAATCCTGTATAATAATAATAATCCACCTGCTCAGCGAGGATCAACGGAGCAATCCCCGCTGAGCAAGCGTAGTCCATCAAAATGGATCTGCCCCGTTTGGAAGGTGCCTATTATATGGAAAAAAGATGTCTCATTAGGTCCAACTGAGGCTCTACTAGACCATAACTAAAGTCAAAAGTAGGAAAGAGAAGAGAGAAAGGGATAAGGAAGAAAGAAGTAACAGATATAAAGTACCATGTGCCAACTCATTTGTTTATGCCTGTTTCCTACACGGATACATCGTTGGAATCATTATTTAGATAGTTAATTCAGGGTTTCCAGGACTTCTCAAACAATTTGAATTCATCATTTAAAATGGCTGAAAGACGCTCATTGATCATAATCCAAGACAACTTAGTTAGGAGTATATTAACCACTTTACCACTAGAGGATTTTGCTGTCTTACGTCTGGGCCACTTTTTGCGATTCGGCACTGTGCAACTTTAACTGACAATTGCGCGGTCGTGCGACACCATACCCAAACTAAATTTACGTCTTTTTTTCCCCACAAACAGAGCTTTCTTTTGGTGGTATTTGATCACCTGTGCGATTTTTACTTTTTGCGCTATAAACAAAAAAAGAGTGTTTATTTTGAAAAAATAACAATATTTTTCACATTTTTTTTATATGAAATTCCCCCCAGAAAAATGTAAAAATCAAAATTTTTTTAAATTTTTGGCCAATTTGTTTTCTGCTACCTATGTTTGGTACCAGTGACAATACTGCAGTAATCAGTGCTATACAGTGGGTACGGAAAGTATTCAGACCCCCTTAAATTTTTCACTCTTTGTTATATTGCAGCCATTTGCTAAAATCATTTTTAAGTTCAAGTTTCAAGTTTCAAGTTCATTCTTCTTCCTCATGAATGTACACATAGCACCCCATACTGACAGAAAAACACAGACTTGTTGACATTGTTGCAGATTTATTAAAAAAGAAAAACTGAAATATCACATGGTCCTAAGTATTCAGACCCTTTGCTGTGACACTCATATATTTAACTCAGGTGCTTTCCATTTCTTCTGATCATCCTTGAGATGGTTTTACACCTTCATTTGAGTCTAGCTGTGTTTGATTATACTGATTGGACTTGATTAGGAAAGCCACACACCTGTCTATATAAGTCCTTCCAGATCACAATGCATGTCAGAGCAAATGAGAATCATGAGGTCAAAGGAACTGCCTGAAGAGCTCAGAGACAAAATTTTGGCAAGGCACAGATCTGGCCAAGGTTACAAAAAGATTTCTGCTGCACTTAAGGTTCCTAAGAGCACAGTGGCCTCCATAATCCTCAAATGGAAGACGTTTGGGATGACCAGAACCCTTCCTAGAGCTGGCCGTCCGGCCAAACTGAGCTATCGGGGGAGAAGAGCCTTGGTGAGAGAGGTAAAGAAGAACCCAAAGATCACTGTGGCTGAGCTCCAGAGATGCAGTCAGGAGATGGGAGAAAGTTGTAGAAAGTCAACCATCACTGCAGCCCTCCACCAGTCGGGGCTTTATGGCAGAGTGGCCCGACGGAAGCCTCTCCTCAGTGTAAGACACATGAAAGCCCGCATGGAGTTTGCTAAAAAACACCTGAAGGACTCCAAGATGGTAAGAAATAAGATTCTCTGGTCTGATGAGACCAAAATAGAACTTTTTGGCCTTAATTCTAAGCGGTATGTGTGGAGAAAACCAGGCACTGCTCATCACCTGTCCAATACAGTCCCAACAGTGAAGCATGGTGGTGGCAGCATCATGCTGTGGGGGTGTTTTTCAGCTGCAGGGACAGGACGACTGGTTGCAATCGAGGGAAAGATGAATGCGGCCAAGTACAGGGATATCCTGGACAAAAACCTTCTCCAGAGTGCTCTGGACCTCAGACTGGGCCGAAGGTTTACCTTCCAACAAGACAATGACCCTAAGCACACAGCTAAAATAACGAAGGAGTGGCTTCACAACAACTCCGTGACTGTTCTTGAATGGCCCAGCCAGAGCCCTGACTTAAACCCAATTGAGCATCTCTGGAGAGACCTAAAAATGGCTGTCCACCAACGTTTACCATCCAACCTGACAGAACTGGAGAGGATCTGCAAGGAGGAATGGCAGAGGATCCCCAAATCCAGGTGTGAAAGACTTGTTGCATCTTTCCCAAAAAGACTCCTGGCTGTATTAGATCAACAGGGGGCTTCTACTAAATACTGAGCAAAGGGTCTGAATACTTAGGACCATGTGATATTACAGTTTTTCTTTTTTTAATAAATCTGCAACAATGTCAACAATTCTGTGTTTTTCTGTCAGTATGGGGTGCTATGTGTACATTCATGAGGAAGAAGAATGAACTTATATGATATTAGCAAATGGCTGCAATATAACAAAGAGTGAAAAATTTAAGGGGGACTGAATACTTTCCGTACCCACTGTATATATGCACTGTTACTGTAAAAATGACACTGGCAGGGAAGGGGTTAATTTTATTGGAGAGGGAGGGGTTAATGTATGCCTGGTGCTTACTGACGTATGTGGGGGGAGGTGACTATGTGACACAAGGACAGATCCAGGGTTCAGCTATGCTGAACCCTGCAATCTGACCCTGCCTGTCACTTAGGAGATCCGCCCGCTTGTGTTTACACAAGCAGGCGGATCTCCACACTAGATCCCCGACGATCGGGGAGGAGCAGCGGTGATAGCCGCTGCTCCTCCCCTGGCCCGACTCCCGCTGTGACTGAATACAGCGGGAGCGAGCCTCCGGGCCGCCGAGAAAGGGGAGTGTCTGACGACGTAGGTCTACGTCGTCAGACGATAACGAGCCACTTTGCCGCAGTACTACCAACGTAGGCAGACGGCAAGTGGTTAAAAGGAATTGTTGCTGTCTTCCTGAAACTAGCTATGGCAATTTTAGCTGCTAAAAATACCAATCAGCTTCTAACCTCAGCTTGTTCCATTAGGCTTTGGCAATAAAACCTGGAAGCTGATTGGTTTTAATGCAGAAATGAGACTGATTTTGCACTCTCCAGCTTTAGTAAATAAACCCCATAGAGAAACTATGCAGTGGATCACATAAAAATTCAAATTCCGGTAAACTGACAAAACTTTTAGACTTGTTAGCTGGACATCAATATTTCACTGATTTGTTTTCATTGTTGTCCAGAACTGATTCTTAAGTTGCTCTAATGTACATTTCCAGGCTTACATAATTAAAACAATTTAAAAGTACATTTCCGGTAAAATGTACTTAATATTGTAAAATGGCTTTGGTTCTAAAATCCCTGCTAGTCGGCTCTTATGAGGTAGATTGATAATTACTTGCAGTAGCAGTGTTAACATAATACAGGTGTGCTCAACTCTACTGAACCTATGAGTCTGTTGTTTCAAGCTTGGTTGGCTTGGGAATATACAGTACACGTATATGTCAGGACATTGTTTTCTGTTTTATTAAACCAGGGTAAGGTGTTAATGCTGCAGGAGTGATGTGTGAACTGGCATGGATTTGATTCATGGAACGATTTGTGAACCCAGCCTGATATTCACAAACTGTGAATATTGCGCCCAAATCTCATTGAAGTCTATGAGAGCCAAATCTTTTTATTTTTTTTTTCTGGCTTTTAAGGCTATTTGCAAGCTTTTGGTAAAAATGGCAGCTTGAAACTGCCATAAGGGATATGTACCAATCCAAAAATTATGTTTAAAAATACCATTTAGTGGGGAGCAGACTTTAAATTATGTCTTTATGAAATACCATTATGAATAAAATACCATTATGAAAGAATGTCTTTATATAATACAATTATGAATGAAATATCATTTGATGGGGAGCAGTTTTTAAAAATATCATTCAGCGGGGAGCAGTCTTTAAATTATGCTTACAAATTAAGCTTACAAATAAGCAATTCTTTTAAATAACATGCTGGAGGGATGCCTTAAACCTACAAGTAAAGTGGTACACCTGTATACTTTTTGCATCTAAATGGCAGATTCTTCCCCATCGGCTTATGCTAGCAAACAAAGCAGCTGGGGGATCCATATGTGGTCAATGACGTCAGCCAGCACGCAGCCCCGCAGTCCCTATGCTTTCTTTGAAGCTTCATGGATAAAGGGTAAACTATATTGTGTATATTTTTTTAACTAGACCGATGACATTTCGGATCAATGTGAATGCATATATGTAGGTTACCCTCTTAGGGATTTCTTGGCTTTTTAAGAACTAGGAAGCTGACATTTAAGACCCTTTACAGCTCAGGTTCTCAATAGTGCGCAGTACTTTTATCAAATGAAATACAGCTGAAAATTCCGTGACTGCTACTTGCTTGTTCAATGAACAGATTCAAGATTTAGACAATAATAAAGTATAACTAAAGCATATGTAAGTAAGCAACATTTAAAACCATAAAAGATTGTTTATAGGGTGATTGTAGTCACATTAGCTTATCCTAAAAATGTAACTGTTGCAAAATCGCACGCTTTTCTGACATGCACTAAAACAAGCTGCCCTATAGAAGAAGTGTGTAAACGTATGCGCAAAACCCCATGGTGTGGCAGCACCATGCACTTTAGCTTGGCGTGATTTTGAAAAAGTGTCAGGGATTCTTTTACACATTTCTTATGCATAGGGCAGCCCATTGAAATGAATAAGTTGCCCTACACATTGTTGTTGTGGAAAAATAGTTTGTATGTACAGCATGCTTTTTTTAAATAAAAGCACATTTATACATTGCAGAGGTCTGAGCTTCCTTGTTTGTACCGCAAAGTAACCTTGCTAGATAGACGCAAGCAAAACAATGGTGTACGGCAGGGGTGTCAAACTCTAATTTAATCGCGGGCCGCATCAGCATTATGATTGCTCTCAAAAGGGCCGGTTGTATCTGTAAGACTAGATGTCAAGGGAATCCCCTACCCTTACGTAAGACGTCAAAAGCCTCTCTACCATCACAAGTTGAGTCCCCTACCCTCCCTTACATCACAGTGCACCTCCCTTAGCTTGTGGTGCTGCTGGGAAGAAGCTGGAGACATTGCTGGAAAGCAGAAAGTATAAGGTCTGGAGGAGGATTGGAGCTCTCCTGCAGCTACAGGAGAGGTGCGAGGGCCACATAAAATGGCCTGGGGGGCCGCATTCGGCCCGCGGGCCTTGTGTTTGACACCTGTGGTGTACGGGAACGCACCTGTACTCCATTACACCTGTATGGTGTCAACTGAGTCTAAATAATAGGTCATCCGTAAACTAAACAGATGAACCAAATGCCCAAATAACCAATATCATATAGCACAGGAAAGAACACGTATCAAAAAATGATTGTGATTCAACCTCTAGAAGCTGCTATATAAAGTTGGTTATAAATCAGGAATGTTTGGCATCATACAATATAATATGAAAAACATTTAGCAGCGCTCAAACAATATGACAAGGACCACACTGCGTGTCTTCCTATAGGGTGAACTAAAAAAGTCCTATCCAGACAGAATCTAATTAGATCAGTCTTTATAGTTCTTGTGCGTGACCACGTGACACCCATCCCTGCCGTCTGTCAATCTCAACCCGGGTATCGCCGCTCGCAATTCAATTCATAGAATATAGTCAGTGCACACCTCAAGATAGTGCCGCGTCCCAAAAAAAATATACAAAATAAAGAGGATCCCCCTAGGGGTGGGACTTTAATGGCACCAAAGAGTTTTGGTTTAAGTAAAAACAATTGTATTTGATATACATCCATAAAATGGGGGTCCTCTCTATCTCTCGCAATTCAATTGGGAGAGGTGATTGAGAGAGTGCAGGATCCAGCAGGTGACGAATTATCTTTCAATGTGGAACCTTTTTGGATATTGCATTGCTGTGATATTGTTTTATGCTTGTGAGTGCAAATAAGGAGGGTTTTTTTTTATCAATATCACGCTATGACTATAAAGGCTTATTTCTTTTCCTTTATGGATGTGAGTTACTGATATCCTTTGAGATCCCATGAGGAGAAGTGGATATTAATGAGTGATATAGCGTGTATCGATTTAATTGTTATCTTTTTTGATTCCATATTGAGGAGGGTTAATATAGAGTGATTCCAATTAAGAGATCTGGTGAGTGCAAATTTTACTGGGGAGTGGACACACAAGATGTGGTGATGGGACTTCATATCATCTGCACACGAACTTTAGGCTCCGTTCACATTATAGCGTATGGATCACGGGCAGAACCGCCGCGGTTCCGCCTGCTATCCGGAGATTATTGCAAATCGCGGGACGCCTGTGCGTTGCCCGTTGATTTGCAATAGACCCCCAAACGCTGAGCGATGTTGCCGCGATTTCCGCCTGCCGAATCGCGGTAACATCGCGCAAAAAAAATCGCGGGACGCAATACGATCCAAAGAAGCTCTTGTACTTTTTTGGTCATAATGCGTCCCGCGATTTTTTTTCTGCCCGTGATCCATACGCTATAATGTGAACGGAGCCTTAAGGCTACATTCACACCTGAGCGTAGCGTTTTTACCGCGATTTTTACCGCGTTTTACAGGCTTTTTTACAGGCGTTTTTTGTGCAGGCGTTTTTAGATTGACTAGAGACCAATGGAAAATGCCTGTAATCTGCCCAAAAAGAAGCTCATGTACTTTTTTGAGCGTTGGGCGTTTTGCTTACAGCGTCAAAACGCTCAGATGTGAACAGGGGCCATTGAAATGAATAGGATTTGTCTTGTTGGGCGTTTTGAGAGCTGATCCTAGAGCAGAAAAACTCCCCAAAACGCTCCAAAACGCCTACATGTGAACAGAGCCTAAAGACTGATCAAATTTGATTCTGTCTGGATAGGCCTTTTTTAGTTCACCCTATAGGAAGACACGTGGTGTGGTCCTTGTCATGAGTGCTGCTAAATGTTTTTCGTATTATATTGTATGATGCCAAACATTCCTGATTTAATAAGTCATCCGTGTTTAGGAAAAAACATAGCTGCAATGCTTTTGAGCCACAGACCCAGAAAAATGTCAGAAAAATGTCTGAATATTTTTTATTTCTTTTTTGTTACAAAACTAAATATTTTTTATTTCTATACCTTTTGTGGCTCATTTACTTGGAAAGCATGGAAGTGTTTGCAACAGCTTCAAAGCAATTGAAATTTCATTTTTAAAAGGTGAGGTCGGCCTAAAGTAGAGCTTGACCTGTAAAAATAACTTTAGCTTTCTACTTTCCTCCCCGCTGCAATTTTCTGACCCAAATCTGTGGAATTTATGCTGTAGGTTTAGTTGTCTCAAGGTCAATGAGTTTTTTGTTCTCAGGGAGACACCATACTGTTTACCACCAGTCATGCAGCAAGTATTTACTCACAGATAGGATAGATTTTTTTTTTACATTGTCCTGGGGTAATATTACCTGGACTGGCAATTTTAGACACAAAGAGTGTCTTGCACCATTCTTTTACCCCCATCACCAATATCAGATAACCTATATGACATTTACAGTGAATTGTTATGTATGGTGTTCCCAGGGTAACAGTAAGGGGAAAAAAATGTTCTTTGGTCTTTGTAGTTACACCTGTACAAAACTGTGACATGCAACACTTTTGTGTAAGTAACAATAGAACCCATTTCAATTGGTATGCATTCAAGTCTTCTAAAAAGGGATGAGCTTGCCAAAGATGAACAGCAAGCTTTGTGAGTAGTATTTCATGTTCACAGCTTGGTCTCTGTGTACCTGTAAACATAAGCTTGGTTCTCAATTAAAATACACTTTTCATGCTGTTTAAAAAAAAAGCTTCTTAATACAGCAGTCTAAATTAAAGCTAAACTGTGAAATCTCATGCCTTCCATTAAAAATGTTAGCTTACTTAGAGCCCACCTCACCGTGTACGTCATGCCATATCACAAAATCACAATAATTGGCAAATGACCATTCAGAGCATGCTGGCTGATTTCTATTTGCAGAAGCATGGTTACAAATAACATTATATATACTCTATTGTCAAAATGATTAGAAAGCCTGTCTTTACACGCATGTGAACTTTAATTAATGGCATCCCAGTTGTAGTCCGTAGGGTTTTATTTGGGTCACCCTTTGCAGCTATAACAGTTTCAGTTATTTTGGGAAGGCTGTCTACAAGGTTTAGGAGTATGTCTATGGGAATGTTTGGCCAGAAGCAGATTTCTTGGGTCAGGCGCTGAAGGCCTGGCTTGCAGTCTCTGCTCTAATTCATCCCAAAGATGTTCTATAGGGTTAAGGTCAGGACTCTGCAGGTCAGTCAAGTTCCTTCACCCCAAACTCACTCATCCATGTCTTTATGGACCTTACTTTGTTCACTGGTGCGCCATCATGTTGGAACAGGAAGGGGCCATCCCCAAACTGTTCCCACAAAAATGGGAGCATGAAATTGTCCAAAATGTCTTGGTATGCCGACGCCTTAAGAGTTCCTCTCACTGGAACCAAGGGGCCAAGTCCAACCCCTGAAAAACAACCCCACATCACAATCCCCCCTCCACCAAATGATTTGGACCAGTGCACAAAGCAAGGTCCATAAAGATATGGATGAGCGAGTTTGGGGTGGAGGAACTTGACTAGCCTTCACATAGTCCTGACCTCAACACGATAGAACACCTTTGGGATGAATTAGAGTGGAGACTGCAGGCTTTCTTGTCCACATCAGTGCTTGGCCTCACAAATGCGCTTATGGAAGAATTGTCAAACATTCCCATAGACACACTTCTGAACCTTTTGGACAGCCTTCCCAGAAGGATTGAAGCTGTTATAGCTGCAAAGGGTGGGCCAATTTAATATTGAACCCTAAGGAGTAAGACTAGGATACCATTAAAGCTTATGTGCGTGTAAAGGCAGGTTTACCAATACTTTTGGTAATATAGTGTGTATATAAATATGTAGCACCCTACAGGTAGGTGCTAGGTAAATGCATAGTGGGCCTTGTCTGCCTAACAGCAGGGCCATGATTGCTTTTGGCTAGGGTGTCATGGCTTCCAGGTGTGTCTGCTGAGAGGGGAGTCTCCCCACTGACTCTGTGAGAAGCTTCTCATAGGGCAGTGGAGGAAACCCAATCAAGGACACATTCTGGCTTGTAACTACCCCAGAGGGCAGATTCTGTTGCAAAGGATTCTGGGAGTGGGTATATGTCGGAGGGGAGTGCGTGACTAAGCGTCTTTGGCGGGAACAGAGTCATAGGAGGGAGAGAAGGGCTATCTCTCCTCATGTTTGAGGAAGTGGATGTCTCAGGGTGCTGTCTGAGAATCCAGAGGATGCTGAGTTGAGCTGCGGGGATCCGGTGTGCCGAGAACCAGCGGAGGGAAAGAGGGGTCAAGTCCCAGGAAAGCCTACACAGGTCGTGAGTACTGAGGATTGCCCTTGGGGGTCTGCCTAGTGTCAGTGGGGACCACTCCGGAGAAGGTTCTAGGATCCAAGTGTCAGCTAGCTGTAAAAGGGGGTGCCTAGGTTGAGGACCCTGAAGTGACAGAGGGGGTACCAAGTCAGGGAACCCTGAAGAGTTAAAGGGGGCACCTGCAGTTTGGGCCCTGAAGAGTCAGTGCACAGTGTGTAGTGCATCAGTTAAGATTTGCAGCCATACAGAAATTCACTCAAGATACCTCAAGCCAGTACAATGCAGGAGGGAGTTGTCCGTGACTTTTGAGTGCAAGTATTGTTAGAAGTCCAGTATTACATAGTTACATAGTTACATAGTTACATAGTTAGTGAGGTTGAAAAAAGACATCAGTCCATCCAGTTCAACCTATGATGTGTGTGTGTGTCCGCTTTTAACCGTACATTGTATACCCCTGTATGTTGTGGTCTTTAAGGTGTCCATCTAATAGTTTTTTGAAACTATCAATGCTCCCTGCTGATACGACTGCTTGTGGAAGAGAATTCCACATCCTTACCGCTCTTACAGTGAAGAACCCCTTACGCACTTTAAGGTTAAACCGCCTTTCCTCTAATTTTAGTGAGTGGCCACGTGTCTTATTGTATCTCCTTTCTCTGAATAGTTTGTTCCTTATGCTCGGGTCACCAGTACAGTATTTGTACATTGATATCATATCCCCCCTCAATCGTCTCTTTTCCAGAGAGAATAGGTTCAGTGCTTGTAGACTTTCCTCATAGCTGATGTCCTCCATTCCCCTAATTATTTTTGTTGCCCTTCTCTAGACTTTCTCCAGTTCCAGCACATCCTTCCTGAGGACCGGTGCCCAGAACTGGACAGCATACTCCAGATGTGGCCGGACCAGAGTCTTGTAGAGCGGGAGAATAATCTCTTTATTTCTGGAGTGAATCCCCTTTTTTATACATCCCAGTATTCTGTTGGCTTTGCTTGCGGCGGCTTGGCATTGCATGCCACTGCCAAGCTTGTTGTCTACCAGTACCCCCAAGTCCTTTTCCATCCTAGACTCACCCAGAGGTTCCCCCCCTAGTGAGTAGCTTGCTTTCTGGTTTCTGGCCCCCAAGTGCATTACTTTACATTTTTCAACATTAAATCTCATCTGCCATGTAGTTGCCCACCCCGCTATTTTGTTCAGGTCCGCTTGCAAGGTTTCCACATCCTGCATAGAAGATATTGGCAAGCCCAGTTTAGTATCATCTGCAAATACTGAGATTGTACTAGATATCCCCTCCTCTAGATCATTTATGAATAAATTAAACAGGATTGGTCCCAGGACAGAACCCTGGGGGACCCCACTTTCCACACCCGCCCAATCCGAGTACTCCCCATTAATCACCACCCTCTGTACTCTCCCCTGGAGCCAGTTCTCTATCCAGGTACTCACCTTATGGTCCATACCTACCTTCCTTAGTTTGTACAGTAAGCGTTTGTGGGGAACGGTGTCAAAGGCCTTTGCAAAGTCCAGATACACCACATCCACAGGCTTTCCTTTATCTAGGTGGCAGCTCACTTCATCGTAGAAGGTTAATAGATTGGTTTGGCACGAACGATTTTTCATGAATCCATGCTGATTCCTACTTATAATACCGTTTTCATTACTAACATCTTGTATGTGGTCCCTTAACATCCCCTCCAAAATTTTGCAGACTACTGATGTTAGGCTGACTGGCCTATAGTTACCCGGGATATATCTCGGCCCCTTTTTAAATATTGGTACCACGTTGGCTTTTTTCCAATCAGCTGGCACCATACTGTAAACTATCCTTAAAGATCAAGAATAATGGTCTGGCAATCACCTGGCTGAGCTCATTAAGAACCCTCGGGTGCAAGCCGTCCGGTCCCGGGGATTTATTTATGTTAAGTTTCTCTAGTTTAGCTCTAAGTCTATCTTCTGTTAGCCATGGCGGCACTTCCTGGGGTGTATTATTTAGTTCGGCCTTACAAGCAAGGTTCGTGTAGCCCCCCGATTCTTTTGAGAAGACTGAAGAGAAGAAATTATTTAACACTTCCGCCTTTTCTCTGTCCTCAGTGGCCATATTTCCTTTATCATCTTTTATGGGGCCAATGTGTTCTGGCCTCGCTTTCCTACTGTTTATATACTTAAAGAACTTCTTGGGGTTCTTTTTACTCTCCTCCGCTATATGTCTCTCGTGTTCTATTTTAGCCGCCCTGATTTCATCTTTACATTTCTTATTGCACTCTTTGTAATGCTTAAATGCTGCCAATGACCCCTCAGTCTTGCATTTTTTGAAGGCCTTTTCTTTAGCACTAATATATTTATGTTGGAGTTTAGCCACCCAGGGTTTAGTTTTGCTCTTTTAAATTTATTTCCCTTTGGAATGCACTGGCCAATCCCCCTGTTAAGTATGCTCTTGAAGCACTCCCATTTTTCCTCTGTGTTCTTTGTTCCCAGGGTTCTATCCCATTTGATATTTTCTAGCAGCGAGCGCAGTTTAGGGAAATTGGCTCTTTTGAAATTCAGTGTCCTTATATTACCCTTGTGTTTCCTATTACTGTAATTAATACTGAAACCAATTGACCTATGGTCACTGTTTCCTAAGTTGTCCCGTATTTCTATATCCGTGAGCAGGTCTGTATTGTTGGTAATCAGTAGGTCAAGTACCGCATTGTTTCTTGTCGGTGCATTTACCATCTGACCCATGAAATTGTCCTGCAAAACATTTAGGAACTGCCTAGCCTTGGCTGAGTGCGCGGTTCCTTCTGTCCAGTCTATATCTGGATAATTAAAGTCCCCCATTATAATGACATTTCCCATCCTTGCTGCCAATCCTACCTGTAACATGAGGTCCACCTCACCCTCCTCCCTCTGGTTGGGGGGCCTATAGCATACGCCCAATATTACCTTCCCCACCGTGCCTTCCCTTTGAAGCTCTACCCATAGGGATTCTGCCTCATCCATAGCTCCATTATTAATATCATCCCTCATATTTACCTGTATACTGTTCTTAATATACAGACATACCCCTCCCCCTTTTTTACCTTCTCTATCCCTGCGATAAAGGGAATACCCCTGAATGGTTCGCCATCCAGTCATGAGAGCTGTCAAACCAAGTCTCAGTTATCCCCACAAAATCTAAGTCCTCCTGAAAGATCAGCAGCTCCAGCTCTCCCATCTTGTTGGCCAGGCTTCTGGCATTGGTATACAAACCTCTTAATTTTGATCGGTTATATATATCCTCATTTGTTGTTATTAGGCTGCTCTCTTGATTTTTCCCCATACCCACCCTGGGTATAGGAGCTCCGAACACCCTACCGCTAATGCCCCCATTTCTGCCCTCTGAAACTTGCTTTCCACTGGCTAATTCTACATCTGTACCCTCCCCCCCGTCACCTAGTTTAAAAGCCCCTCTAACTTTGTGGCCATCCTCTCACCCAGTACGGCTGCACCCTCCCCATTTAGGTGCAATCCGTCCCTACCAAAGAGCCGGTGGCCGACTGAGAAGTCGGCCCAGTTCTCCAGGAACCCGAAACCCTCCTTACTACACCAGCTCCTCAGCCACTCGTTAACTTCCCTAATCTCCCGCTGCCTCTCTGGTGTGGCTCGAGGTACAGGTAATATTTCGGAAAATACTACCTTGGAGGTCCTAGTCCTCAACTTAGCGCCTAAGTCCCTGAAATCGTTTAGGACTCTCCATCTTCCTCTGCCTATGTCATTGGTACCCTTGTGTACCATGACAGCTAGGTCTTCCCCAGCCCACCCAATAATCTGTTCACCCGATCCGCGATGTGCTGAACCCGAGCGCCCGGCAAACAACAGACTGTTCGGCGCACACGGTCTTTGTCACAGATTACACTGTCTGTCCTTCTAATAATTGAGTCCCCTACCACCAGCACCTGTCTTTCCTTTCCCTATCTCCCGGCCTCACTGGAGGAGTTCTTCCCCTGGCAGCTAGGGGCGTCACTCTGCTCCAGCAATGCTGGTCCCTGACTGGTTTCCCCAACATCACACAATGGGGCGTATCTATTGGGGTGCTCCAGCCCAGGATCAGCCTCCTTGCCTTGTCCCATTCTACCCCTCCTAACTGTCACCCCTCTACTCTGCTCTGATGCCTGCACCTCCAATACTCCGCCCACCTCTGTGCAGACCCCTGTCTGCACCTGACTGGTACGATCCTGGCTCTCCTCCGGTATGGACATTCGTCTCAGTGTTGCCAGCTGCTTCCCTAGATTCAGGACCTGAGCTTCCAGGGAAGCAACGTGCTTACATTTTGCGTATTTGTATTCGCCCTTGATCGCATGACCGAGGAACGCATACATATCACAAGATGTACACCGAGTCGCATCTCCACACCCGCCGGGCATTGTACCTACTAATCTAATCTAATGGGGATTCAGCGATTTAAGTCTATCCTATGTGGCTATTTCCTGGCTTCCTAACACTACCTTCTCACCCTCTGGTACTCCGCTACACTCGCTTGACACTCAGTTGCACAACACTCACAATCTCACAGCCCGGTCAGTCGCACAACACTCACAATCTCACAGCCCGGTCAGTCGCACAACACTCCCAGTCGCACAGCCCGGTAAGTCGACTGGGAGTAAGTCGACAGCCCGGTCAGTATTCCACAATCCTGGATCTTTTGGACTTAAGTCGGAGTTCCAGCACAGCTTTCAGAGATACAGTGTGTTTAATGCGCCAGTAAGCGTTGGCTAGCGCCGGCTGGCGTCAAGACAGCGCTAACGGGCATTTTTGCTATAAAGTCCCGAAATTGTACATAATCGAGCCAAAGGAGTATCCCACTCATTCCCTTCTCCCATCCCCTAAAAATACAATAAAACAACCAAACAAAGATGCCGGAGTTGTCAATGTCTTATACATATACATATGTATATATTTATATATTGTAGGTTTGTAGGCTTCAAACTGCCTGCAACCAGCATCCAAACCTCTTTGGTACTTACTACATAGTTCATGTGCCTCTCTAACAAGGAAATTAAATTTGTGTAGCGTTGTACTTGCAAGTATGCCACCTCATAGTCCCTCTCAATAGGCCAGAAAAGCCTGTTTTCTCCCCAAGGTTTGAGGGACATTATGTAAAGTCAATAGTTTTTATTATAAAGAATAAACACAGCAGTAGCATAGTTAAACTTAATTGGGTCAACTTCTCAGGGAGCCCAAATTGAGAAAATAAACTTTCACAACTGAATTGGTTCTCCTTGGAATTCCAACCAAAATCTGAGAGTAAAACTCTTCCACTTGCATCCCAGTGTTACTCTCACTATATATTTATGTGTCTGGGTGTGTGTGTAAATATATAATATTTAGTGGCAAAAATGGCCCTTTTCCAAGACAGGCATGTTGGAGAACAGGGTAGTGGGATAGGGGGCAATGTTCATAGTGGGGGTCTAGCTTGCATGTGCAATTGTAGGGGTGTTGGCGGGTCAGGCACAGTGGTGAGGGTGGGCGTCAGCAAGAAGTGCAGTGGTGTGAGGGGGGCATGCGGATGTGCTGGTAGTAAACAGAGCAGTGTTGCTGGCTAAATGGTAGAGCAGGTGTGAGTGTGGTTGGGATGGGGGTATATTCAGGAAGGAGGGTGGAGTAGTAAGGGAAGAGGTGGGTGCTGACAGAAAAGTGAACCCGGGTGGGGGTTGATGTGATGAATACACACATATTCCTACCCATATACACCACCCATATCAACTCCCTCCATCTTGGTGCTTACATATTTATTTTAGTCTTACATATTAAAACCAGCAGTTTTCAATCTGGAATAGAAAACTCACATACAGATGACATCATAGACCAAGCACAATGCCAAATATGCTATTAAAAGAATATTTCCTAGATTTTATAAAAGCCATACACAGCATTAGATATCCAGCAAAACCCTGTTAGCAGCATCAGTTATTATTTACTATCTCTTGGAGGACTACTGTAACACTTTTGGATGTATTGTACTCATAAAACTGGAAAAGCTATAACATTATTTTTTAACCAGAAGGTAAAATAGCAGAATATACCTGGAATTGCTACTCCCAGTCTATAATGTGAATGCATGGAAAGGGAGCAGCACTCAATGTAGCACAAAGCAGTGTCCAAAACAAAGCCAATGCTTTCATTGAAAACAGAAGCAGTTTATCAAACATTTAAAAAACCACGCACTACCTTGTGGTGTCTGCAGATGTAATTGCGATCAATGGCGGTATCCTCAGTGCAAGTGAAGTTGGCCGTTGTGGACTTTCAGAATCTCCTTTTCTGTCCCATTCAGCTTGTTCTGCCAATCTAAAAGCCAAAGGAGGTAGATGAATAGTCCTACATGAAAGCCTTCTTACTAAATATGGCTCCACGTCCTCATCAGTCCCATCTTGTTCTTCCATTTTAGAATGAAGAGCCTCTTCTGACACCTGAAGAAAATATAAAGAATAAAATTACAAAAAGTATACTGCATTTATTTTGTAGGAATCACAACAAAATATTTAACTTTAAAAAAAGAATTGGAAAATGTTGAACACCAGAAGGTAAAGACTAAACAAATTAAAACTAAAAGTTGATATATATGAAAGTGATGAATAAGATTTTCTAATCTATACAGTTAATGTTGCAAATGTTACATTATGTAGACAGGATACCGTCCTCAAAATAACTGCATTTACCTTATGTTTGGAATTTTGAGTTTGACCACAAGAATGACCTGAGACTAAAATATTTGTACTCAATTCTTCACCTGTGGACAGTGCTTTATTTAGATGCAGAACATGTTCTTTCGTCAAGTTATTGCTTTCACTAAAATTTCTTGGCTTTTATTGTAGGCTTAGTGATTTTGGATGATTTTGGATCAGTAATTTTCTGGCCATTGGCTGAGAGCGCTGATCAGGAGCTGGTCGCTGCTGGTTTTCCAACATGCTCGTCTGACGGAACCTGGCCAAATGGCATTATTGTTTACTAGTCAGTAGTAAAAATGACACTAGTTTATTCATATATGTTTAAGACTTTGTACTTCTTAGGGGTCTATAGTTGCTTGGCAGTGGTAAAGAACAATCCATGGGCTTATGGGTCTTTTGAGGTGTGCTAATCTTTATGATATTGCTTTGGTTTTTACACGTCATTGGTGTTTGATGCTATAAACAACTTCAGTTGTTAGCAATCACTTACAAGTGCAGAAGTATTTACATGTAGCACTACACCCGTAGGAGCCATTATGCAGATTACCAGGATCCTTTTCTCAGTAGATTCCTTGCAGTCATGCACACAGTTCAAGTCACTCCTCAAGCTCATTAACCAATTTAGGGGTATGCTTGTCTGATGCTTTAATAATAACTTGGATAGGTAGTGGGTCATGGTGGGATACTCCAGTAACTCTTAGTAATGATTTGAGGACACTAAATTTTCTCTTGAAAAACTGATCTAAGTCCTTGCACAAGTAAACAATGGACTGAGCTTCAAAGTAGCAACTTGAGGAGATTAACATACAATATCTCACAAAAGTGAGCACACCCCTCACATTTTTGTAAATATTTTATTATAACTTTTCATGTGACAACACTTAAGAAATGACACTTTGCTACATTGTGAAGTAGTGAAGGTACAGCTTGTATAACAGTGTAAATTTGCTGTCCCCTCAAAATAACTCAACACACAGCCATTAATGTCTTAACCGCTGGCAACAAAAGTGAGTACCCTCCAAAGTGGAAATGTCCTAATTGGGCCCTAAGTGTCAATATTGTGTGGCCACCATTATTTTCCAGAACTGCCTTAACCCTCTTGAGCATGGAGTTCACCAGAGCTTCACAGATTGCCACTGGAGTGCTCTTCCAAGGGTTTAGGCCTGGAGACATGCTTGGCCAGTCCATCACCTTTACCCTCAGCTTCTTTAGCAAGGCAGTGGTCATCTTGGATGTGTGATTGGGGTCGTTATCATGTTGGATTTCTGCCCTGTAGCCCAGTCTCCGAAGGGAGGGGATCATGCTCTGCTTCAGTATGTCACAGTACATGTTGGCATTCATGGTTTCCTCAATGAACTGTAGCTCCCCAGTGCTGAAAGCACTCATCCACCCGCAGACCATGACATTCCCACCACCATGCTTGACTGTAGGGAAGACACACTTGTCTTTGCACTCCTCACCTGGTTGCTGCCACACACACTTGACACCATCTGAACCAAATAAGTTTATCTTGGTCTCATCAGACCACAGAACATGGTTTCGGTAATCCATGTCCTTAGTCTGCTTGTCTTCAGCAAGCTGTTTGCGGGCTTTCTTGTGCATCATCTTTAGAAGAGGCTTCCTTCTGGGACGACAGCCATACAGATCAATTTGGTGCAGTGTGCGGCGTATGGTCTGAACACTGACAGACTGACCCCCCACCCCTTCAATCACTGCAGCAATGCTGGCAGCACTCATACATCTATTTCCCAAAGACAACCTCTGGATATGAACCTGAGGACATGCACTCAACTTCTTTGGTTGACCATGGCGAGGCCTGTTCTGTTAAACTGCTGTATGGTCTTGGCCACTGTGCTGCAGCTCAGCTTCATGGTCTTCATGGCAATCTTCTTATAGCCTAGGCCATCTTTATGTACTGTAGAGCAACAATTATTTTTTTCATATCCTCAAAGAGTTCTTTGCCATGAGGTTCCATGTTGAACTTCCAGTGACCAGTATGAGAAAATGAGAGCGATAAAACCAAATTTAACACACCTGCTCCCCATTCACAGACCTTGTGCCTCTAACGAGACACATGATCCCGGGGAGGGAAAATGGCTAATTGGGCCCAATTTGGACATCTCCACTTAGGGGTGTACTCACTTTTGTTGCCAGTGGTTTAGACAATAATGGCTGTGTGTTGAGTTATTTTGAGGGGACAGCAAATGTATACAAGCTGTACACCCACTACTTTACATTGTAGCAAAGTATTATATCTTCAGTGTTGTCACATAAAAAAATATAATAAAATATTTACAAAAATTTGATGGGTGTACTCACTTTTGTGAGATACTGTGATATTAAAGGATGATTTTTTTGTTTTTTAAATAAACAATCATGTCATACTTACTTACTCTGTGCAGTGGTTTTGGACAGAGCAGCCCCAATTCTCCTCTTCTTGGGTCCCCCGCTGCCGCTCCTGGCCCCTGCCTCCTGTCAAATGCTTCTAGAGCAAGCAGCTTGATATAAGGGGACCCAAGCAGGCTCACTCCTGAACTGGTGTTCTGTGTGTGCTTTCACACACAGAGCACGGCTCGACCCTGCCCTTCTCTCTCCTCGGTTCACTGACTGTGATTGATAGTAGCAGGAGCCAATGGCTCCTGCTGCTGTCTTAGCCAATGAGGAGGAAGAGACCCAGGAGATCCACTGCTCCAAAGCACTGCGCTAGATTGAGATGGAGCTCGGGTAAGTATTAGAGGGGCTGGGGGGGGGGGGGGCTGCTGCACATAGAAGGATTTTTACCATTATGCATAGAATGCATGAAGGTAAAAAAAACATGAGCCTTTACAACCACTTAAATCTTCCTCTTTGGACAGTGTTAGCAAAGTGCTTTCACTAAGAAGAAATAAAAAGACTGAGCTTTTCAGAACACTGGACACAATGTCTCCTCTAAAAATGTTGACTCTATCGCAAGAGGGGTGGCAACAGCACATGGTCTCTAAGATCTCTCTCTTAGAAGTCTGTACTCACAAGTGTCCTAGGAAAATTGGTTGCCTTCTTCCAATATCCTCAAGACACTTTTACTCCTTGCAACCAGAGTAGTTCCTCAGATGACAGACCCTCAGTCAGCTTCAAAAACTCTCAGGAAAGTTGGCCTCTAGGTAACTGCATGCACATAGGCTGCAATCTCTTTCTCGGGGAAAAGGACAATGCTGCTCTCAGTCGCAAAGTATTTATAAAGGCTCCCAGTCAGCATCTGGGCACTTCTCCCTAGGGATTATTCAGGGCTGTATCAATACAAAACTGCTGATTAGACTCCTTCTGCCCACTAACTTCCAGATCATTTCTGAACCAACCAGGGGAAGCAGTCAATCCTGCAGCCTCTGAAACACAGAACAGACCAGAACAATCAACAAAGCCTCGCTGATTACAGTAAACCAAAACTAGATTTGCCTAACAATGAAATGCAAATTTACTGCATACAATGAGTCAAAACTAAATTTACCTAATCCTAGCTAGGGATGATCGAACTTTTGAAAAGTTCGGTTCGACCAGAACCCCCGAACTTCCCGAAAGTTCAGGTTCGGATTCCAGAACCCCATTGAAATCAATGGGACCCGAACTTCGGTAATCAAAAAACACAATTTTGAAGCCCTGAAACCCAATAAATGCCCCTAAAAAGTGCCTAGGGTTCTGGGTCATGCCCCAGGAATTATTAATCACACAAAAAAAAGTTCTTAAAAATTGTCGTTTTTGATAGAGAGCCAATTATTGAAAAAATTATTGAAAAAAAAAATGAGATTTCTTTGGATTTAGTGTCTGGGGGGGGGGGGGGGGGTCTAAAAAGTGTACCTGTGAAGTTTCAGCTCTGTAGCATGTCCAGAACCAGAAAAAGAAGATTGTTTGTCTTAGAATTGCAGTAGAGCAGGGATATGGCTCTGCTATTTTCACACCTGGGCGTTTTTGTTGCAGGCGTTTTTTTGGGCATTTTTTGGGCGTCTTTGGAGGCAGGCATAACATCTGAACTTCTGTATAGGGGTATATATACACACACACACACACATATATATGTACAGTATTTATACACATACACACATACAGGTGTGATAGGAATGGAACCCTATGCCTGCAAATAATTTAATTAGCGCAGGCATAGGGTTCTGCTACTTTCACACCTATATGTGTGTATAAATACATATATGTGTGTGTGTATATATACCCCTACACAGAAGTTCAGATGTCATGCCTGCCTCCAAAGATGTCCACAAAAAAGCCCAATAAACGGCTGCAACAAAAACGGCCAGGTGTGAAAGTAGCAGAGCCCCATCCCTGCTCTACTGCAATTCTAAGACAAACTATCTTTTTTCTATAGCGGTCACCCTGACATGGATGAATTCGGTCACCCTGGCATACAAGGAGAGGAGCCCTATCCCTGCTCTACTGCAATTCTAAGACAAATTATCTTTTTTCTATGGCGGTCACCCTGACATGGAAGAGTTTGGTCACCCTACCATAGCAGTCAGAGCCAGTTCACCCTACACTACACTACAGTCACCCTGACACTTAACACTTTCCCTACAGAAGCTAGATTATTTAATCTAACTATAGTGGAAAATAGTACCCTAACTACACTAGATATCCCTTTCCTCACACTAATAATTGCTAAATGACACTTTTGAAGCAGGAGTAACAGAACTGCTTCCACTCTCTTCCACAGCCCCTGTATTACAGTGCTAGAGATTTGGCGGGGCTATGTTATATACTGGGGGACGTATTCACTACTGATTGGCCTCTGGACCCCCTAGTCACTCCAATCACATTCCTAGCATCCTCCTGCCCCCTCAATTGGCTTTTACTGATGGTTCTGGTCCAATCACGGGCTTTTAAAGCCCAGTTCCTGTCCCATTGCATTTTGGTCGGGTCTGGTTGCCGAATTCCGAACTTTTTCCGCAAAAAGTTCGGAATTCGGCCGAATTTCGAACAGTCAATGTTCGGGTCGAACTGATGGTCGACCTGAACCGTTCGATCATCCCTTATCCTAGCACCTACCTAGGAGGGTGTTTCATACACATGCAATGGTCCTCCAAGCAGAAGGAAGGCATAGAGCATTGTGTACATGAGAACAGGTTAGCAGATTATTTTTATGGTAGTGCAGGAATGACAGTCCTGAGGCTTGTTTGGCATGGGGCTTTCTATTGGAGATACATTTATATTGCAGGTAAAGCAGGTCAAATGCAGCCCTCTGTGTCTGAACACTTATGTTTGAGCAGCGCTACATGTGCATGCAAAATCCAGCCGGCAGTTATCTATGTCTATAGTGTCGGTACCAGAGATGTATAGTAACGAAGTAGAACTACTTAAGTACTGTACTTAAGTACCGAAATGCGGTATCTGTACTTTCCTAGAGTAGAATTTTTTTCTCCTACTTCTACTTTTACTTCACTACATTTTTTCGATGATTTCGATACTTCTACTCAAGTATTTTTTTTTTGTGCTGCATAGTTACTCGTTACTTTTAAAAAAATTACCACTGCCAGAACAGTAGATGGCAGGTTGCATAAAGCTCAAAAAAATGTGTATAATGTCATTTGTAAATCAGCGCATACGAAAATAAAGGCTGTGTATAATAAAAGCTGCTATACCAAATCTTTCCAATAAAAAGAAAATATGAAACAAACAAATAAATGGTGCTACAGCGCTTAAAGTGCATCAAGAAACTACTAACAAACACAGGTTAATCATTTGAATAAATCATTTGAAATAATAACAACAATATGATGTTCATACTTTTGACTTCTTTCTTTAATAACTACATAACACAGTACTTGTACTTCTACTTTCAGTACTTGAGTAGAAATTTTTTTTCAAAACTACTGGTACTTTTTACTTTTAGTACTTAAGTAGCAAATTTTTTGAAAAAACTACTTGCAATACTTAAGTAAAAAAAATGTTGAATACTTTAGTACTTCTACTTAAGTAACTTTTTCTGCGAGCACTTCCACTTCTACTCAAGTAATTTTTTGATCTAGCACTTGTACTTTTACTCAAGTAGAAATTTCGAGTACTTTATACAAGTCTGGTCGGTACCTTTTTTTGACAGTGTTATACCTTTTTTTGGAGCACAAAAGATATGCTGGATTAACCTATTAACATTTTATACTGTAGGCAATAATCATCTGTATAAATTCCTGAAAATATATTAGAGTTGAGGAATAAAATGTATACAGAGATTTAAAATGTATACAGAGATTGCTGATCATAGATATAGAGTTTAGACAAAAATGCAGTACATCTCTGCATTGCATGCACATTTTCCCCGTGTTTTATCCCTGACAGGGTAGGAAATAGCCAGACAGTTTAGTGTACAGAGTTCCAGATGATCGGAGAGGTTTTGAAGACATCCTGGAGGCGAACTAGGAAGGAGGGGGTGATGGAACAGGCAAGAAGGAGGTCTTAGGAGGTCCTAGTCCTATACATTTTTGTAAATCATTGTTTTGTCAATCTCTTATACACTTACAGTAGTTTTTATTTATTATTCTAACATATATATATTTTTTACTTGTGACACTAATTCTCCATAACATACAGATCATTTTTTAAAAAAAATTTTATTTAGGCTTTATAACATAACACTAATATGTCCACTCTGAATAGAGCAACCATAAATGTGAGAAGGCAGCACCGGTAAAGATTTTTTGTATTGGTAGACAGCCTGCCATTTCTATTCTGCTGAACAGCTACTGGAAATTAGACTTATTCCTTAATGTCAAAATTAATTATGCTACAATATGCTACTGTTTTCATATTTCCGTCTAGTTTAAATTACATTAATCATTTCCTCACCACATCCTGGGTCAGTAATGAGCAGCTCAAGTGAAATGAAAGCGCTTGCTTGCCTAGCAAGCTTTTATTCAAAGTATTCATTAATGCAGAGATCATATTTGACCACATTAAGAATGTCAGATGTGAGGACAAATGCTGCTCACACGACAAAATAATAGGTATCATTTATATTAAGGGCATGCTAGTATGAGGTTTTCATCATGTAACAAGACTTAAATATTCATTGATACAGAAGCAGAGTTTGCTTAAGAGACACGACTGGGAATGGCAACCTGGCCACACATGGTTAGCTATTTAAGAAAAAAAAAACTGCTGTTAACAGAATTCTCTGATCAGTGGTCAGATCAGTTTGGCGAACATCCCAATTGTCAGGCTGCTCGACCCTTTGTTCGGCCCACTGTGCCCACTACCACAATGCATGCACCGCCACACAGTGCATTGGAAGCCCTGATTGGCTGAAGCAATAAAAGTTTTTCCCAAACAGGGCACATAGCATATCAGAGCCATGATTGGACTCTGTTATGATGACTCTATATAATTATGGCTCATTTATTTTTAATACCACCCCACACTGTAAAAATATTCTTATACCGGCCATTTGAAGGGTGATTTTGGCGTGGCGAGAGATAGAACAGAGCTCTTTATATTGCTACTAGCGAGTTAGTGTGCAGGTTTACCGTTTACAGTATACTGCAGTGCATTATTTCTCATTTACTGCAGTCAATTTTAGGGTGCTGGTGCATTTTTATGGTAATATATTTCAGTTTGTTGGTGCAAATTTACTGCAGTATATTCCAGTGCGTTAGTGCAAGTTTAATGCAGTATATTTCAGTGCGTTGGGGCACGTTTGACACAGTATATTGCAATGCATTAGTGCACGTTTAACGCAGTATATTGTGGTTTATTTTGCCTCCTTCTCCACAGCTACTCCTGCCATAGCCCCAGCATCATGCATGGAGGAGTCAGCTGAGTTAGTTGAACACAGCGTCAGCCACTTGCTCCTTGATGATGCAAAGGCATTACTTGAATTATCAATAGTACCTCTATAGAGTTACGGTTTAAAGGCTCCACCAACACCCAAAGCCCAATTTTCCCACACCTTTTACTTCTATCCAAACTCCCATCTCAAATCATCTAAAATCTAGTTCCAAGTGCACTAAATTGTAGCCTCATCATACAGACTAGCTTCCCAAGCTGTTGCCTACAAAATAAATAAAGTTTGGAGGGAAACTTATAAATGTCAATATTTCTGGAGTTCTGGAGCAGGTTCTTTACACGGTACAGATATGTCACTTTACAGGTAGACTAAGGGAGACCCCCCCCAGGCACTATATTTAAAGGAATTTTTCATTTTTATTGTTATTTTTATAATTTTTATGGTTTAATTTTAAGCATCAGTAAATCACGGCTCATTTAAAAATTATGTTTTTTACAAACTTTATTTTCATTGATACATGTCCCCCAGGGTAGTACCTGGACCCCATAACCATTGTATGCCCAATTACTTGCAAAATAAGACTTCAAAAAGGGAACTTTTGCTTTTTCCAGTTCGGTCACATAGACTTGAATGGGGTTCGTTATTCGGTTCTGAACTTTTGCGATGTTTGAAAGTTCTGCCGCAAACCGAACCGGGGGTCTTTCAACCCATGTCTATTTGACAGAAGTCAAATAAAATATCGGTTTCTGTCAAGTGGAGAGCCTATACACTAATCAGTAGAGAATGGCCAAATTTCCATCAATGTATGGCCAGCTTTACTCCACAGTGCCAGTGAACTAACTTTTTCAGTTCAGAATGATAGCTCTTGTGATAGGGGTGATATGCAAAAAACAAAAAAACTTTGGCAGATTTGTCAAGGATGGAAAGTGTACAAGCCTTATGCATCACCGATTCTGCTATTGTTGTCTAGTAGTAAGCGGCTTATGCATTAAAATGTGCTAAACAGAATATTTTTTGTTGCCCAATCAGCTTTCAATAGTCCTTTTTGCAATGAAGAGTTGAGAATGAAACAAAGATTCTTGTGTAGCTATTAGTAATTAGTTAAAATTGGACTTGTTTTGTAATGTTGAAAATGTTTTTCGCTGCATACACAAGTTCAGTTCTAGTGAGTGTTAGGAGCATACCATACCATTTATAGCCACTTAACTTAGAGCTTGATCACACGTTCACAGGCAGTTCATTTATTTTTATTTATTATTGGTACTTATTTAGCACCATCAGTTCATGCAGCGCTTTACATATACTGTATACCGTACATTCACATAAGTCCCTGCACTTGAAGAGCTTACAATTTAGGGTCCCTAAATTACATTCATACATATACATACTAGGGGCAATTTAATTTTTTTTTTTTTATTTATCTCTTTATTTTGTTTTCAAGGAAAATCATTACATATACATTATATTACAAATAACAAGGTTGATTCTCTAACAGATCATCATATACTTTAGGCTTTTCTTGTCTCAGAGGACTATTCTACTCCTCTGTAAATTCCAATCTAGACATTTACTATCACTTAACCAATATTATCCCTGGGGCAAGGCAATATCAAGTTAGCAAGTCTCCTTTTTGCTCCTATTCATTTTATCCTTACCTTCCTTCCTAATATTCTTATCTCAATTATTACTTAGGTCCTAAATTCATCTATAATCCCCTTATCTTCTTCACCACATCTTCCCTTTTCCTCCTTTTCCCCTAAAACCCCCTTCCCCCCTCCCCTCCCACCCCTCTCATTCCTAACACTCCCCATTCTTCCCCTCCAACATACTCCGCTATCGTTCCCCATCAACACAGAAACCGGGGAGAAAAGTAAAGAAGAAAAAAAAAAAATATAGGAACTCCCCCCTTCCCCTCTCCTCCAAGTCTAGCATATAATTTCCTCATTCTGAGGTGGAGACCTTAACATTTGCCTCCCCTCCTCTGAGCTCATAAACAGGTTCCAATTTCTCCATACCATTTTATATTGGTCCTGTTTATGTTGTGCCGAAAGCACTAGATCTTCCATTTTATTGATATATTCTAGCTTTCTAACCCAATCAAATACAGCCGGAGCTTGTCTTTTTTTCCAAAATAAAGGTATACACGCTCTTGCAGCGTTCATCATGTGAGGCAAAACTGTTTTTTCATATTTCCCTACTGGCCACTCCGATATATGCAATAGACAAAAAGCCGCATCTTCCTCAATTTTATACCCTGTTACTTTATGTACTATTTGTCCTATCTCTATCAAATATTTTTTTATCTCCGGGCAGGTCCAAAATATGTGAAACAATGTACCTTCTCCTTCTTCACACCTCCAGCACCTGTCCGATTCCTGCGTGTACCATTTATGTAACTTGTCTGGTGTATTATACCACCTAGTTAGAATCTTGTAATTTATTTCTTGAATTTTAGTACATTTTGTTGGTCTGAATATTGCCCTAAACATTCTCTGTCTTTGTATCTCTGTTATTTCTATGTTTAGTTCTTGTTTCCATTTTTCTAGCCATCCTAATCTTGGTTGATTTACCGGTGTATTCAACGTTTTATATAGGAAAGATAAGGATCTTTCTATTCCTCCTGTTTTCTCACATAGCTTTTCAAAAGATGTTAAGGGCCTCTCAAATTTTTCCGGGGCTGGTAGAGATTCAAAAAAATGTCGGAGTTGCATAGCTTCCCATAGGCAAAGACCATATGGTCCTTCCTTCTCTATTAACTTGGATATAGGAGGCCACCTCCGCTGATTTATGTATGATTTAACATCATCTTGTCCTGTTTCCCTTATTTTTTTAAAATGTTGAATGTTTAATCCAGGTACAAACTCTGGATTCCCCAAAATCGGATACAGTGGGGATTCTGCTGTGGTAAGACCTTGTCTCAGGGACTGCTGGTAACCTATTTTTAGTGTATTTCCTATTAAGGGATGTGTCCTCAGGGTTTTAGGAAGTGTCTTATAACACCAGATTGCTATTTTTAATGTTACTGATGTCTGCGCTTGCTCTAATTGAACCCATCTTTTTGAATCTACCTGCTGCCACCAATCTAATATGCGATTCTAATGAATAGCGTGGTAATATCTGTGTAGGTCAGGCACTGCTAACCCCCCCATATTTTTTGGTAATGTCAGACTGTTACGGGCTATGCGTGGTTTTTTACCAGCCCATATATATCTACCAAACAATCCATTCATTATTTTGAAGAAATTATTTGGTATTTTAATTGGGAGAGCCCTCATTATATATAGATATTTTGGTAGGATGTTCATTTTTATTAAATTTGCTCTACCAAACCAAGATTGAAGTCCCCCTCTCCATTGCTCCAATGTTTTTTTTTGTTTCTTCCATCAGGGGTATTAAATTTAGTTCATATAACTGGGCCAGATCTGCAGTTATACGAGTTCCTAGATATTTTACAGCCTTATCTACCCATGCGAATTTGAAATTGCTCTTTAATCTAGCTTTTTTTACGTCTGTTATTCCTATACCTAGCGCTTCAGACTTCCCATAGTTTATTTTGAAATTTGATAGTTCACCATATTGTTTGAATTCTTCCAAAAGTACCGGTATAGAAATTTCTGGTTCTGTTAATGTGAACAATAAATCGTCCGCATATGCTGCAGTCTTGTATTGTTCTTTCCCTACCCTGATGCCTTTTATATCCAGGTTTAATCGAATCTTATTCAGGAATGGTTCTAATATTAATGCAAAGAGCAGGGGGGACAATGGGCACCCCTGCCTTGTACCATTTTTAATACTGAAAGGTTCTGATAACGTCCCATTTGCCTTTACCCTTGCTGTTGGATTAGAGTATACTCTAGCTATTCTTTCTCGCATCACTTCCCCCACTCCTATGTGTCTGAGCACTGACTGCATAAAGGCCCACTCGACTCTGTCAAAAGCCTTTTCTGCGTCGGTGCTCAGTATAACACACGGGGTACCCGATTTGGTAGCTATATGTATTAAATTTAGAACTCTAGTGGTACTGTCTCTGGCTTCTCTCGATGCCATGAATCCCACCTGGTCAAGATGTATTATTTTTGCCATTACCTTTGCCAATCTGGTTTCTAGGATTTTTGTATAAATTTTTAAATCCGTATTTAGGAGTGAAATAGGCCTATAGCTGCCGCAGTTCGCTGGGTCCTTTCCCTCCTTTGGTATCAATGTTAAATATGCTGTTAACGTGTCTCTTGATAGTGCCCCTTCCACCCCTCTCTGGTTGAACAGTCTTTCCATGTATGGTCCCAATATGGGGGCCAATACATGGAAGTACTGTGGTGTCAGTCCATCTGGGCCTGGAGCCTTACCCTTTTTCATCTTCTTTATTGTCTGTTCTATTTCCTCCCTTGAAATATGACTCTCTAAATCTTCTCTCTCTTCTTCTGTAAGTTTCGGTAACCCAGATTTAGCTAAATACTCTTCCCTTTCCTCTTGCGTTTTGCCTATTTCTGGTAAATTATAGAGCCTTGCATAAAAGTTTTTAAATTCTTCCGTTATTTGTTCTGGTATAACCTTTTTAATTCCTTCTGGCGACACAATCTGAGGGATATATGATCTTATTTTTTGACTTTGGATGGATCTTGCCAAGGTCTTCCCACACTTGTTCCCTGATTCATAAGCTATCTTCCTTGATATTTGTATCGCAGCCTTCGCTCTGTATTGTAATATATCTAGTATTTGTTTTCTTACTATGCTCAGCTCCCCTAATGTTGCATCTGCCTTTTTTTTTTATGTTCTGTTTCTAATACTTTAAGTTTGTCCAATAGTATTTGCAGTTGTTTATTCCTTTCCCTGTTTATCCTCGCCCCATGCTTAATTAGTATTCCTCTTATTACTGTCTTGTGTGCTTCCCATAGTAAGCCAATGGTGCACCCTGGTTGGTCATTGTTTTTAAAATAGTCCTTAAGCTCCTTCTGCACTTCCGTTTTTACTTCCTCTTTCTGAAGCAGGCTTTCATTAAGTTTCCAGAATCTTTGTTTTCTGGACTCGGCTGAGGAGGCACTATATATCATAGTGATCATTGCGTGGTCTGACCACGCAATGCTATCTATGCCTGTATATACGACCGCCTGCAGGTAAGCATGGGGTACCAAAAAAAAATCCTATCTCGAATAGCTTCCATGTGGGTGTGAATAAAATGTAAATTCTTTTTCAGTCGGGTGCTTAAGTCGCCACACATCTATCAATTGCTCCTTATGTAGCGTCCTTATCATCCGTTTACCTATTCTCTCAGAGGGCACTATTTTAGTTCTAGATACATCCATCGTGGGAGACAGTGGCATATTAAAGTCCCCACCTAATATCAGTTGTCCCTGGGAGAAGTCTCTGAGCGTATTTAGTGTTTTAGTTATAAACTTATCCTGTTGTTTATTAGGTGCATAGAGGGTTGCTATCGTCATCCGGGTTTCTCCTAATTTTCCTTTTAAGAAGAGAAATCTCCCATTGTCATCACATATTTTTTCCTCGAGCTGCCATGGTATATTACGATCAATTAATATCGATACCCCCCTAGACTTCGACTGTGTGTATGTTGCATGATATATAAATGGGTAAGCATTGTTTTGTAAATATGGTAGCCTGTCCGTTTTAAAATGCGTTTCTTGTATTAGCGCTATGTTTGCCTTCACACGTTTGAGCTCTGCTAGTAATATCCTTCTTTTTTCTGGAGTATTTAAACCTTTTACATTTATGGAGACTATTTTTATATTTTCCATAATGGGGCTAAGCTAGATTTTCTGTTTACCTCAGGCAGATATTCCGTGACACAGGGGGGGAGAGTCCCAAGAAAATAAAAAAAAAAAAAGGGGAAAAACAGCTCACTCCACAAAATACTCACTCACACACTCTTCACCACCCAGTCTCCCCCTCTCGCTCACTCAGACACACTTCCTTCCCTCTCTCTTTCACTCCTTTCCCTTTCCCTGTGGAACCCCCCCTCCAGGGCGAGTGCAATACCCACCCTGGTTGGGTTCCACAGGTCGGATTTTAAATCCTTCTAACACACAGCGTTTTACCGCCACAATGTGTTCTTGATTTCCTAGGGGTAAGTGCCCGGGGCAGTCACAAACTTCCTCGCTCCTCCCTCCCTTCCCTGTTTAGATGCTTTATATTTCCTATTTCCTACCATCCTCCCCCTCTCCTCAACCCCCCCCCCCACGCCCCCCCACCCCCCCCCCCCACTCCGGAGCCTTAATATCTGGATATGCCTTCCCTCTCTGATTAAATAACAGTTTAAAACTCTCCTACACTCCATATATAACAGTTTAACTCTCTTCATAATAGTTCTACCTTAAAAAAAGAACTAATACTAGTAAAACAAAAAAGCAAAGAGGGGGCTCCTATTCCCCCTCACCCCTGCAGGTTATTAAGGGGGCCCATCTCTCCCCCCGATTTTGTATAGCTAGTAAAAAGACCAAATCACTTCCCCCCTCTCCTCCCTCCCTCCATATATACCAGCAAGGAATAAACTTAGACAGACAAACAGGGCAGGGAGAAGGCAAGAAAAGGGGGAGGGAGTAAGAAGTAAAAGGCAAACCGAAAGCGGGAAGGGGAGAGGAAGAGGGGGGAGGAGGGAGGCCATAACACCTTATATATTTATATAAGTTTCTATCTAGTCGCTTAACTATCCCGTACTTTATCCTTATTTATGTGTACCGAAACCCATTTTCCCCACCTTCTCATATCTTTCAAAAGATCATCCCAGGAGAAGGGGGAGAGAGCAGAGTAGCCAACCCATGACATTTCATTGTAAATTTTTACAGATCTATATTCCATTCTCGCCCCCTGAAAGGGGAGGGGAAGAAAAAAAAAAAAAAAACCCCAATAATTATGTTGTGCTTCTCAGAGTATGTATATGTGCTATGTGCACCCAAAAAAAAAAAAAAAAAAATTCTTAAGGAGGGGCTTACCCCTCATATTTACGTATGTGTCAAAAAGTGTGCAATTTGTATGCATATTGTGTCAAAAAAAAAAAAAAAAAAGGGGGGATTGTGTATTGTGCTCCTTACATTTTGTGTATGTGCTAAACCAACAAAAGGAAAAAAAAAAAAAAAAAAATTCTTAAGGAGAGGTTTACCCCTCATATTTACTTATGTGTCTAAGTATATGCATATTGTGAAGAAAAAAAACACCCTCCAAGGGGAGAGAAAACCACAACACCATTCCATATTCCCATCAATTATCTTAAATAGATCTCACTTCCTAATCTCTCCCTCCCCCTCCCCCTCCCCCCTGGTCTCCCATTGTAATCCCTATCTAATTCCCTGGTAATCTTCCCAGCCAGTTTGGAACCTCTATAGGTGGAACCTCCAAAAAATCAAAAAGGGCTATTCTATCTTGAAAGTTGCGTAACGTAAAAAAGCGTCCATCCCTGTTAAATGTTGCTGCAAATGGGAAACCCCATCTATACGTGCAGCCTTTACTTTTGGCTAATTCCAAAATAGGTTTCAAGACAGCTCTTCTCTGTAAAGTCCCTTTAGAGATGTCCGAGAACACCTGTATGTCCATCTCCTGCAATTTCCAAACTCTAGATTCCCAAGCTTCTCTCAAAATCTTCTCCTTCTGGGAATAGTAGTGCAACTTACAAATTACATCTCTAGGTATTTCCTGATTTTTTTTTCCTTGGGCCTGGTATTCTGTGTATCCTATCCAGTTCTATTTTACCCGGGTAATTCACCCCCAGGATGTTTTTAAATAGCATATCAACTGATTCTTCCAGCTGTGGACTCTTTAATGATTCTGTTAACCCTCGTATTCTCAGATTATTACGGCGACTTCGATTTTCCATGTCTTCCACCCGTAGCTGTAACTTAGCATCTCTGTCGCCCTGCTGTTCTGACCTCTTCTCCAGAGCTAACAGTCGTTCTTTTATTGAAGCTATTTCTACGTCTTCCTCTCGTAGTCTGGTAGACAATACCTGAATCTCATTTTTAATAAGTTGGATCTCTTTTTTGTGTGTCTCCTCAACTCGCCCCACCAGCTGTTCCATGTCGGCCTTGGTTGGAAGGGAACATATCATTGCCTTAAATTCAGCCATTTGTGCGGCCCACTGGGCATTCAGGGAGGGTATGCTCCCTTCTTTCTGTGTTTTCAGGTTGAACCCCTCATCTCTTTCTTGTAAGGGAGACGTAACCCTAGAATCTGTCATACCACTTGAGTCCCACTCTGTCTGTGTATCTCCTACCTCCGCCATTGCTATTGTTGGTGTCTGGTTAGTAGATAAAAATTTCCTTATTTCTCCTTCCGACTTTCCTGAGTTTTTTACAGTATTCTTTTTAACCTTCCTCTTTTTTATGAGGGTCATATTAGCTTTTTTTTTTATCCTTTTTTTTTTTATTTTACAAGGTATTGAGCCGCTGATATTAGGTTTACAAGTCTATGAATCTCTCTCCACTTTCTGCGATATCCTTCTAGGTCAAACTTCAGCAGTATATCCTCCACAACTCTATTCCATACACCAAAGGTTATAGCAGGTGATAACAGGTCACTGATGGTAACTATCACAGTCTGAGGAGGTTTTATCCCCTCTTCCCGCTGATCCCACAAGCAAAGTAGGTAGATATAATCAGTTCAACAATGATACAGCAATTACCTTCTCCTATTAGATATTCTCTCTTTAGTGACAGGTTATGCTGCTTTTTCCATTCTCCCTTCCTCCACTTTCGTTCTCAACTCCACCGACCAGCTACACGTTCCAGCTAGGAGGCGGTGCGGCTCTATGGCTTCAATGCCGCCGCTTCCCACGGCACTGAGCATCCAGCCTCCACCAGCGACACAGGCGAAGGGGCAGGGAACCGAAGCGCTCCGCCGCCTCCGCAGCGTCACGCCGTACCGTTCCCCCGCCTCCCTCCTTGCCGTCTCCAAATGCGGTCTCCAGCTAGCAGCGCCTCCCACCTTCAGAGCCAGTCCTGCACCCTACCTCGTAAGTGTCTCGGGAGGGGAGATACTTCCTGGAACAGCCGGTCCACGGAGGAGACCGACCCCCTCTCCGTGAACCAACGAGCCGCCAAGCGAACCTCCAGTGGAGCCAGGCAACAGATCCGTGTGGCTCACCGCTCACATCTCCTCCCAGTCATCCGGTCCCCTGGTCGTCCTTCGGGTAGGTTTCCCAAGCTTGCAGGGAGGGAGTCTCTTGCGAGGTTTACGGAGCACACCCGCTCATGACCGCTTCCGGCCACACCCCCCTACCTCCACTAGGGGAAATTTAGATAGGAGCTAATTAACCTACCAGCATGCCTTTTGGAGTGTGGGAGGAAACCCACGCAGGCACAGGGAGAATCTGAAGACAGGTAGTGCCGTGGTTGAGTTGAGCCATGGTTTTACTGTTCCCCATCCACCCGCCTGAACACTATACATACAGCCACTCATGGCTGTACACATGCTGTGGCCGGAATGTTGTGCTTTATGAAACTTATTCTGGGTGGTGCTGCCGACAAACGCAACTAATGCAGTTCAACGGGTCTATTATGCAACTGCTCCATTGTGGTAGTGGTGCATTTGAAGGGTTAAATCAGGCAGTGAGGAGATAATATATCACCTCATCATCGCTTGCCACACACCCCTGAAAAGTTGTGTCATGGAGTGAATCGCTTTTTAAAGGAGTGGCGTTGCCTCATGCTCTTGTGAACAAGCCCTTTGACATACAGTATCTTCAAAGATGTAACTCCAATGAATAACACCTGTCCTGTAAACCATGGCACATAAGATTGGATAATAGATTAATGTATTCTACAAACTTTCATACCACCTGTCATGTTATTGGAAAATTAGCATTTGCTTTCAGTATTACAGAATAAGTTCAGGTGAATGTGATCTGGACGAATCAGAACCATTACCAAAAATGATTCTGGTGATTGCTAGGGGAAACCCCATTTTTGTTGAACAGTTGCCATATCCTGTTGGGGCTTTAGGCTCCGTTCACATGTAGACATTTTGGGGAGTTTTTGGGGAGTTTTTCTGCTCTAGGATCAGCTCTCAAAACGCCCAACAAGACAAATCCTTTTTCATTTCAATGGCCCCTGTTCACATCTGAGCGTTTTGACGCTGTGAGCAAAATGCCCAACGCTCAAAAAAGTACATGAGCTTCTTTTTTGGGCAGATTACAGGCGTTTTCCATTGGTCTCTATTCAATCTAAAAACGCCTGCACAAAAAACGCCTGTAAAAACGCCTGTAAATCGAGGTAAAACGCTACGCTCAGGTGTGAATGTAGCCTTATGAACCTTGCTAACAATACATTTTCCTGGGCCCATCAGCAATCAATAACAATTCTCTCTTTATTTTAAGTCTGCAGAAAGAAAAGTTAAAATCTGGTTGCTAAATGCCAGAAGAAATGTTTTTCCAAACCTAGGGGGGTGAAAATGAGGCAAACCGAGGTGACCATTTTAGGCAGCACTCAGTGGCTGAGGCTGGAGTGTCTTCACTGGACACTCCATCGTTATTGCAGCTCTTTTGAATCCAAAGTTTATTTATTATTAACCAAAAAGACAAAGATAGGAACATACAATAAGTAGTGCTTGAATACAGTGTACAGTATCGGTAACCACACATTCAAACAAATGAAAGAAAAACATCAACAGATATACAGTGCAATAAAACCTGATTTTCCACATCAGCTAATATTGGCATAATACATCAGGGTCAAAGGTCAAGGCCACTAGTGGCCTACAACAGCTCATGTAATGAACTAACTAACTGTATATATCCTGTGGTGAGATAGAACATAATGTAGTAGAGTAGGAAGAGAGAAGTAGCGTAAAAAAAAACAAAAAAGGAAGGAAAGAAAGGAGAGAAAAACAGGTGAGGTCCTCAATAATCGGGCCAATGACAGCTACCAAGGTTAAACTTGCATTATCCTGCTCATCACCAGTTGTGACGGAGCCAGTCCCGGGTGGTCAAGCCAACCCTGCCAGACCGTATAGAATTTCCGAGCAGCATTCCGAGTGGCGGTAGGCCATTTGTTCTCTTAACAAGATAGCATTAACTTGAGTTATCCATTGTGCGACTGTAGGAACAGAGGGACTCATCCAAAATCTAGCAACCATTTTTCTAGCTAAACACAACAGTCATTGTACCATATTGTAGGTCCCTGTTTGGAATGGTTCAGGATAAGATACCCAATAGACACACTAGTGGGTCAACAACCAATGGAACTTGAGAGACCTGTGATATGTATTGCATTACTTGTCCCAAATATCTCACCAATTTCGGACATCTCCATAGCATATGGATAAAGTCACCTCTATGTTGACTACATTTCGGGCAAAGGGGTGAGTCTCGCCTACCCCATTTAAACAAGTTTACCGGGGTACGATACGTTCTGTGAAGTATAAAAAGTTGGGAAAGCTTGTGTGACGTTGACAGAGATGTACTGGGAGGCACTTCCAGTGCTTGATCCCACTGGTCCCCATCTATGTCACCAATATCCTTCACTCACGCTGCTCTGCACTTCAGGGTTGCTGGGTCCTGTATGCACGAGAGAAGCCATTGGTACATGTGGGAGATCAGTCCCTTCCTCTCTGTGGCCCTAATTACTGTGTTAATTGTCGTAGAATCTGCACTGTGGAGTGGGCCCATACGTTGTTGTGCCTGTGTTGCATGTCGTAACTGTGGGTACCGATAGAAATGTTTATGAGGGAGCTGAAATTCCAATCGCAGTTGCTCATAGAATTTAATCGTGCTGTCTTTAAATAATTGGGCTATGTATACCAGACCTTTACATTTCCACTCTGGGTACGCTGGATTATTCTAAAGAGGGGTATAGTCAAGGAACTCTATCGTCTTTGAGAATTTCTTTAATTCCCTCCATACTTGCCGTAGCAGGTCAGCAGAGGCAATGTGGTAGCACTGGAATTTCCAGTTCCAGGTGGGAGGTCGCCGAGAGCTTTGGGTCAGAGTAGGTCAACAATGTAGCCAACGGTTCCCCAAAATCACTGGATCCCCACCCTGCCATTTGTTGAACTTGAGCCACAAGGAAGTACATTTTGGGCTGTGGCACCGCCAGACCCCCTCTATCTTTAGGTAACTGAAGAGTTGTTAATTTGATTCTAGGCTGTTACCTCTTCAAAATAAGGTACCTAAACTGGGACTCCACATGCCGAAACCAGCACTGTGGGATCCACATAGGTGAATTGTGGAATATGTACAGAAGTTGGAGTGCCCAAATCATTTTTATTAGATTCACCCTGCCCACAACAATTCAATTTCAGATATTGGGTGGGGTCCGGAGAGACCAACACCCCTAGATAACTAAATGTATTGTCCACACGGATTTGGTTCAATTAATAGTTACATAGTAGTTGAGGTTGAATAAAGACAATAGTCCATCCAGTTCAACCTGTGTAGGTGTGTGTGGCCATAATCATCTCTCATACCCCTTAATGTTCTGATCCTTGAGATGTATGTCCAAGAGTCTTTTGAAAGTAGTCATACTTCCTTCAGAAACTACCTCTTGTGGTAGAGAATTCCACAATCTTGTTGCCCTAACAGTAAACAACCCCCTGCGTTGCCTGAGGTTAAAACGCTTCTCCTCTAATCGCATTGTATGTCCTCGCGTCCTCATGCAATCCTTGTGACTGAATAGCTTTTTTTCTATGCTGAGATCACCATTGAGGTATTTGTAAATTGCTATCATGTCCCCTCAGTCGTCTCTTCTCCAGGGAGAATAAATTAAGCGATTGTAGCGCTAATTAAGGTCCTCCAATCCCCTAATTCGTTTAGTTGCCCTTCTCTGGACTCTCTCTGGCACCAACACATCCATCCTAAGGACTGTAGACCAGAACTGCACAGAATACTCCAGATGCGGTCGGACCAGAGTTTTATAAAGTGGTAAAATTATAGTTTTATCTCTGGAATACATCCCCTTCTTTATGCATGCTAATATTCTGCCAGCTTTGGCAGCTGCCGCTTGACATTGCATGCTATTGCCTAGTCTATCCTCTACCAAGACTCCCAGATCTTTCTCCATTTTTGATTCCCCCAAAGGTTTCCCCTCCCCCTAAAGTGTATTGTGCTTTTATGTTTTTAGTACCCAAGTGCAAAACCTTACACTTCTCCACATTAAACCTCATTTGCCATGTTGTTGCCCACTCTGTTATTTTGTTCAGGTCATTTTGTAAGATATCTGCCTCATGCTGTGCAGTTATTGCCCTGCCCAATTTTGTGTCATCTGCAAAAACTGATATAGAACTAATGATCTCGTCCTCAATGCTGTCTATGAATAAATTGAACAAGGTTGGTCCCAGGACTGAGCCTTGGGGTACCCCACTTAGTACCCCAGACCAGTCTAAGTATGCGCTATTTATTACCACCCTTTGGATACGCCTTTTTAGCCAGTTCCGTATCCAAGAGCAAACCTTGTGGTCGATGCCTGCAGACCTTATTTTATAGATTAAGCGCTTGTGGGGAACTGTATCAAACGCTTTGCAAATCCAGGTACACCACATCCACTGGTCTCCCCCTATCTATCTCACAGCTCACCTCCTCATAGAATGTTAACAGATTGGTTTGACAAGAACACCCATTTGTAAACCCGTGCTGATTACTGCTGATGATGTTGTTGTCTTTAGCAAACTCTACGATATAGTCCCTTATCGTCCCCTCCAGAAGTTTACATAATATCGAGGTCAGGCTGACCGGCCTATAATTTCCCAGGACATGCCTCTGCCCTATTTTGAATATCGGTATCACGTTAGCTTTCCTGCAATCCCCTGGTACATTTCCTGTCATAATACTGTCAGTGGTCTAGATATAGTTTAACTTCAGAGGGAAGTGGGGCAACCATGGAGTCAAGTGGCATAAGAATAGATTTGTCCCAGTTAATAGTGAATCCTGGGAATGTCCCAAACTCCTCTACCCTCTATCGTCTGCATTAGGGTACACAGGGAACCAGTGGTGTCCCCCAGGAATAACAACGCATCAGCATATAGGGAGATCTTTTCCTCAAGCCCCCCTCTACGAAATAATACTATCTCTGGCATGCTTCTGATAAGGGCCATCAACGGCTCAACTGCTAAGGCATATAAGAGCAGGGACAGAGGGCATCCCTGCCTAGTCCCCCTATGTAAGGAGAATGAGGGAGATAAATCCCCATTCACCCAAATACGTGCTTGCGGTGCTGAATAAAGAGCCTGTACCCAACCAATAAAACTATCACCTAGACCAAATCTCGATAACACCTCCCACAGGTAGGGCCACTCCACACTATCGAACCCTTTGGCTGCATCAAGTGACAGAATGGCTCTATCCCCTGAATCTGCAGATTAAGGAAAAGGTACCTAATGTTATGAGCAGTAGATCTCCCCGGGATAAATCCCGATTGATCGGGGTGTATAAGTTTTGTTATGACCTTGGATAACCTATTAGCAAGTATGATGGCTAGGTGTTTCACATCAGTCGTTAGCAAAGAGATAGGCCTAAATGAATCTGGTAAAAGTGTATCTTTCCCTGGTTTGGGCAACACTATAACTATCACTTCTCGTATAGAGTCCGGTAGAACTCCTGTACGCATAGTGTCACGCATAGTGGCTAGGAGAGTAGGCATAATAACCTTACAATATTTTACGTATACCTCGGCTGGGAGTCCATCTGCACCCTGTGCTATATTAGTGGAAGCTTGTGCCAGGGCTTCCGTAAATTCCTCCATAGTGATTGGGGCATTAAGGGACGCCATTCCCGATTGATCTAGCTGTGGGAGAGGGCAGCGGTTCAACAGGGAGGATATAGCAGACACCCCACCTCTAAATTTAGATTGATACAACTCAGCATAGTATTGGTGAAAGGTCTCAACCACATCCTCAGTAGATGTAACAATCGCCCCTGAACTGGTCCTAATTGCAGCTATTGTCCCCTGTTCTTGTTGTGCTCTAGCCACCACCATAGCCAGCATATGACCTGTATTTTAACCCTCCTCTAAATAGATTTGCTGCAAGAAGTATCACATTTTTTCAGCCGCAGAGAGGACTACTGAATTGTACAGTGCCTGAGCTTCCAACCAATACTTATGCGTAGATGGGTTTGGATCGGCCACCATGGCTGCCTCCCTGCGCTGTATTTCCAGTGTCTTCCCAGGCTCCAGATCTATGTTTGACCCCATTTATTTCCCTAATAATAGGTCCCCTCAAAAAGGCCTTCAGGGTTTCCCATAAAGTAAGCATTGGGACCGTGTCCCTATTATATTGTAGGAAATACGCGAGAGCTTCATGAATGGGGTCCGGGTCAGGAAACAGTGTTAGCCAAAATGGATTTACCCGCCACAAAGGACAAGTAGCAGGCCCAGTTACAGACAAACTTACCCAGAAGGGGGCATGATCAGACACCAAGCTCGGTTCATATGCAGAATCCTCTATATATGGTTGCATTGCCTCATTACCCAGGGCCATGTCTATGCGGGACAAGCCTCCATGAGTAGCTGAGTAGCAAAAATAGCATTTAAGTCCCTCCAAACATCTCTAAGGCCCAGCTCCAGTAATAGTTTTGCAAACGCTGTAGGGTGTGAGGTAAGGGGAGGCCCTCTGTGTGTAGGACTGAATTTATCTAGAGCCTGGTCAATGTAGTTATTATATTCTCCCAAGGCCAATACTGGCGTGTTTGGGAAGGGAGCCATAAATTGTGCCAACAGCCGCAGGACCTCGTGGGAGAAGGGTGGAGGGATATGCACCGACGCCAATATACACATAAAGCCATTGATTTTTGCATAGCAGGAACACAAAGCATCCATGTTCATCCAACCGCTGCTGCACACAGACAAATGTTACCTCCCTGGACACCAAAATACTCACCCCCCCTAGAATAGGAGGAGAAAGTAGAGTGGTACTACAGAGGATAAGCCCTAGACCGCAGCAGTGGGATAGTAGATCTGGTCAGGTGAGTCTCTTGTATACATACTAGAGAAGGCCTTATTCCATGTTAGCACTAGCAGTTTAGAGTTCAGGGTCACCATTCATATACACAATCTAAATATACCAGTATCTCCCCGGAGGGTGCCTCACAAGACCCCCCCCCCCCCCCGGAGGTACAAATAACACAACATTACCCTCTGGTGGGGTGCACAAAGGTACTTTGATTGCCACCAATAATAAAGTATTCCCTCTGTCAGCAGTACTGATGCAAGTTCAAGCCGGGAAAGTCCATGTAGCTCAGACAAGGGAACAGTCAGCCAGTCATTAGGGTGTCTCACCTGTAGGAAAGTAGAGAAAGCTAAACAAAAAAAGTATAATTAGGTGGACCAACAGGGCCCAAAAAAGCAAAGAGTTCTGCAATGCAGAACAGTAGTGTCCACGCGGGACTGTAGGATAGGTAGATGTTAAGTGCAACTTCTTCATCAGGAACAGAACAGTCGAGGAAAACAATCTCGCTCAACTGAGCGATGAAACGTGTGACCAATACCCAAGGGAATTTAACGGCAAACGCTAGGGTAGTTTCGTGAAAGTACACAGATTGTGCTCTGCATATAAACCTCATCGAATAAAGGATCAGAGGCCCAGGCAATTAAGTGGGCGCGTTACGTGCCAGGTTATGTTCCTCTCTGTCCAACCAGTGCATGGCCATGGATGGGTTGTCAAAGAACTGCATGGAGCCATTTGCTATTATCTTCAGCTTAGCAGGGTACAGCATAAAATATTTAACATTCAGGTTGCACAATCTCTTCTTGATATCCAGAAATTTTGCTCAGCAGGGTTGCACCTCTGCCGAGAAATCAGGATATAAGGAGGCTGAGCATTGCTTACTGAGAGATCCGCTGTTGTTCTAGCTTTATTCAGGATCCCATCTCTTTCCTTATAATTAAGGAGTTTAAATAGAAAAGGCCTGGGGGGCGCTCCAGCCGGAGGCGGCCTTGTAGCGGCACAGTGCGCTCGCTTAACTGCGAACATGGGGGAAAAGGCATCCCTAGCAAATGTATCAATAAGCCAGGATTCAATAAAAGTCATCGGGTTCTTCCCCTCAGATTTCTCAGGGATTCCGACTGCCAGCACATTATTTCTGGGGAGTCGATTTTCCAGATCCTCCAATTTGGCTGCATTGGCAGATGACACAGTTTGAATGTAATGTACATCGCCCTGTAATGGTTGCCATTCATCCTCAATGGAGCTGACACGGCCTTCCAGAGCTGCAGTGCGGTCTCTAGGTTTTTGCATGTCCTGGCAGACCAGAGAAAGTTCCACCTTCATCCCCTTCACTTCCCCCGCTAGCTCCGCAATAGTGGCATTCCCCATGGTAACAGCAGAGAAGATTTCCCGCAAGGTGGGTTCAGGGGCTAAGTCAGCAGAGTAGGATGCAGGCCGCACGGATGCCACAAGCTGCATGGTGCTCAGGGGGGTTACCTCTCCCTCCACATCCCTCATAGGTAGCTCTATATCGCTGGCATCAGTAGGTGGAGATTGTAAGGGCTTTTTTTTACCCTGAGGTTTAGAGAATAGTCTCTGAGCTGCCTCCCTCTGCTTCTCTTTCGCCAAAGGGGCCGCGGATCCGCCATCTTGGATCCGAACCAGGCCGGTGCTCGGGGCCCCTTCTAGACATGTCCGGGATCAGCAATACACACCCAAGATGTATGTAAGAGGTATGGAGGCTCAACTCAGCCCATTTCGGAGCTTTTGTGAGGAAGGCTGGTGGTGATATTCAGGAGATTATACAGGATACCGGTGGAGCTGTTGTGAAGCACATCTTCTCACATCACGCGCTGGCCACGCCCTTATTGCATCTCTTTACCCCTGCACCCAACCAGCCAATAGTGCTGGGGATCCCAGCTTCCAGCATCCTAGCTACCAATTCTAGCACGGTATCCCAGCAACCAATGACACAGAGCCGCACAGCATCATTGGTTGATAGGATGTTGTCACAGGGAAGGGGGCAGGTGGAATAAAATTGCCACATAAGATGGCATCCAGAGTATCCAAGGGGCAATGTATAGCAGGATCACTGGAAACATTCATAAGCTGGTAAGATCATCGGGGGGCACCCCCTTACATTGCAAATTATGGATGGGTTGCCATGGTAACAGGAGCCCCTATAAGAAACTATACTGACTTTTCAATGTTTCCGGGGGCAAACATGGCCACCCAAGAGACTTTCCTGCCTAAACCACACTTTTTATACATACAGTCAGTGGTGTATTTAGGTTTTGTGCTGCCCTAGGCCTGACTAAACTTGTGCACCCCCTAAATTAAATACCCACCCTTTTCCAGTAAAGGCCACACCCCTTCCTGTTTATGACCCGTCCTGTCATCTGTAAACCACAGACCACAACCACAGTCTATCAGTGTCCCTCAGTGCAGCCTCCACAGTTCCCATAAATTCAGCCTCATCAGTGCCCACCAGTGCAACCTTATCAGTGCCCATTAGTGCAGCCTCATCAGTGCAGCATATCAGTGCGGCCTCATCGGTGCAGCCCCATCAGTGGCCACCAGTGCAGTCTATCAGTGTCCATTAGTGCAGCCTATCAGTGAATCATGCCAGCGGCATCAGTGCTGCTTTATCAGTGCAGCCCCATCAGTGGCCATCAGTGCAGCCTCATCGGTAGCATCAGTGACCAATAGTACAGCCTTATGTCACTGGATTAGTCAGATTACTCCTTTCTTTTAAGATATTTGGACTTGTGTTTGCTGCCACTGATTGTATTCATAGGATTATTTCACTTATTTGTATACTAAGAAGTCCATAGTCATTATACAAATACGTGGAATAATCAGTGGCAGGAAACACAAGTCCAAATATCTTATAAGATAGGAGTAATCTTACTAACCCAGTGCCATATTGCGATAGGACATATAAGGTGAGCAGCTCCAAAATATTATTTAAATCATATACAATTAAAAATCTTAATTGTATATGATGCAATTCAGTATGCTCGCTCAAGGACAAGGATGTTTAGAGAAATTAAACTATAGTGACATGATTCCCGCCATACCTGGGGGCGGAGGAGTGTAGGTAGAGCATTAGGCTGCAGTGCCACACTTAATCGCATTGGTGGCCGTCGGGCCAGTTGTATTAAGTGTGGTCGGCGGCCTGCGGTCTGTGCGAATGTCCTTAATGGCCTGTATTACCATTACGGCAGGTAGCAGTGTGACCGCTTTATGGGGGTGCCAGACTGATTTGCCTCCTGGACCCTACCCTCCAGCCCAATTCACCCCATAGGACTGGCACTATACTAAAAGTGTAGTGCAAGCCAGCGGGGACCCTTTTCGTGCGGGAGCCGAGAGGAGGCTGTTTTTTTTGTGCGGGGTGCAGCTTTTTTGCTGCCCCCCTGCAAAGTGCTGCCCTAGGCCTGGGCCTTGTCGGCCTAGGCCAAGATACAGCACTGCATACAGTAAGTCCTCTAATGTAGACATTAGGTAAGGGATATAACGTTGACTACGTTTCCCATCTGCGGGGTGTGTTATTATGAATACACACATATATACAAACGCATTTAGGGCTGCGAAGCAGACATAATTAATAAGAAAGATACATAAAAAAGGCTCTTAGCAAGGTCAGACAAATTTGTATACCTTTTATGATTCATCCTCATTTCTGTCTCTGGGCTCTCAGTCATGTCTGTTGCTGCTTCTTTGTATCATTACATTAATTAACAAGATAATTTGGGAAAAGAATGGATGACGGATGTTGATTCATCAATGTTTATGTGAAGTCTGTAGCAGCTCTCTTCTTCAGCATCACACTTCTTGTAAGAAAGCTAACACTCTAAAGTCCAACTCCATTTAAAATAGAACTAAACCCACCAATCTAACCCCCTAAACAGTTAACTGCTACACTTACTAGTGTGCATACTGTATGTGCAGCCTATTGCATTAGGGTGTGCACTCCATGGCTCAAATACATGTATGTGTGGACGGTGTCAATAGGACAGTGGATGTGTCAGTCAGTAGGGCAGTGGATGTGTCAGTCAGTAGGGCAGAGGTTGGTGTCAGTAGTAGTGGATGGTGTCAGTAGTTTTTTTATTATTATTACTTTATTCTTTTAATAGTTTTTTACGATTTTTTTAATTATTTTTTACAATATTATTATTATTATTATTTTATTTTTTTTTACAATTTTTTATGAGCTCCATTGGGGGCTTTTGGTGAGATATCAGGGGACTAAACGGACCAGAGTGATTAGAGTGTGCCCAGACACCCTGTGCGCACGCCTATGCAAGTGTGCCTATACTAGTTCTCAGAACTGTCAGACTATGTCATAACTAATCATATGTGCAGCACTATGGCAACTGCAGATCAAACAGAGGCAAAAAATGGCAGCTTCCTTGGTTGTAAAGTACAGGAGGGTTTAGTTCCGCTTTTACTTTGTTTTTGTTTTTTTTGTACAACTGAAACTAAAGTGCAACTGAAGGCAAACTTTTTTTGTCTTGGTTAGAGTGGAGAGGGATTAGAACACCTGCCAGGTTTCATTGCTTCCGATGCCCCCCTTTAGGGAGATTCCCCCTCTCTATTTGTCCTAATTACCATTATCATTCAAAGTGAAAGTAAAAGAAAATCTCAAATTTTGGGTTGTCCCCAGAAAAGCAATAAAGGGGAAATCTTCCAGTTAGGAGACCTGGGGGTCCCCAAGGGATTCCCTTAATTTTCAGGGATTTGTTTGCACTTCCTGGTTTGGCTATGGGACAAGAAGTAAAGGGAAATCTTCCCAATGGGACATAGATGGCAACAATTTAACTGACAGAAGTTATGACCCCCCCCCCCCCTCCCTTTAGTTCTACTTTAAGTTTTGGACAGAGTGAAAAAAGAAGAACCTCTGCCGGGATTTTCCTTGTTTATTGCTGTTTTAAAGCAGTATAAAACCCAAAAGCAAACGTTTAATTGCAGTTTACAGATTCTTATATGATGGCGGCATTCATTTTAGTTTTTAAGACTTTATTTCTTTTATTTTCACCTGGTGATTTAGACAGTAAGTCTGTTTCTCAAAAGAACAAGCTCTCTTGCAGTTACAGGGATGAGACAAACCATTTAAAACTGTCAGAGATGCTTAGGCTCCATGCACACAGGGCGTCATAAAAACGTGCTCCAAAGCTGTTTACATAACGCCGGGAAACAGCAGCTGTAAAAACGTGCTTTCAGTAGCTTTTCCTACTAGCGTTATTGCACGTTTGGCCACAGTAGCTGTTAGCAGCGTTTTTTTCTGCCTCCATTCAAAATCAATGGTTCCCTATGGGAGCCTATTGATTTGAATGGAAGTCACACCGCAGGTCGGATCAGGGTGATCCGACTTGCGGTGCGACCTGCACTGTGAGAATCTTGAGGGGGAACTCCACGCCAAAATGGGGAAAAAAACGGCGTGGGGTTCCCCCCCAGGCCCTTCGGATCTGGTATGGAATTTGAGGGTAGCCCCGCGCCGAAAAAACGGCGTGGGGTCCCCCCCAAAATCCATACCAGACCCTTATCCGAGCATGCAGTTCAGCATGCCAGGAAAGGGGAGGGGACGAGCGAGCGGCCCCACCCCCCCTGGATCATACCAGGCCACACGCCCTCAACATGGGGGGGGTGTGGGTGCTTTGGGGCAGGGGGGGCTCTGCACCCCGCACCTCAAAGCACCTTGCCCCCATGTTGATGAGGACAAGGGCCTCATCCCCACAACCCTGGCCGGTGGTTGTGGGGGTCTGCGGGCAGGGGGCTCATCGGAATCTGGAGGCCCCCTTTAACAAGGGGGCCCCCGATCCCGGACCCCCTCCCTATGTGAATGGGTATGGGGTACACTGTACCCCTACTCATTCACCCCATAAAATGCAGTGTATGGAAATGACGACAGGAGACGTTTTGGAAAATTTATTAAAAATCTTCATCCGGCTCTTGTCCTCTCCGGGGGTCTTCTGCTCTTTTGCTGTCCGCCCTTCTTGTCTTCTCCTCTCCGGGGTCTTCTGCTGTCTTCTCCTCTCCGGGGGTCTTCTGCTGTCTTCTCTCCAAGGGTCTTCTGCTCTTTTGCTGTCCGCCCTTCTTGTCTTCTCCTCTCCGGGGGTCTTCTGCTGTCTTCTCCTCTCCGAGGGTCTTCTGCTGTCCGCCCTTCTGCTGTCCAATCTTCTTGTCTTCTCCTCTCCGGTCTTCTGCTCTTTTGCTGTCGGCTGTCCTTCTTCCTCCGGTCCTCCTCCGACGACGTCTTCAGCGATTATGCCGGCCTCTGGTCTCCGCAGCTTATTATATAGCCATTAGGGGCGTGGCCGCCAGATGACGTCATCGAGAGACCACGCCCCCTTGTGTCACCTGTGACACAAGGGGGCGTGGTCTCTCGATGACGTCATCTGGCGGCCACGCCCCTAATGGCTATATAATAAGCTGCGGAGACCAGAGGCCGGCATAATCGCTGAAGACGTCGTCGGAGGAGGACCGGAGGAAGAAGGACAGCCGACAGCAAAAGAGCAGAAGACCGGAGAGGAGAAGACAAGAAGATTGGACAGCAGAAGGGCGGACAGCAGAAGACCCTCGGAGAGGAGAAGACAGCAGAAGACCCCCGGAGAGGAGAAGACAAGAAGGGCGGACAGCAGAAGACCCTCGGAGAGAAGACAGCAGAAGACCCCCGGAGAGGAGAAGACAGCAGAAGACCCCGGAGAGGAGAAGACAAGAAGGGCGGACAGCAAAAGAGCAGAAGACCCTCGGAGAGGAGAAGACCCCCGGAGAGGACAAGAGCCGGATGAAGATTTTTAATAAATTTTCCAAAACGTCTCCTGTCGTCATTTCCATACACTGCATTTTATGGGGTGAATGAGTAGGGGTACAGTGTACCCCATACCCATTCACATAGGGAGGGGGTCCGGGATCGGGGGCCCCCTTGTTAAAGGGGGCCTCCAGATTCCGATGAGCCCCCTGCCCGCAGACCCCCACAACCACCGGCCAGGGTTGTGGGGATGAGGCCCTTGTCCTCATCAACATGGGGGCAAGGTGCTTTGAGGTGCGGGGTGCAGAGCCCCCCCTGCCCCAAAGCACCCACACCCCCCCCATGTTGAGGGCGTGTGGCCTGGTATGATCCAGGGGGGGTGGGGTCGCTCGCTCGTCCCCTCCCCTTTCCTGGCATGCCGGACTGCATGCTCGGATAAGGGTCTGGTATGGATTTTGGGGGGGACCCCACGCCGTTTTTTCGGCGCGGGGCTACCCTCAAATTCCATACCAGATCCGAAGGGCCTGGGGGGGAACCCCACGCCGTTTTTTTCCCCATTTTGGCGTGGAGTTCCCCCTCAAGATTCTCACAGTGCAGGTCGCACCGCAAGTCGGATCACCCTGATCCGACCTGCGGTGTGACTTCCATTCAAATCAATAGGCTCCCATAGGGAACCATTGATTTTGAATGGAAGAAAAAAAACGTATAACGTGGCTTAACGCACGTTAAGCAACGTTATGGAGCCTTATGGAGCCTTTAGCAGCGTCAGACGTTTTTTGCAGCTTGACGCTGGAGCTCCTGAACCCACAGTTTCTGGGTTTTTTTTGGAGCTGTAAAACGCCTATGCCACTTGGAGCTCCTAAAAGCTCTATGTGTGCATGAGGCCATAGAATAACATGGATGGGCGTTCTGCAGCTGCAAAAAAAAACGTCTGACGCTGCTAACAGCAGCTGTAAAAACGTCCAGTGTGCATGAGGCCTTACAATGATTCTGTTTTATGTTTATTTTTTTATTTAAAACATTTATCCCAAAAGGAAACAAAAACGGTTTGCTGAAACTGATTATAAAGGATTAGCGGGAGTTAGACTTCAATTTGTTAGTCTATTTAAAGCAGAACTTTACCCATAACTGCTTGATAAAAATAATGTTCTTTAGCAAGGAATATGCACCATTACATCCCGATAAACTTTAATGGCATCCCAGTCATAGTCTGTAGGGTTTAATATTGAGTTGGCCCACCCTTTGCAGCTATAACAGCTTCAACTCTTCTGGGAAGGCTGTCCACAAGGTTTAGGAGTGTGTCTATGGGAATGTTTGACCATTCTCCCAGAAGCGCATTTGTGAGGTCAAGCACTGATGTTGGATGTGAAGGCCTGGCTTGCTGTCTCCGCTCTAATTCATCCCAAAGGTGTTCTATTGGGTTTAGGTCAGGACTCTGTGCAGGCTAGGCAAGTGCCTCCACCCCAAATTTGCTCATTCATGTTTTTAAGGATCTTGCTTTGTGCACTGGTACGCAATCATGTTGGAACAGGAAGGGGCCATCCCCAAACTGTTCCCAGTTGGAAGCATGGAATTGTCCAAAATAACTTGGTATTCCGATGCCTTAAGAAACAATCCCACACATAATCCCCCCTCCACCAAATGATTTAGATCAGTGCACAAAGCAAGAGTCCTGACCTCAACCTGATAGAACACCTTTGGGATGAATTACAGTGGATATTGCGAGTCAGGCCTTTTCATCCAACATCAGTGCCTGACCTCACAAATGTGCTTCCGGAAGAATAGTCAAACATTCCCATATACACATTCCTAAACCTTGTGGACAGCCTTCCCAGAAGAGTTGAAGCTGTTATAGCTGCAAAGGGTGGGTCAACTCAATATTGAACCCTACGGACTAAGACTGGGATGCCATTAAAGTTCATGTGTGTGTAAAGGCAGGTGTCCCAATACTTTTGACAATATAGTGTACATTCCACATTAACATTGAACTATAGGCAAAACTTTTTTCTTTTTGGATAGAGTAATGGAGGGTTAAAACCCCTGTCCATTTATTTTTTTCCCATCTGCATGCCATTGGGGAGATTTACCTACATTTTCTGTCCCATAGCCAAAACAGGAAGTGAAATAAAATACCTGCAAATTAAGGAAATTCTTTGGGGATCCACAGGTCACCAGAACTAGTGTCCCCATCGGAAGATTTCCACTGTAATACTTTTCTGAGGACAACGCAAAATTTGCGATTTTCTTCTTTATGATAAAGGTAAACAGGGCAACTAGAGAGGCTGAATCTCCTTAACAGGGGGCAGAGGTAGCAATAAAAACCCAATAGGTGTTCTAATCTATTTCCACTCTATCCAGAACTAAAAAAAAAAGTTATGCCTTTAGTTACACTTTTATAATTATGCTACCAAAATGAGTGTGTGCTGTAAATTGCCTACAGCAATGCTACTGTTTCATCCTGCTGGAGGCTGCTAGAGCCCCTGAACAGCAGTAAATCCTAAAGCGGAACTAAATCCATCGATTTAATTGTTTCAAAATACAGTTACATTCCTGGAATGCTGGGAATGCTAACTGTCACATTTGCTTGTGTCCTCAACCAAACTGTTAAACCATCAAATAGCTGGTGTCATAACTGATCACATGTGCAGCACCATGGCAGTTACAGATCAATCAGAAGTAGCTTCCTGAATGTAAAAGGTAGGAGGGTTCAATTCCGCTTTAAAGCTGTCAGCACATCAGCCTCTTCAAATTCAGCAGTGACTAAAAATGGAGAGCAGCTGAGCATGTGCAAAGTAGTGTTTTACATAGCTATACCTGCAAAAGGGGCCGGCCTGAAGTGATCTAGCAGGACTAAATTTTCAGTCTAAGGCCTCTTTCACACATGCTGTCCGTTTGTCCGTTTTTCATCCATCCGTTGATGGATGAAAAACGGACATCAATGTATCTCTATGTAAAAACGGATGACAACGGATGATCATCCGTTACCATCCATTTTCATCCGCTTCCGTCAATGTCCGTTTTTTTGAACGGATGAATGCCCTATTTTTCATCCGTCAAAAAAACGGATCGGACGAAAAACGGATGACAACGGATGAAAACGGATGAAAAACGGACGACAACGGATGAAAAACGGATAACAACTGACGAAAAACAGATGAAAAACGGATGACAACTGACGAAAAACGGATGAAAAACTGATGAAAAATGGATGAAAAACGGATGGAAAACTGATACATTTGACGTGACTGAACTGATGAACTGAATGGACCATATGTGTGAAAGGGGTCTAAAGCTACACTTTAATTCTGCTAGTACATCTATCACCCCCCACCCTCCGATTGATGCTGCTGTCCAAATCTGCCCCCTGTGCTCATTCATCCAGAGTGAAGGCACTCTAATACAGGAGGTATATTACTGGTCAGATCATCAGGTGAAGACAAAACAGAAGGAAACAAAAAAGGCTAAAAAAGAAAACCAATGCAGCCACTACATCTAAAGATTGGTAAGCTGCAATATCTTACATTTTTAGTTTTGGGTTTAATATTGCTTTAAGCTGCCCATGCACTGAATGAATTTCGGCCGGTTCCTGACAAATCAGCTGAAGTTTTATTTCTGGGTGGCTCTGTCAACACCCTGCTGCCTGACAACTTTCCACTGGTGGAAAACTGTTGGTCAAGTAGAAGCACCATCAAGTCAGATGCAGCTGCTGTTTGGGTATTTTGACAGCCTCCTGTTTAACACGGATCGAGGAGTCTGTTAGAATTGTGTTTACCAAAAACATGTATCAGAATACATATTGGCCTAAACTGATGAAGTAAGTTGATTTTTTACATTTTTTAAATTTTTTTTTATGTTTTATAGCAGAAATTCAAAAAATATTGTTTTTTTTTCTTAAAAACATAAACTAAAAACCGCAGAGGTGATCAAATACCCCCAAAAGAAAGCTCTATTTGATGGATAAAAAGGACATCAATTTTATTTGGGTACAGCGCTGCAGGACCTCACAATTGTCAGTTAAAGTAACGCAAAAATAGGCCTGGACATGAAGGGGGGGGTAAATCTTCCTGCGCTGAAGGGGTTAATACCAGGCCTTTGATGGACTATGATGAGGTCGAGCAGTAATCCCATTCATATCGTTTACTGCAAATTTCTGAGAATTTTCTGGCTGGATGTCATCATTTAAAGCAAAGTCTCTATGTGCACAAAGACAACCAACCAAGCTAGCATATTGTAGATAACAGGACAGCTCCCCTGGTCACAGGTCTGAGTCAGGGAATTGCTAATAAGCAAGGCATCAATAGCTAATTACTCAGTTCTAACCTTACAGAAAATGTAGAATTCTCTCTTCCCACGCCAGGGGACACACTATTCAAGAGTCTTGCTTTATTTCTATCTTCTGGATCAATGTATAAAACCAAAATGAATGAATATAATTTTCTGTATTTACATGACTATTAGTACAGTGATTCATTCCACTTTTCTGTCAATATTGTAATAAAGCGACTGTAAAGGTAAAGCTTCTCTCGTCATGTATTAAAAGCTACAGCAAGTCTCATTTCCAAGCTGGAGGTCATCCAGTATTATCTAGTCCTTTCCCCCAGCCTTACTGTCCCCTAACTTTCCTTTACATTCATTCAGTTCTTTCAATCGTGGAGAATTCACATCATGAGTGGCTGTTACCTAGGGTGGTCGACGATTCTGGATAAAATGAGAATCACAATTTTTTTGCTTAGAATACGGCTACGTTCACATGTGGGCGTAATGGATCACGGGCAGAATCACAGTGATTCTGCCCGCGGTCCGGAATCATAGCAAATCATGGGACGCCTGTGCGATGCCCGTGATTTGCAATGGCACCCTAAACGCTGTGCGATGTTGCCGCGATTTCCGCCAGCCGAATCGCGGTAACATCGCGCAAAAACAGAATTGCAGGACGCATGACACCCAAAAAGGTACAGGAGTTTCTTTTGTGCGTCATGCGTCCCGCGATTCTGTTTGAGCGATGTTACCGCGATTCGGCAGGCAGAAATCACGGGAACATCCCACAGCGTTTGGGGTGGCATTGCAAATCACGGGCATCGCACAGGCATCTCACGATTTGCAATGATTCCGGATCGCTACACATGTGAACGTAGCCTATAGATCAAGATTCTCTCACGATTCTCAGCGTAACATCATCTTTTACATTACACAAAAATGTTGGGCTAACTTTACTGTTTAGTTTTTTTTTAATTCATTAAAGTGTTTTTTTTTTTTAAAAACTGTGTTTGAAAGACTTCTGCGCAAATACAGTGTGACATAAAATATTGCAATGATCGCCATTTTATTCTCCAGGGTCTCTGCTGAAAAAAATAAATATAATGTTTGGGGGTTCTAAGTAATTTTCAAGCAAAAAATACAGTTTTTTAACTTGTAAGCAACAAGTGTCAGAAAAGGTTTAGTCTTTAAGTGCTGGCTCACACTATTGCGACGACAGACATCTCATGTGATTCGGAGCGCACTGCTCCTAAAATCACATGTCTGGCTGAAAAATCACATATTGTATGGCTGAATTCGCACCACAATCGCAGTGAACTCGCACAGGACCCGTTTTTTGGTCCGCAGCAGAATCGGATCGCATGGTGGTTCACACCAGTGCGATCCGATTCATGTGCGAACTCTCAGATCACACTGCAATATGCGATCAGATCTGGGGGTGTCGTTAACTTGACACCCCCAGTGATTCGCATATGGCAGTGTGAACTGCCTGTGCTGCGAATGCGATGCCGGAACACGTAGTAGATTCGCAGTGTTCCTGCATCGCATTAGTGTGAACCGGGACTAAGAGGTTCAACTGCTCTCACTTACAGATGGAAGTTCATTCCTTTGATCTTCTAAAAGAAGGAAAAGATACATTGTAAAACATTGTGTTTATAGTTATCTCGCAGCCTTAACAATGTTGATAAACATTTGCCGGGTCTCCTTTTTTTTACAGCTGTGTGAGCAGAGAATGGCTCTGTAATAATCGAGGACATGCTGTTTTAAGATTAATGCTCGGTTCACACTATTGCGATGCGGGAAGGCTGCGAATTCGCAGCCTGTTCCCGCATCGCACACGCACCCCCGGCAGTTCACACTGCCATATGCGATCCGCTGGGGGTGTCAATGTAATCTTAACGACACCCCCAGTTTGATCGCATATCGCAGTGCGATCGTGCAGTTCGCACAGGATCGGATCGCACAAGTGTGAACCGCTGTGCGATCCGATCCTGATGCGGCAGCAAAAATGCCTCCTGTGCGTGTTTGCTGTGGGTGCGGTGCGAATTTAGCCATACAAACTGTATGGCTAAACTCGCACCGCACAGCTGATCGCATGTCATGTCGGAGCAGTGCGCTCCGACATGACATGCGAACCCGGCACACGCAGAAGTGTGAACCGGGTCTGTAAGGGGGGTTGGCTGGTGAATCGAGATCACGATTTTTTAACATATAATAATGCAGCTCTGCTGCCTAGTAATGCGCATTCCCCCAGACTAATACCTCCTTAAAAAGGAATTTTAATATTTGTGTACAGCTTCTTGCCATCCCCTGCCATTAGGTATGACCTGCCTGCATTGCATAGGGAAGCACAAAGACCCAGTGGTGATGTCACAAAAAAGGTATATGATGATAATAATAAGGTTTAAAAAAAAACAAAAAAACAGTAGCTTTATAGGACAACTCTGCCCCTAATGGTGGGCACTGGTACATTCAAATACCTGCAGTTTGCCACTGTAACAAAGGTGTCTATCTCACATTTGGCAAGTGCTTTTCCACTGCATGGAACCGTACCGGTTCGTCACGCTTTTGTGCTTTTCCACTGCTGGTACCGCATGGTATAGGGTCGGAACGGTTCGGTACGGTGCGGTATAGGTTTGCTTTTCCACTGCATGGAACCGAACGGTACGGCTCTGAAAAAACAGTACCTACTCGATTGTGGTTCCAACAGGTACCAAACTGGTACCATATCCCACAATCCTTTGCATGCAGTCACTACTAGCCACTGATTGGTCAGAGAATCCCACCCACCCCGTTGTTATCCCACCCACTTAACTTTAGTACTACTTTAGTTAAAAAGCAAACCTATACCGTACCGTACCAAACCGTTCAGACACCGTACCATGCGGTACCAGCAGTGGAAAAGCAAACCGGGCCAAGCAGGGCCGAGTAGAGCCGAGCCGGTACGAGCCGGTACTTGCAGTAGAAAAGTGCCATATGCTTACTGCAGGATGCAGAGAAAGGGACTGGGGATTTCTCTGTCCTCAGTTTCTTTCTCTGTCTCAAAAGTGAGAGACCCTTGATATTTCACCAAAGCCCATTAACGGCACTCCTAAAAAAAAAAAATTTGTAAAAAAATATTTAAAAATAATATTTAAAAAATAATAATAAAAAAATTTGTAGAAAATAATAAAAACATAATAAAAATGAAAAACTACTTACACCATCCAATGACACCAATCTTTGCTCTTCTGATACCGTCCACTGCTCTGCTGATATAAACGCATGTGAGATGCACACCCTAATGCAATAGGCTGCGCACACCAATGTCTATATAAAATAAAATTCTGCAGGTGGTCCCACAGATTTTCATCTCATCAATTTACAGATTAACACAACTGTATTTTGTGCACCAGACATAAAAAAAACCCTCAGTTCCCCTCAGTAATACCCCTCAGTAATACCCACTGGGTATTAGGCCCACCCCATACTATAACTGCTATAGACGTATTGGAAAGGTATCATAAAACTTTTATATTCAGTATACATATTGTCACCAAACTGTGACAGTCTATCTTGTACGTTATATTCTGCTTCAGAATAATAACCTGAACTGAAAACAGGCCTAAGTAGACCCCTATTTTCAGAAAGGAAACTATTAGTGCAGAAATGAATTTCAATTTAGCCTCCTGCCATGCTTGGTTGGATTGGTAAATTCTGTTAAGGTTAACCCTTAAATTAAAGCGCTTCTCCTATCAGCACAGAGTAACTGTGATTCGGTTGAAAAAAAAATTGCTGAATGGTTTAATGCTTGGTACCTAATTTCCCAAGATCGAATCCATTATGCAATATACATTAACAGTAGGAATTGTTGAATTTTCATTTCTACTTGGGTGCCTATGGCAATGCATGTTTACACTTCAGCTCCAGCTTTTCTGCAACTTTTTGTTTACATGGAACAATCAGAATTTTTGGGTTGGAAAATTATTTACAACGCCTAAATGTTATATATTTTTTTTAAAGCAGAGGCCTTGAGAATAAAATGTCGGTTATTGCAATTATTTATTTCAAACGGTATTCGCACAGTGGCTTTTGAAGTGCAGTTGTTTTTTAAATTTAAAGGCAAAAAACCCCCACATTACATAACCCAATTTTTTTGTAAAATGTAAAAGATGAGGTTACACGGAGTATATAGTTACCAAACATGTCATACTTTAAAATTGCGCACACCCGTGCAACACAGCAAAATTTGTAAATTTTAGTTTAAAAGCCTTTATAGGTTACCACTTTAGCTCTACAGATGAGTTATAATGCCAGAATTACTGCCTATGATCTGATGTTCGCGGTGATACCTTACATGTGTGGGACGATCGCTGTTTGTGTGTGTGTGGGACCAATGCACACATTTGCCTTTGTGCGCTAGCGATGGGGGATGGGGGCGCTTTACATTTTTTTTCTTAATTATTCATTTATAATATTTTTTTCTTTTTATACTGTTGCTTTGATTTTTTATTTATTTTTTGGTCACTTTTATTGCTATCACAAGGAATGTAAACACCCTTGTAACAGCAATAGGCATGTGACAGGCACTCTTTATGGAGAGATCTGGGGTCTATAAGACCTCAAATCTCTCTTCTGCCCTCAAAAGCATTCAAAACACCAATATATGTGTTTTTAAATCTGTTAGATCTTTAAAAAATGGCGCCATTGCCATCCAGGTAAACTGGAAGCGATGTCATCCCTTTGGAATTATTATAGCAGTCCAGCTTTGTTCAGGTGTCCGGCCAGTTAGCGGATGGTGGCTCGGGCTCTCCTGTCCCACCAAGCCACGGAAGGCGAGTTGAGGGGGGTGGGATCCACCTTCTGCTTCTAAAAGCAGTCCAGTGGCTAGTCAGCCGCTAGGATTGCTTTTACAAGAGAGCCAACTGCTGGATCTAAAAATCGGTACTGGGGTGATGCCTTTGGTTGCCACCAAAAGTCCAGTGATGTACGGGTACATCGCTGGTCCGGACGTGGTTTAATACTATACCCACAGTACTGTGCTATCTATAGCATATACAAAAAAATGTGTAATGCTATAGATAAAGCTGCTGCACTAATATTCAAAATCTATCAGTGTCTACATGCATAGTGCATTATCACAAAAAAATAAGAGAAAAAAATATAATGCCCTTTAACCACTTTACTGCTGAGTACCGTAGTACTACTGCGGCAAAGTGGCTCTTGTAGGTCTAACGACGTAGACCTACGTCGTCAGACAATCCCCCTTCTCGGCGGCGCGCGCGCCCCGCTGTTTTCAGTCACAGCGGGAGTCGGGCCAGGGGAGGAGCAGCGGCGATCGCCGCCGATCTTCCCCGATCGTCGGGGATCTAGTGTGGAGATCCGCCTGCCTGTGTAAACACAAGCGGGCGGATCTCCCAAGTGACAGGCAGGGTCAGATTTTCAGGGTTCAGCATAGCTGAACCCTGGATCTGTCCTTGTGTCACTCAGTCAACTCCCCCACACGTCAGTAAGCACCAGGCATACATTAACCCCTCCCTCTCCAATAAAATTAACCCCTTCCCTGCCAGTGTCATTTTTACAGTAACAGTGCATATATATAGCACTGATTACTGCAGTAATGTCACTGGTACCCCCAAAAGTGTCAAAAATGTCAGTCAAGGGTCCGATCTGTCCGCCGCAATGTCGCAGTCCCGCAAAAAAAATCTCAGATCGCCGCCATTACGCGTTAAAAAAACACACACCAAAAATGACAAAAATCTTTCCCTTTGTTAGTAAACGCAATAACTTTTGCGCAAACCAATCAAAATATGCATATTGTGATTTTTTTTACCAAACATAGGTATCAGAAAACAAATTGGCCAAAAATTTTAAAAAAATTAGATTTTTACATTTTTTTGGGGGGGAATTTCATATAAAAAAATGTTAAAAATATTGTTATTTTTTCTAAATAAACGCTCTTTTTTTGTTTATAGCGCAAAAAGTAAAAATCGCATAGGTGATCAAATACCACCAAAAGAAAGCTCTGTTTGTGGGAAAAAAAGGACATAAATTTCGTTTGGGTACGGCGTCGCACGACCGCGCAATTGTCAGTTACAGTAGCACAGCGCCGAATCGCAAAAAGTGGCCCAGGCGTAAGACAGCAAAATGCTCTAGTGGTAAAGTGGCTAGATGTTTAAAGTCCTAGAAAATGCCTCTACTCCACTGGAGTCTAATAAATATTGTAAGGATCCAGCACCTTCTTCCATAAATCTTCACATGTTCATCAAACCATGAGTGATCCACTCTTTAAACTCCACCATCACCTTCAGAAAGACAAATGATAAAATGAAATAGTGCCACACTACTTACACAGTATCTCACAAAAGTGAGTACACCCCTCACATTTTTGTAAATATTTTATTATATCTTTTCATGTGACAACACTGAAGAAATTACACTTTGCTATAATGTAAAGTAGTGAGTGTACAGCTTGTATAACTGTAAATTTGCTGTCCCCTCAAAATAACTCAACACACAGCCATTAATGTCTAAAACGCTGGAAACAAAAGTGAGTACACCCCTAAGTTATAATGGCCAAATTGGGCCCAAAGTGTCAATATCTTGTGTGGCCACCATTATTTTTTAGCACTGCCTTAACCCTCTTGGGCATGGAGTATACCAGAGCTTCACAGGTTACCACTGGAGCCCTCTTCCACTCCTCCATGACGACATCATGGAGCTGGTAGAAGTTAGAGACCTTGTGCTCCTCCACCCTCCATTCGAGAATACCCCACAGATGCTCAAAAGGGTTTAGGTCTGGAGACATGCTTGGCCAGTCCATCACCTTTACCCTCAGCTTCTTTGGCAAGCCAGTGGTCATATTAGAGGTGTGTTTGGGGTCGTTATCATGTTGGAATACTGCCCTGCGGCCCAGTCTCTGAAGGGAGGGGATCATGCTGTGCTTCAGAATGTCACAGTACATGTTGTCATTCATGGTTCCCTCAATGAACTGTAGCTCCCCAGTGCCGGCAGCACTCATGGAGTCCCAGACCATGACACGCCCATCCCCATGCTTGACTGTAGGCAAGACACACTTGTCTTTGTACTCCTCACCTGGTTGCCGCCACACACGCTTGACACCATCTGAACCAAATAAGTTTATCTTGGTCTCATCAGACCAGAGGACATGGTTTCAGTAATCCATGTCCTTAGTCAGCTTGTCTTCAGCAAACTGTTTGCGGGCTTTCTTGTGCATCATCTTTAGAAGAGGCTTCCTTCTGGAATGACAGCCATGCAGACAAGTTTGATGCAGTGTACGGCGTATGGTCTGAGCACTGACAAGCTGACCCCCCACCCCTTCAACCTCTGCAGCAATACTGGCAGCACTCATACGTCTATTTCCTAAAGACAACCTCCAATGGTGGACACAAAATATTGACACTTTGGGCCCAATTTGGACATTATAGCTTAGGGGTGTACTCACTTTTGTTGCCAGCGGTTTAGACACTAATGGCTGTGTGTTGAGTTATTTTGAGGGGACAGCAAATTTAAACTGTTATACAAGCTGTACACTCACTACTTTACATTGTAGCAAAGTGTCATTTCTTCAGTGTTGTCACATGAAAAGATATAATAAAGATATATATGGATACTGTATTAATAGCACTTATACTTTCAGAAAGGCACACTCACCAAATCAAATAGATCTTACAATCAGGGCCAGAACAAGGGGTAGGCAGGAGGGGCGGCTGCCCTAAGCACTGTGGTATCATGTGATTGTTAGAGGAAAGAAGGAGAGAATCCCTGGTGCAGCACATCAACGGGGTTGTGTGATGATAAGAGAGACAAACTCAGCCTGGGCTCCCGCCAGGCCAAGCCCCAACCCACATGCACTCCAGTCACGTAGTACTACGTGACTGGACGCAGCCGAGTCGCCCTATTACCTATTACGGTGGGCGGTCGGCAAGTGGTTAAGTGAAAAGATCAGCTGAAGGGAGCTCACAGGCAATATTGGTGAACAGTCCTTTGGGTTCTGTCTGTCTTTTTTTCTAGTTTGCACAGCACAGTTCCACTTTAGGAAAAATGAAAATCTTTTAATAACCATGTCATGAGAGAAACAGGAAAGCTGCTGGTTATAACTGCTCTCATTAAAAAAAAAATACTTGCCTGGTTCGTATTGCTGACCCTTTTTACCTCCATTCTCTGAGTCATTGAAGCAGAACAAGCATGCAGATATGGATTTCTGATTTTTCTTGGACTATGGATCTGCTTGCTTGCTTTGGATCTGCGACTCCCAATATTAAAGCCATTGGATTTGCCTATGAGGCAAGAAATTAGCATTCTTAGAAAGAGGTCAGCAATGGCACTCTCTGAATTTGCCTCATGATAGGTTTACTTCAAACAACCTGTCTTCCTTACAGTTACTGTATTACACAGACAGCCTATCAATAGAAATGAACGGGGTTTCTACTACACCTACATAGACCAAATGGGGCATTTTTTGTGAGGAGGCTATGCGGGATCGCAGCCCAGTGAAGATCTACAAGGAGCAAAGAGAGGAAAAGTGTAGAATTTGGGGTTGATTCTGGTGCTGGGGTTTATGTCAAGGACAACTGTGTGACTAGTAAAGATAGCCTTTATTATCACCTTTTCAATGAACAATAAATAAGAACTTCACCCAAAGGGGGAAGTTCTGCTCTTCCTCCTCTTCTCTCCCCTCCCTCCTTCACATTTGGATCTTTATGTTTTTTTTTTTTTTTTTGGGGGGGGGGGGGGGTACCTGGTTTTGAACGTGGTGATCTAAGTGGAAATTCGTCCCTCCTTCTTCCCCTGCAGCCTTCTTTGACACTTCACATGTCCCAGAAAGCTGTAGGACCATTTGGATAATGCACTGTGGCTTGGACATAAAGCAGGGGACAGTCACAGCCAGCTGCCCACAGTTAGTATGTCGGTGCCAGAAGTGGCAGCCCAGTGGATAAACCTGCTTGGCGAGCACAGCGCTGAATCCCTGGACAGTTTTTGTAGCTGCTGACTTTAATTTTTTAAAAGATGACTGAAGAACCACTTTAAAGTAGAAATAAAGGCAATTATGGGTAAAGTAAGGCAGGGTCAAAACCCTTGTTCGATTTTTATTTTTTTTGCCATCTCTGTCCCAATAAGGATATTTTCTTTCACGTCCTGTCCCATGGCCAAATAGGAAGTAAGAGGAAATCCCTTCAAAGTGAGGGAATCCTTGGCTGTCCCTGTTTTTCGGACAACCCAAAATGTGGGTTTTTCTTTCACTTTTGGATACAATAGTAAACATGGTAAAATGGTAAACATGACATAAAAAGAGGTTGAATCTCTCTAACAGTAGCACATAGAGCAATAAAAACAGGTGTTAGAAGGGCCTGGTATGGATTGGGGGGATGACCCCACGCTGTTTCTTTTTACAAATTTTGTTTGCCGGTGCTCCGTTAAAAAACCCTACCCGTGAAAATTCTCTACCCTCATTATTTCCTGTTAGGGTACGTCAGTCATCAGCTGAGCCGCTTCCCAGTGCGCATGCGCGCACAGTAAATGTTCTCGGCTTCCGTGAAAAAACCCTACTCTCCTTTCCAGTCCTTAAAGCGGCAGCTTCCCGTCAAAAAACCCTACCCTTGTTCCCCGGCGGGTCCAGAAAAATGTAAAAGTGCCTCCTAATGGAAGAAAATTTATATATATTAATCGAAATGGAATGATAAAAAAAAAATATATATATATATATATATTTAAAATTTTCCTCCATTAGGAGACACTTTTACATTTTCCTCGACCCGCTGGGGAACGAGGGTTGGGTATTTTCACGGGAAGCCGACATCATTTGCTAACCCAACGATTTAAGCACTGGGAACGAGGGTAGGGTTATTTCATGGGAAGCCGTTGTAACTTTAAAAAACCCTACCCCGTGAAAATTCCCTACCCTCGTCACTTCCAGTGTGAGCCGATCATTTACTGCCTGAGCATGCGCACTAGGAAGCGGCTCAGCTGATGCATGACGTATGTGCACCGGAAGTGATGAGTGTAGGGAATTTTCACGGGGTAGAGTTTTTTAACATTACACCGGCAATTTTTTTTACATTCAGCTGTCAGCAGGAAACCCCACTGACAGCTAATGACACATCGGTTGTTAAGGCTCACTCCTTTGCAACCAGCTATATACAGTGTTTTAAAAAACACAAACCGCAAAATGCATGAAAACTGCATGCAAAATGCGGGTTTAAAAGCGCAAAATGCACCACAAAACGTGTCTGAAAAACGCATCAACTGCAACCGCATAGATGTAAACCTAGACTAAAGGCCGATGGCAGTTCAGCTTTAAAATCTTATGAACTGAAACAATAGCAGTGCTTATCCTTACTACTGTACACCTTATCAGCTTCCAGTTTTCTCCAAACGGCAGGTGTACACTAAGCTATTTGGCGATAATCTGTCTAATGTATGAGGGAGACTTTGAAACTGCTTTCACAATGTTTTCTGTGCACTTTAGATAATTTGCTTTGTACCTGTGATTGGCTTGTTTACCTGTCATGGTATTAGCTTTGTGCAAAGCAGTACCTGTGTGATGAATTACATTCATTAGACAGGGCAATAGCTCTTCAGTTACACACAGGCAAGGTGCGCTTATTGTAAATTGCCTGACTAATGTCATTGAAGGAGACTCTTAAAGGTCACTTGGCTCTAAGGAGTGGAAGGTTTTTTTATGTATTTATTTTTTTTCTAACCAAGATAGTGGATTGATTAACTCCAGCTGCCTCCAGTTATTTGTTTGAAGCCATTAAAAATGACTGCTGCGATACATTTTCTCATTGCTTGTGTATTGAATAAACACTGAGTGATAAACCCAACCACTTAACTTAACAATCTAATACACCGATGAGTTATTATAATGATTAGCCCATGCGACTATATACAGCTGGTGTTATAAATGACTAGTGTTGGCAATACGCAGTAATCTCCATGTCTAAAGTCATACCACATTTGGAAAAGTGCTTTTTCATCAACTGTCCTACCTTTACTAGATAACAAATGTAGATACATCAAAATATTTCTTCGGTCTGCTTGACTGGCTGAATATACTGACTACTAAGCTTGTCATTTAGAGCAACAATCTGCTGCTACAATTGCCATTCATTTCTATTCTGAAGTAATGCAACGACTGTCAATTGCAATATTTTTCTATTAAGAGGAGGGATAAGTAAAAGTCACCTATTGCTGCTCAGTGTAATGCCAACAGTGTATAAGTATATATAAACTATGGCAGTAAAGCCAGGACTATAGATGCTGTGGACTTTTGATTTTCCCCCTGTTCTGTGAAATTGACAGAGTTCAGTTGAATAGTTTTTTTTGTGTACAAATGCAGCAACCATCCTAAATAGGACCATTCGTTGGACATTGAACAATACAGAAGTGTGGCATCCATCTTTAAGGAGTCCACTGGGGGCAGACATTTTTGCAGTGTCTGCTTCTATCTAAAAAAGAGGAGAGGCTGGGCAGGGCATAGGGGAAAGAGTAAATACACACATGGTGAGTAGGTGCAGGAGTGTGCGGGGACTGAGCTCACACCTCCCAGCTTTCTGAGATGGGAATGAGGGACACCTATTAGCAAAAGTATGCAGGCATAGGACACACACCCCTGCCATGCCCACTTAAAGGAGAATTGTACAAAAATAACTCACAAGTGCTTTTTTTTAGCACTACTATTCCTTTATATCGGCTTTTGGAATTTACCAATGCAGCAATTTAGAAATTGGATGAAAGGTATATCACTGTAAAACACTTATTGAAAGAGAAATAGTGCATTTTATATACATCTCTAAAGAGCAGACCAAAATGAGGGACAAATGAGGAGGAAAGAGGGACATTGTTTCAAATCAGGAACAGTCCCTCAAAATCAGGGACAGTTGGGAGCTAAGTGAGCTGCCTATCTGCAAGGTACCCCACCACTGGAGATCGCTTGCCAACTGCATTTGGAATTCCGCTGCTGGAGACAGTAACCGGGTATGCCCAGGTCCCTGTTGCAAGTGGCTGTCACCCAGGGACACTTCCAGAAAGCCATTGTACAAACCACTGTTTGAAGCTTTGACTTGGAATTCACGAGTCTACTCCCTGGGAGCAGGGGCTGACTGGCAACTTTCGGCCCAGGGGGCAAGTATAAATAAGAGACCCATGGTGCAGTGATTGAGCCCCCTACCACACCCCCACTTCCCGGTTTCCTCCTGACCCCCTTTCCAGGCTGAAGACATTATGTCTCGGTCCATCCGACGGCGCCAGGTTGCACCTCAGTCTTTTCAGGAGCTCAGTGCCCTGTTCATGGTCTGGGAGAAAATAACCCAGGACACCATCCATCGTCTCATTAGGATCATGATCCGACATTGTCAGGCATGCAAACAAGCATCTGGGAGCCATACAAACTACTGAGTTCCATTAGGAGTTGCTGCCATGAAATTTCAGATTGAACTAGCCTGCTGCATCGTTTTTTCACTTAGATTTTTGGGGTGTCTTTGAATTCAGCCCTCTGTAGGTTGATAATTTTCATTTCCATCAAACGATGTGGCATTCTTTCTTTCATAACACATTACCCAGTCCATATCAGTATAGATATCCAGCATGATATTTTTCTCCATTGAGATTTGATGTGTTTTCAAAGTGTTCCTTTAATTTATTTTTTGAGCACTGTAGTTGAAATAGATTCAGATAACTGTAACAATGGCCCAGAACCATGCTTAGGTTATACCAGGCCCGGACTGGCCATAGGGCAGACCTGGCATTTTCCCGGTGGGCTGCGGCGCCCTAGCAGTGGCAGCGAGAAGAGGAGGGAAGAGAGCCGGGACATAGAGCAACCGAGTGGAAGTGCCTGCATGAAACATGGAACAGTTGTTGTGCCAAAATCGGTTTCCCCTTGCTTTCGGCTGTGATCGGAACTCTGCCCCTCCAGCCTGATGCAGTTGGGGAAACCGATTTCGGCAAAACACCGGCCGGGCGGGTAAGATGGAAGCGCTGCATGTAAGTCCGGGCTTGCCGCAATTTCCCCTCCCTCCTCCTGGACCGTCGGGGATATTTTGTGGGAGGACAGGCAGCAGCGCCACTCTCCTCAAGGTGAGACCAGTAAGTATAAAGAAATTTCTGGAGAACTTGACACTGGAGATACGGAGGACATGTGAGTGATAAACACTTCTTCACTAGATGAAAGCTGAAAGCAGGCTTGCATGGGAGTGGCTGCTCTGTAAATAGTTGGGTGGAAGGGGGAGGTATTCAGATGGGCTCACGGAAGGAGCAGAGCTCAGAGTGGCATCAGTATGATAGTATGTGACTAGTGGTCCATAAACAAACAGAACTGTGACACAGAACTGAAGACTCTGGAAAGTGTTGTCAGCCACAGCACACTCAGTGCAGCATCCAGTCACCAAAAATAAAAACTGATTTTTTTTGCAAGTTTATAGTGCATTGCATTGTGTGCAGAGGGGAAAAGATGTGCATGGGGGTACAGAGAGTAATTGATGTGTGTGGAGGGGGTACAGAGAGGAACTGATGTGGGGGGGATTGGGGGGCAGAGAGAGGAACTAATGTGTGTGGGGTAGTTGGGGGGGGGGTACAGAGGGGAACAGATGTGCAGGGGGATTGGGGAGTACAGAGAGGAACTAATGTGTGTGTGTGTGTGGGGGGGGGGTGTTACAGAGAGGAACTAATGTGTGTGTTTGTGTGTGGGGGGGGGGTTGGGGGTACAGAGGGGAACAGATGTGCAAGGGGGATTGGGGGGTACAGAAGGGAACAGATGTGCAGGGGGGGGTTGGCGGTGCACAAAGAGGAACTAATATGTATAGGGGGTACAGAAGGGAAAAGATGTGCAGGGAGGGTTGGTGGGGCACAGAGAGGGACTGATGTGTGTGGAGGGGGTAGAGAGAGGAACTGATGTGGGGTGGGATTGGGGGTAGAGAGAGGAAGTAATGTGTGTGGGGTATTTGGGGGGGGGGGGGTCACAGAGGGGAACAGATGTGCAGGGGGAATGGGGAGTACAGATAGTAACTAATGTGTGTGTGTGGGGGGGGGGGGGTGTTACAGAGATAAACGAATGTGTGTGTGTGTGTGTGTGGGGGGGGGGGGGGTGTTATAGAGAGGAACTAATGTGTGTGTGTGTGGGGGAGGGGGGTTGGGGGTACAGAGGGGAACAGATGTGCAAGGGGGGTTGGTGGGGCACAGAGAGGAACTGATGCGTGGGGGGGGTGGTACAGAGAGGGACTGATGTGTGTGGGGATACAGAAGGGCACAGATGTGCAGGGGGGTTGGCAGTGCACAGAAAGGAACTGATGTGTGTGTGTGTGTGTGTGGGTGGGGGGGGGGTACAGAGAGGAACTGATGTGTGTGGGGTTGGTAGAGAGAGGGACTGATGTGTGGGGGGATACAGAAGGGCACAGATGTGCAGGGAGATTGGCGGTGCACAGAAAGGAACTGATGTGTGTGTGTGTGTGTGTGGGGGGGGGGGTACAGAGGGGAACAGATGTGCAGGAGGGGGTTTGGGGGTACAGAGGAACTGATGTGGGGGGGTGCAGATGGGAACAGGCATTCATGGCGGTACAGTGATGAAAAGGTGTGCAGGGGACTATAGTGATGAAGCTATTGGGGGGATCTGAGGTGTGAAGGTGCAGGAATTGGGGTGATCTGATGTGTGATAGTACAGGAATTGGGGTGATCTGATGTGTGATGGTGCAGGAATTGGGGTGATCTGAGGTGTGATAGTGCAGGAATTGGGACTGATCTGAGGTGTGATGGTGCAGGAATTGGGGCTGATCTGAGGTGTGATAGTGCAGGAATTGGGACTGATCTGAGGTGTGATAGTGCAGGAATTGGGACTGATCTGAGGTGTGAAGGTGCAGGAATTGGGACTGATCTGAGGTGTGAAGGTGCAGGAATTGGGACTGATCTGAGGTGTGATGTGCAGGAATTGGGGTGATCTGATGTGTGAAGGTGCAGGAATTGGGACTGATCTGAGGTGTGATAGTGCAAGAATTGGGGCTGATCTGAGGTGTGATAGTGCAGGAATTGGGACTGATCTGAGGTGTGATAGTGCAGGAATTGTGGTGATCTGAGGTGTGATAGTGCAGGAATTGGGGCTGATCTGAGGTGTGAAGGTGCAGGAATTGGGGTGATCTGAGGTGTGATAGTGCAGGAATTGGGGCTGATCTGAGGTGTGAAGGTGCAGGAATTGGGGTGATCTGAGGTGTGATGGTGCAGGAATTGGGGTGATCTGAGGTGTGATGGTGCAGGAATTGGGGTGATCTGATGTGTGATGGTGCAGGAATTGGGACTGATCTGAGGTGTGATGGTGCAGGAATTGGGGTGATCTGAGGTGTGAAGGTGAAGGAATTGGGGTGATCTGAGGTGTGATGGTGCAGGAATTGGGGGGATCTGAGGTGTGATAGTGCAGGAATTGGGGTGATCTGATGTGTGAAGGTGCAGGAATTGGGGTGATCTGAGGTGTGAAGGTGCAGGAATTGGGGCTGATCTGATTTGTGATGGTGCAGGAATTGGTGTGATCTGATGTGTGATGGTGCAGGAATTGGGGTGATCTGAGGTGTGATAGTGCAGGAATTGGGGTGATCTGAGGTGTGATAGTGCAGGAATTGGGGTGATCTGATGTGTGAAGGTGCAGGAATTGGGGTGATCTGAGGTGTGAAGGTGCAGGAATTGGGGTGATCTGAGGTGTGATGGTGCAGGAATTGGGGTGATCTGAGGTGTGAAGGTGCAGGAATTGGGGTGATCTGAGGTGTGAAGGTGCAGGAATTGGGGTGATCTGATTTGTGATGGTGCAGGAATTGGGGTGATCTGATTTGTGAAGGTGCAAAGCTCACTTGATTTCTTACTATTATTCAAGCGGTTTACAGCAGTTACTTTATATGAAGCTGACAGTTGTTTTTTATGTATCTGGCACTCCCAATTTCTTTGAAAACATTTTTCGGCACACTGTGCCCAAAAAGGTTGTCTACCCCTTGATTAGAGTAACCCTCATCTTGTGCTGCTTCATACTATTTTTAGGACTCAACCATCAAAACAGGATTTAAAGTAAGACAAAAAAAAACAGCATCATATGGCAGCTCTGATCTAAATTGGACCCAGTCTGTCAGATTAAACGAAAAAAGGTACCGTAATCGAATCCACACATCCTGGAACATTAAATCCTGTCATCAACCATCCCAACGAACGCCACGCCCCGCCCCACCACGCCCCTGTCATGCCCCCCCCCCCCTTCCTGGCTGCTCAGTCCAAAATGCCCGGGCCTATTTTTTGTCCCAGTCCGGGCCTGGGTTATACAGTACCAGTACATATTAAAGCTGCAAATCAAAAAAACTCTTTGGTAGAAATCACTATTAAAGTAAAATCAGGACATTTCTAGGGACAAATATTTCAAGCAATATTTCAAACAGTGAAGATTTATCATTAGCCCTAAAAATCAAAACAGATAGAATGCATGTAAACCCTTCAACAATTGACTGCAATCATATCTACCGTCACGTATGTATAACAAAAGCATGGGAGAATGTGTGCACATGTGTAAAATTAAACATTTGGTTAATCCTTGGCCACAGGAATGAGTTCAGCAGTCCTGAAGCACTAAGTACCCCTTCTATGTGGTTCCAATAATTTGCCAGTGGAAGTGTCAATTTGTTTTACTTCAAAACAATGTTGCTTTTCAGTGAGCAAGTATTTCCCTACTCTGTGTGAATTTACTGTCAGGGAAATTGATTCAGAGAATATGAGAAGATAAAAAGAAGCCATGCATCGTCTAGTGAAATGTTTCTGTAGGCAAGCACTGTGCAATCCCTGCAGGGAAATTACTTACAGGTCTGCAGGGTGAACAAAGCTGGCTTGTTAGTAAGTAGATAATAATTCAGAAAGCAGTGGAAATCAAGCAGCACTAAATAACAGTATTAGAAAGATGTTATAACAATGAAAATGACTTTTTTCCCAATGCTTACATATTTTAGAAAACAATCCAAAGTGCAGACATGCTTCTATTGTACTGTAATTGCACTGGCTAAGGGTACATAAATGCTCAGTCCTAGATTATAATAGGGACAATCTGGGAAGAAAGCTGGGCCCATTGCTCTAAAACAGGATTTCTAAATAAATTTAATTGCGGGCCACATCAGCATTATGGTCACCCATAAAGGGCCAGTTCTACCTGTAAGACTAGATGTCCAGAGCACCCCCCCCCCCTTACATCAGAAGGCTAGAGTCCCCCACCCCCTCTTACATCACAGTACCCCCCCCCCCCGCCATGTGTTGCTGCTGGGAAGAAGCTGGATGCAGAACCGGGAAGCAGAAAGTGCAGGGTCTGGAGGAGGACCAAGGAGCACTGGAGTCAGCTGCTGAAGTCTGCTGAATGCTGAGACCAGGGGAAGTGGATAAGAGGGGCTGCCGCTGCAGCACAGAGAGGTGCAGGATCTGGAGAAGGAGTTCTGACATTCTCTCTGTTGCTGACTGATGAGATGGGGAGGGGGGGGAGTGGCATAGATGAACCTCTCCGCAGTTGCAGAGAAGTGCAGGAGCAAGTTCAGTCCTCCTCTCTGCTGCCAACTGCTAAGACAAGGTGGGAGTGGAGACAAAGATGGCTTGCCACAGCTGCAGGAGAGGTGCAAGGGCCACATGAAATGGCCTGGAGGGACAGATTCAGGCAACGGGCCTTGTGTTTGACACATGTGCTCTAAAAGGTCCACAGCATTCAAATCTGAGCACATCAAGCAAGATTGAAGTGTTGCAGAATAAATTGAAGAAATGCAAAAATGTCTTTCATTTTCCTACAGGAGATTTCTGCGTGGAGGCAGGTGTTCTTGACAGTGCTTTATGTCTGGACCTGAATGATCATTTCTTGATATGGCCTCTGCCAGGGGGATTTATTTTTCCCTCTACATTTGCTGTTTGCCTGGCTGTAAGGTGGACCTCTTGTCAGAGGCGTTGCTTGAAGCTTGTGGGCCCCGATGCAAGTTTACCTGCCCCCAATGAAAACAGGGAAAACGTAGAAATATGATAAAATAAATGTCACGGTAAAAATATAAACTTAGCCTACTTTAAGAGTGGACAGTGTCAGTCAGTAGAGGCCTGTAGAAGGAGCTAGATGCTCTGAGCGCAAAGCCTTTTCCTCATCTGGTCTTCCAATCCAACAGGTGATGTCACTTCCACTGAGCATTTCATGCTGGTTAGCTTGGTCTCCTGGGGCTCCTGAGCTGACCATCACCATCCCTTGCAGCCGGAAACCGATACCAGCAGTCCTGCAGGGCTGATGCAGGGGGGACGAACATCTACAACCCACAGGGGAGCGCACAGGGGGCCTGGGAAGTGCAGACATAAGAGGAACCTGGACTGGAGGGGCTACATCTGCTGAATGCTGACGGGAGGGGGAGGAGGAGAACCAAGCTTTAAGTGGCTGTAGGAGGAAATTTGAGGAGATCAGTTCCTATATACGTGGCCCCCCGCCACCCCTCCTGTTTTGGTGGTAAAACATAATGTGACAAGAAGGTTGTATGGGTCCCCTGGGCAAGGTCGCCATTGCAATTCCTTGGACCCAAGCCTCCGGATTTATTACTTTGAATCATTGAACTTGTGCTTTTATCCTACGTTCCTGACCAACATATCTGTTTCAGGTCAGTGGCTCAAGCATGCATTTCTGCATAACAGTAGGTCAGCTATAATTTCCAGAGGGGGGCGGTCAGCAGTGGCACAGTCTATGTTTATCACATACAAGTTTATGGTGTTTTTAAATACTATTAGGGTACTAAAGGCTTTGAAAGACATGGAATGCTACCTGAAAGTATCAAATTCTGGCATTGCCTCCTACCACCTCCTACAATTTTATTTTGGCCAGTAAGGCCACGCATCATAACCTGGAACCAGTAGAAACATGGGTCACCCGAGGTGCAGAAAAAGGAAGCTAATGTTTGGTGCCTGCATTGTAGTGCTGGAACCTATAAGCATATTCAGTGCAGGCCCGATGTACTCCACATACACCATTTTAATTTCCCTTAATCTAATAAAAATTCCCTTACTCTGAGGAGGATTTGCTGGGAGGACATCAGATATGCCAATCTCAGATCTAATGTGGGCCTAACTGGATCACTGGGGCGGCTCAAGCCACAAGCTGAGAAGACTCAAATGCAATTTATACTTGCTTGTTGCCTTGCTAACTGTGATACAATGTCGTTTTTGTATTATGCCATTCCTCAGCATTGCAGCCCAAGCCTAGTAAGTTCCTTGCTCACAGCAGAGGTGGGATGCGGAGTATACAGTCAGGTCCATAAATATTGTGACATCAAAACAATTCTAATATTTTTTGGCTCTATAATGGATTTGAAATGAAACAAACAAGATGTGCTTTAACTGCAGACTTCCAGCTTTAATTTGAGGGTATTTACATCCAAATCAGGTGAAAGGTGTAGGAATTACAACAGTTTGTATATGTGCCTCCCACTTTTTAAGGGACCAAAAGTAATGGGACAATTGGCTGCTCAGCTGTTCCATGGCCAGGTGTGTGTTATTCACTCATTATCCCATTTACAAGGAGCAGATAAAAAGTCCAGAGTTCATTTCAAGTGTGCTATTTGTATTTGGAATCTGCTGTTGTCAACTCTCAATATGAGATCCAAAGAGCTGTCACTATCAGTGAAGCAAGCCATCATTAGGCTGAAAAAACAAAACAAACCCATCAGAGAGATAGAAAAAACATTAGGTGTGGCCAAATCAACTGTTTGGAACATCCTTAAAAAGAAAGAACGCATCAGTGAGCTCAGCAACACCAAAAGGCCCGGAAGACCACGGAAAACAACTGTGGTGGATGACCGAAGAATTCTTTCCCTGGTGAAGAAAACCCCCTTCACAACAGTTGGCCAGATCAAGAACACTCTCCAGGAGGTAGGTGTATGTGTATCAAAGTCAACGATCAAGAGAAGACTTCACCAGAGTGAATACAGAGGGTTCACCACAAGATGTAAACCATTGGTGAGCCTCAAAAACAGGAAGGCCAGATTAGAGTTTGCCAAACAACATCTAAAAAAGCCTTCACAGTTCTGGAACAAAGTCCTATGGACAGATGAGACCAAGATCAACTTGTACCAGAGTGATGGGAAGAGAAGAGTATGGAGAAGGAAAAGAACTGGTCATGATCCAAAGCATACCACCTCATCAGTGAAGCATGGTGGTGGTAGTGTCATGGCATGGGCATGTATGGCTGCCAATGGAACTGGTTCTCTTGTATTTATTGATGATGTAAATGCTGACAAAAGCAGCAGGATGAATTCTCAAGTGTTTGGGGCAATATTATCTGCTCATATTCAGCCAAATGCTTCAGAACTCATTGAACGGCGCTTCACAGTGCAGATGGACAATGACCCGAAGCATACTGCGAAAGCAACCAAAGAGTTTTTTTAAGGGAAAGAAGTGGAATGTTATGCAATGGCCAAGTCAATCAATTGAGCATGCATTTTACTTGCTGAAGACAAAACTGAAGGGAAAATGCCCCAAGAACAAGCAGGAACTGAAGACAGTTGCAGTAGAGGCCTGGCAGAGCATCACCAGGGATGAAACCCAGCGTCTGGTGATGTCTATGCGTTCCAGACTTCAGCTCCTCTAGCACAGAACTCAGAAATCCAGAATGAGAAAAAAAGTCACATGTAAAGGGGGATTAAGTTTCACGAGGAATCAGAGCAGGGAGAAACAACCTATTTTTGTGGTGAAAAAAAAAAAAAAAAACAACATTTTGAAGGTAAATATTTCATTGTAGTATTTGTTTGAATGTTTTAGCTGGAGTCTTCTTTGACTTTCAAAATATATAAAGCTTCCAGTTCATTTAAAGGATCAATATTACTAAAGTATATCATGCTTGTACTGCCCTCTTGCCTTGCATAACAGGACTTCAGAGCCATTTAATAAATAGCATACACTCTCCAGCAAAGGAAAAGAATGCTATTCAAAAGTAACTTCCTTAGCCTCAGTGATGGGAAATCCAATACACTTCCAGAGATGCAAAGCATTGGCATCAAACATATTTCATCATCCATACTTTCTTAATTTCTACAATAGAGTGATTCCACTGATTTTTTTTTCTCTTCATAATGTTCATTAGATACAGGCATAATTATCCAGCAGAAATAAGATATGCTGTTTACTGAAATAGGGAAATGGTTAGGTCATGCTAGTTGAGTATACAGTAAGTACCACGGATGTTCATTATTGATTCAGAAAAGGAGAATTTCTGTCTTACTGCTGGTTATATATACCGATCATAATAGAAAGGTGTGTACATCTAATTCCATAAAGCAAATCACATGTATACACTAACAGCACTACCACATAAATGCAGGATAATATGCATGCTTCTAAATAGATAATAATGTGGGTGAAAGTCCAGCCAAACACAGCATCAGTGGAAACTGTCCCAAAACTCCATAGATCTTGTCATGCACCACCACCTCACCGGCGTGCCCCCCAAGAAGTGCCCACGTACCTCAATTGTAGGGGATAATGCGCCAAAAGGATGTGTACAAGGAACAAATTCCGAATCACAGGACTGCTCTGGATCTCCAAAAGGGCTGGTACCTAGATCAATCCTCATGTATACCATGTGTCATGCAAATAAATAATAGGCTCATAGTGTGAATCCGTAAACACACTTAATTTATTGTTAAAAAAAACAGCCCAAATAATATGCACTCACAAAGGTAAAAAATTACAAAGCTCATCAAACATGTCCCGGTCCGGGCTACCTGATAGTCATTCCGTCATACTCGTTCAGCCGAGACCGCGGCTAGGAAACCGCCGCCGGACTTCCGGGTGCCGGTCCGACGTCAGGCGCTCGGGACGTATCGTTGCTATGGTGACCGCGTGCTCACGCCATTACGCGTTTCGTCACTGGCGGACTTCTACGGAGGACCATCCGCTGACATCCGATTTGCGTCCTTTCAGTTCTGTTCCGTTTTTTGGAACGGAACAGAACCCTATTTTTTCTTCCGTTTAAAAAAGGAAAGGACGCAAAATCGGGTGTTGCTGACATCCGCAATCCCATAGACATGCATTATGTCCGCAAACGGATGGGATGATAGGCGGACATACGAACCGGTTAACACAAATGTCATCCGTGTCCGTGAAAAAAAAAAAGTGCCGGAGCGGATTGCAATACGGTCCGCTCCGTGTGAAAGGGGCCTTTAGGCTTTTTTTTTTTTTTTAAATAAAACAACTACGTTTTTAAATTTGACTTGGCATTCAATTTTTAATGCCCGTGTGTAGCAGCACTCTAGGAGACTAGGTGAGGGACAAAATCGTTTTTTTCCTAACTTCAGCTTTACTAAGTAGCATTGAACTGGCGGGCATTGCATCCCTTTAAATATTTTTGGAGATTTTGTTTGAGTTAATTTCCCGATTTATGTCAAAAAAATATATTTTTCTGAACCACAATAACTGTAAAATGCACATTGCTCTTTGTATTGTATTATTGAATAGGTCTGACTGTGATTGTTTGAAGCTTGACTGAAAATTACTTATTACATGTTCTCAAAACTAACTCATTAAAACAACAACAAACATATAAAATTACCTCTGCTGCCAGATAGACAAGCAAATTATTGCACGCTATTCCCTTCTGGACAGAATGACAGAGGCTTACAATATCCGTTAATTAGGAGCAAAGCATTTGCTATGTTTCTGCTACTGTGAAATATTTAATGTCCATCTGGCACCAGATAAAAATGGAAAACTTTCCCTAGCTACTTGTTTTCCCCTTTTTGGAGACTTGATTGCAATCCTGCATATGACCAGTCCAGCATCATGAACTTCTAGCTGATTTACATCGTATTACTGTCCCATACGTATGTAATTCATATGAAACAGATCAGTGTTACAGGAAAAAATATATATATACATATTACCCATGTCCTTCTGTGGGCCAGATAACCCTGAAAACTCTCTCTTGCATAAGCATCAAAGCTTGGTTTCTAATTAGGCAAGTGGATGAAAATGCCTAAGGCATGTCCCTCTAGTCTTCCTTCATATAAAGTTATTCATGCTAGTTTATGTTACAGTGCCAGGACCTTCTATTTTTAGCTAAATCCATTATATTCATAGTTACACAAGTTAAGTTAAAAAAAAAAAAAAAAAAAAAAAGAAACACACATCCATCAAAGAGTAAAAAAAAAAAAGGTCTTTAGTACCCTAACTTGCAGTTTATCCAGAAATATCCTTTTTACAAAATGGTAAAGTTGAACTCCAAGCAAATATAGAAGACACAAAGTAATACAGTGCTGTATTTATCAATGCATCATTCATTTTTGGGGGGGTTTTAAGTACCTGAATTTGACTTTGTATCAGCCTCTTGCAGCCCTTGTACAGCAGAGCTCAGACTAAGACAGGGGAAAGCAGTACAAGTAACTAATCAGTTGTGCTGCAGGGGTATTCCAATAGGAAGAGAGAGTGGAGTGACAGAGAGATGGGTTAATAAGCCTACTGCTTCTACTTCCACTGTCCAGTTACTGGCTGGGGGAGAGACAAGACGTGTAGTGTTACTTAAGGTGTTACTAAACCCAGGACCCTGCATTCATTATATCTGGTCTCCCACAGTACACAGAACATGGAAATGCAATATTTTAGTAAATATAAACTGTAAAATACCTTTTCTCATCAGCAGTATATAGCAGTCATGTTACTTCTATCAGTTCCTGGTAAAACTTGTAGGATGAGTTTTTCATACTGCACTGAGCTGTCCTATCAGGATCCAGGACCCCTGAGCCTCTGTCTGCACAGTGCTGATTGGGCCTGTGTTGATCACATGCATTTCCCCAAGGGAAAAAAAACTCTCTAGCAATATCTCTACCTCTACCACAAGAGGTAGTTACTGCAGGAAGTATGGCTTAGCAAAAGACTCGGATGTACATCTCAAGGCTCAGAACATTCAGGGGTTTGAGAGATGATTACGGCCACACACACCTACACAGGCTGAACTGGATGGGCTGTTGTCTTTATTCAACCTCAACTACTATGTAACTATGTAACTATGTAATACACACCAAACGGAGCATGTACAAACTGACTTCAAAGGCTCTGTGTTATCAGGACATGTCCAGGAGTCAGTGGAAGAAGAGGAGGATCTGTGCATACAGGATCAAACAGCCTTTTTATACAATGCAGAGGATTAACCCCTTAGGTTCCACAGTGAGTATAACAAGCATGCTTTACTGCATATACAAATTTTACTGTTGTGGGTTTAGTAACACTTTAACTGCAACAGAGAAACATCAGGTCTCCTACCCTGAAAGATAGGGCTATGGTGTGTGGCAGAGCTGTGTAAATCTGGCCCGAAATGAAAATACAGATCCTTTAGGGGGTAAAATAGTTTTGCTGTTTCCCTGGAGTTCGCTTTAAATGAAAATTGGATAAAGATTGGATAAAGACAAGCAAATGGCCTGCAGTTTGGCGATCATTGTTCTAAACTATCTGATATGGGAAAGAGGTACGTCTTTTAGCAAAAAGTGTTTAGACAAAGGACACATCTGTGCCATGCCTCCAGGTCCACAAGCCATGAAGAATTATTATGCAAAACATGACTGGTTAGGCATTTTTCCTTTATATGTGCTTGCTTTTCCAAATAAAAAAACAATAATTAATAGGTTGAATAAAAGATTTAGTGTAACATTTTTGGCAATCAAATAATACATTTTTGTATATAAGGGTTTATGGTTCCTGCGCTATCGTGGATTCTCTACCAACCACCCTAATGCTGCATCACAGAGACTGACACTATAAAACAGTTACAGATACATTTTTTAGGGGGGGGGGGGGGGGTTGTGATGCGCTTCGGGGTGTTCTGAATATATATAAAGTGCTTATGTGTAATTTTCCACCTAATAATCAATTATCTATGTTAAATTTATTATAATCCTATTGCATATGTTTCTTTCCAAAATTCATAAATACATCCTTGGTTCATATAAATATAAAGTGCTTGTGTAAATATCCTATTCAGATAATATTATATTACCAAAAGGTGAATAAGTGTTTCTTATACGTGCTTCTTATATAAAATATAAAAAAGTGCTCTGTGCATCCAGTGCCAATATAAATAAAATAAATGAATATAAATATAAATATCTTTTCAGCGGTAAAAAAATTTTTTTTGTATATATCACATGTGCAAATAACAAATACATGTAGCAATGAGTGTCCAATCCGAATGGTGCGCCAAAACAGTTCCAAATATTATCTGGTTGTACCAGATAGCTTGATATACAGATAAAAAAATAAATAACGGTGATTGGATCGTGCAATTTCTTTTCCTCCACCTTGTTCAGGGATTCCACTTCTAGGTGTGCTATATTCTCACCTCAAAAAAGAAAATAATACGCCTGTATTATTTAGCCTGGGTTGATGGTTGTTCCTCTCCCTCCTTTATTCCAACGTGGTGTCTGGAAGCCACAATGTCCTCCCAGGGATCCGTTTGTTCCTTCCCGACATTGTGGTGTCTATGGGGACCTTTTAGTGCCTTCCCTTGAATGCGATCTCTTAGATGTGTGTCACCTCCTTAGGGCTCATTAAAGTGATGGGGCCATCATTGTGCAGTATTTCAGTATTTTATTGAATAAAAAAATAGCAGACTTACATTTAAAATTACTTATGCCAGTATCCGATAACCGCCGTGGGAGCTCTGTCCCGTACCGCACGTCACTTCCGGGTTGGAGGGAGAGGAACAACCATCAACCCAGGCTAAATAATACAGGCGTATTATTTTCTTTTTTGAGGTGAGAATATAGCCCACCTAGAAGTGGAATCACTGAACAAGGTGGAGGAAAAGAAATTGCACGATCCAATCACCGTTATTTATTTTTTTATCTGTATATCAAGCTATCTGGTACAACCAGATAATATTTGGAACTGTTTTGGCGCACCATTCGGATTGGACACTCATTGCTACATGTATTTGTTGTTTGCACATATGTGATATATACAAAAACATTTTTTTACCGCTGAAGAGATATTTATATTTATATTCATTTATTTTATTTATGTTGGCACTGGATGCACAGAGCACTTTTTTATATTTTATATAAGAAGCACTTATTCACCTTTTGGTAATAATAATATTAACCGAATAGGATATTTACACAAGCACTTTATATTTATATGAACCAAGGATGTATTTATGAATTTTGGAATGAAACATATGCAATAGGATTATAATAAATTTAACATAGATAATTGATTATTAGGTGGAAAATTACACATAAGCACTTTATATATATTCAGAACAAACACCCCGAAGCGCATCACAACCCCCCCTAAAAACCAATACATTTTTATAGATGTCTGTACAAACCAAAATAGAGAGCAACTGAGGAGGAAAGAGGGGCCGAGGGATTTAGTTCCTGAAAATGGAAAATTGGGAACTATGGAAGTAATGCTTTACTGCTACCTGCAACACACACATGACCTCATTCTCACAAGATGTTCAGTCTGTTGATTGGAAGTTAAGCACTGCCTATTAACAGTAAAAGGTATTATTTTAAATTTGCTAGCTTGTGTGATTTTTGATTTGCCATTTTTGTTTAAATGAATACTATAAATTGCCATAGTTTTAGCTACTCTGTTCCTAGCTATCCATATAGAAAGTAAAAAAAGCTATGCATATATTTCATATAAGTCATCCAGATACCTAATAGAACAGGTGATAACAATGTTAAAAAGGTAGTATGCGGACATATTGGACAATCTTCTAGGGGTTTATAATCATAAAAAGGGGAAGCCCTGTTCTCACTGTAGTGCTACTTCTGTAGAAGCCGGAGAATTACTGTCCAGGTCTTCCCAACTTCCCACACAACAGGCTCATTGATTCTTTCTCTAAAGACCAGTCTAGGGGATGTTGTGTTTGTTGTTTTTATTTTTGATGAACTAGGTCAGGGATGGGGGAGTGGTGGGATACTCCAAGAATAAGAACTATGTACAACTGAGGACTTAATCTTCCTTCTAGCTTAAGTAGAAGTAGTAGAGCCAGTAGAGCAAACTCCCTTTAAACAGCAACTTATCTGGACAGAGCTCTTCAGGACAACAGCCGGTGTCCCCTTTAACAGGCCCACAGCTGACTATAACTAGGAACCAGAGGGGTAGCTAGAGCTCAAAGTCCCCAATATCTTTCCCATGTCTGTATGAACAAGGCCCAAGGACAGATGCCTCCTTCCAACTTCCAAGCCAATGCCCTCCAGTGATACCAGACAGATCTGTGGCAGACAGCACCCCTCAGTCAGCTTCTTCTAAGCCCCCTGGTCTCTGCATTCCTCCCTCAGGTCACCCACCTGAGGCCTCCACATGGCAACCTGTGCCTGAAAGCCCCCCTCCCTCTGCGGGACTCCTCCACTCTGGGACAAGACCCAGAGCTCTGTGTGCTCCCTGAATAAATAAATGTCCCCAGCATGCCATCAGAGCCTGCCTCTCTGGGAAAAGCTGGGGCTGTATCAATTTACATGCTACTATCTGCATAGCTCCACACCTATCACCCAGAAACCTCTCAAGTTACCTGGATACAGAGGGGGCTATCCAGAAGACTGGCAGCAGCAGAGCACACAGATCAGACCTAATTAAATAATCCCAGCTCACTGGATAAAGTGAGCCAAACTATTCTTTTACCTTACCCATACATTTAAAGCCACACTGCCTACGGCATGACAGCTAAATTTACCTATTAAAAACATGCGCTAACACTTATCTAACTATCCTAGCACCTACCTAGGAGGGTGCTACATAAGAAATCATTGGAGGAGGGGACAGCGAGAAAATGCTTTATCCGACAATAGACTGATCTACATTTTTGAATGAAGTTATATACAGTACAAGTAGAATTTCCTTTAAAACATTTAATTTAGAGAACATTTGTTTAATTTTCAAACGGTTAGTGAGGCAAATCGATGATTGTTTCGGATTGTAGTGATGAAAAAATTCAAGAAGGAGGATGGAAAAAATTTTAAGACTTTCATACAAAATTATTGACTCAATGGCAAAATTGAATGCTTTGGCAAATGATTTTTCAGAATTTACATACAAATCTTCACTTGAAATTCTACTGGTGTATGCTGCAAAAAGACGAGATAATGTTCCCAAAATGGCCCTGCCTTAATTCCACAAAAGGGAAGTTTAAACAGTTCCCTAAATACTAAGGGTGCATCTCACACAGTGACCGTTGGACAGAACCAATGCATATGAAGAAAGGAGTGAGGTGAAAGACGATAGTCTACCAACCGCACAAGAGACCAACTAGGGGCACTGAGGAGACAAAAATATGTAAAAAAGTATGAAGTTTATTGGGCACATGTGCCTGAAAAAAGACAGGGTGATACAGGAGACAATATGTGGCACAACAAAGCAATAAAACCAGTTAAAATCCACAAACACACATGTGCTGAATTGCCATGGACTTGATGAACTATGAACACTCGGGAGTTTCAATGTGTACAGGTGAGCCTAAACGGGCCTATTCAGTAAGGCCTCCAGACACTTGCACAATGTCCCAATGTATGGAGAAATTCAGCTGATTTCCAACTGTGCACTAGAACTTAATAGTGGGCTAATACCTGTGCTGGCTGATACATTGAAGCCTCCAAGTGATACTTATTGCACAATGTCCCGATGTGTAGCAAAATGTAGCTGATTCCCGACAAGATACTCAAACATTGTATGGAAACAAATTAAGATGACTCCGGTTAAGTAAAAACTGTGGTACTGAGTCCTGATGGAAATAAACATGCAACAAGTATATGTATATATATACGTGGTGCCACAATGATTGTGGATTGAAATATACGGGCCCGTATGTTCAGATTGTAGAACAGGATGGGAGACCAAGTTTATGTCCAAAACCTCAGGAAGGATGATATGGCCACAGTATTATCCTCTATTAGAGTAAATCCAATACTTGCCGTGTTGGAGATTGAGTACTCGGTACCCGGTGTGGAGATGGTAGTGGCCGTTACAGCTGTTCACAGCCAGATCTTAAGGTCACAGGTTTCCGCTGTATATCGAGATGGTCCCAAAGTGGGGTATACGAATCCAGCTGCTGGATCAAGGGCAGTGGCTGTATGTGTCCGTACCTCCGTCTGACAGCCCGGATCTGCTAGTCGGTAGTGTCTCTTGTACGGCGTTCAACCCATGCACTCACTCAGCCGGTATCCTGTGGCGGTGTAAGATTCTGGTACCTCTGGTACCCTTAATAATCTATTTCCTTCCAAATATGCGTCCCACCCTTCTTACTAGGTGGTACGCATACACCTTTAAGACAGATGATGTCATCGCTGAGCGCCGCAGAGCGGCTATTTCAACCGCCGGCGTTCTCACTCACATCGTTCGTTCAACCTGCCTTGTGTATCCACATGCTTTCAAGCCTGTCTTGCTGTCAGAACCTCCAGCTGGTTGCTTCTACCTGGAGCAGACCGGAACCTCGCTACTGATCCTTGTATCTCGCTACCGGATCTTCCCCTCTATACTGGACCCCTCTACTACTAACATTTGCTAGTGATAAGTACCCCACAGGGGAATCCTCCATAACCTACTTACACTATCTATCATCTGCACTGTTGCATAGATTGCTAGCTCTTGAGCCTACTACCATCTACTATCTACACTGTTACATAGATTGCTAGCTCTTGAGTCTACTACCATCTATCATCTGCACTGCTACATAGATTGCTAGTTCTTAAGTCTACTACCATCTATCCTTGCACTGGGTTAGTCTATCCTGTAATCGTCATCTGCTGTCCTTACCACCTGTCACCATACTCGATTACTAACCTATCTGCACTCTACCTAATACCATCTAGTACTCTCCTGAACAAACCTATCAAGTACTTACCATCTCTATCACTGTTCACACCTGTCCCTTCAGCACAACACCTTCATACTGTCATATACATTCCACCACTCCAGGAACATCTTATTGAGTGTGTATATTTCTGTATGTTGAAGCTGACAGGCCCACAGTGATGAGTCTGGAGAGTTGGATCTGGTTATTCAACACATCTCTACATGACTACTGAGTGGAGATTTTGCAGCTGCATATCCAGCCTACTACAAAAACGCAGGAGCGTTACAGATTGAACGAACCAGAAAAAAAAAATGGATTCAGCAGAATTACCCACTCAAGTGACACAATTAACACAACAAGTAAATGCGTTAATACTTGCTCTTACTGAAGTAAAAGAAGAGAATCAGACTCTGACGCAGCAGGTAACCCGCCTCTCACGGCTTACTACTGTTCAGCCCCCTGAACCTAAAATAAACCCTCCCCTAGTGTTTACAGGTGATCGGAAAAAAATTAGTGAATTCAAAAACGCATGTCAATTGCTTTTTTTGTTAAAACCTCGTACTATACTCTACTGATCCGGGCCTGGGCAGACTCTCTCTTTGAGAAAAATGATCAGATTCTCAACTCCTATTCCTTATTTCTAGCAGAACTCGCTAGTTTATATGAAGACCCCAATAGGCAGAGTACTGCTGATATTCAACTAAGGGCTGTAAAACAAGGAAGGAGACCTGTAGAAGATTTTGTAGCAGAGTTCAAAAGATGGACCCTTGATTCAGGGTGGAATGATACATCTCTGCGAACTCAATTCAGACTCGGGTTATCAGAAGCTGTTAAAGACGAGCTCGCCCGAGCGGATTTACCTGGCACCTTGGATGCCTTGATACAACTTAGTATCAACATCGACAGACGACTACGAGAAAGAAGGGCTGAAAAAATGGGAATGCCATTAACTAGTCCTTCTCAGATTGCGGCCGTTGACCCTACTCCCATGGAGGTAGGAACTATACGCCCACCTTTATCAACTACTGAACGATCCAGAAGGAGATCCAGAAATCTCTGCATGTACTGCGCATCCCCGGATCATTTGATATGCGTCTGTCCCCTTGTCCGCAAAAAAGAGGGTGAGTGTTCACATGTCTTGCTAGGAGGATTAACGACTTCCTTTTCTAACCCCTATCTTTTTGTTCATTTAATATTACAGTGGGACCAGACTAGGATCACCACCAAGGCTATGATCGACACTGGATCTTGTGGAAACTATATTGATACACGTTTTGTTACCTTAAATAAAATACCTATTATTTCAAAGCTTAAACCTGTTTCTGTTAGTTTCATTAACGGTATTCCATTGTCTTCTGGTCCAATCACCAACCAGACACAGGCACTCCTTGCCACTGCCAACGAGTCTCATGTGGAGACCATCACCTTTGATATACTATCCTCACCCCATTTTTCCATTATTTTGGGACTTCCCTGGTTACACACACACCAACCAATCATAGATTGGAAAAGACGGACTTTGGCCTTCCCTTCTCACTATTGTGAGATTACGTGTAACCTCCCATCTTATGGAAAGATCCTGTCTGTGGTGTCAGATGAGATTGCACCACTATGCTATCAGGATCTGTCCGAAGTATTCCTTGAGAAAAATGCTCAAGTGTTGCCTCCCCATAGGGATTATGATTGCACTATCGATCTACTCCCTAACAGCAAATTGCCTTTCGGTCATGTTTATCCCCTTTCACAGGATGAACTTTCTCATCTCAAGGAATACTTGGATGAGAATTTGAAAAAAGGGTTCATCAGACCCTCTACTTCTTCCACAGCTGCAGGACTTTTCTTTGTCCACAATAAGGATTCCAGTCTTAGGCCTATTATCGATTATAGGCAATTAAACACGATTACGATAAAGGATCGCTATCCTTTGCCGCTCATCCCTGAACTCATTGAACAAGTGCGTGGGGCTACTTACTTCTCTAAATTAGACCTGAAAGGGGCATACAACCTAATCCGAATCCGTGACGGAGATGAGTGGAAAACAGCATTCAGAACCAGATACGGATTATTCGAATATCTTGTGATGCCATTCGGGTTGTGTAATGCTCCCGCAGCTTTCCAAAGGTTCATAAACGACATCTTTAGAGACTTACTTGATGTCTGTGTCGTAGTATGCCTGGACGATATACTTATCTATTCGCGATCTATGCCTGAACATATAAAACATGTAAGACTTGTGTTATCCAGATTACTCTCACACAATCTATACGTGAAATTAAAAAAATGCTTATTTCATAAGGAAGAAATATTATTTCTAGGATACATCATATCCAAAACTGGAATTAAGATGGATATGAGCAAGATATCCTGTATTCTGGACTGGCCTATACCAACAACTCGTAAGGCATTACAGCGATTCCTTGGATTCTCCAACTTCTATAGGAAGTTCATCAAGAACTTTTCCGCTATTGTGAGACCTCTCACACAACTGACAAGTATAAAGAAACCATTCAAATGGTCAGAAGAAGCGAATCAAGCTTTCTGCTTGTTAAAATCAAGCTTTACCTCTGCTCCCATACTACGCCATCCAGACCCATCCCTCCAATATATTCTGGAGGTAGATGCGTCAAATATGGCAGTAGGAGCAGTTCTCTCCCAACGACCAACAAATACTTCACCACTCCACCCAGTTGCTTTCTTTTCAAAATCACTAAGCAGCCCAGAGGTGAACTACCCAGTAGGTGAAAAGGAGTTACTTGCCATAAAACTGGCACTGGAGAATTGGCGACATCTACTTGAAGGCACCCGATTACCAATACTCATATATACAGATCATAAAAACCTTCAATACCTCCAGACTAACAAAACTCTCTCCCACCGACAGGTACGATGGTCATTATTCTTCCTAAGATTCAACTTCCTACGAAGTTACAGGAGAACGCATTCAAAGTCAGAACTCAATGGTACAGAACCCCGGCTATCCTTAACCACTTAAGCCCCGGAGGATTTGGCTGCTAAAGGTCCAGACTCCTTTTTTCAACTTGGCACTTTGTGACTTTAACTGATAATTGCGCGGTCATGCAATGCAGTACCTAAACGAAATTTACGTCCTTTTTTTCCCACAAACAGAGCTTTCTTTTGGTGGTATTTGATCACCTCTGCGCTTTTTATTTTTTGCGATATTAATAAAAAAAGAGCGAAAATTTTGCAAAAAAATGACATTTTCAACTTTGTCTTTTAAAAAATATCCAATATACTCAATTTATGTCATTTTTTTTGGCCAAAATATATTTAGCTACATGTCTTTGACAAAAAAAAAATCAATGAGCGTATTTTTATTGGTTTGCGCAAAAGTTATAGCGTCTACAAACTATGGTGTAAATACTGAAATTTACGAAGCTTTAATTTCTGACTGCCTATCTCATTTCATGAAGTGCTAAAATGGCGGGGCAGTACAAAACCCCCCCAAACTACCACTTTTTGGAAAGTAGACATCCTAAGGAATGTTCTGAGGGGCATGTTGAGCTCATTGAATATTTTATTTTTTTGTCACAGGTGTTTGAAAAATGACAAAAATAATTTTTTTTTTTTTTTTTACACAAAGTTGTCATTGAAATGATATATTGCTCACACATGCCATGGGTATATGTGTAATTACACCCCAAAATATATTCTGCTGCTTCTCCTGAGTACAGGGATACCACATATGTGAGACTTTTTGGGAGCGTAGCTGTGTACGGGAGCCGGAAAACAAATCACCACCATCAGAATTTCAAAGGGCGTACATTTTTCATTGCATTTTCTCACTACCTATAACGGTTTTGGAGGCCCTGAAATGTCAAGATACCACAAAACCCCCCCAAATGACCCCATTTTGGAAAGTAGACACCCCAAGCTGTTTGCTGAGAGGCATGGTGAGTCCATGGAATATTTTATATTTTGCCACAAGTTTCGGGAAAATTACAATTTTTTTTTTAAATTTTTTTTTTTTACACAACGTTGTCACTAAAAGATAAATTTCTCACACATGACATGGGTATATGTGGAATGACACCCCAAAATACATTCTGCCACTTCTCCTGAGTATGGGGATGCCCCATGTGTGAGACTTTTTGGGAGCCTAGCTGTGTACAGGACCGCGAAAACCAATCAACACTCTCAGGTTTTCTAATGGCGTAAATTGTTCATGTCACCTCTGCACTACCTGTCGCAGTTTCGGAGGCCCTAAAATTCCAAAATAGCACAAAACCCCCCCAAATGACCCCATTTTGCAAAGTAGACACCCCAAGCTATTTGCTGAGAGGCATGGTGAGTCCATGGAATATTTTATATTTTGCCACAAGTTCCGGGAAATATATATATATATATATATTTTTTTTTTTTACACAAAGTTGTCAGTAAATGATATATTGCTCACACATGCCATGGGTATATGTGAAATGACACCCCAAAATACATTCTGCTGCTTCTCCTGAGTACAAGGATACCCCATGTGTAAGACTTTTTTGCAGTCTAGCCGCGTACAGGACCCGGAAAACCAATCTGCACCTTCTGGCTTTCTAAGGGCGTAAATTGTTGATCTCACTCCTTACTACCTATCACACTTTTGAAGTCCATAAAAGGCCAAGATGGCACAAACCCCCCCCAAATGACCCCATTTTGCAAAGTAGACACTCCAATCTATTTGCTGAGAGGCATGGTGAGTATTTTGCAGCTCTCATTTTTTTTGGAAAATGAAGAAAAAACAGGAAAATGCATTTTTTTTCCTCTTTTTTCAATTTCCAAAACTTTGTGACAAAAAGTGAGATCTGCAAAACACTCAACATGCCTCTCTGCAAATAGCTCAGGGTGTCTACTTTCCAAAATGGGGTCATTTGGGGGGGTTTTGTGCTATCTTGGAATTTTAGGGCCTCCGAAACTGTGATAGGTAGTCAGGAGTGAAATCAACAATTTACGCCCTTGGAAAGCCTGAAAGTGGAGGTTGGTTTTCGGGGTCCTGTACTCGGCTAGACTGCAAAAAAGTCTCACACATGGGGTATCCCTGTACTCAGGAGAAGCAGCAGAATGTATATTGGGGTGTCATTTCACATATACCCGTGGCATGTGTGAGCAATATATCATTTACTGACAGCTTTGTGTAAAAAAAAAAAAAATATATATATATATATATATTTCCCGGAACTTGTGGTAAAATATAAAATATTCCATGGACTCACCATGCCTCTCAGCAAACAGCTTGGGGTGTCTACTTTCCAAAATGGGGTCATTTGGGGGGGTTTTGTGCTATCTTAGAATTTTAGGGCCTCCGAAACTGTGATAGGTAGTCAGGAGTGAAATCAACAATTTACGCCCTTGGAAAGCCTGAAAGTGGAGGTTGGATTTCGGGGTCCTGTACTCGGCTAGACTGCAAAAAAGTCTCACACATGGGGTATCCCTGTACTCAGGAGAAGCAGCAGAATGTATTTTGGGGTGTCATTTCACATATACCCGTGGCATGTGTGAGCAATATATCATTTACTGACAGCTTTGTGTAAAAAAAAAAAAAATATATATATATATATATATTTCCCGGAACTTGTGGTAAAATATAAAATATTCCATGGACTCACCATGCCTCTCAGCAAACAGCTTGGGGTGTCTACTTTCCAAAATGGGGTCATTTGGGGGGGTTTTGTGCTATCTTAGAATTTTAGGGCCTCCGAAACTGTGATAGGTAGTCAGGAGTGAAATCAACAATTTACGCCCTTGGAAAGCCTGAAAGTGGAGGTTGGATTTCGGGGTCCTGTACTCGGCTAGACTGCAAAAAAGTCTCACACATGGGGTATCCCTGTACTCAGGAGAAGCAGCAGAATGTATATTGGGGTGTCATTTCACATATACCCATGGCATGTGTGAGCAATATATCATTTACTGACAGCTTTTTGTAAAAAAAAAAAAATATATATATATATATATATTTCCCGGAACTTGTGGCAAAATATAAAATATTCCATGGACTCACCATGCCTCTCAGCAAACAGCTTGGGGTGTCTACTTTCCAAAATGGGGTCATTTGGGGGGGTTTTGTGCTATCTTGGAATTTTAGGGCCTCCGAAACTGTGATAGGTAGTCAGGAGTGAAATCAACAATTTACGCCTTTGGAAAGCCTGAAAGTGGGGACTGGTTTTCGGGGACCTGTACTCGGCTAGACTGCAAAAAAGTTTCACACATGGGGTATCCCTGTACTCAGGATAAGCAGCAGAATGTATTTTGGGGTGTCATTTCACATATACACATGGCATGTGTGAGCAATATATCATTTAGTGACAACTTTCTGTAAAAAAACAACAAAAAAAAAAGAAATAATAATTTTCCCGACACTTGTAGCAAAATATAAAATATTCCATGGACTCACCATGCCTCTCAGCAAATAGCTTTGGGTGTCTACTTTTCAAAAAGGGGTCATTTGGGGGGTGTTTGAACAGTCCCGGCATTTTACGCTCAATCTTAGCCACACATCACCCACTCTTCTAACCACTTGAAAACCAAGCCTTTTCTGTGCCTTTTTGTTTACATGAAAAAATATTTTTTTTTTACTAGAAAATTACTTTGAACCCCCAAACATTATATATTTCTTTAAAGCAGAGGCCCTATAGAATAAAATGGTGGATGTTGCAATTTTTTTTGTCACACGGTATTTGCGCACAGATTTTCCAAACGCAATTTTTGCGAAAAAAATACATTTTTTTAAATTTATTGCACAAATACACTATATAATTCCAATTTGTTTGGTAAAATTTAAAAGATGATCTTATGCCGAGTTCATAGACACCTGACATGACATGCTTTAAAAATTGCGCACACCTGCGCAGCGGCAAAAACGTACGTACATTTTTAAAAACCTTTAAAAGTCTCTACAGGTTACCACTTTAGACTTACAGAGGAGGTCTACTGCAAGAATTACTGCACTCGATCTGGCGATCGCGGCGATACCTCACATGCATGCTGAAATTGCGGTTTACATATGACACTAGACCAACGCGTGCGTGTGCCATTGCGCGCAAGCACGGGGGAAAGGGGGCGGAGCTCGATTTTTTTTTTTTTTTTTTGCTCTTTTATGTTATTTTGACACCTTTCCTTTAATTTTTTTTTTTTTTAAATCATTTTTATTGCTATCACAGTGAATTTAGATATCCCCTATGATAGCAATCAGTAGTGACAGGTACTCTTTTTTTTAAAAATTGGGGTCTTTTATACTCTAGATCTCTCCTCTGACCTTAATGCTTCTGACCACGCCAAAATTGGTGTGATAAAATACTTTCCCAATTTCCCAATGGCCCTGTTTATTTCTGGCGAAAAAGAAGTCATGAAATGCTCGTAGCCTCCGGCATCTTAGGCCATAGAGATGATTGGAGCCATTCTAATCTTCAATTAGCTCTATGGTTAGATAACTGAACCACCGGCTGCACTCTCGGGTTAACCGGTGGGACAGGAGAGCCCGAGAAAAACCACGGAAGGCTGCGGAAGGCGGCGGTGGGGGGGGGGGAGGCCCCTCCCACTGCATGTAAAAGCAGTCTAGCGGCCAATTACCTGCTAGGATTGCTTTTACATGTAAGCCGACCGCTGGCTGTAAAAAACGATACCAAGATGATGCCTAAATCTGCAGGCATCATCCTGGTATAACCACTCAAAGTCCAGCAACGTACCAGTACATTGCTAGTCCTTGTTTGGCATATAGGTTTTTTTTTTTTTCATGCAGCCTGTGGGCTGAACGGAAAAAAAGAGAACCTATCAGAAATCAGCACAAGAATAATGCGTAGTATTACTCATCATTAACCGCCCAAACAACCACCCACTGAATTTAATGATGGGTATACACGGCACTATCCACGTATACCAAAATAGGATTTTAACTGCAGTGCTGAAATCAGAAAATCACCACAGCTGCTATCAGCAAAGGTATCCATATATGCTGAGCGCAAACACTGTTTGTGTCAGAATATATAAAATCAATGCGTGGTAGCCGACGAGTACCTGCAAGAGAAACAGGTCACAAAAGAATGAAAAAACAAAGTACATTAAAAAAAGTACATTAGGAAGATTAGGACATATAAAATGACTGACAACAACAAAAGTTTTTGGATTCTCATCATTAACCGCCCAAACAACCACCCACTGAATTTAATGATGGGTATACACGGCGCTATCCACGTATACCAAAATAGGATTTTAACTGCAGTGCTGAAATCAGAAAATCACCACAGCTGCTATCAGCAAAGGTATCCATATATGCTGAGCGCAAACACTGTTTGTGTCAGAATATATAAAATCAATGCGTGGTAGCCGACAAGTACCTGCAAGAGAAACAGGTCACAAAAGAATGAAAAAACAAAGTACATTAAAAAAAAGTACATTAGGAAGAGTAGGACATATAAAATGACTGACAACAACAAAAGTTTTTGGATTCTCATCATTAACCGCCCAAACAACCACCCACTGAATTTAATGATGGGTATACACGGCGCTATCCACGTATACCAAAATAGGATTTTAACTGCAGTGCTGAAATCAGAAAATCACCACAGCTGCTATCAGCAAAGGTATCCATATATGCTGAGCGCAAACACTGTTTGTGTCAGAATATATAAAATCAATGCGTGGTAGCCGACGAGTACCTGCAGGAGAAACAGGTCACAAAAGAATGAAGAAACAAACAAAGGACATTTAAATGTACAGTAAGAAGAGTAGAAGGACATATAAAATGACTGACACAACAACAGTTTTTGGATCCTTTTATTTTTCTTTCTAACTGTTTCTTCATGTCTTGATTTGGGAGGGACTGCGATCTTCTGCGATCTTCTCTTCCAGCTTGGGTCTCTCAAAATGTCGATGGACATCCAACATCCTTCGAGACCCTGTGTTTGTGTGCCCTACACTGTGTCGTGCTGTACCCTACACTAATACTCCACTAGTGTATGGTAGCGCTCAAAACATTCCCCGATGCAGAGACCAGGTTGGTCAGGACATTTGGGACAATAATAACGGGTGTCACGCCTAAATCCGCGCCTGCGACAGACACGACATCTTCTTTGGGGCCATCTTTGGGTAGGGGTACTCGGGAGGGCATAAGGAAAATGCCTCTCATGCAGCCGGCTCACTGCATCTGGAAGGGGAAGTTGGGCAGGCATGCCTCCTGGGTACAGGTAGGCAAGGATGATCTCTTCCTGGAATTCCCGGAAAGATCCAGTTCGTCCTGACGCCTTGTATAGGACAAAGGCGTTCAGCATCGCCAATTGGAATAAATAAACAGACACTTTTTTGTACCAGCGTCTGGCTTTACGGGCAACTAAATACGGCGCCAAAATCTGGTCGTTAAGGTCCACCCCTCCCATGTTAAGGTTATATTCGTGGACACAGAGGGGTTTCTCCACAACGCCAGTTGCCGTAGTGATTTGGATTGTCGTGTCTGCGTGAAGGGAGGACAGAACATAAACATCCCGTGTATCCTTCCACTTCACCGCAAGCAATTTGTCCGTTTTCGAGCAGGCAATCTACAAGCCGTTGGGGGAAGCCCCGGCGATTAGGTCGCACGGTGCCACATGCGCCAATTTGTAATTCGAGCAGGTGACTAAATAGTGGCACGCTTGTATAAAAGTTGTCCACGTACAAATGGTACCCCTTTCCGGATAAGGGTGACACCAAGTCCCAAACGATCTTACCGCTGCTCCCTATGTAGTCTGGGCAGTTGGGGGGCTCCACACAGCTATCTTTTCCCTCATAGACCCGGAAACTAACTGTATAGCCTGTGGCCCTGTCACACAATTTATACAGTTTGACCCCGTATCTGGCACGCTTGCTGGGGAGGTACTGTTTCATAGCAAGGCGGCCAGTAAATTTAATCAGGGACTCGTCAACGCAGACAACTTGTTCGGGGGTAAACAAGGCTGCAAACCGCTGATTGAAGTGGTCTATGAGGGGCCGAATTTTGTGGAGCCGATCGTATGCAGGGTCTCCCCGAGGACGACAGATTTCATTGTCGCTGAAATGCATAAATCGCAGAATTTGCTCATATCTCGCCCTGGACATGGAGGCAGAGTACATGCGCATATGGTGAAGTGGGCTAGTGGACCAATATAGCCGCAATTCACTCTGTTTAGTTATGCCCATGTGGAGGGAAAGGCCCAGAAAGATCTTAAATTCGGAAACCGTTAAAGGTTTCCAGCCGAATTGTCTGGCAAGGGGCGAATTTGGGTTGGCGGCGATAAATTGTTGAGCATATAAATTTGATTGATCCACAATAGATCTGAAAAGATCTTCCGTGAAGAACAGCTCAAAAAAGTTCAGGGGCGTAAAACCAGCTGTCTCCACGTGGATTCCAGGTTGGGCGGTGAATGGGGGAAGTACTGGCGCTGTAGTATCAGTGGGTTGCCAATTAGGAAATGCCAGCGCATCAGGGAGGGCACTATGGGCTCTACGGGCCTGTCTTCGAATACGCGGTGGCTGCGGGCCACTACTTGTGCTAGCCACCGCACCAGCTTCAACTGCACTTAGGGGACTCGCCACGTCACCAGGTCTTACTGCAGTGCTGGTTGTACTAGGTCCAGGGTGTACTAGGCCGCTGGCGCTTGCCAGGTCGCCAGAAGGATGAGCGGCACTAGTACCCACACTCTGCTCCATACGAGCACCCTGCGATTCCTGCATCTCAACAACACCAGAATGGGGTCGGGTACGCCTGGGTCTAACAGGGACCCATCTGTCGTCGGAGCTATCTGTCAGGGAGCCGCTGCTGTCATTTGGTTCGTATACTGACCCTGATTCTGCCGGTGAGGCTTCCCCATCGCTCTCACCTGGCATGGTCATTATACTGTAAATAGCTTCATCACTGTACGAACGTTTAGACATTTTGGTAACTAAATTTACCCGTACAGTGATGCGACTCACAGGTAATAAAAGCACCTGGTTGTCGAAGATTATTTCAAGCGCTACCAAAAAAACTGCTAATGCTAGCAGGGATCAGGCCTGACTCTGCTAACACAGCGGTTTTGTGTCTTGTGTTTTTTTGTAAGTGACAGTAATCTGTTGATTACTACACTTACCTGGGTGAAAGGGTTAAACGCAGGTGCTGGCAGGAATCAGTGCTGATCGTGCAAACACTGCGTTTTGGGAACCCTAAACTATGGGGGCGCTAGTATAGCTCTGATCAGATCAGATATTGATCTGTTCAAACACTATACTAGAAATGGAAGTGTAGGTGCGTGCGTGTGTGTGTGGCAATCAAGGGGTTATTTCTAAACTATGCGCTGGGGATCTGGGGGGGGTGGCGGGGACCCTAAACCTCCTTTGGGAAAGAAACTAGCTAGCTAGCACAACCTCAAGTCACAATGACACCAATACAAAATACAGTAAAAACAGTATATTATGTGTGTATTAGTGCTAATGTGACAGAGGGTGTAGGGGTTAACGGGATGTGATCAGGGGGGGATCAGGGGTTTAAATCTTTATTGGAAGGGGCTGGCGGGTATCCTAAGGATAAAAGGAACGGTGGCAAGCGCTAAACCTGGTCACAAGTCACACTTATACGGGTATATAGAAAATGCTATATACTGTATACAGTGTGCGTTGTGGCAGGGGGTGTAGGGGTGATCAGGGGGGGATCAGGGGATTAAATCTTTATTGGGCGGGTGGGGGGGACCCTAAACCTGCTTGGGACACAAACTTAGTCGCCTGCGCTAATTCTGATCACAATCACACTAATACAAAAATACAAAAACACAGTATATTACGTTTGTATTAGTGCTGATGTGACAGAGGGTGTAGGGGTTAACTAGCGGTGATCAGGAGGGGATCAGGGGGGATCAGGGGCTCAAATCTTTATTAGGGGGGGGTGGCGGGTAATTCAAGTGGAAAAGGGGGGGTCGCAAGCGCTAGACCTGACCACAAATCACACTTATACGGGTATATAGCAAAATGCTATATACTGTATACGGTGTGTGTTATGGCAGGGGGTGTAGGGGTGATTAGGGGGGGGTCAGGGGCTTAAATCTTTATTGGGCGGGTGGCGGGGACCCTAAACCTTCTTGGGACAGAAACTTAGTCGCCTGCGCTAATTCTGATCACAATGACACTAATACAAAAATACAATAACACCGTATATTGCGTTTGTATTAGTGCTGATGTGACAGAGGGTGTAGGGGTTAACGGCGGTGATCAGGGGGGGTTCAGGGGGGATCAGTGGGTTAAATCTTTATTAGGGGGGGGTGGGGGGTAATTTGAGTGGAAAAGGGGGGGTCGCAAGGGCTACACCTGTTCACAAATCACACTTATACAGGTATATAGGTATATGCTATATGCTGTATATAGTGTGTGTTGTGTCAGGTGCTGTAGGGGTTAATTGGGGGGGCGATCGGGGGTGAAATGTGCCTATCTAGCTGTGTGTGATGTGCTTGGTGCAATTACTCACAGTAAGATGTGCTCTCCTCTCACGCTGGATCCAAAAAGACCGTTGGGAGGGGAGGGCACATCTCCTCTAAGCCTGTGTTTACATTTCACAGGCTTAGAGGGAGATCTGATTGGGCAGGACCGATCAACAGGTCCAGACCAAAAATGATTGGCCTGGACCTGATGACTGATCGGTTCTGAACCCAATCGAGTCATCGGCGGCGGCGGCGGGGCGCGGGAGCGCGCACAGGGCCGGCAAAAAGTGCTGACGTAGGCCTACGTCAGTTTGCCTGGCCGGGGCTGAGCGCCGACGTAGATCGTCGTGCGCCGGTCGTTAAGTGGTTAAAAAGTGGTATCCCAGTGCATCTGACAGATGCTGGAGGTGCAATATTGACAGAGGCGACTTTCTGCATATATGGTGGTCTTGCCCTAAGATCAAGCCCTTTTGGAGGTCAATTTCTCATTGGATTAAGCATATATCAGGGATCGAACTAGATAATAATGACGCTTCGACATTTCTGCTTCATATAAATAAGTTCTCATATAAGAAATACAAATCCTCCCTGGTTAGACACATGCTGAATAGTGCCAAAAGTCTGATTCCCTTACATTGGAATTCTTCCAGTATCCCCTCAATTAGAGATTGGATCATACATCTCGACCAACTTTTTGAAATGGAAAGGGCGGTAGCTATGAAATATGAAAGAAACGACCTTTTTCACAAACTTTGGGCCAACTGGAAACTATTTACTACCTCACAAGAATACCAGGCTTTAAGATCCCCCACGTAGAGTACTCGTATCGGAATACTCCTCTCCCTTGATTCGTGTTAGATGACAATTACTTGACTAATACTCCACAGCTCTTTAAGAATGCAGTGTGATATTGCAGATTACAACCTCCCCGCTTTGAATGGCCGTAAACCCCCCCCTACTTCCCCCCCCCACCCAACCCTTCTCTTTCAGTGTTTGTCATTCTGTCTTCTCCTCTTCTCTTCTTTTCATCACCTTCTCTTCACTCACTAGACGGGACCTTCTCTCCTTTCCCTGTCGGTGAGCTGAAGCTACATTGTAACTCAACTACATTTACTTACAATACCCAATAACTTGGATCATTTCTTGATACATATACACCTATGAATGCTTTTGCTCATTTTACCAATGTTTGAAGATAAGACTTAAGTTCCTTGCTTTTATTGGGCTACTAGGTGACCGGGTCACTGAATATGCTATATTTTTGTATCTTACTTTCTGTGCCTCCCCTTTTTCTTTGTTGTATTTCAATTACTTCAATAAAGCACCTTTTTGTGTTAAAAAAAAAAAAAAACTTCCTAGTGACCTACACGCCTGCAGACAAAAATAAAAAAGCGGATGCGCTATCACGATTAATCGAAGATAACTGCGCCGAAATCCCTTCCATTCCCATAATACCCTATGAACGTATTATTGGTGTTGTCCGTTCCTTGAAGGAAGAGATTTTGCACAGTATAGGATTGGATTCACCTCCACCACAACTGAGTACTGATGCAGAAGGCTTCCTCTATTACAACGACAAACTTTACATACACCCTACTATGCGCACCAAGATCTTGGAGTTGTCACATGATGTGCCCATGGCAGGACATATGGGTATGACGAAAACCCTTAATTTGCTTACCAGGCAGTTTTGGTGGCCTGATATGAAGACGTCTGTACAAAAATTTGTTTCTTCATGTGACATCTGTGCAAGGTCCAAGATTGACACTACAAAACCATCTGGTCTACTCTGCAGTCTACCAATACCCCAGGTTCCATGGGAAGTTATGTCCTTAGACTTTATAGTAGAACTACCACCTTCTAAGGGATTTAATACCATTCTAGTGTCAGTGGACCACTTGACAAAGATGGCACATTTCATTGCTATCCGTAGACTACCTTCGTCTAAACAAACAGCGGAACTACTGATGAAACATGTGTTCAAGTTGCATGGAATTCCAAAGACTCTTTTGTCCGACCGTGGTTCACAGTTCATCTCTAAATTTTGGCAAGCACTTTGTCAAATATTACGGATTGAGCGAAAGCTCACTTCTCCCTACCATCCTCAGACCAACGGACAGACTGAAAGGGTCAACCAGTGCATTGAGCAATATCTACATTGCTATACATCATACCTACAGGATGATTGGGTGGATCTCCTCCCTCTGGCGGAATTTGCTTACAACAATGCAACCCACAGTACTACTAAGCAAAGTCAGTTCTACTTGAATTATGGGTTTCATCCCACTCTTCTTCCACCACGCATCCTGCCATCAAGTAACCCAGTAGCCTCGGATTACCTTACCCAAATAAAAGACTCTCTGGGTTTACTCAATACCACTATATCACACGCTCATAGTCAACAAAAAAGGTACTATGACCTGCGTAGAAGACCTTCTCCTCAGTATGCTATTGGGGACCTTGTTTGGCTATCAACAAGAAACTTAAGATTAAAAATCCCTAGCAAAAAACTTGGACCTCTATTTATGGGACCCTTCCCAATTAAGAAACTTATTGGAAAAGCTGCAGTACAGCTCACCTTACCAGCAGATCTTAAGATCCATCCCATCTTCCATGTGTCGCTACTGAAGCCCCATGTTCCTAACCAAGGAATAAGGCCTACCATCTTACCTCCACCTCCAATACAAGTTGAAGGCGGAGAAGAATATGAGATCAAAGAGATTTTGGATTCTCGCATCCATAGAGGAAGACTCCAGTATCTCATAAGATGGAAGAACTATGGACCCCAAGACGACACCTGGTTGGATACCTCTGATGTTCATGCACCTAGGCTTATACGAAGGTTTCACTCGAAATACCCAGAGAAACCAGTGCTATAGGCCTTCCGGAGCCGGCCTTAAGGGGGGGGTACTGTAAGATTCTGGTACCTCTGGTACCCTTAATAATCTATTTCCTTCCAAATATGCGTCCCACCTTTCTTACTAGGTGGTACGCATACACCTTTAAGACAGATGATGTCATCGCTGAGCGCCGCAGAGCGGCTATTTCAACCGCCGGCGTTCTCACTCACATTGTTCTTTCAACCTGCCTTGTGTATCCACATGCTTTCAAGCCTGTCTTGCTGTCGGAACCTCCAGCTGGTTGCTTCTACCTGGAGCAGACCGGAACCTCGCTACTGATCCCTGTATCTCGCTACCGGATCTTCCCCTCTCTACTACTAACATTTACTAGTGATAAGTACCCCACAGGGGAATCCTCCATAACCTACTTACACTATCTATCATCTGCACTGTTGCATAGATTGCTAGCTCTTGAGCCTACTACCATCTACTATCTACACTGTTACATAGATTGCTAGCTCTTGAGTCTACTACCATCTATCATCTGCACTGCTACATAGATTGCTAGTTCTTAAGTCTACTACCATCTATCCTTCCACTGGGTTAGTCTATCCCGTAATTGTCATCTGCTGTCCTTACCACCTGTCACCATACTCGATTACTAACCTATCTGCACTCTACCTAATACCATCTAGTACTCTCCTGAACAAACCTATCAAGTACTTACCATCTCTATCACTGTTCACACCTGTCCCTTCTGCACAACACCTTCATACTGTCATATACATTCCACCACTCCAGGAATATCTTATTGAGTGTGTATATTTCTGTATGTTGAAGCTGACAGGCCCACAGTGATGAGTCTGGAGAGTTGGATCTGGTTATTCAACACATCTCTACATGACTACTGAGTGGAGATTTTGCAGCTGCATATCCAGCCTACTACAAAAACGCAGGAGCATTACAGGCAGACGTACAGGTCCATGGATGTCGGCCTGACGTCATGTCCGGTTCATCGAGTGCGGAGGCAGGGGAACAGCCGGTATGTCACCGTGCAGGAATCCTCGGGTTGCGGAGTGGGCAATTTCACAATGTGTAGGCGGTAGACGCCAACGCTGATGCGTTTCACTGACTGGACATCAGTTTCCTCAGAGCTAAAGGTGGGAATGAACGGTGCCCCATTTTATAATGGCGATGATTCACTTGATTGATTAATTGATTGTGCACAGGTGTATACATTTTAGCAGAACCAACGGGGTAACAGTTACCCTCTCATTCCACAAGATGTCGCTACTTGTGTGCAACTCACAATACATAGTAACAGAATCACAGAAACACCTCCCCACCAGCGTCAAGATTGAATTCCTCCATGGAAGTTATAACAGTAAGATTATTTACTTCAACTAACTCAAACCATAGTTAATCTATCTTATATAGTCAGAGTTATTGCTGTGTTGTGCCACATATTGTCTCCTGTAACACCCTGTCTTTTTTCAGGCACACGTGCCCAATAAACTTCATACTTTTTTACATATTTTTGTCTCCTCAGTGCCCCTAGTTGGTCTCTTGTGCGGTTGGTAGACTATCATCTTTCACCTCACTCCTTTCTTCATCTACTGGTGTATGGTCAGTTTTAGTCTCCCAGATTATACCTCTAAGCAAAGGCACATTCACTTTCTGCAGCTGAAGACTTGCCGTTTCATAGTTATAGTTACATAGTTAGTCAGGTTGAAAAAAGACACAAGTCCATCTAGTTCACCCAATAAAAAAAAAAAACATACAATCCCATATACACAATCCTATACCCACAGTTGATCCACAGGAAGGTGACCCCCCCAGCAAAGCATTATCCAATTTGCTCCAGCAGGGGAAAAAATTCCTTCCTGATCATCCAAGAGGCAATTGGATATTCCTGGAATCAACTTTACCTATAGATGTTAGTACCCAGTAATATTATGTTTATTTTGGAAAGAATCCAGGCCTTTTTTAAAGCAATCTACTGAACCACCTCAGGAGGGAGTCTATTCCACATTTTCACAGCTCTTACTGTGAAGAAACCTTTCCGTAAGCAGGGCCATCTAACCGGATGGACACGCAATTGCCCGGGGGCCCCACCTGCCCAGCGACCCAGCCCCAGCCAAGCATTAGTCTCTATTCCCGCGTGCATCCCGCCGCCTAAATCGTCAGGTGGCAAGCGCCTGTCGGCCCTGCACTGCTGTCAGGCCACTTTGGCTGTGGAGGGAGATCCCACAACTGCAGGAATGCCTGTCTGCCTCCACGGGAACAGGCACACACACAGGACAGTCAAGTCTGACTCCCGTCCGTGTGTGTGTTCCCCGGACCCAGCTGCCGAACTTGGAAGCTGTCATTAGCCTGCTACTGCTGTACCAATAAATATCGCCTTATTGATAATTAGCATTTTTACTCTCGTGGGTGATTGTGTAGGCAGAGCCCCAGTGAACTGCATTGCCCGGGGCCCTTTAACCACTTCCGCACTGCTCACTAGAGCTCTACTGCGGCAAAGTGGCTCGATAACATCTGGCGACGTAGACCTACGTCACCAGACATTCCCCTCTCTCGGAAGCGCGCGCACTGCCGGAGGCTCGCTCCCGCTGTTTTCAGTCACAGCGGGAGTCGGGCCAGGGGAGGAGCGGTGGCGATCGCCGCCGCTCTTCCCCGATCGTCGGGGAATCAAGTGTGGAGATCCGCCCGCTTGTGTAAACACAAGTGGGCGGATCTCCTAAGTGACAGGCAGGGTTAAATTGCAGGGTTCAGCATAGCTGAACCCTGGATCTGTCCTTGTGTCACATAGTCACCTCCCCCCACACACGTCAGTAAGCGCCAGGCATACATTAACCCCTTGATCACCAATAAAAATTAACCCCTTCCCTGCCAGTGTCATTTTTACAGTAACTGTGCATATTTATAGCACTGATTACTGTGGTAATGTCACTAGTACCCCCAAAAGTGTCAAAAATGTCAGTCAAGGGTCCGATCTGTCCGCCGCAATGTCGCAGTCCCGCAAAAAAAATCGCAGATCGCCGCCATTACTCGTTAAAAAAAAAAACAGCAAAAATGACATAAATCTTTCCCTTAGTTAGTAAACGCAATAACTTTTGCGCAAACCAATCAAAATACGCTTATTGCAATTTTTTTTACCAAACATGGGTAGCAGAAAACAAATTGGCCAAAAATTTTAAAAAATTTTGATTTTTACACTTTTTTGGGGGGGGAATTTCATATAAGAAAATGTGAAAAATATTGTTATTTTTTCAAAATTTACGCTCTTTTTTTGTTTATAGCGCAAAAAGTAAAAATCACACAGGTGATCAAATATCACCAAAAGAAAGCTCTGTTTGTGGGAAAAAAGGACGTAAATTTTATTTGGGTACAGCGTCGCAGGACCGCGCAATTGTCAGTTAAACTCGCACAGTGCCGAATTGCAAAAAGTGGTCCAGACGTAAGACAGCAAAATCCTCCGGTGGTAAAGTGGTTAATGCTCTTAAGATGGCATTGTCCATAAGGCTAGGCTAGGTTCACACTTATGTGATTGGTGTGGCTTGCATTTGCACTTTCATTTGAATAAGCTGCTGTATCTGTGGGAAAACATAGAAAAAAGATCCCTGCAACTTTTTACAGAGGTTGTAAACCTCAGAATTTAAAAAAATAAATAAAAACAAACACCTGAAAGATAAACACACAATGAGCTAGTATGCATCGCATACTAGCTCATTATGAAATACCTACCTTAGAACGAAGCCCCGCAAGTGCCGACCACTCACCTCTCTCACGGGTGACATGTTCAGTCGCCCTTCTTCCGGGTTTGCGGCATCCGGCCATCTGATTGGCTAAAGCCGCAATGACATCACTCCCACGCATGCGTGCGGGAGCCGACATTCACGGCACAAGGCTCTAAAGGAACGGCCCCAGCAGCCATTCCTTCAGATCGCATGCGCCAGTGATGTCAATGGCTGCATGCAAAGTAAATATATCCTAAACGGTGCATGTTTAGGAGATATTTACAGTACCTATAGGTAAGTCTTATCATAGGCTTGCAGAGGAGGGTTTACTTCCTCTTTAAAAGTCGCACAGAAACTGCATAGTGCTTTTGCACTATTCCATTCCCAACACCGGCAAACAGCAATCCGGTGTTTACAGATGCATTGGGGTACCATTAAGAATAAATGGCCTCCCTGTATATCTGCTAAATAGCAGTGCGGTTTGCCTCCAGGTGCTTTTGGATGCGGGAATGCGTGCAATTTTTTACGCGTCCATATCTGTGAACCTAGCCTTAAGGAGCATCATGTATTTTATATTGTTGCTCTGTATTGTGACTTGTCAGCAATGCATTTGTACAGACTTGGGAAGTCACTGATAGGTCTGCTTTAAATGTATAGAAGATAATAAAATGGCATATATAAGCGAGGACCATTACTGGTTTACACATTATATTGCTTTCCCATAATAGATTCGAAGATAGAATGTCATAGCTAAAGTGTTCTTCTCCAGAACTGATACAAATAAAATTCGGACGTTTTTATAGCTGGTGACTCATGCTGGTAGTAGATTTTCTCACTGGGTTAATGACATGGAGCTTGTTACCAGCCCAGGGTCTCTAATGTTCCACCGAATGTCCCTGTGTGACCCTGAGTGAGTCATTTTATAAACGACTCCAGGCACCAAAACTCATGCTGCAAATCTTCCAGTGTGCACAGGTATTCAGGCTATATCGAAACATCCTTTAAATCCATATACCAAACTTTATTTTTTCACTTTATTTTGTTGCTGTTTATTTGTTCTGCTGGGAAATTTACATAATAAATGCCACCTTTCTGGAATTTTATTGTCTAATCTAAATGCTGCAAAGACAAGATTGAATCTGCTTGAAAATATTACATTATTTGAAAGAGCTGAGTAGCATTTTTTTTTGTAAAGAGTGACATTTCGGGACGTTATTACTAGGGAATTCGAATTCAGACAAAAGCAGGATAAATATCATTTACCGCTTCAGATCCGAAATGTTTTACCCCCTTAATGACCAGGCCATTTTTTGCGATTTGACACTGCGTTCCTTAAACAATTGCATGGTCGTGCGACGCTGTACCCAAATACAATTAATGTCCTTTTTTTCCCACAAATAGAGCTTTCTTTTGGTAGTATTTGATCACCTCTGCGATTTTCAGATTTTGCGCTATAAACAAAAAAAGAGCAACAATTTTGAAAAAAAAAAAACCACAATATTTTTTACTTTCTGCTATAAAACAATCCCAATAAAAAAATTTTTTTAAAAATCTAACTTTTTTTTATCAGTTTAGGCCAATTTGTATTCTACTACATATTTTTGGTAAAAAAAAGAAACAAAAAAAAAAAACAAATCCCAAAAAGCATATTTTAATTGGTTTGCGAAAAAAATGATCGCGTTTATGGGAGAGATTTTTGGACTTTTTATAATTTTTTTATTTTATTAGTAATGGCAGCGATCAGTGATTTTTAGCGGGACTGCGACATTGCGGCGGACAAATCTGACACTGAGACTTTTTAGGGACCAGTGACATCAATACAGTATTCAGTGCTAAATAATATGCACTGTTACTGTATAAATGACACTGGCAGGGAAGGGGTTAATACTGAGGGTGATCAAGGGGTTAAATGTCAGCCTAAATGTGCTTGCTAACTGTTGGGCACACAGAGATTGGTGTTTCAGCTGAGACACACAATCTCACTGTGCCTGTCTGACAGGAGAGGCGCCTGCTTTGTTTACATAGGCAGACAGCTCCTCTGTCAGTTTCCTCGAAGATCGCGGGAGGCCAGCGGCGATCGAGCCTGCTCCTCCCACGGTCTGGCTCCCGCTGTGTCTAATCACCGAGGCCGCATGCACATGATCACGGATATGTACATGACTATGCGCAGCTGAGCTGCCCTGCCGCAGTAAATTTGCATGGGGTGGTCATCAAGTGGTTAAACATACTGGCAAGCGGGAGCTTCATTCTAGAGTTATGGTTGCTGCTGGAAACCGACATTGGGATGATGTGCCCTCTCCATGCACTACGGTTCCTCCTGCTGGCCCAGGAACCAGTAGGGGCTGGCAGGAGGAACCCCCATGCACAGCAGGGGACATGCTACTGACACACCTAGAAGTCTGGGATTCCAGCAAGAGAGCAAAGATTGGTATTTCTGGCTGCGGGTAAGGTGAGTATGCATGAGTCTAATCGTGATTGCAAGAATTAAATAAGGCATTTTTAATTAGGAACCATTTGTTTACCATTTGACCTCCTTTCTCTATATAAGGATTCATCCTTCTCAGTTGGAGTAGAGTTTTTATCATCATTTGCTGTATTATATTTTGCCTTAACCACTTCAATACAGAGCACTTTCACCCCCTTCCTGCCCAGGCCAATTTTCACCTTTTAGCGCTGTTGCATTTTGAATGACAATTGCGCGGTCATGCAACACTGTACCTAAACCAAATTTATGTCATTTTCCCCCCATAAATAGAGCTTTCTTTTGGTGGTATTAGATCACCGCAAGGTTTTTTCTTTTTTGCTAAACAAATAAAAAAAAGACCAAAAAGTTTGAAAAAAAAAAGTTTTTTTGTTTATGTTTTACAATTTTGTAAACAAATTTGTTTTTTCCTGCACTGATGAGCACTGATGAGACTGCACTGACAGGCACTGATGAGGAGGCACTGATGGGGTGGCACTGATGGGGTGGTACTGATAGGTGGCACTGATAGGCGGCACTGATAGGCGGCACTGCTGGGCACTGATAGGCGGCATTGATGGGCACTGATAGGTGGCACTGATGGGCACTAATGGGCAATAATGAGCACTGGTGGGCGGCACTGATAGATAGCAATGATGGGCACTGGTGGGCAGCACTGATGGGGAGGGCACTGGCGGGCAGCACTGATGGGGAGGGCAGTGGGGGGCTCCCTGAGCCCTGATTGCAATCCCTGGTGGCCATAGTGGGCATCCCTGGGGTCATGGGTGGGCATCCCTGGGGTCATGGATGGGCATCCCTGGTGGTTCTAGTGGCACCCCCCAAAGGGTCTGCACTGGTAATGAATGATCTGATTACCAGTGACGACCCCCCCCCTGTCAGGGGAGCCGCCGATCGGCGCTCCTTTGCTCGTGCCTATCAGGCACGTACTGAGGAAAGCCGATCAACGGCTCCTCCTGTTTACTATGTGACCATCCGTGATTGGACACGGCTGGTCACATGGTGAAGAGCCTACGTCAGTAGGCTTTTTACCGAGATTGAAGATGCGGGGAGTCAACTGACACCTCACATCACCAATCGCCACTCAGTTGCTGGTCAGTTGTGAAGTGCCCCTTTATAATGGTGTCACTGGAGAAGTGTTTCTTACATTGGTGTCAGTTATTTAATGCCATCTTATGTTGGTGGTGAGGTGCCCCCATATGTTTGGTTCAGTGGCGTAATGCTCCCTAGAGCAATTCTCTACTGGTAGCCAGTAGGGAGGTGTAACAAAGGAGGTAACTAAGGTATAAGTTAATACTGGGCCTGCTATATGTAGCTCCACTCCAATCTAGACTCTTAGGCTCCATTCACATCTAGGCGGCATGGATCGCCGGGATTCTGTTTGCGATCCCAAATCACCGCAAATCACAGGACATGCTTGCGATGCCTGTCATTTCCAATGAGACCCCAATTGCAGCATGATTTTGCCGCGATTGTCGCCCGATGAATCGCTGTAAAAGCGTGCAAACAGAATTGAGGGACGCCTGTCACTCAAAAGACGTTCCGGAACGCCTAGATGTGAACAGAGCCTTACACATATACAGTACAGTATATACAAATATCATAACAGTTTGCCATTTATGACATAAAAAATATAATCCAGATCTCCTTCATATTAAACCAAAATTCATCACTCATTCAAAAAAAGTGTGTGACTTAAAGTCCAGGATTACTAGTCGATATAGCAGTATTATTAGTAGCCTATAGTCAAAGTACTAGACACGTTTGATATCAGATAAGATCCAACATTAATTCATTTATCTACAGTACTTCTGCCCTCCTGTGACCTAAATTCAGCTAATCGCAGGCTAAAGCCCTAATGAAGCCACTGACGTCACAGAGCCTCTGCAGGCTCTGGAAGAATCCTGACAATATGGTCGGGATCAACCCAGCTGTCTGATTGACAGCTGGATCGGCTTTCAGTACATAGCTGAGAGCTAAAGCCAGCTGTGCCTACCCCCCTCTCCAGCCCAGCTCTCCATTGAGCACTGGAGGGGCAGAGTAGAGAGCGGTGAGAAGACTGAGAACTGAGGGATCAGCGGTCATGTACAGCATAGAGGTGAGTATAGATGTTTGTTTTTTTTTTTTTTTTAAATGCCCCAAACTCCTTTAGGCTCCATGTACACGGGACGTTGTTAAAAGTCCCTTTGAATGCTGGAATTTTTAGGACGTTTGAAACGTCCGTTCGGTCGCGTTTGTACCCGCGTTTAGCGGGCGTTTAGCGGCGTTTGCGGGCGTTTGCGTTTAGAACCGTTCCTAGAGGTCAAAAAAATTATTCCCCTTTAAAATGGAAAAACGCGAACGCTAAACGCGGGTCATCGCGTTCGGACGCATTTGGACGCGTTTGTGCATTTGAAACGCCGGGAAACACACGTTCGAACGCAAATAATTGCGTTCTAAAAAAAAGTCCCTGAACGCAACTGCCTGCAAATGACTGTAAACGACCTGGTGTACATGGACAGATAAGATAAAATGTAGATGGGTTCAGGGGCTTCTGAAAAAAACGCCCAACTGCTCCTAAACGACCATTTCCAGCATCCCGTGTACATGGAGCCTTAAAGTGATATTAAAGGCCAATTTTATTTTATTTTTTTTGAAAAATAAACTTGCCATACTTACCGGCTCCGTGCTGTGGTTTTGCACAGAGTAGCCCCAGTCCTCCTCTTCTAGGGTCTCCCACCGGTTCTCCTGGCTCCTCCTTCCTGCCGAGTGCCCCCATAGCAAGCAGCTTGCTATGGGGGCTCCCTAGCAGGCCCTTCCCCAGAGCTGCTGCTCTGTGTGTCCATTCACGCACAGAGCACGGCTACACCTTGTCCCTGCTTTCTCCTCATTGCCCCACTGGCTGTGATTTACAATAGCAGGAGCCAATGGCCCCTCTTGCTGTCTCGGCCAATGAGGGGGAAGAGACTTGGGAGAGCCACTGCTCCCCTGCACATTGCTGGAATGAGATAAGGCTGAGGTAAGTATTAGGGGGGGTTGCTGCACACAGAATGTTTTTAACTTTCATCCATAGAATGCATGACAGTAAGAAAAACCTTATGCCTTCATAATTACTTTAAGGCTAAGTTCACATGTATGCGTTTTGGGGCATTTTTGGGGCGTTTTTCTGCTCTAGGATCAGCTCAAAAAACGCCCAACAAGACAAATCCTATTCATTTCCATGGCCCCTGTTCACATCTGAGTGTTTTGACGTTTTAGGCAAAATGCCCAATGCCCAAAAAATACATGAGCTTCTTTTTGGGCAGATTACAGGCGTTTTTTATTTTTTTCCATTGGTTACTAGTCAACCTAAAAATGCCTGCACAAAAACGCATGTAAAACGCCTAAAAAAACGCCCATAAAAACCCCAGAAAAAACGCCTGTAAATAGCAACGTAGCCTGAGGTCTAAGGGTAACTCCACTTTTGTGGGGGGGGGGGGGGAACAAACGAAGAAAAAACAATATAGGGTATACAATTGCGACACAAGTCATATTGTAATTGAATGTTATTAAAAATGACCTTTCCTTTTCAATCTGCAGCTGTTGTAATTTTCAGAAAATGCAATGCAATATTTCTACCTGGAGGTGTTCTGTACACAAAATGTGTACTGACCACACCCCAGAAACATAATTTCCTGCTTATATGATTGGCTCAACAATTTTCCCAGAAGTCTGCACTAAGATACAAGTCAGATCTCTGGCATCCCCTGCAACAAAAATGTTTTTGGTGAGATACTCCCAATAGGAACACGTCTAAAGGGGTGCAGACCCAATAGCTTTCCTAGAGCGCTGCAGCTACGCAGCTGATAGATAATTATGAAACAACTCCCATTAGACCCACTCAGCACAGAGGAACAAACATGGATTTCTTCAGAATAACAAAAGGTAGAAATCTGCAACAAAGTTTGTTAAAATCCCTGCAATGTACAAAGATCACCCAAGGAATGTTTTTTTTCTCAACAAAAGTGGAGTTATGCTTTAAGTTACTTGCTAGGTATTGTTACAATGTTCATTCTTTTTATCCAGGCAACACTTGAAGTGAATTATACCCATCTGCTACAAACATTGCTAACAATAATTACTGTACTTCTGAAAACTTGTCATCTGAAATCACATATCTGATTACAGTTTCATCAAAATTCATACTGTGATTGCTGAAGGATAAAAATCTCAGCACACTTCACTGTGTAGTACAAGTCCAAAGCACTATGGTATGGCTGTTTTAGGCTTGCCCATTTCTTAAGAGTCAGAATGACAGCAAATCAACAAATGCCGAAGTGAGAAGCAAATACTTGCATAGGCTTTTTGGAGTACAAACATGGGATGTGAACGGAATTAGGGGGTGTGGGATTGGAGGTAAATACCGATGTGTTGTAACTACCTCCCCTTCAAGGCATAACTCGATCCTGGCATTTCCATTTCTTTTTTTTTTCCAAAAATTTTTTCCATTTCTATTAACTTTTTAGGCAAAATATATCCCAAATGTTACACCGATAAACATAAACACAGGCTGGTTCAGCCATCCTGTTCAAACTGTATGTATTAGTGAGTCTCATTATTAAAGTGGTTGTAAACCCTCACATATATCCAGTGAAGTGACTGGCCTCAGAAGATACACAGAGATGAAGCAAATCCTCCTACATAAGTTGTGCCTGTTTATCTGCGTAATTCTCCTCCCTAAATTGATTTAACCTTCCTGGTGGTATGATTATTTCAGATTTTAGGTGCTGAAAGTGGTACCATTATTTTGCAGGTAATTCTTAAGGACGAGCAGCCCAAACCAACTATTTACATATGATTTATTTTTACTGTGCTTTCTTCTTTATAACATCTCGGTTATGATAAAGTTTGAAACACAAAATCATAAATTATAATAAATAACTTTAAATAAGTTAAAGTATGTATATATATATATATATATCTATATCTATATATCACCTTATAGAGTTTTGTTTGATCACAGAACCACCATAAGCACTTCGTTATTTATATCCATATAAATATCTATTAATTTATTCTTGAGAAGATTGTATATGTTTTTATATATGATATAGATTTACACACGGACACTTATCACCATAAGCACTTTATTATTTATTGTTATATTTACTGATTTAATTCGGCTATATTTAATGAATTTGATTTATATAACACAGTAATATATTAACATCGTATCAGGAACAAGTTTTAATTATTTATTGATTGTATTATCACTGATATATTTATTATTATTTATCGCTAAGTCACTTTACTTCACATAATACCCTTGAAGCGGGGTACTCCCCCCCTTAATCATATTCCTGTAACTGTGTGGTTAGCAGTAATAGTACAAGCAGCAGCGAGGGCATACACACTCATATACCTCTCAAACCAGCGCAAGAATCACACCCATATAAACAGAAGTTAATATTCGAAATATTTTTATTTTTTAATTTACTAAGCAATTTTATTGTTATTAATTTTAGTATTCCCATTATTTCCTTCTTAGGCTGTGTTTTCCATTAACATTACTGATATATTTCATCAATCAATCTGATGTTACTTTTCATTCTGGCTTATTTACAGTAGAAATTTATGTTGACACAGGCTAGTACTGATTGAATAGCTCAGTTAAACCAAGAGTGTTTTTACATACTGGTGTCATGTTTAGAATATCAATTGGCCATTATGTTGTGATACGGAAACCTTAGGGGGGAGATACGTGAGATCAAGGAAATTTACTCAGAACACATAAAGGCATTGATTGCCATACCCTCCGTTTTTACATCTCACTCAGTTTGCACGCAGCAAGCCTATGCAAACATTTGCTTCTCACTTCGCTGCTGGTGTCTGACAAAGGGTAACACCTTAAATGGTCACATTGAAGTGCTTTCAATGTACTGCCATGGGACCATGGCATGTACTGCCATGTGGATTCCTAAAATTGTTATCATTGAACTAATCTGTGGAAGCTAAAAAAGTTCTGTCCTCCTCGCTGCTGCCAACTGCTGAGACAAGGTGGGGATGGTGACTAGGAGCATGCCACAGCTGCAGGAGAGGGGCGAGTGGCACATAAAATGGCCTGCTATGCTAGATTTGGCCTGTGGAATTTGGGTTTGACATGTGCTTTAGGGGTTGTCACTGGCAGCTAAACAGTGCGGACCACACTGGGTGAGCTTCTCACAAGGCCTGCACTACTCACATCCTGGCAGTGTAGAAAACTCCAGGGGACACCAGTGGCCCAGATTTAACCCACAGATCATCATCATCTAGGAAACTCACCTAACTAAGGAAAATTTCAATTTTGTTAAACAAACCATAAACATATTTGTCATGGTCCGTAAACTCATTCTTATATCTATATGCTAATCCAATATTTACCATTTGTACTGTTGTTATAATTACAATCTTCCTCCAGCATACCTAGAAGTACTCCCCAAAGCAGCCACAGAATTCCCTGATGCTTAGGTTGCTGTAAGTTAGATATGCTGTTGGATGAATTTACACTTTTCACATAAAGTTATAATTATACACGTATATATGTTTTTTCCCAAACAGTGGCATGGATAGATATATGACGACACTTGAATCCCAGGAAAAGGAACGTTTCTTTCTACTCTGTACATCAGGACTCTCCTCTCTTTCTTGTATTGATCTTTGCCTTGGCTCTCTCCAAGCTGTTTTGTAACACAATGGAATATAAATCCAGAGGTGTCACAAATCAAAGCCCATCTGAAAAAAAAACTTTAATGGCCCTTTCAGACCTTGGAAAAAACATCAGTTTTGGCCAATCCCAATAGTTTAGCAATAAAGGATTCTAAATCATCTCCAGGCCATTCTACGGACCCATAATGGCAATATTGACCCTGTTCTCTAATGGGAAACACTTAAGGCTCTCCTTAGAGGATCCACAATATTGTTCATAAAGCAGGGCTCTCACAAGACGGAATTAAAACTAACACAGGCAGTAGAGACAGCAAATGTGCTAGTAACAACCCATCAGACCGCCACAAAATACTACAAAAATGGTGTTCATTTTCATTTTCGGAACCAAGGCCAAAAAAAAAAAAAAAAAAATCACATTTTCTTCCTAAAGCAATCATATTTTGTGCTAATGAATAAATCTAGTAAATTGCTAGCCTATATAATTTAAGGAAACCTCATCAAACACAATCCTCATGATTAAAGATGGGCTGGGGTTAAATGTATCTGGCACTTCCCAAATCTCCATCCATTTCATATTTTCCACATTGGCCCCCTCAGTTTGTCAACATTTATTGAAGAAAGATTTCTCCAGTTTATTACAGGAAGAAGAAAGAAAAATATATTGGGGGAAGAAGGCAGCATATCAACTGTGCAAGCAACCAGGCTCCTTTAATGAAGCTATACTATAGTTATTGTGTTCCTAAAGCCTAAAGCTTGTCTGAGTAAAACATTCAGAAACTACAAACTATTATACAATTGAGTGGGACCCACGCCTAGCAGCCTTGAATAATGCTAAGGTATTTGACTCGATGGCCATGCCCAAGAGGGTTAAGGCAGTGCTGGAAAATAATTGTGGCCACACAAAATATTGACACTTTGGGCCCAATCTGGACATTAACACTTAGGGGTGTACTCACTTTTTGTTGCCAGCAGTTTAGACATTAAAGGCTGTGTGTGGAGTTATTTTGAGGGGGCAGCAAATTTACACTGTTATACAAGCTGTACACCCACTACTTTACATTGTAGCAAAGTGTCATTTAATCAGTGTTGTCACATGAAAAGATATAATAAAATATATGTGAGGGGTGTCCTCACTTTTGTGCAATACTGTATAAATGAATTATACAGTCCAAACTACAATTCATGAATTGCACCAACCAAACTGTGCAAAATTCCTGTGAAAAACCTGTTTTCACTAGACGAAATTAGATGTTACCTGGTCAAAATGTGCTATATGGGTATAAACCACAAGAAAAAGTGACGTGCTGAAAAATTCATCAGAAAGAAATAAAAAAGTCCCAATAATTGGTAATAAAGAAGGTGTCTGTTTACATATTTTTAGTGAAGTCCAACAGTAAGAAGTTTCAATGAAATTTGTGCAAGTGCATCACCCAACACAGTGCTCAATATGAGCTTACCAGATAAGTTTGACCCTCAAATTAAAGAGTGGTCAAACACGGCTTTGTGATGAATACTCCTCTGATTATTGCAACCATCCAGGTATACTGCAAAGAATGGCCTCATTGGCCTGTAGGCTCGTGATGGTAACAATACACTCCCAGCCAATCCAGGTCATACAGGTACACTCCATCATGTAACTCCCAATGATTAAAAGCACATTTTATTAAAAAAAACTGCACTTACAATCTTGAGTGGATAAAATCAGAGCTATATACAAAGATTTTCCAATCATGCCCAGGTTAAAAATGGTCGCCACTGGATGCGCATGCGTGGTGATGTATGCCCTGGCTCCTACTGACGCGTTCCATCAGATGTGATGTCATCAGAGGTTCAGACCATACATCTGTCACCACGTCATTATACGGACGTACGATGGGGAGAGGATCGGCACTAATTGGTATTAATTCCATTGTACAAACAGACGCTTACCAAGAAACCCTAAGAGAGTCACCCAGCACCTGGACATCGTAACTAAAACTGAGGAGAGATAAGCATTGCAAGTTCTAAACTTATATGAAGCCATTAAGAGTAGGGGAGGTATAAAATACCAATACTTAGCTCCTACTAGCAATCAAAAATGATTATCAATTATACAAACAATACATATTATTATCAAAAATAAAAAAAATAGTAAAATTAAAAAAATAATTTAAAAAAAGTATGTAAAAAAGGAGGTAGGACATTCTATTAATAAATATAATCAGCCAGTCAATACCTAGGCCTAATTCCATTAAAGAACCCCCAATTTAAATAGAGAAATATAAAAATGTATTCTAATATATTTGTATTTATATATTTTATTTAGCCACTCCTACCACTATTTAAGAGCTCAAACTCTTCTGGACAGTTACAAGCCTAAAAAATGCAATTATGAAAATATACATAAAAAGGGATTTTGATGATCACTCATAAACCGGTAACTATTAACTCACTATGTATCTCCAGTTGTCCAAAATCTATCCTTCCAATATATATTTATTAATCAAATGTGCAAAATCAATCCTACAGATATAAGATACCTAATCGGTATCATCAAATGGGAAAAAATAATCAATATTAATAAAACAGTCAATATCTAGTTAAATTTTGAGTCCATAAGGTGTATACATCTTAAGATTATAGATCTACTTTATTTCAGAATGGGATAATTCTCTTTTGGCATGATTTCCTCTCCAGTGGGAAATATGTCTATCTATAGCGAGAAACTAAGTCCCCTCTGGATTCCTAATGTGATAAATGGCGTAATTTTTAGACATGCTATGTCCTTTATATTCTTTTTTAATGTTTGCCACATGTTCGTTTAAATGAACTTGTAGTTCTCTCGTGGTGTGACCTCTTGTGGAACGGCCCACATGGTATTGCATACCCCAAGGGCATGTTAACATATATACTACATTTTTGGTTTTGCACGTTATGAATGATTTTATATGATACACCTTCAAAGTCTGAGCAGATTGAAAATCTAAATCGCCATTATAAAAAAGGGCTATGCTGCCTAAATGCCTCTATATAATCCTAAATATTTCAAATAAAATCTGTTCCAAATTCTTTAGCCAACTTAAAATATAACTAAAGACAAAACTTTTTTTATTAAATTTTGGATAGACTAGACTAGATAGACTGTCAGGTTTTTATTGCTTGTGACAATGGGTTGAATGGCACTGGAACCCTAGGTGGATTTTACTTGCAGTGCCTGCAATTGATGTATTCAAAATTATACTGTTATTTTTCCAATGAAGTATCTGGGTGGTATGTGGGCTGCTTCTGTATACTGAAGAACTTCCGTGTAAACATTGGGATTTATTCTAAATACTATAGTTGGATCAGAAGAGTCAAGTGCCACACTGAAAAATGTAAATCCAGAAAAATAATATTTTATTCCAAATCTGTAATACACTTGACATCCAATGTGTTTCAGGGGGTTGTATTCTGCCTTTAGAGATTCATACCCTGTGAATGTGAGACTTTGTGAATTTTTCTCTGCTCTGATGAAGGGGGCAGAGTGTGGCCCCTGAAACGTGTTATATAATAAAGTGTGATATAGATTTGGAGTAAAATATTTTTTCTGGGTTTCAATTTTTTGGTATGGTGCGCCAATATTTTTATCTATTGGGTTTTATTGCTGTCTCTACCCCCATTATAGAAATTCATCTTCTCTATATGTCTTGTTTGCTGTACTCAAGAGTAAATGTAAAAAAAAATTAACACATTTTGGGTTGTTACAAGAACAGGAATAGAAGGGAAATCATCCAATGTGGACACTAGTTCTGGTATCAAAACTGATTTAAAAACTGGCTATGAAATGACCCCCCAATAAGCCATGACAACCATTTGGCGCATGTAATGGGATCCACCATTTGGGTCTGTTATAAATTCCACTTCTTTTGTGGACTACTCCCCATTTGGCAATTTAGTGTGGCAGCAGGCTAAAGGTGTCCTACACAATGATGTTATGTTATTTGAGGTTGAGGAGCAGTTATGGGAAAATCCAGGACTACCTGAATTGTAACATATGCCTTGTTAGATACTGGTCGGTGGAAAAACAGACAGGGTATTGAAACGTATACAAAGGACTAATGTGGTTATTTTCTTTGAAACTTTGCAGGAACAATGCAACATCATGCATACTGCTTTTCACAATGTCTTACAATTAAGATATGCATTACACTCTCAGCCTAAAAGTGCCAACAAACCAATTCTGAACTATTCTTTATGTAGTGTAATTAATCCTAAGGCCCCAGAGCCTTTATATTACTTCTTTACAAAATTGAATTCAATCCAAAATTAACTTCACCACATTAAAAATTAAATCCTGCTGGGATTGGCAAATGTTGAGTGTGTGTACTGTGTTGCCAGTGGCCAATATTATTTATCACTCACAAAACATATTTATTACCAGTTAAACCAGTGTTTCTCAATCTTTTTTCAGTCAAGGCGCCCTTTAAAAATTATGGAAAATCTTGAGGCAACCTTTAAAAACAGTCTTGAGACACCCCATTCTAAAATGTAAAAATGGTTCTAATAGTTTTACATAATGCAGCATCATCCACAAGTCCAAGTAGTACACCCAACTTTGGAAGTGATTTGTTCTTCCAAAGCAAATACACTTTTGCAAACTGGTACTGACTAGTATCCCAATGTTTCTCTTCCCCCTCAGTTTTTCTCCATCACTCAGTTAATGTGACCCCAATGCTAATGGAGAGGGGCAAGGGAGGTTCAAACAAGTATGCTATGCAGGCAACATCCTGTTTATCAACTGATGGTGCCATTGGTCTTTAGGAAGCTGACAGCTAGAAGATTGTAATGGTGCACAATAAAAACCTATGACTTAGTGTAACTAAAAGGGAGTCTTCATCCACACGCCGGCTTGTATACAATTTTTGGGCAATTTTAAGGCATTTTGCCAAGGCACCCCTGAAGAAACCTCAAGGCACCCCAGGGTGCTTGGTCACCTTGGTTGAAAAAAGGCTGAGTTAAACTATTTACAGTGGGCAGAGATCAACATCAATATGTAACAAATGTCAACCATGTAATGCCATTTTTTGACACCTTATTTGGAACTGCCCCCTTCCAAATCAATTTTGGTCTGAGGTTATATTGATTTTATCCAATGTTTTTCACTGACAAATTCATTAAACCCTAAACTTTGTGGTTTGGGTTTTTGATGATCAACAATTGGACCACTACAACTGTACATGTTTAAGAAGGAACATAGCACTAAAATGAATAGTGTCAGATACTCCATTGGCTGGCACCTAGATTCATTTTTTAATACTACTATGCCATAATATCAAATTCCATATTATAAAAATGGGTTGCAAGTTTTAAAAATAGTGTTTTCTGGTGAAAATGCAAAGTGAAATATCACCATAAAATTGCTGTTTAAATAATGACACTAACTGGTATGACTGTATTAAATGCTTTATTAGAACTCATTCAGAACATTTTTACATTTTCAAATAGAGACATGTCGTATCTTTTCATTATTATTTCCTATGTTGTTTGCTGTACCATGGTTTTGGTTAATAAAGTAGAAGCTTTTACGGTTTACATCCAGCTACTAGATATATTATAATAATATAATATATATATATATATATATATATATATATATATATATATATATATTATATATATATACACAGTTCCTTGCGAAAGTATTCGGCCCCCTTGAACTTTGCGACCTTTTGCCACATTTCAGGCTTCAAACATAAAGATATAAAACTGTAATTTTTTTGTGAAGAATCAACAACAAGTGGGACACAATCATGAAGTGGGACGAAATTTATTGGATATTTCAGACTTTGTTAACAAATAAAAAACTGAAAAATTGGGCGTGCAAAATTATTCAGCCCCTTTACTTTCAGTGCAGCAAACTCTCTCCAGAAGTTCAGTGAGGATCTCTGAATGATCCAATGTTGACCTAAATGACTAATGATGATAAATAGAATCCACCTGTGTGTAATCAAGTCTCCGTATAAATGCACCTGCACTGTGATAGTCTCAGAGGTCTGTTTAAAGCGCAGAGAGCATCATGAAGAACAAGGAACACACCAGGCAGGTCCGAGATACTGTTGTGGAGAAGTTTAAAGCCGGATTTGGATACAAAAAGATTTCCCAAGCTTTAAACATCCCAAGGAGCACTGTGCAAGCGATAATATTGAAATGGAAGGAGTATCAGACCACTGCAAATCTACGAAGACCTGGCCGTCCCTCTAAACTTTCAGCTCTTACAAGGAGAAGACTGATCAGAGATGCAGCCAAGAGGCCCATGATCACTCTGGATGAACTGCAGAGATCTACAGCTGAGGTGGGAGACTCTGTCCATAGGACAACAATCAGTCGTATACTGCACAAATCTGGCCTTTATGGAAGAGTGGCAAGAAGAAAGCCATTTCTTAAAGATATCCATAAAAAGTGTTGTTTAAAGTTTGCCACAAGCCACCTGGGAGACACACCAAACATGTGGAAGAAGGTGCTCTGGTCAGATGAAACTAAAATCGAACTTTTTGGCAACAATGCAGAACGTTATGTTTGGCGTTAAAAGCAACACAGCTCATCACCCTGAACACACCATCCCCACTGTCAAACATGGTGGTGGCAGCATCATGGTTTGGGTCTGCTTTTCTTCAGCAGGGACAGGGAAGATGGTTAAAATTGATGGGAAGATGGATGGAGCCAAATACAGGACCATTCTGGAAGAAAACCTGATGGAGTCTGCAAAAGACCTGAGACTGGGATGGAGATTTGTCTTCCAACAAGACAATGATCCAAAACATAAAGCAAAATCTACAATGGAATGGTTCACAAATAAACATATCCAGGTGTTAGAATGGCCAAGTCAAATTCCAGATTTGAATCCAATCGAGAATCTGTGGAAACAACTTAAAACTGCTGTTCACAAACGCTCTCCATCCAACCTCACTGAGCTCGAGCTGTTTTGCCAGGAGGAATGGGCATCTCTCGATGTGCAAAACTGATAGAGACATACCCCAAGCGACTTACAGCTGTAATCGCAGCAAAAGGTGGCGCTACAAAGTATTAACTTAAGGGGGCTGAATAATTTTGCACGCCCAATTTTTCAGTTTTTTATTTGTTAAAAAAGTTTGAAATATCCAATAAATTTCGTTCCACTTCATGATTGTGTCCCACTTGTTGTTAATTCTTCACAAAAAATTACAGTTTTATATCTTTATGTTTGAAGCCTGAAATGTGGCAAAAGGTCGCAAAGTTCAAGGGGGCCGAATACTTTTGCAAGGCACTGTATATATATATATATATATATGTGTATAATACTTCAAGCATTATGACATATTATACTATAGTAATATTATGGATTATACAATACTTTCTATTTTTCATCAGCACTTGGTGATGGCATATATGCTCATTAATAAATGGTCATAAGAGATGCATCATCTTTTTCTCAGTATACTTTGTCTTTTTATCATCAGTACCTAAAATTCAAATACACAGGTTATGTATCCCATCTATTTGTATAGTAATGTACTGATGGTAGTAAATAAAATAAGTTAAAAAAAAAAGAACATTGTAAAAAGATATAGGAGGAGACAAAGTGAAACCTACACTGTGAAGAAATGAATCTTGGACCTTTCCTAAATATTAGATTTGCCAAAGACTCAATGTGTATATAGAAAACATTGCTGAACAAAAAAAAAAAAAAACGCAAGTTTCCTTGGATGATAGATGGACTTTTAATATTTACCATTTTATAAATCTAAAATAAAGGGGGGTTTACACGGTTAGGTAATCCATTCTAATATTTCTTAAAGCGCTAGTCACGCAGTGGTTCTCAACTCCTGTCCTAGGGGCCCACTAACAGGCCAGGTTAGCAAGATAACTGAAATACATCACAGGTGATATCATTTGCTGCTCAGTGATTGCAGTATTCTAGTCTGCATCTCCCCAAGGTAATACTTAAAATCTGGTCTGTTAGAGGGTCCTGAGAACAGGAGTTGAGAACCACCGCGCTAGTAGAACATTATCAAGACATGTTTGCTTGCTAGATGGTTTCACATTCTCAAGGTTTCTTTAAACTTTATGAGCCATTCTTATTGATAAGGAAAGGTTATGGGACCCTGGCTCTACATATCAGAGAATTTTAAAGTCCAGTTGGGTGATAAATCAACCTTCACATTCTAGCCTTACCATTTCCTTGAGCCCCCACCCCCTGCATTATTTTCCAAAAGTTTTCTTTATACATCCCTTTTATTGTTAATGGTTTAGTCCGGTGCTTTCCCCTTTTAGTCTTCTCCAGCAGTGGGCAGTCTTAAATGCTGCAGAGAATTGCTTTCCTGTAATGAAGTGGCGCTGTTTTCTGCTACATTCACCTGTTAGCCCATGGCAGCTTGATGGGGCACCTCTAGAAGGATGTTCTGACGCCCTGGGCTCAGAAGGGCATTGAATGAAACTGGGCATCATTAAACCTGAAACAGGACTGGCAGTGGTCACTGGACTCCGAAATAGGACATGTGGAGCAAGGATACAGCTTGGAGAGTGTGACTACTGCCTGGCTATTTTTTATGGGCTGGGCATTTCAAAATAACATATTATTTGCACCTTTCTAGCAAAGCTTCTGTTTCTCAGTATGTTCCACAGAGTATAGATTTGGTTTACGGGGATCCTGCCAGGAACTTAATTTGCCGACTTGTTTTTATAATGTACATGGACTAGGACTATGATCCTTATTTTGCTTCAGTACTCAGCAAGCTGCCTAACAAGAACAAGTATATATTTTCCATATTAACCACTTTACCGCTGCTCACTAGAGCTCTACTGCGGCAAAGTGGCTCGATAACGTCTGGCGACGTAGACCTACGTCGCCAGACATTCCCCTCTCTCGGGGGCGCGCGTGTGCCGCCAGAGGCTCACTTCCGCTGTATTCAGTCACAGCGGGAGTCAGGCCAGGGGAGGAGCGGTGGCGATCGCCGCTGCTCTTCCCCGATCATCGGGGAATCGAGTGTGGAGGTCCGCCCGCTTGTGTAAACAAAGCGGGCGGATCTCCTAAGTGACAGGCAGGGTCAGATTGCAGGGTTCAGCATAGCTGAACCTGCGATCTGTCCTTGTGTCACATAGTCCCCTCCCCCCACACGTCAGTAAGCACCAGGCATGCATTAACCCCTTGATCACCAATAAAAATTAACCCCTTCCCTGCCAGTGTCATTTTTACAGTAACAGTGCATATTTATAGCACTGATTACTGTAGTAGTGTCACTGGTACCCCCAAAAGTGTCAAAAATGTCAGTCAAGGGTCCGATCTGTCCACCGCAATGTCGCAGTCCCGCAAAAAAAAACGCAGATCGCCGCCATTACTCGTTAAAAAAAAAACCACTAAAAATGACATAAATCCTTCCCTTAGTTAGTAAACGCAATAACTTTTGCGCAAACCAAACAAAATACGCTTATTGTGATTTTTTTTTAACAAAAATATGTAGCAGAAAACAAATTGGCCTAAAATGATAAAAAAAAATTTGATTTTTACATTTTTTTGGGGGGGGAATTTTTTCAAAATTGTCGCTCTTTTTTTGTTTATAGCGCAAAAAGCAAAAATTGCACAGGTGATCAAATACCACCAAAAGAAAGCTCTGTTTGTGGGGAAAAAAAGGACGTAAATTTTGTTTGGGTATGGTGTTGCATGACCGCGCAATTGTCAGTTAAAGTTGTACAGTGCCGAATTGCAAAAAGTGGCCCAGACGTAAGACAGCAAAATCCTCCGGTGGTAAAGTGGTAAAAGGAGTTGTAAAGGCAGAGGAGGGAGAAAAGCAAGTGGTACCACCGAAGAGGAGATAAGAAAATACTGTATCTGTTAATCAAAACTAAGAGTCAACCCAACTGACAAAATCTTGTCAAATTTTTTGGGACAGTTACGGCCCATGTACGTGAGCCAATAAAGAGGAAGAACAGCTTTAACCATGGATTTACAAGCTGCCACAGTCGGGGGATCTGCCAATTTTAATTTAGAAAGGATTGTCTTTCTGGCATAATATGCAGCATAGAATATAAACAGTTTTTCGTGGGTGGAGGCTTGGAGATTATCAGTTATACCTATTAGGAGAATTGAAGGATCTAAAGTAATATGAATCACACTAACTGCATTCATGTCCGCGACCACTGCCAGCCAAAAGGTTTAGATATTTGAGCAAGACCAGACCATGTGAATAACATTTCCTACTTCAGTTTGACACTAAGGACAGTTCTCCTGAGTAGTGTGATAGACAGCCAATAGTCCCGGGGGGGGGGGGGTGTAGTAGACCCAGAGGTGGGGGACTTGAGTCACATGACTTGACTTAAGTCAGACTTAAGTCACCAGTTTGAGGACTTTAGACTTGCTTGAATAAAATTAATAAAAGACTCGACTTGACTTTCACTTGGTATTTATGACTTGAGACTTGACTTTGACTTGAGACATATGACTCGAAATGACTTTACTTTTTTAAGTTATTAGATATTTGCATTTTCTCAAGATGTGTTAAAGCAAAATGAATGTGCCTGTTATGTTTCTGACACCACAGTCACTTAAAACACCTCAGTGTGTTCTGATTTTTAGGACACTGGCTGTTTAAAAATAGAAATACTTAACATGTGACTGTGGTGTTGAAACATGACCGGACCAAGGATTTTGAGCTGTTTGAGCATTCAAAGGGTTTCTTTAATATGGCAAGAAAAAAGCACTAAGCTGTTTTGTTAATGTTGAAAATAAAACAAAACCTTTCCTGACCACTGACTTTTAACTGATTTAAAGGTGAAAATTGGGGTAGATCAGTATTTTGACTTGATTTGACCAAAATAAATGACTTGACTTGACTTGCTTGACTTCTAGCAGGGACTTGACTTGCTTGCTTTTCGCCACAGTAACTTGGGACTTGAAGGTTAAGACTTGAGACTTGCTTGTGACTTACACATGTGTGACTTACTCCCATGTGTGAGTAGACCCTATGGAGTAACGTAAGCTGTACCTGGCTGGTATAACTTAAACTTTAAGGAACTATGTTGCTATAGCTTAATGGCATATTTGTTTCATCCAGGTCAACTTAAATTAGGTCAATAAAATACATTCTATACTTTCACGTGTTCAGTACAGTATTCCTGTAGACTTTTCCCTCAGTAACACCCAGTTATAACGTTGCTGCAGAATGAAGTCAAGACTTACATAAGGTATTATAGCTGAGAACTAGGGTAGCAGAGATTCATTAAACCTTATGGCTTTGCATAAACACTGGCTAGTTTAAGTAACAGCACTATAGAACATTAACTTTCTAGAGAAACTGGGGCACTTTAACATCAGGGGGTGAGAACCTGATATAGCTGAGCATCAGACACAAAATATAGGGCACAGGCTGAATAGAAAGTGTGCACTGAACTGTCTCAATACAGAACACTGCTGTAAATAGTCTGCACCATGTTTTTGTGCTTTAGGTATTACTACAAATTATTTTTGTCAATAAAGGGAAATATGTATTTTTCTTTTTCCAAACATGGGGAAATGTATTTTTCTAAAAGAGATCTTTAGGGCTTTTTCACGCTATAAGGGAAATGGTAAAGCGCATTAACTTCAATTCACAAAGCCACGTGAATTATTTCTCTAGTAGTCATTACTTTTGGTCATGATCACTTTACCAATAACCCCTTCCCCCCTGCCCCAGTGTCCCCTTAAATAGCTCTGTACTCCCTGGGGGTGGGAAGGATCAGCAATCATGTGATCACTGGCACAGTGGTCACATGATCGGAAGCCAGTCCCGCTAGCTACTGATTTTTCAATCCAGACCAAGAGCTGTCTTTGATAGATTGGTCTTTGTGCTGGGAGTGCGTAGTTAGCATGCTCTCAGTTTTTCGGCCAGCGATGCATATGTGCGACATTTGGACATTAAAGCCCACCCTCATGATTCCACACATACAGTATGTGTTCCAAAGGGGTTAAAGATGTTCAGCTCAAAAAAATAATGCATTGGTATGGAATGTTTTTTATTTCAGAAGACATGAATATTTAAGTCCTTACTATCTCGTGGTATGACATGTTATTTTATCTCAGGAAAATGTTCAAATGGCTTTCCTGCTCAATAAGCAACATATTGCATTGCAGAACTGAATAGCCCTCTAAAGTCATTGCAGGGCCCTTTATCCTTAAATAGGGGGCAATTTGATGTTTTCATGGGAGGGGCGCTAGCAAGACCCAACAGCGTTACTGGACTGCAATGGTGGATCACCATACTCCACTACCAAAAGTGGCACCACAGAGGGTCACACAAACACAGGTAAGTGGAAATGACTTCGGAGGGTTTTACAAAAAATAGGGAGAAGTCTAGACCTAATTTGCTATCTGTCATATAGTGCAATTACCACCCTTGCCGAACAGCTGCTGAGATAACAACATCAAAAGGATAAGCCACCTAAAGATGTGTATTCTGTTCAATTAATTTGTATGGTTGTGGGCTAAGCAGAGAAATGCACAATCACTTGGCTGCACTAATGGAAGCCAAACATACATGGAACAAGCAAGTATAATTGCAAACTAAACATTTTAAAACTATCTATCTATCTATCTATCTATCTATCTATCTATCTATCTATCTATCTATCTATCTATCTATCTATCTATCTATCTATCTATCTATCTATCTATCTATCTATCTATCTATCTATCTATCTATCTATCTATCTATCTATCTATCTATCTATCTATCTATCTATCTATCTATCTATCTATCTATCTACAGTATCTATCAATATACACATGCACTATATTACGAAAAGTATTTGGCGCCTTTACATGCACATGAACTTTAATGGCATCCCAGTCCTAGTCTATGGGGTTCAATATTGAGTTGGCCACTCTTTGCAGCTATAACAGCTTCAACTCTTCTGGGAAGGCTGTACACAAGGTTTAGGAGTGTGTCTAGGGGAAGTGAGGTCAGGCACTGATGTTGAACAAGAAAGCCTGGATCGCAATCTCCTCTCTAATTCACCCCAAAAGTTTTCTATAGGGATGAGGTCAGGTCTCTGTGCAGGACAGTCAAGTTCCTCCACCTCAAACTCGCTCATCCATGTCTTTATGGACCTTGCTTTGTGAACTGGTGCGCAGTCATGTTGGAAGAGAAAGGGCCATCCCCAAACTGTTCCCAAAAAGTTGGGAGTATGAAATTGTCCAAAATGTCTTAGTATGCTGATGTCTTAGGGGTTTCCTTCATTGAAGTAAGGGGCCAAGCCCAACCCCTATAAAAACAACACCACACCATAACCCCCCCCCCCTCCTCCAAATGGTTTGACCAGTGCACAAACAAGGCCCATAAAGACATGGATGAGTGAGTCTGTGGTGGAGGAACTGGACTGGCCTGCACAAACTCCTGACCCCAACCAGATAGAACACCTTTGGGATGAATTAAAGCTGGGACTGCGAGCCAGGCCTTCTCATCCAACATCAGTGCATGGCCACACAAATGTGCTTCTTCAAACATCCCCATAGACACACTCCTAAACCTTGTGCACAACCTTCCCAGAAGAGTTGAAGCTGTCATAGCTGCAAAGGGTGGGCCAACTCAATATTGAGCCCTATGGACTACGACTGGAATGCCTTTAAAGTTCATGTGTGTGTAAAGGCAGGTGTCCCAATACTTTTGGTAATATAGTGTGTGTGCGTGTGTATATATATATATATATATATATATATATATATATATATATATATATATATATATACTGTATATTTATATGTATACATACACACACACACACACACACACACATTAAGGCTACTAGCTGGCATTGACTATGATAGGAAAAAAGTATGCTCCTCAGTACCATCTAATGGCCATAATAGAGTATTTCCACATTCATACATTCAAATTGTAGAAAACGTGGCCTGAGAACAATCAATTTGCACGCAATTTCAAAAAATAAAAAGCTATGCAAATTTTTTATGAATACTCCACATACCGTAGTTTCCCGAAACACTATATATCATTAAGAATTGCCATTTTTAAAAAAATATTTAGTTCAACTTGTTAATCTTTTATATTTTTACATTTCAGTGTTTCTGATCGCCTTCATCCACTTCCTACATATACTTGCTCCAGTATCAACTGCACATCATTTATCTCAACTGATTTCTTGATCATGGCAACACTGATCCATGTGTGTAATGTGTGTCAGCACAATTACTTGTAGTATTCCTCTGGGGTGCATATCACAGGGTGACAGCAGAGAAGCGCGATTGGGAGACAGTTATCACCCATAACAGGATGTGTCTTATCAAGAACATAAAACATATATACAGGCGCATTAGTCATACCATAAGCTAGAGTCCATATGGATCAGATGCAGTCACTGAGTGAGGATGGAAGGGAAAAAGGAGTCCACCTATTAGGGCAGCCTTCAAGAAACCAAAGCCAGGGGTTCCACAGGGCTACAAACAAAGACAAAAACAGAGGCGCCTCTAAGTGTAGAATCTGAATAAAAAGCTCATATGAGAAAACCCATTCCGATGGTTCCGAGATGAGGTGTGTGATGGACGTGATCATCCGGTCTGTGTAGCTGTCCCACTGGGATAGAGACATCCTGGCTGTAGCCGGCAATGCAGCAGAGCTGAAAACAAGAAGAGAGGCTCGTAATCCGTCAGTGGAAACGAGGCTTGGTTCACCGTCGGATGGCAATGACGTCATAAGAGGTGCGACGCGTTTCCGAGCGTGCGTACTGCCGGGGAGAGGCAGCCGCGCTCCTTCTTCAAAGCAGGAGTCTTCAAGGAGTCACTGCTCAAGGTGGTGTAATTGCCTGATGACTCACACAGGTGCATGCCCCGGCTCGCCTCCGTGAAAACTTGATAAAAGAAAAGGAATTGGCAGCACTCCAGGTTGAGTCAAAATCCAGGTTTATTGACTGGACATCCAAATATGACAATCGTGACAAGGTAGACGCGTTTCACACACTGACTGTGTGCTTAATCATTACAAAGAAAAATGGATATAACATCTCAATATATACACACACAAAAATCCAATCATCAATTAAAAAACAGGTGATACAAATAAGGGGTAAACCATTTTCCTAATTACCGAGGACACTGATAGACCCATAAAACATCTATGTGAAACCAGTGAAAAATCAAATGTGAATGCTGTGACACAATTGTGTTTGAAAAAATATATAAGTGCAAAAAATCTGATAAAATCTAAATATGTGTAAACTATATGTGAAAATTAAATGTATTGTGATTAAAGATATGGATAAAATTACCATTGTTTAATAATATGTGTCAATTATAAAATGAGAATAAAAGCTCAAAAAAAAATGCACAATAAATATACAAAAATACAAGGAATAGTGAAAATATATTGATATGTGTATAATCCGATTATGTGAATATAAAACTATGAAATAGTTTGTTATTAAATTTTAAAAATGTTTTTTGTCAAATATATAAATCTATTCGTGCATATTAGTTGTATGGGTCAGAAGAAAATCGATCGTATGACATACACAGACCAAACGATATATGTACAATAAAAACAATTTTGAACAATATCGTTTTTAAAACAAAATAAACACATATGATCCTGTGTATATATGCATCAACCGGTTACCCATAAAAACAATTACAATCATATCGGGGTGACCGGAGAGAGACCTCTTATGACGTCATTGCCATCCGACGGTGAACCAAGCCTCGTTTCCACTGACGGATTACGAGCCTCTCTTCTTGTTTTCAGCTCTGCTGCATTGCCGGCTACAGCGAGGATGTCTCTATCCCAGTGGGACAGCTACACAGACCGGATGATCACGTCCATCACACACCTCATCTCGGAACCATCGGAATGGGTTTTCTCATATGAGCTTTTTATTCAGATTCTACACTTAGAGGCGCCTCTGTTTTTGTCTTTGTGTCTTATCAAGGACCTTGGCAGGATTAACAGAAATGTCTTAAATTAAAAACTGTGATTAAAAAATAAATTTAAAAAAATTACATTAAAATGTTAAAATGAGTTTATGATATTAGTAATTGGGTTTGCATCACCTTTTAATTTGTAACATTTACATATAGAACATACAGTATATGAATAATATAGAAAAGGAAAACAAAGTATACATACATTCTCTGTGAGATTAAACCAATATAATTGGGTTTTTGATGTCAAAGATATAAAGGTATGATGCACAAATACACGAAAGGCTGCACTCCTTACACAATTTCTTTCTGAATCCCTGAATGAAAACAATATGCTTGCAAATAGACGTGATTTTCTCAATAACAGGCGAAGACAATTCCCAAAGGTCATGTCTCAGATCCAGGCAACATAAAAATAATAAACGACAAAGTAGAAAATCTCTTTTATCTTCACCAAAGCCACAATAATGACATATTTATTACAGCCAAATATAAAGACTTTAATATATTTCCCCTTCCATTATTGAGAATCAACAGAAATGTGAGAGTGCTTGTGCATGTCAGTCATTATATGCACTGCGGCAAGAAAAGGGAGTGTGTTTTCTTTTTCTTTGACATCCAGATCTTAACCACTTCTGGACCGGAAGATTTTCCCCCTAAAGCGGAGTTCCGCCTCCCCCTTAAAAAATTAAAAGTCAGCAGCTACACATACTGTACACATTCTGTAGCTGCTGACTTTTAATATTAGGACACTTACCTGTCCTGGAGTCCAGCGATGTCAGCACCGCAGCCGATGTTTCCATCGGCTGTCAGGTGCTCCCGCCGCCATTGCCTTTAAGGGAACCCAGTAGTAGGCTGGGTGTTCAGTGTGCCCCTGTGCCTTTAAGAAGGGGTGGGCTCCCTTCAGGTATATCTGTCCTACACCTGTCCATTAAATGCATGTGCTTCCATTGTTGGAGACTCACAGAATTTAGAGTTAGGACCACAGATAATGGGGTGCCTTGACGGGGCTCTGTGGCTTACGCATGTATTTGCAAATGTGTGCAACTAAACCCCTGTTTTTAACACGTACTGTTGGACAGGTCAATTTGGTTGGTCGCAGATTGGTCGGTAAGGAGAGCTTGGAAATCTTTTTGTCTTGTTATTGAACCCAGTAGTGAAGCCTTGCGGCTGTGCATTCGGATTTTCTAGGTGGTGGGGGGAAAGAGGAGGGGGCAAAACTTCAGAGGGACGGCGCCGCGGCGCTGTCTCCCGGAAGTGGGGAAGGGTACCTGTCAAAAACAGGTATGTGTTCTCCCCTCCCCCCTGAAAGGTGCCAAATGTGACACCGAAGGGGGGGGGGGGAGGAAGCAATTGAGCGGAAGTTCCACTTTTGGATGTACCTCCGCTTTAATGATCAGGCCATATTTTGCAATTCGGCACTATGTTAATTTAACGGACAATTGTGCGGTCGTGCGACACTGTACCCAAATAAAATTGATCTCCTTTTTTTCCCACAAATAGAGCTTTCTTTTGGTGGTATTTGATCACCTGTGCGATTTTTATTTTTTGTGCTATAAACAAAAAAAAGAGCGACAATTCTGAAAAAAATATATATATTTTTCACATTCTGCTGTAAAACATTCCCAAAAAAATAAATTTAAAAATCAAAACTTTTTAACATTTTAGGCCGACTTGTTTTCTGCTACATATTTTTGGTAAAAAAAAAAATCGCAATAAGTGTATTTTGATTGGTTTGCGCATAAGTTATCGCGTCTACTAACTACGGGAAAGATTTATGTCATTTTTATTGTTTTTTTTTTTTTTTACTAGTGATGGCGGCGATCTGCGATTTTCTGCAGAGGACAGATCGGACCCTTAACTCACATTTTTGACACTTTTGGGGGGACCAGTGACATTACTACAGTAATCAGTGCTAAAAGTATGCACTGTTTCTGTACTAATAACACTGGCAGGGAAGGGGTTAACATTGTGGGTGATCAAGGGGTTAAATGTGAGCCTAGGGGAGTGATTCTAACTGTATGAGGGTGGGCTTATGGAATGACCATAGAGACCTGTGATCCTATATAAAAGGATCACATGGGCTCTATGATCATTCCAGAGAGAAGAACAGTGTTTACAACAGCTGACCGTTCTTCTCTCTCAGCGGGGAGCGATCACGGGTGTCAGGCGGAAATTGGAGCCGCCTGACCCATGCATTGGCTTCCCCGCTGCCGACTGGGGGCAGGTGTGTGCCGCTGGCTGCGCGCGCTCGCCCCCTAGCTTCCTGCTCGTGACCGACATAGCCCTACATCGGTTTGCCTGGGGGAGCCACACTGCCGCAGTAAATACACGCCGTGTGCTCGGCAACTGGTTAAAAGGTGCTAAAATAGATGGCGTATGAAAATTCTATTAAAAAACAAAGGTTCATATTTGTAGAAGAAGAATACAAACAATTGAAAAGAGCGGGGGGGGGGGGGTTGGGAATAGCAGTATGCCTGTGTTCTACAATGTTTCATATCTATCATATCTATCTTCAGGTTTAGAAATAGTAAAAAAGCAGTATGTCAGAGCAAGTAGAATATATTGTATAGTATTTGAGCTGTTTAGAGGTATTGTGGGGAAGACATTGTTAAAGAAAAAAGTTATGTGTGGCACTGACAGCATTTAAGTGAAATATGGCCTTGAAGAAACCACCAACGTGTAACTGGAATTCTTATTATGTAACAGCCAAGATTTCATCATACAAACCTTCCTTTGTATAACATTGCAAATCCAAGAGGGCATTCTTACAGTTAATCTGTGTATAATTACCTGTACCAACCTATGAATGGTGAGCTGGAAATGACAGCGCTTTGCAGAGAGGCACAAGGGAACAGATGTGCCACCCCGTTCCTAAGATTAATATCACTCATCCATCAGGAAAATTTGCACAGTGCTTAGCCCCTGATCTTTGTCACTCCATCTGTGTTAATCTTTTTAATTCTCTCTTTAGTTCACTCCTGCTGTATGATTACCTTTATTTGAGGATTGGATTATTTAGAAAAGCAGTTGTACATGGAATGCGGATGTGTAAAGCTGTGCCAGAACAGAAGCTGTTGGAAAGTGGGAATGCCATGGTGCCAGATCATGCCTTTGCTGTGTGTCGCTGGAGCCCCAACACACCCCCCCCCCCCCACCCTCAACCCCCAAGTTCCTATGAAATTTCTGCCCCTGTCTAATGCGTTCTTTGTGGCAGTGCTAAGGCTTGGCATCAATTACTGAATAGGGATAGATTAGTAAATGCCCCAATTTCCCCAATACCTGGAACTCTGGTATCTTAAGTAAGCATGGCAGCGCACAGAGGAGAAGAACTGTCAATGTCATACTGACCTTTGAACTGGCACAGAGTGGTATGAAATATTCTGCTATCCATCAGTTACAAGCATTCACAGATCCATTCAAATTATCGGCCACATATGCAGCAAGTTCAGTGCTGCAGATCAGATTGTGACTTAGCAGTAAAATGTTACGTTAATTAGTAAATCACTACATGTGAATGAGGATTGTTAAAAAACAAGCAACATTGGCCCCCTTCCTTCCAGAACTTACTTGTCCCGGACACACGGCATGCAGGCTGGTAACCCCCAGGGCCGTTCTTGCCCCCCCCCCCTCCATTCTTGGGACATACCGAAAAATTGCAGGTAGACTCAAAATCAGTTTACTGCAGCAGATCATGCACTGATTACAGTTGGTTGCAGACGTTACAGTCTATCCTTACCACTCACAGACTGGTTGCTAGAAGTTACAATACATAATTTCTGCTTGCCGATTGGTTGCTAAAGGTTACTTTACATTATTACTGCTCACTGATTGGTTGCTAGGGATTACAGCAGATCACTACTGTTCACTGATTATTGATTGATACAGGTTATCGCACATCATTACCACTCAGTGAGCAGTGGAACAATCCCAAATAATTGAGCAAGTAAAGCGGCACATTAATACACATACTACAGGAGAGGGTCAGAGATTGCAAACGTACTACAGTAGAGCGCCAGAGACTGCAATTCTACAGAAGATGGTCAGAGACTGCAGATATGGTACAAGAGACAGTTAGAGACTGCGAGCAAACTGCAGGAGACAGTCAGAGACTGCGGCCATACTACAGGAGAGCATCAGAGACTGCAAACATACTACAGAAGATGGTCAGAGACTGCAGACATACCACAAGAGACAGTCAGAGACTGCAGATGTGGTACAAGAGACAGTAAGAGACTGCAGACATACTGCAGGAAGCAAAGGAAGAAATGTACACCGCTCCAAAGGCTGTCTGCAAATAAAGATCCCAGGGAAGGCTATAGTAATCCTAAAAGCTGGGTGCTCGCTGAGGTCCGTAACCTGAAGAATCCATGTAGCAAAAAAGAGAAAGGCGGCACTTCCAGTGATAAGGAAAACGAATAATTTATTCCAATATCATAGGTCCAACACCCGACACACAGGTCAACACACCACTATTAGACGCGTTTCACGCGAAGTGCTTAATCATTGCACAATGATTAAGCACTTTGTGTGAAACGCGTCTGCTGAGTAGTGTGTTGACCTGTATGTTGGGTGTTGGACTTATGATATTGGAAAAAATTATTTGTTTTCCATATCGCTGGAAGTGCCGCCTTTCTCTTTTTTGCGACATACTGCAGGAGACAGTCAGAGACTGCGGACATACTACAGGAGACGGTCAGAGATTGCGGACATACTACAGGAGACGGTCAGAGATTGCGGACATACTACAGGAGATGGTCAGAGACCACAGACATACTACGGGAGACTGTCAGAGACTGCAGACATACTACAGGAGATGGTCAGAGACTGTGGACATACTACAGGAGACGGTCAGGGACCCGAGACATAGTACAGGAGATGGTCAGAGACCTGAGATATAGTACAGGAGAGGGTCAGAGACTGCGGACATAAAAGAGATGGTCAGAGACTGCAGGCATAGTACTGGAGAGGGTCAGAGACTGCGGACATACTACAGAAGATGGTTAGCGACTGCAGACATAGTACAGGAGATGGTCAGAGACTGCGGACATTGTACAGGAGAGGGTCAGAGACTGTGGACATAGTACAGGCGATGGTCAGAGACTGCAGACATAGTGCAGGAGATGGTCAGAGACTGCGGACATAGTGCAGGAGATGGTCAGAGACTGTGGACATAGTGCAGGAGATGGTCAGAGACTGTGGACATAGTACAATGGAAGATCAGAGACTGCGTAAATATACTACAGGAGATGGTCGGAGACTGCGGACATACAGGAGAACTTTAAAGACCTCAGACATAGTAAAGGAGTGGGTCAGAGACTGCGGACATAGTACAGGAGAGGGTCAAAAACTGTAGACATAGTATAGGAGATGGTCAGAGACTGCGGACATAGTACAGGAGATGATCAGAGGCTGCAGACATAGAAAAGGAGAGGGTCAGAGGCTGCGGATATAGTACAATAGATGGTCAGAGGCTGCAGACATAGTATAGGAGATGGTCAGAGACTGCAGACATAGTACAGGAGAGGGTCAGAGGCTGCGGACATAGTACAGGAGAGGGTCAGAGACTGTGGACATACTATATGGGATGGTCAGAGGCTGCAGACATGGTACAGGAGAGGGTCAGAGACTGCGGACATAGTACAGGGGATGGTCAGAGGCTGCGGACATACTACAGGGGATGGTCAGAGGCTGCGGACATAGTACAGGAGACTGTCAGAGACTGCAGACATAGTACAGGAAGTGATCAGAGACCGCGGACATAATAGAGAAGACTGTCAGAGACTGCGGACAAAGTACAGGAGGCGGTCAGAGACTGTAGACATGGTACAGGAGATGGTCAGAGGCTGCGGACATAGTACAGGAGAGGGTCAGAGGCTGCGGATATAGTACAATAGATGGTCAGAGGCTGCAGACATAGTATAGGAGATGGTCAGAGGCTGCAGACATAGTATAGGAGATGGTCAGAGACTGCAGACATACTATATGGGATGGTCAGAGGCTGCAGACACGGTACAGGAGAGGGTAAGAGACCGCGGACATAGTAGAGAAGACTGTCAGAGACTGCGGACATAGTACAGGAGAGGGTCAGAGACTGCGGACATAGTACAGGAGAGGGTCAGAGACTGCGGACATACTACATGGGATGGTCAGAGGCTGCGGACATACTACAGGGGATGGTCAGAGGCTGCGGACATAGTACAGGAGACTGTCAGAGACTGCAGACATAGTACAGGAAGTGATCAGAGACTGCAGACATAGTACAGGAGACTGTCAGAGACTGCAGACATAGTACAGGAGACTGTCAGAGACTGCGGACATAGTACAGGAAGCGATCAGAGACTGCGGACATAGTATAGGAGAGGGTCAGAGAACTTTCAAGAATTCCCACCTTTACAGTTGAATAACACAGCTCAAGGTTTTAGAAAAGTAAGCATTCTTTGGTGTAGGGACATACCTGGCCAGCTGGACTCATTACACTTTCAGAGGTCAGTGGGCGGGGCTCCCACTCTGATCTCACATTAGCTGCTCACTCCCGAGCATACAGGCTGCATGGGGCGGGGTCAGAGCATCAGTGGAGCTCCTGGCCCCGCCCCCTCTAAACTGGCTGGGAAAAACAGAGGTCTGGGGGCGGGGCTCCCACTCCGATCACTGCTCTCACTATAGCCACTCTGGTCCGAGCAGACAGGATGCATGGGGCAGAGTCAGAGTATAAGTGGAGCTCCCAGCCCCACTCCCTCTCTGCTGGCTGGCTCAGGAAAACAGCCTCCCGTGTCCTCCGTGTTCTCTGCAATACCATCATCTGGGCCCCAATTCGTGGGTTCAAGCGGCCGCTGCCTTGAGCCCCTCAAAAAAGATTGGGCCCAGGGCAGTTTCCCTGTTTGCCCCGCGTTAAAGACGGCCCTGGTAACCCCTATAGCATATAAATGGCAAGTTTAATTTATTCATAAACGATCTGGAGGATGGGATGACCAGCACAATCTCAGTATTTGTGGACGATACTAATCTAAGCAGGGCAATATCTTCTACACAGGACGTGGAAACCTTACAAGAAGACCTGAACAAAATAATGCGGTGGGCAACTACATGGCAAATGAGGTTTAATGTTGAAAAATGTAAGGTAATGCAAAAAGTAAATGGACCTGGGGGTTCTAGTAGAAAAAGCTCAGCAATGGCATGCAATGCCAAGCTGCTGTAAGCAAAGCCAACAGAACACTGGCATGTATTAAAAAGGGGATTCACTCCAGAAATAAAGAGATTATTCTCCCACTCTACAAGACTCTGGTCCGGCTGCATCTGGATATGCTATCCAGTTCTGGGCACCGGTCATCAGGAAGGATGTGCTGGAACTGGAGAGAGACCAGAGAAGGACAACAAAGCTAATTAGGGGAATGGAGGACATCAGCTATGAGGAAAGACTACAAGCATTGAACTTATTCTCTCTGGAGAAGAGACGCTTGAGAGGTGATATCAATGTACAAATACTTTACTGGTGACCCTAGCCTAGGGAACAAACTTTTCAGCGAAAGGGAATTTAAAAAGACATGGGGCCATTCACTAAAATTAGAAGAGAAGCGATTTAACCTTAAACTGTGTAAAGGGTTCTTTACTGTCAGAGCGGTAAGGATGTGGAATTCTCTTCCACAAGCAGTGGTATCAGCAAGGAGCATTGATAGTTTAAAAAAAACGATTAGATGGGCACCTAACGACCACAACATACAGGGGTATATGATGTACTGTTAACAGCAAACACACACACTCATCATAGGTTGAACTGGATGGACTGGTGCCTTTTTCAACCTCACTGACTATGTAACTATGCAAGCGTCCACCTGCTATGCGGATACCAGTACCTATGACCTTCAGCATTGGGGTATGCTCTGAGAACAGTTCTTGTGGCACAAACTTTAATCAAGCATTACAGCACAACCTTTTGGCTGGTATACCATTCCTACTAACACCTGGCTGCAAACTGTCCAGTATATTCACAAACTCCAGCCACTCCACCCCACACTAAGCTGCTGCTTTCTTATAATTACCAGCTACACAGAGCAAGTAGACATCAAGGTTGCTTTAGGCCCAACCTGACACCCCAGTAGCGGTAGTGGGAGAATTGATTTGCAAAGAGACAGTAACGACAGTGATCTTTAGCAGTCCCACATAACATTTCTCCGGTCTTTGACTGTCTTCTGCATCAGGTCTCCAACAACACCTAAACATATCTCTAAGCCAACGACAAGGGTATACTGGCGCAACAAAGATTCAGTGGTAACCTTCAATAGACCTAATAAAGGGACATATAGGACAATGATGGACCTAAATGATATCTCTAAGCCATCTCCTCTAGTATGTCCACAGTTTCTGTAGCCTTACATAAAGTATTCTGAATATTATGTGCGGCCCTTTGGACAACTATATTTCATACGTTTATAAGAGGGATTAATAGTGTAAACATAGCAATAGTATCTTCCTAAGTATACCCCTCTTACTATAGCCCAGTGATGGAGAACCTTGGCACTCCAGATGTTTTGGAACTACAATTCCCATGATGCTCATGCACTCTGCAGTGTAGTTGAACATCATAGGAAATGTAGTTCCGAAACATCCAGGGTGCCAAAGTTCGCCAATCACAGCTGTAGTCTGTTCCTCTCCACACACCATACTGTTTTAAAAAAATGTGAGTAGAGATGAGAGAGTAGCGGACTGATGGGAAAGAGTTGCCTAATGACCGACAAAGGCAGCAGCCTTCAGGATTGTGTGTTCCCCTTTGTGCCCCCCCCCCCCGTGTGGAGGAAATACCCTATACCATTTAGGTACTGTATATTGTTGTATCTAGTTTAGTGATTGTATTGCAGCCCCCCCCCCCCCCCTTGGGTTTTAGGCATATTGGCCTCTGTTGCATACTAATGATATGGATTGTTTAGTAAAGACTTTGTTCCATTGACATATACCTCATTAGTGTGTTGCATTGAAGAAAATAAAGAAAGGCCTAAGTGTATCATAGCAAAGCCTATCAAGGGTGTTTAGAAAATGTGACAGAAGGTTCTGATGAAATTAGGTTGGTTCAGAAGAAAACACCAATGCAGCATGTCAGCACCCTCACCCGACATTTTTAGTTTCTTTTTTATTTAAGCATTTTATATGTATTGCTGCTCCTTACCTTTAAAATGTTATGAAACTGCGTCTTTAACAAGATATTTCGGCTGATGACTTCACTCATGTATGTGCAGGTAAATCTGCATTTATTGCACACTGCCTGAGCCATGATTGCAGAGAGCATCGTGCCATGATGGTGACTCCCCCGCACATACATGGGAGTGATGTCATGGCCTGGCTATGCAATCAGCCAGAAGCAGTGGTGGGATTCAGCCGGTTCGCACCGGTTCTATGGAACCGGTTACTAAATTTCTGTAAGTTCGCAGAACCGGCACCTGAGAGCAGCAGCGGTCATCGGATCAGGACAGATGTTCAAACTCAGTTGTGAGTTTGAACATCTGTCCTGATCCACTGACCGCTGCTGCTCTCTGTTGGCACTGTCTCTCTGCAGGGAGACGGCCAAAGCCCACACACAGTCACTGGTTGCTAGGCTAGAGCCGCTTAGAGTCTAGCAACCAGTGACGTCACCCCTTCTCCTTCAGGCCGCCGCCTCCCAGACAGGCCAATGCCATTGGTCGAGACGCGGGAGAGGACTCGAGGAGAGTGGAGACACAGGGACTGAAGAGAAGAAGTCGCTAGTAAGGTAAGTCAAGTGCACTGGTCTGGGGGGCTTGGCAAGTTGGCACGCTGTTCACTCTGCATTGAAGAGGGCACGATGATTTCTGCATGAAGGGGGCACGCAGCACGCTGGTCTCTGCAGACTGCATTTAAAGGGGGCACAAATGATGAACTCTGCATTGAAGGGGGCACGAATCCGATGATTTCTGCATTGAAGGGGGCACGCAGCACGCTGGTCTCTGCAGACTGCATTGAAAGGGGGCACGAATGATGAACTCTGCATTAAAGGGGGCACAATGATTTCTGCATTGAAGGGGGCACGCAGCACGCTGGTCTCTGCAGACTGCATTAAAAGGGGGCACGAATGATGAACTCTGCATTGAAGGGGGCACGAATGATGATCTCTGCATTAAAGGGGGCACGAATGATGATCTCTGCATTGAAGGGGGCACGCTGGTTTCTACATTGAAAGGGGGCACAGCACGAGCACGATGATCTGTGTATTGAAAGGGGGCATGCTGGTCTCTGTGCATTGAAAGGGGGCACGCTGGTCACTGTGCATTAAAAGGGGGGCATGCTGGTCTCTCTGCATTGAAAGGGGGGCACGCTGGTCACTGTGCATTGAAAGGAGGCACGCTGGTCACTGTGCATTGAAAGGGGGCACGTTGGTCATTCTGCATTGAAAGGGGGCACGCTGGTCACTGTGCATTGAAAGGGGGCACACTGGTCATTCTGCATTGAAAGGGGGCACACTGGTCACTGTGCATTGAAGGGGGCATGCTGGTCACTGTGCATTGAAGGGAGCACGCTGGTCACTGTTTTGAAGGGGGCACGCTTGTCACTGTGCATTGAAAGGGGGCACGCTTGTCACTGTGCATTGAAAGGGGGCACGCTGGTCATTTTGCATTGAAAGGGGGCACGCTGGTCATTCTGCATTCAAAGGGGGCACGCTGGTCACTGTGCATTGAAAGTCGGAACTGGTCACTAAAATTTTTGAATCCCACCACTGGCCGGAAGTCGTGAACCAGAGGAAGATGGAAGCATCTGGAGTGGTGACAGCTTAGCATTGGAGGGTCTCACTTCACAGGTAAGTCTGTCACAATGTGCATAATAACACATTATGGTATTAACCCCCTGGGTCCTGGGGCCCATGTAAAAAGATAAATAAAAACATGCAGAGCTTGATGTCAATTACAAATAAGTAATAGCAACCCAAAAGCTTCCATTTATGGAAATTGAAGAAAAAAACTTCGTATTATTGGTAATTGAACTTATTGATTATGTGCTTTCTCTTAGCTACTAGATAACATTACAATCATTTTATAAAGGGAATATGTGCTATATGTAGGAAATCCACAAGCAAAAACAAGATTGGATTGCCTGTTCTCTAAGATTCCCTTTCCTTATGTAACCAGTATTAAAACATATATGATCTTTTAATTTAATCTTCAGAACACTCTAGCATATACCATGACATGGGTTATTTGGTTAAAAGGTTCTCTGATACATCACCTGTAAGAGGAAGGTTATTAATGAAATATCATAGAACAGATGCTCCATTATGTTATTAGGTTATGTGGGGAATCCTATCCAATATGATTTTTAACAAAGCACAAATAAAGTGAAAGAAAAAAGTTCAGAAAGTACAATAGATGCAGATGAGCAGAACTGGACTTTTTTCAAGTCTAACCTGCAGCCACTTTTAACCACTTCTGGACCGGAAGATTTTCCCCCTTAATGACCAGGCCATTTTTTGGCACTTTGTTACTTTAACTGACAGTTGCGCGGTCATGCGACGCTGTACCCAAATAAAATTGCCCTTTTTTCCCCCACAAATAGAGCTTTCTTTTGGTGGTATTTGATCACCTCTGCGATTTTTATTTTTTGCACTATAAAATTAAAAGTGACAATTCTGAAAAAAAACCTATATTTTTCACTTTCTACTATAAAACATTCCCAATAAAAAAAATGTAAAAATCAAAATTTTTCTTCATTTTAGACCAATTTGTATTCTGCTACATATTTTTGGGTAAAAAAAAAATACCAATAAGCAAATTTTGATTGGTTTGCACAAAAGGTATTGCGTCTATAAACTAGGGGAAAGATTTATGTCATTTTTATTTATTTTTTACTACTAATGGCAGCGATCAGCGATTTTTAACGGGATTGCGGCAGACAGACCGGACACCTAACTGATATTTTTGACACTTTTGGGGGGACCAGTGACATTACTACAGTAATCAATGCTAAAAATATGCACTGTTAATGTAATAATGACACTGGCAGGGAAGGGGTTAACACAAGGGGCGATCAAAGGGTTAAATGTATGTCTTGGGGGTGTTTTCTAACTTGGGGGGGGGGGCGGGCATATGGAATCAACACAGGGATCTGTGTTCCTAAATAGGAGGAACACAGAAGCCCTGTGTTGATTGCTGACAGAACAATGGTCTGCCGTGTTTATAACAGCAGACCGCCATTCTGTCCCTACGGGGAGCGATCACGGGTGCCCAGTGGCAATCGCAGCTGCCGGCCCCGCATATAAGCTTTCCTGTTCATGCTCCCCCACAATCTCTCCCGCAAAGTGATGTATAGGTATGTCGTTTCTTGGGAACCTGCCGACCTGCTGCTGTATATCTGTGGCAGCTGGTTGGCAAGTGGTTAAAGCCCATCTCCAGAGAAAGAAAAAATCCCCACTGCAAGGGTTAAATGTTTGCTTAGATCTAGGGGCTTCAAAACCACTTTTACTTATCTGATCCTCTACTGCCCTAGGATTTCTGGGAAAGCAGATAAATTGAACTGTCCTGGGCGGAATCTCTCTTGGAACACGGGCTTCAGAGTTGGAGGCTGTTTTCTCTGGGTGCTGTTGGCAAGCACCGCAGCCTGGGCAGAGCTGGGACCTTTTGCCCTGAGGGCTGCTTCGCTAGCTGCAGGGTGACTGTCGCTGTCACTGCATCTACTGCACTACTGATCGGGTCCACTTTCCATGCACACCTACGTGGTCATTGCTGAGCTTCACAACTTGCTGCGGACATGCAAGAGCCTGTGCAGGGCCTTCTTGCCTCACAGAGCCCGTGTAATGGCTGGATTGGTGAGCAGGCAGAAGCCCATCTTATCTCTGACCCTGTTCTCAAGGACACTGCATTTAGACACTGTTACACCTGACCAATTGGAGGATCTTTGTTGGAAAATATGACAGCTTTTACATTCAGCCTTATTTAACTGTCATTGCCTTGTAACATCTCTGGGCCCCATCACAGCTAGCTGAAGATCAAGGACACCCACACTTCAAGGACTTCCTTTCTTCAATAGAGACTCTTCTTACAGAACCTGTGGCAGAACTTAATTTACTACCGGTTACATCACTGTTTAATAAAGGGGAACTCCTACACAGACCTTTTATACTGATTACCTCCTATTTATTGTGGCATCCGGGCCTAGAGGGATCGGACTGTCTAAAAGTTTTCTCTACCCCTCTTGTTCCGGGATCATAAATCCCTTTCTCAACCAATTTATTATAACAATTTGTCTTACTGTTATTTCTATATGTGTTACTGTATATTAAAATTTGCTGCATTATCACCCAACTTGGGTTACACCTGTGTCCGTTATTGTCTGTTTGACATTCTATCCCAGTAAAGTGTTAACCTGCAATCTTTACTTACTATTGGTGTCTTTGCATTTTATGTCTGCTTTAAATATGTCAGAATCCAGAGTGTCAGAGGTGTTGGGGAGCTTGCAAGGTCAGGACAACCAATGGGGACAAGAAACTTGCAGCGGCCCTTGCAGGGATAGCGCTACACATGTAACATGTTCCTAAAGCTGAACTTATCGTTTAACGATTATGTTACCCTAACATTTCATATCCCTGATATGTGCCTGCAGTACCATGTACATGTGTTAAAAAGTATCCTGTTATATTTGTATTGCTTCCTTTGTGTGAGATACCTGGTAATCCTGCCAGTTACCTGGTAATCCTGCCAGTCCCTCTGCTTACCTATTTCAAACTGACCATGCTAGATATGAGAGCCAGGGGCGGGACAAGGGGTGGGCAGGAGGGACGGCTGCTCTGGGCACTGTGGTTTCACGTGAGATGGGGGGGAGGTGCTGTGAGGAGATCGAAGGGGAGGGGATTTGTGTTGGGAGGGGCAATTGTGGGGGGCGGCAGAGGTTAACAGTTGTTAGGAGTGGTGATTTAGGAGGGTTGTGTTGGGAGGGGGGATGGGGAAGAGGATTTGTGCTAGGAGGGGGGATTTGGGGGGTTTGTGCTAAAAGAGGTGATATGGTGTATGGGGAAACAGAATTGAGCTGGGAGGGGAAATTTTTGTTTAGGTGGGGATTGGTGCTGGGGGGGATTTAGGGGATGGATTTGTGCTAGGAGGGGGGATTTAGAGTAGGGGGGAGAGGATGTGTACTCGGAATGGGAAATTTAAGCGGTAGAGGATTTGTGCTAGGAGGGGTGACTTTTTTTGGGGAGGGGCATTTGTGTTGGGGGGATTTGGGGGATGGGGGCCAAAGATTTATGCTGGGAGGGGGGATTTCAGAGCGGATTTTTACTAGGGGGTTTATGCTTAGGAAGTTTGCTGCACATCTGAGATCCTGAGATCACAATGTTCAAGAACAGCTGGCTTCCATTCCAATGTGACAATCTTTAGTAAGGGAGGAAATTATTCTTCTCCAGACTAGCCTTCACAGATGTCCTCCAGCAAATCTTCTTTAATCAGATCTTTTTCAGACCCCTAACCAACACACGCTGAGTCCCAGCAATTACTCTTTTCAGAACATAAACTTGCTGCCTTCAGGGGACAGCAGCCCCAGGAGAACACTCTGAACAGCCCTCCCAAACAGTTATCATCTCCCCAGTCACCTTCTGGGCACTCCTTCCCAGGGATTTGATGAGGTCTAAAAAATTACCCTTCTACTCCGTTTTCTGGAAGCTTTCTCCAGAAGTAGGTCAAAGTATTCAACCACCAAACGTAGGGAAACCTTACCAGACCTTAAAACAGATCACTACTCCACTGAACACAGTAGAGCCAAAAACAACATTTAGCCTAACTAGGGTAGGCTATTTCCTTTGGATTGTAAGTTTTTGCAGTCCTGACCCTCCCATCGTTTTTTAATGTTTATGTTATAGTGCTCCTAGATCAGACTCTGAATAATATGTATATCAATAAGAGTAATACCATAATATATACAGTGGGATCATCAGATGGGGTCAAAATCTTTCAGTCCTTTAATTAATTACTGAAGTTTGACTATGACCCCTTTATTCACAAAAAATTACTAAAATCCCCTGACACGACATGTAATGTTGGTGTCGTGTGATATTGCGTGCCATTATAATGTAAATGCATCCAATGCAAACACCAATTCCACTTGGGAGTTAATATCTTCATCTGTAATCATAGCATTGTTCTAAATCCCTCAGGTCCACCATGCTAGGAACACACGATGCTGTACAGTCTTATGGGACATGTTACACCTGGGAACATCTTTTCATTTACAGTTTTATTGAATATTTCATAGTTGTTAGAAGGCCAAAACGAATAGTTACTTGGTATCAACTGCTGTAAATTTCAGTGTTCATTGTACATTATTTTATGCTTTGGTATCATTGGTGACACCAGGTCTTGTCATTCTTTTAACACTCAATGTTGCGCTTCAGCACAGACTTTTTAGATTCTCTGGAGGTATGGGATATGGTTAACCTGACAGGGCAAGAGGAGGCACAGAAATAAAGAGGCTGCCATTACTGACCATCTACTAGTTGCCTCACTATAACAGTATGTGACGGTGTCCACCGTCACTGGGAGTGAAAGACAGATAATTAATGGTTTGAATTGCTTCAGATGGGACAGTCATATTTGTCAGCAATATCTCTCAGGAAATGTAGGAAGATGAATGGCTTGACTTTTCAGATTGCTCGATAGTGAGATGGGGTGGGGTTTGTTACTGATAAGTGCCTGTATTCCTTTGTTCTATTGTTCCTGTCTGCCTTAAGATAAACTTATTATGGGATGTATATGTGTATGTGGATTGGCTGCTAAGGGGGAGGGGGGGTTGTCCCACAGTGTATATCTCTTTGTGCATGTGTTTGAATAAACAGTCTGTTTTTACCCCTTCATGAAGTCTCGACTCATGTTTGGGGGAATATGCTACAAGGGATTGCTATGCTCTTCATACTCCCTTGGATAATCACTAAGCTCTTGTAAGAGCTTGTTCCTGCTTCACTCTCTGGAGAAAGAGAGGTTCACCCACGGGAACCTGGAGCCTTGTCGTAGGTCCAGGGTGGGTAGGGGACGGCGAGACCCCAACCAGGCTGCGGCGGTTCATGGGGTCTGAGGTGGTTATGGTGTCTGGTTGAGTGCTTGGAGCACTCGGGAAGCACTAGGAGCATCCATCAACGGAGGTATCCAGTCGGGGTGCCGGTTGATCCATTACACAGTATATTCGAAATTACTATACACGTAATGTTAGAGGATAACAAAGGCAACCCCAATGTTTTTTAGCATAGAATTCCTTTAAAGTGCATCTAAAGTCACAAAAGAAGCTCCCTTTACCAAAGCTACAGAGCCCACCAAACACAGAGGCACATCCACAAGTTGGACTGGTCTGGTCTTCAGGGACCTTGCTACTTGATGACCAACTGCATGCATATAAGTGTTGGTGGCCAAGGTATAAGCAGTGCTTTGGATTCATAATATTTTTTGGAAAGTTTTCTTAGCCTCCTAGTAATAGTAAAGCAAAACTGCAGGTAAAGAGCCTCTTTGATTACAATATTTTCATTTGTTACAGGAGCGCAGTGGAAGTGGAACTGATAATATATTTTTATGGCCATATTCTTACACAGAACGTATCTAATTTGACACTGTAGATATCAGCTCTGCCTCCTTTGCAACTTCACTATGAGTCACACAGGTGCCGTAGGTATTCTCTGTTTTTACAAGCACTAAAGCTGAGCTCTTTTGCAGCTGCTGTCCCCTGTTTCAAGTAGGAAAAATCCAGGCAACATCACATAATAGATGTTTTGTATATACACGGTAATATAATATGCTGCCTTATTAAAACTATGTAAAGACAAGATAAGCATGGTAACAAAAAAAAATCAAGAAAAGACCATTAAAGATGAAATCCAGGCATGGTATATTTTTACAGTTACGTGGTGGTTGAGCTTGGACCAATGTAACTATGTACACCGATCAGCCACAACATTATGACCACCCACCTAATATTGAGTATGGCCCCCTTTTGCTGAATTGAGGCATGGACACCAAAGACCCATTGAGTCATGGACACCAAAGTAACATCCACATGAATGGAAGGACCCAAGGTTTCCTAGCAGAACATTGCCTAACCACTTACCAACTGCCGACAGTAATCCTACTGCAGCAGTGCGGCTCCCCTGGGTCCAGCGACATAGACATACGTCGCTGGACTCCTCGATCATCGGGGAAAGTGTGAGAAGACCCGCCTGCTTATGTAAACAAAGCAGGTGGATCTTCTCAGTGACAGACAGGGAGAGATCACAGGATTCAGCATACCTGAACCTGCAATCTCTGTCTGTGTCACAGAAACCCCTCCCACATGTCAGAGGCATACATTTAATCCTTTGATCACCCTTAGGGTTAACCCCTTCCCTGCCAGTGTCATTATTACAGTAACAGTGCATATTTATAGCACTGATTACTGTAGTAATGTCACTGGTTCCCCCAAAAGTGTCAAAAATGTCAGTTAGGGGTCCAATCTGTCTGCCGCAATGTCTCAGTCCCGCAAAAAAATCGCAGATCGCCGCCATTACTAGTAAAAAAAAAAAAAAAAAACAATAAAAATGACAAATCTTTCCCGTAGTTAGTAAACGCAATAACTTTTGCGCAAACCAGTCAAAATACGCTTATTGTGATTTTTTTTTACCAAAAATATGTAGTAGAAAACAAATTGGCCTAAAATGTTAAAAAAAATTATTTTTTATTTTTGGGAATGTTATATAGCAGAATGTGAAAATGTTGTTTTTTTTTTTTTTTTTCAAAGTTGTCGCTCTTTTTTGGTTTATAGCGCAAAAATTAAAAATCGCACAGGTGATCAAATACAACCAAAAGAAAGCTCTATTTGTGGGAAAAAGGGACATCAATTTTATTTGGGTACATCGTTGCACGACCGCACAATTGTCTGTTAAAGTGACGCAATTGTCTGTTAAAGTAACGCAGTGCCGAATTGCAAAATAGTGCCTGGTCATTAAGGGGGTCAAATCTTCCGGTCTTAAAGTGGTTAAAGCATCCCACTGCCTTCTATTCCGCATCCTGGTGCCATCTCTTCCCCAGGTAAGTGATGCACACCCACCCGGCCATCCAAGTGATGTAAAAGAAAACGTGATACATCAGACCAGGCCACCTTCTCCCATTGCCTTTTAGTCCAACTGCAATGCCCTTTTTTTCTGCTTTCACCACATCAACTTCATGGACAACATGTTCACTTGCTACCTAATATATCCTGCCAATTTTCAGATGCCATTGTAAAGAGATATTCCCTTTACCTGTTAGTGGTCATATTGTTATAGCTGATCGGTGTATATACCATTTCTGGCCAATTTCACTGGAAATCACTTAAGTAGGCACCACTACTCCGGTGATTTCCACTTGCCACCAGGTCCTATGCTAAGTGGCAAGCCTGATGCATTCTGAATACAGGGGGCCGGCTACTCAGCACGGATGCCATTTAGAGAATGCTTTGTATTTTCTGAATGAATGCGAGATGGAGAGTGTGATATTATCGCCCACTCTTTCCACCTTGTCCAGCATCTCTTTTTCTCTATCTCTATCCAGGGCAGTCCCTTCCTCTCTCTCCCCTTATCTCTCTCCTGTGTGATCTTTTCTTCTCTCTCTCTTTTGCTTTCTCCAATCTGTCACACTTTCAAGGCAATCTTACTTCATTTAGACTTTCCAGAGCAGTCCGAAGCTTACTTACCGCCCACCATAAATACTCTGAACTGATTTGGGACTGAAATTCATGGCTGCAGCAGGAATTAAACACCCTGTCATGTTCAGCGGGCACAAACGTTTGTCAAACGGGACTCATTCAAGTGAATGGGGCTGCCCTGAAACCGCATGCAATACATGTAGTTGCAGTATGGTAATGTGGCATTTAGGGGGTTAATACGGGTGGTGAGTAGTGTTGAGCGAACACGGACTGTATTATTCGTGTTCGTACCGAATAATTGGATTTTTTTTACCCGAACACGGACACGGACACTTTACTGTATGTTCGGGTAAAAATCCGTGTTCGGTCGTTTTATTTCCGGGTTTTGCATGCTTTGGCGCTCTTTTCATGGCGGGCTTTCAACAGCCAATCAACAATCGTTTAACTGGTGTGCCTTAAGCCATCCCAGCCATGCCTGCAAATGTCTTAGTAGCTGTGATTGGCCGTCTGAAGCATGTGACCAAGTCTTTATAAGTTCGAGGCAGCCGCCGCAGCAGCGTCATTCTGCTGCTTAGCTAAGGGACAGAGCACACATCAATGTGCTGGCTGCTGATTAGGGAAAGATAGGCAGGAAAAAACCATTTGTGTCCGGATAGAATTGAGGGACAGGTCGGAGTGTTTAGGCAGGGCGAGTTGTAGGCATTTTAGGGATAGAGTCTGCTGAATTATAGGGTCAGTGTCTTCTACAAACTACAATCGATATTGCTGTGTGGGGGGTGGGGTGAATCTGCACTCAATCCTGATCTACGATCTCTTCTCAATCCTGTTAGGGACAGAGTCTGCTGAATTTTAGGGAAACTGTGTTCTACAAACTACAATCGATATTGCTGTGTGGTGTGGGATTGGAGATAGGCAGGTGTCAGTGATCCACATCCATTTTTCTGTGTGTGAGCTGCAGTGAACACAATCTTTTTGGGCTGCAGTGAACACAATCTTTTTGGGCTGCAGTGAACACAATCTTTTTGGGCTGCAGTGAACACAATCTTTTTGGGCTGCAGTGAACACAATCTTTTTGGGGTGCAGTGAACAAAATCTTTTTGGGGTGCAGTGAACACAATCCTTTTTGGTGTGCAGTGAACACAATCTTTGTGGGGTGCAGTGAACAAAATCCTTTGTGGGGTGCAGTGAACACAATCTTTTTGGGGTGCAGTGAACAAAATCCTTTTTGGGGTGCAGTGAACAACATCCTTTTTGGGGTGCAGTGAACACAATCTTTTTGGGGTGCAGTGAACAAAATCCTTTGTGGGGTGCAGTGAACACAATCTTTTTGGGGTGGAGTGAACAACATCCTTTTTGGGGTGCAGTGAACAAAATCCTTTTTGGGGTGCAGTGAACAAAATCATTTTTGGGGTGCAGTGAACACAATCTTTTTGGGGTGCAGTGAACACAATCTTTGTGGGGTGCAGTGAACACAATCTTTTTGGGGTGGAGTGAACAACATCCTTTTTGGGGTGCAGTGAACAACATCCTTTTTGGGGTGCAGTGAACACAATCTTTTTGGGGTGCAGTGAACACAATCTTTGTGGGGTACAGTGAATAGAATCTTTGTGGGGTGCAGTGAACACAATCTTTGGGGGGTACAGTGAACACAATCTTTTTGGGGTGCAGTGAACACAATCTTTGTGGGGTGCAGTGAACACAATCTTTTTGGGGTGGAGTGAACAAAATCATTTTTGGGGTGCAGTGAACAACATCCTTTTTGGGGTGCAGTGATCAAAATCCTTTTTGGGGTGCAGTGAACACAATCTTTTTGGGGTGCAGTGAACAAAATCCTTTGTGGGGTGCAGTGAACAGAATCTTTGTGGGGTGCAGTGAACACAATCTTTGGGGGGGTACAGTGAACACAATCTTTTTGGGGTGCAGTGAACACAATCTTTGTGGGGTACAGTGAACAGAATCTTTGTGGGGTGCAGTGAACACAATCTTTGGGGGGTACAGTGAACACAATCTTTTTGGGGTGCAGTGAACACAATCTTTGGGGGGTACAGTGAACACAATCTTTTTGGGGTGCAGTGAACACAATATTTGTGGGGTGCAGTGAACACAATCTTTGGGGGGGGTACAGTGAACACAATCTTTTTGGGGTGCAGTGAACAACATCCTTTTAGGGTGCAGTGAACACAATCTTTGTGGGGTGCAGTGAACAACATCCTTTTAGGGTGCAGTGAACACAATCTTTGTGGGGTACAGTGAACAGAATCTTTGTGGGGTGCAGTGAACACAATCTTTGGGGGGTACAGTGAACACAATCTTTGTGGGGTACAGTGAACAGAATCTTTGTGGGGTGCAGTGAACACAATCTTTGGGGGGTACAGTGAACACAATCTTTGTGAGGTGCAGTGAACACAATCTTTGTGGGGTGCAGTGAACACAATCATTGTGGGGTGCAGTGAACTCAATCTTTGTGGGGTACAGTGAACACAATCTCATACTTCTGAAGATTTGAGGGTGCTGCCTGTTCCATACTCCCCCTACTCCTCATCTAGCCTTTTAGGGGTACAAACAATAGTAATTGGGGCCTAGTGTGGTTGTGTACGTGTGATATACATACACTTTTTTTGGATCATATTTTCTATTCCGCTATTTAATCAAAAACCTTTGGGGATCAGTTAAATTGGGGGATAGTCTGTGTTGGTACGTGTGAGAGAGATCCACCTTTCCAAGTTGTTGGGGTTCATCTCATACTTCTGAAGGTTTGAGGGTGCTGCCTGTTCCATACTCCCCCTACTCCTAGCCTTTTAGGGGTACAAACAATAGTAATTGGGGCCTAGTGTGGTTGTGTACGTGTGATATACATACACTTTTTTTGGATCATATTTTCTATTCCGCTATTTAATCAAAAACCTTTGGGGATCAGTTAAATTGGGGGATAGTCTGTGTTGGTACGTGTGAGAGAGATCCACCTTTCCAAGTTGTTGGGGTTCATCTCATACTTCTGAAGGTTTGAGGGTGCTGCCTGTTCCATACCCCCCCTACTCCTCATCTAGCCTTTTAGGGGTACAAACAATAGTAATTGGGGCCGAGTGTGGTTGTGTACGTGTGATATACATACACTTTTTTTGGATCATATTTTCTATTCCGCTATTTAATCAAAAACCTTTGGGGATCAGTTAAATTGGGGGATAGTCTGTGTTGGTACGTGTGAGAGAGATCCACCTTTCCAAGTTGTTGGGGTTCATCTCATACTTCTGAAGGTTTGAGGGTGCTGCCTGTTCCATACCCCCCCTACTCCTCATCTAGCCTTTTAGGGGTACAAACAATAGTAATTGGGGCCTAGTGTGGTTGTGTACGTGTGATATACATACACTTTTTTTGGATCATATTTTCTATTCCGCTATTTAATCAAAAACCTTTGGGGATCAGTTAAATTGGGGGATAGTCTGTGTTGGTACGTGTGAGAGAGATCCACCTTTCCAAGTTTTTGGGGTTCATCTCATACTTCTGAAGATTTGAGGGTGCTGCCTGTTCCATACCCCCCCTACTCCTCATCTAGCCTTTTAGGGGTACAAACAATAGTAATTGGGGCCTAGTGTGGTTGTGTACGTGTGATATACATACACTTTTTTTGGATCATATTTTCTATTCCGCTATTTAATCAAAAACCTTTGGGGATCAGTTAAATTGGGGGATAGTCTGTGTTGGTACGTGTGAGAGAGATCCACCTTTCCAAGTTGTTGGGGTTCATCTCATACTTCTGAAGGTTTGAGGGTGCTGCCTGTTCCATACTCCCCCTACTCCTAGCCTTTTAGGGGTACAAACAATAGTAATTGGGGCCTAGTGTGGTTGTGTACGTGTGATATACATACACTTTTTTTGGATCATATTTTCTATTCCGCTATTTAATCAAAAACCTTTGGGGATCAGTTAAATTGGGGGATAGTCTGTGTTGGTACGTGTGAGAGAGATCCACCTTTCCAAGTTGTTGGGGTTCATCTCATACTTCTGAAGGTTTGAGGGTGCTGCCTGTTCCATACTCCCCCTACTCCTCATCTAGCCTTTTAGGGGTACAAACAATAGTAATTGGGGCCCAGTGTGGTTGTGTACGTGTGATATACATACACTTTTTTTGGATCATATTTTCTATTCCGCTATTTAATCAAAAACCTTTAGGGATCAGTTAAATTGGGGGATAGTCTGTGTTGGTACGTGTGAGAGAGATCCACCTTTCCAAGTTGTTGGGGTTCATCTCATACTTCTGAAGGTTTGAGGGTGCTGCCTGTTCCATACCCCCCCTACTCCTCATCTAGCCTTTTAGGGGTACAAACAATAGTAATTGGGGCCTAGTGTGGTTGTGTACGTGTGATATACATACACTTTTTTTGGATCATATTTTCTATTCCGCTATTTAATCAAAAACCTTTGGGGATCAGTTAAATTGGGGGATAGTCTGTGTTGGTACGTGTGAGAGAGATCCACCTTTCCAAGTTTTTGGGGTTCATCTCATACTTCTGAAGATTTGAGGGTGCTGCCTGTTCCATACCCCCCCTACTCCTCATCTAGCCTTTTAGGGGTACAAACAATAGTAATTGGGGCCTAGTGTGGTTGTGTACGTGTGATATACATACACTTTTTTTGGATCATATTTTCTATTCCGCTATTTAATCAAAAACCTTTGGGGATCAGTTAAATTGGGGGATAGTCTGTGTTGGTACGTGTGAGAGAGATCCACCTTTCCAAGTTGTTGGGGTTCATCTCATACTTCTGAAGGTTTGAGGGTGCTGCCTGTTCCATACTCCCCCTACTCCTAGCCTTTTAGGGGTACAAACAATAGTAATTGGGGCCTAGTGTGGTTGTGTACGTGTGATATACATACACTTTTTTTGGATCATATTTTCTATTCCGCTATTTAATCAAAAACCTTTGGGGATCAGTTAAATTGGGGGATAGTCTGTGTTGGTACGTGTGAGAGAGATCCACCTTTCCAAGTTGTTGGGGTTCATCTCATACTTCTGAAGGTTTGAGGGTGCTGCCTGTTCCATACTCCCCCTACTCCTCATCTAGCCTTTTAGGGGTACAAACAATAGTAATTGGGGCCCAGTGTGGTTGTGTACGTGTGATATACATACACTTTTTTTGGATCATATTTTCTATTCCGCTATTTAATCAAAAACCTTTGGGGATCAGTTAAATTGGGGGATAGTCTGTGTTGGTACGTGTGAGAGAGATCCACCTTTCCAAGTTGTTGGGGTTCATCTCATACTTCTGAAGGTTTGAGGGTGCTGCCTGTTCCATACTCCCCCTACTCCTCATCTAGCCTTTTAGGGGTACAAACAATAGTAATTGGGGCCCAGTGTGGTTGTGTACGTGTGATATACATACACTTTTTTTGGATCATATTTTCTATTCCGCTATTTAATCAAAAACCTTTGGGGATCAGTTAAATTGGGGGATAGTCTGTGTTGGTACGTGTGAGAGAGATCCACCTTTCCAAGTTGTTGGGGTTCATCTCATACTTCTGAAGGTTTGAGGGTGCTGCCTGTTCCATACCCCCCCTACTCCTCATCTAGCCTTTTAGGGGTACAAACAATAGTAATTGGGGCCTAGTGTGGTTGTGTACGTGTGATATACATACACTTTTTTTGGATCATATTTTCTATTCCGCTATTTAATCAAAAACCTTTGGGGATCAGTTAAATTGGGGGATAGTCTGTGTTGGTACGTGTGAGAGAGATCCACCTTTCCAAGTTGTTGGGGTTCATCTCATACTTCTGAAGGTTTGAGGGTGCTGCCTGTTCCATACCCCCCCTACTCCTCATCTAGCCTTTTAGGGGTACAAACAATAGTAATTGGGGCCTAGTGTGGTTGTGTACGTGTGATATACATACACTTTTTTTGGATCATATTTTCTATTCCGCTATTTAATCAAAAACCTTTGGGGATCAGTTAAATTGGGGGATAGTCTGTGTTGGTACGTGTGAGAGAGATCCACCTTTCCAAGTTTTTGGGGTTCATCTCATACTTCTGAAGATTTGAGGGTGCTGCCTGTTCCATACCCCCCCTACTCCTCATCTAGCCTTTTAGGGGTACAAACAATAGTAATTGGGGCCTAGTGTGGTTGTGTACGTGTGATATACATACACTTTTTTTGGATCATATTTTCTATTCCGCTATTTAATCAAAAACCTTTGGGGATCAGTTAAATTGGGGGATAGTCTGTGTTGGTACGTGTGAGAGAGATCCACCTTTCCAAGTTGTTGGGGTTCATCTCATACTTCTGAAGGTTTGAGGGTGCTGCCTGTTCCATACTCCCCCTACTCCTAGCCTTTTAGGGGTACAAACAATAGTAATTGGGGCCTAGTGTGGTTGTGTACGTGTGATATACAGTGGGTACAGAAAGTATTCAGACCCCCTTAAATGTTTCACTCTTTGTTATATTGCAGTCATTTGCTAAAATCATTTAAGTTCATTCTTCTTCCTCATGAATGTACACATAGCACCCCATACTGACAGAAAAACACAGAATTGTTGACATTGTTGCAGATTTATTAAAAAAGAAAAACTGAAATATCACATGGTCCTAAGTATTCAGACCCTTTGCTGTGACACTCATATATTTAACTCAGGTGCTTTCCATTTCTTCTGATCATCCTTGAGATGGTTCTACACCTTCATTTGAGTCCAGCTGTGTTTGATTATACTGATTGGACTTGATTAGGAAAGCCACACACCTGTCTATATAAGACCTTCCAGATCACAATGCATGTCAGAGCAAATGAGAATCATGAGGTCAAAGGAACTGCCTGAAGAGCTCAGAGACAGAATTGTGGCAAGGCACAGATCTGGCCAAGGTTACAAAAAGATTTCTGCTGCACTTAAGGTTCCTAAGAGCACAGCGGCCTCCATAATCCTCAAATGGAAGACGTTTGGGATGACCAGAACCCTTCCTAGAGCTGGCCGTCCGGCCAAACTGAGCTATCGGGGGAGAAGAGCCTTGGTGAGAGAGGTAAAGAAGAACCCAAAGATCACTGTGGCTGAGCTCCAGAGATGCAGTCAGGAGATGGGAGAAAGTTGTAGAAAGTCAACCATCACTGCAGCCCTCCACCAGTCGGGGCTTTATGGCAGAGTGGCCCGACGGAAGCCTCTCCTCAGTGTAAGACACATGAAAGCCCACATGGAGTTTGCTAAAAAACACCTGAAGGACTCCAAGATGGTGAGAAATAAGATTCTCTGGTCTGATGAGACCAAAATAGAACTTTTTGGCCTTAATTCTAAGCGGTATGTGTGGAGAAAACCAGGCACTGCTCATCACCTGTCCAATACAGTCCCAACAGTGAAGCATGGTGGTGGCAGCATCATGCTGTGGGGGTGTTTTTCAGCTGCAGGGACAGGACAACTGGTTGCAATCGAGGGAAAGATGAATGCGGCCAAGTACAGGGATATCCTGGACAAAAACCTTCTCCAGAGTGCTCTGGACCTCAGACTGGGCCGAAGGTTTACCTTCCAACAAGACAATGACCCTAAGCACACAGCTAAAATAACGAAGGAGTGGCTTCACAACAACTCTGTGACTGTTCTTGAATGGCCCAGCCAGAGCCCTGACTTAAACCCAATTGAGCATCTCTGGAGAGACCTAAAAATGGCTGTCCACCAACGTTTACCATTCAACCTGACAGAACTGGAGAGGATCTGCAAGGAGGAATGGCAGAGGATCCCCAAATCCAGGTGTGAAAGACTTGTTGCATCTTTCCCAAAAAGACTCCTGGCTGTATTAGATCAAAAGGGGGCTTCTACTAAATACTGAGCAAAGGGTCTGAATACTTAGGACCATGTGATATTTCAGTTTTTCTTTTTTAATAAATCTGCAACAATGTCAACAATTCTGTGTTTTTCTGTCAGTATGGGGTGCTATGTGTACATTCATGAGGAAGAAGAATGAACTTAAATGATTTTAGCAAATGGCTGCAATATAGCAAAGAGTGAAAAATTTAAGGGGGTCTGAATACTTTCCGTACCCACTGTACATACACTTTTTTTGGATCATATTTTCTATTCCGCTATTTAATCAAAAACCTTTGGGGATCAGTTAAATTGGGGGATAGTCTGTGTTGGTACGTGTGAGAGAGATCCACCTTTCCAAGTTGTTGGGGTTCATCTCATACTTCTGAAGGTTTGAGGGTGCTGCCTGTTCCATACCCCCCCTACTCCTCATCTAGCCTTTTAGGGGTACAAACAATAGTAATTGGGGCCTAGTGTGGTTGTGTACGTGTGATATACATACACTTTTTTTGGATCATATTTTCTATTCCGCTATTTAATCAAAAACCTTTGGGGATCAGTTAAATTGGGGGATAGTCTGTGTTGGTACGTGTGAGAGAGATCCACCTTTCCAAGTTGTTGGGGTTCATCTCATACTTCTGAAGGTTTGAGGGTGCTGCCTGTTCCATACCCCCCCTACTCCTCATCTAGCCTTTTAGGGGTACAAACAATAGTAATTGGGGCCTAGTGTGGTTGTGTACGTGTGATATACATACACTTTTTTTGGATCATATTTTCTATTCCGCTATTTAATCAAAAACCTTTGGGGATCAGTTAAATTGGGGGATAGTCTGTGTTGGTACGTGTGAGAGAGATCCACCTTTCCAAGTTGTTGGGGTTCATCTCATACTTCTGAAGGTTTGAGGGTGCTGCCTGTTCCATACTCCCCCTACTCCTCATCTAGCCTTTTAGGGGTACAAACAATAGTAATTGGGGCCCAGTGTGGTTGTGTACGTGTGATATACATACACTTTTTTTGGATCATATTTTCTATTCCGCTATTTAATTTAACTGGGCCTCCATGCGAGACCTGTGTGCCTTGTTGCGCTGTTTTGAGTACTCCACCAACATGGCCAGTGGCAATGACGCCGTTCTCAGCTTAACTATCCCACTTCTATGCCTCCTTGAAAAAACAATTCGGGCGATGATGGAAGAGGATGTGGCACAGGATGAGGAGGAGGAGGAGGATGAAGAGGTAACATTTCCAAGGCTTTCAGGGCAGTCATTCGCAAGGGGCTCCGAGGGTGGGTTCCTGCACACGCAAACGCCAGGGACGCAATTGTCCAGCAGGGGCACAGTTCTGGAGGATGAGGAGGATGAGGAGGAGGAGGAGCTGGAGGAGGAGATGGAACCATGTTCACAGCAGGGTGGCACCCAGGCCAGCTCATGGCCATCACTGGTGCGTGGCTGGGGGGATACAGAGGACACGGACGATACACCTCCCACAGAGGACAGCCTTTCGTTGCCTCTGGGCAGCCTGGCACACATGAGCGATTACATGCTGCAGTGTCTCCACAACGACCGCCGAGTTGCCCACATTCTAACTTGTGCTGATTACTGGGTGGCCACGCTGCTGGATCCCCGTTACAAGGACAACGTACCGTCCTTAATTCACTCACTGGAGCGCGATCGCAAGATGCGCGAGTACAAGCGCACGCTGGTAGACGCCATGCTGCTGGCATTCCCATCTGACAGCGGGGCCACAGTGGAAGCACAAGGCAGAGGAGGAGGAGGAGGAGGTCGCCAACGCAACCAGGGCACCGCCAGCACCTCAGAAGGCAGGGTTAGCATGGCCGAAATGTGGAAAAGCTTTGTCAGCACGCCACAACAAACAGCAGCACCAGCAGCTCAGATGGAACGTCTTAGCAGGAGGCAGCATTTTACCAACATGGTGGAGCAGTATGTGTGCACACGCCTACATGTAGTGAATGACGGGTCTGCCCCCTTCAACTTCTGGGTCTCCAAATTGGGCACATGGCCTGAGCTTGCCCTTTACGCCTTGGAGGTGCTGGCGTGCCCTGCAGCCAGTGTATTATCTGAACGGGTATTTAGCACGGCTGGGGGCGTTATAACAGACAAGCGCAGCCGCCTGTCCAGAGACAATGTGGACAAGCTCACGTTCATTAAAATGAACCAGGCATGGATCCCACGGGACTTTTCTGTACCTTATGCAGAATAGCAATGGATACCGACCTTACCCACCCATTGTTCCATTTTTGCTCTTTCTCACTCTTTTGGGGTGTACCCTCATTTAAAATTTTTGAAAAGAAGCAGTGTTGGCTACCTCGTCCTCCTCCTCAGGGCCAGATTAATGTAGGGGCTATTGGAGCTACAGCTCCAGGCCCCTACCTTTTATATAGGCCCCGGGTTGGCCATATTCACTGTTACCGCTCTTCTGTCACTTGTAAACACAGAAGTCTGGCTTCTATGCTCGCTTCCCCAGGCAGCACCCTCAGAACCTCCCCACACAGCGTGAAGGCCGGACAAGGAGGGACAGTTGGCGATGCATGGATGTGTTTATGGGCTTCAGAGACAGCATCCCATGTTGAATTAGGCATGCATGGCTGCACCCTTCCTCCTCTGGGTGCATGGCAAGGCACGGCCCTTAAGGCCCTTCAAAATCCTCAGCACCAAGCCCATGATGCTCTTAATCCGGCCCTGGTCCTCCTCCACCGCCGCTTCCACCTACACCGCCCATAGGTGTGCGCAGCCTATTGCATTAAGGTGTGCACCCCAAAGTTGAAATACACATGCATGTGTTTGCCAGCAGGGAGAGTAATGTATCGGGGCCATGTACCTGTAGGCAAGGAGAAATAGAGCAGAGCAGGTCCCAGGGAGATCTTTCCCATCTCCTCACTGGCAATGCTATGTGCCCTAGGTGATTAGGGTGTGCCCAGGCACACCCAGCACACCCTGTGCGCACGCCTATGTCACCGCCACATCCACCACCACCTCAACCTCCCTCCTACTCCATATGGGCCTCGTCCTTCAGAGATGAAGAAGAACATTGTTTTATTTTTCTGTTTTTTTTTGTTGTTTTAAGTTATTTCCCTATCCACATTTGTTTGCAGAGCACTTGCCATGCTCTTAATTACGTTTTGCTGCCATTTGCAGCACTCTAGCCCTTTCCTTTGGTGTTTTAGAGCCATTTTAGTGCCTTAAAGTTCGGGTCCCCATTGACTTCAATGGGGTTCGGTGTCCGGGAAAAGTTCGGTAAAAGTCCGGGACACGGACCCGGACTTTTTTTTAAAGTTCGGCCGAACCCGTCGAACACGGACATCTAGGTGTCCGCTCAACCCTAGTGGTGAGGAGCTGACATACTGCCTCCTCACTGTCTGTCAAACGTTTCTGAAAAGCAATCTGAGCGGAAATCCGTGCCGCATGTGTAAATGAGCCCCAATTCTCCAGCCAGCCCAGCAAAATAACTGCTCAAAAGAAAAAGAAAAACAATCTTCGTACTCTCTAAATGTGGAAGAAATATATCTCTCATCTGGAACACAGCCAGCAGTTTTCCTGGCCTCCACTCACTATATATATAATTGCAAGAACACTATATTACCAAAAGTATTGGGAGGCTTGCCTTTACATGCACATGAACTTTAATTGTGTGTTAGTCCATAGGGTTCAATATTGAGTTGGCCCACCCTTTGCAGCTATAACAGCTTCAACTCTTCTGGGAAGGCTGTCCACAAGGTTTAAGAGTGTATCTTTGGTAATGTTTGACCATTCTTCCAGAAGGATTTTTGAGGTCAAGCACTGATGTTGGATGAGAAGGCTTGCAGTCTCCACTCTAATTCATCCCAAAGGTGTTTTATCGGGTTGAGGTCAGGTCTTTATAGACCTTGCTTTGCACACTGGCCCAAATCATTTGGTGGAGGGGGGATTATGGTGTGGGGTTGTTTTTCAGGGGTTGGGCTTGGCCCCTTAGTTCCAGTGAAGGGAGCTCTTAAAGACATTTTGGACAATCTCATGCTCTCAACTTTGTGGGAACAGTTTGGGGATGGCCCCTTCCGGTTCCAACATGACTGCACACCAGTGCACAAACAAGGTCCATAAAGGCATGGATGAGCAAGTTTGGGGTGGAGGAACTTGGCTGGCCTGCACATAGTCAACTAGTCCATAGTGACAATGTTGCTAAAAAAAATCCTGAAGCACCATCTCTCATACATGAAAAAAGATTTAATTGTTGCCACCAATATAACTAAAGCAGCATTGTTTGGGAATACACAGAAATGGCAAATTCCTGTCCTAAGGGTGCCAGACCTTCAAGGATTTTCTAGTTCTGCCACTAGGTTGTAGTGTAATAGTTTTTGTATAGTTTATGGTATGTACATAGGCGTGCACACAGGGTGTGCCAGGTGTGCCTGGGCACACCCTAATCACCCCATGTACATTAACATTATCACTTTTTGTGCTGGCAGGAAGATGACAAAAATCTCTCTCTTACTGGCTCTGCCATAATAGAAGCCATTAGGCACTTGCTTTTCAATGTGCCGGCAGGGAGATAAATGTGTTAGGGACAGGGTCATATATATGTAGACACACACAAACACATGTGTTTGAGCTTTGGGGTGCACACCCTAATTTAATAGGCTGCGCACACCTTTGGGTATGTATATGGTTTTGTAACTTGCTCTCTCTGTTTTCCTGTTGTTTTTCAGTAAAACAAGAAGGGCTTAGCCATGTGTTCAGCAACATAAGTCATATCTGCAGCAACATTCCAACAAGACGAAGGAATGTTTGCCTTCTTGTGCTACCTAGATAATCATAAAAGGCTTTTCTCTGAATTACTATCATAAAATGTGCATGTTATACTGTATATGAAGGACAAAACCAGACAGAAGTGCAGGCTTTCCTCTGCTTGAATGTCACTTACCTAACTTCTTTGCTGGAGTCTAGTTGAAGGTGGATTCTAAATAAGGTCCACTTTAGTGGCTAGTCATGTGTTCCTAGTCTGTCCAGAGATTTTATATTGTTTGTATAAACCCCTGAAGTACTTAAAGTGGTATTAAAACTTTGTTTAAAAAAAAAAAAAGGAATAAAAAAATAACAAACATGTTATACTTACCTGCTCTGTGCAGCGGTTTTGCACAGAACAGCTCTAAACTTCTTATTTTCTGGTCCCCTGCCGGTGCTCCTGGCTCCTCCCCCTTGTGCAGTGCCCCCAGAGTAAGCTGCTTTCCCAGGGGACACCACTGCCCCCCGCTCTCTCCTCGTTGGCTGTGATTGACAGTTCCTGTTGCTGTTTCAGCCAATGAGGAGGGATAGTTCCCATACAGAGGAGGCTATAGTGAATAGCGAAGGATAGGAGGGAGCTCAAGTGTGGATTGAGGGGTTGGGATAAAGGTTTTTTAACCTTCATGCATAGAATGCATAAAAATAAAAAACCTTCAGTCTTTAACCACTTGCCTACAGTTCACTTTCACCCCCTTCCTGCCCAGACTGATTTTCAGCTTTCAGCGCTCTCACACTTTGAATGACAATTACTCAGTCATGCAACACTGTACCCATAAAAAAATTGTGTTTTTTTTTTCACACAAATAGAGCTTTCTTTTGATGGTATTTAATCACTACTGGGTTTTTTATTTTTTGTGCTATAAATAAAAAAAGACTGAAAATATTGTGAAAAAACGCATTTTTCTTTGTTTCTGTCATAAAATTTAGCAAATGAGTCATTTTTCTTCACAATTTTTGGCCAAAATTTATACTGCTACTTATCTTTGGTAAAAATAACCCAAATAAGTGTATATTATTTGGTCTTTGTGAAAGTTATAGAGTCCACAAGTTATGGTGCTAATCATTGAAAATTGATCACACTTGACCACACCTGATGTACTGAAGGCCTATCTCATTTCTTGAGACACTAAAAAGTCAGGAAAGTACAAATACCCCCCAAATGACCCCTTTTTGGAAAGTAGACATTCCAAGGTATTTAATAAGGGGCATGGTGAGTTTTTTGAAGTTGTCATTTTTTCCCACAACTCTTTGCAAAATGAAGGTTTTTTTTTTTTTTTTTTTACAAATTGACGTATTAACAGGTTATTTCTCTCACACAGCATATGTATACTTGCAACTACACCCCAAAACACATTCTACTACTCCTACTGAGTATGGCGATACCACATGTGTGAGACTTTTTCACAGCCTGGCCACATACAGAGGCCTAATATCCAAGTAGCACCGTCCGGCATTCTAGGAGCACAAATTACACATATAATTTCCTGACAACCTATCGTACTTTTGAAGGCCCTGGAGCACCAGGACAATGGAAACCCCCATAAAATGACCCCATTTTGGAAAGCAAACAGCCCAACGTATAATTTTTGAGGCATAATGAGTCTTTTGAATATGTCATTTTTTTCCACAAGTTTTTGGAAAATGTGGAAAGAAAATGAAAACACATTTTTTTTACACAAAGCTGTCCATTTATGCAATATTTCTAACACATAGCATGTACATAGCAAAAATTGCACCCCAAAATACATTCTGCTATTCCTCCTGAGTATGGCGATACCACATGTGTAACACTTTTTCACAGCCTGTCCACATACATAGGCCTAACATCCAAGTAGCGCTTTACACAAAGTTGTCCATTTATCCACTTTAAGACTGGGCCTATTTTTGACACTTGGTGTTTACAAGCTAAAATCATTTTTTTTGCTAGAAAACTACTTGGAACCCCCAAACATTATATATTTTTTTAGCAGAGACCCGAGAGAATAAAATGGAGATCGTTGCAATATTTTTTATCACACCATATTTGCGCAGCAGTCTTCCAAATGCGATTTTTTTTTTTAAAAATTCACTTTTTTTTAACTAAAAAATAAGAAAACAGTAAATTTAGCCCAATTTTTTTCCATAATGTGAAAGATAATGTTACACCGAGTAATTAGATACCCAACATGTCATGCTTCAAAATTGCGCATGCTCACAGAATGGCGCCAAACATTGGTACTTAAAAATCCCCATAGGCAACATTTTAAAAATTTCTGCAGGTTACTAGCTTAGAGTTACAGAGGAGGTCTAGGGCTCAAATTATTGCTCTCGCTCTAACGATTGCGGCGATACCTCACATGTATGGTTTGAACACCGTTTACATATGTGGGCGGGACTTGCGTATGCGTTTGCTTCTGCGCGCGAGCTAACGGGGACAGGGCGCTTTAATTTTTTTTTTCCTATTTATTTTATTTATTATTTTTTTATTTTTACACAGTTTAAAAAAAAAAAAAAATGTTTTGATCATTTTTATTCCTATTGCAAGGATTGTACACATCCCTTGTAATAGAAATAGGCATGACAGGTCCTCTTTATTGTGAGATCTGGGGTCAAAAAGACCTCACACCTCACAACTACACTAAAAAAGAAAAAAAAAAAAAATTGTTGAAAGAGGAAAAAAAAAAAAGAAAAAAAAAAGTGGCCCTTTAAACCGGTTGCTAGGCAACGTCTTTTGACGTAGCTCCGGTCCTCCAAGACCATAGAGTCGAGTGAGGGCCATCTTGCCCTCACTCGACTTCCTGTCTCTGAGGATCCGAGACCGGATAGTTTTCCCCGCTGCCGGCGGGTCCGGTAAGCTGGGAAAACGTCTGGGATGCGGCGGGAGGGGGGGCACCTCTTCCCCTGCACCGTAAGGGTAATTCCGCGGTGAATCCGCCACTGGGACCACCCTTATCTGAAAGCCGACCGCCCACCGTTTCAAAAAATACCGGGGTTATGGCAGCTATCTGCTGCCATAACCCCAGTATTTAGCTTTTAATGGCTGACGCATATAGTCGTTAGGCGGTCAGTAAGTGATTGCATGTATATGGCAAACAGGTGACGATGACTGATGGGGTGACAGGTGACGATGATTGATGAGGTGACAGGTGACGATGATTTATGAGGTGACAAGTGACGATGATTGATGGGGTGACAGATGACAATCACTGACGGGGTGACATGTGACGATGATTGATGGGGTGACAAGTGACGATCACTGATGGGGTGACAAGTGACGATGATTGATAGCTTGACAGATGACGATGACTGATGGGGTGACAGGTGACGGTGATTGATGGGGTGACAGGTGACGGGCGATGATCACTGATGGGTGACAGGTGACGGGCGATGGTGCACGGCGGTACTGATGGCAGTCTCTGGGGACCGGTGAACTTTAGGCTATGCTCACATGTGAGCGTAGCGATCATGGGCAGAATCACTGCGATTCTGCCCGTGATCCAGAAATAATTGCAAATTGCGGGACGCCTGTGCGTTGCCCGTGATTTGCAATAGCACCCAAAACGCTGTGCGATGTTGCTGCGATTTCCGCCTGCCGAATCGAGGTAACATCACGCAAACAACGCATGGCGCCCGAAGAAGCTCTTGTACCTTTTTTGGGCAGCATGCGTTGTTTGCGCGATGTTACCGCGATTCGGCAGGCGGAAATGGCGGCAACATCGCATAGCGTTTGGGGTGCTATTGGAAAAAACGGGCAACGCACAGGCGTCCCGCAATTTGCAATGATTTCCGGATCGCCTGCCCGCGATCGCTGCCCTCACATGTGAATGTAGCCTTATGGGTGTCAATTTCTGGGCACTGATGAGGTGATTGTTGGGTGACAGGTGACATTGGGGGGGGCTGAAGACTGTGTGGGGGACCTTTATTTTTGTGATTTTAGTGTGCTTTTACTTTTACAGGTACACAGAGCAGTAACTCACTATTTCTAGCTCTTCTCCCCTCACACTGGAAACTGTATGAGGGGAGAAGAGCTAGTAACAGTGAGTTACTGCTCTTTGTTTACATTTTGTGATCGGCTGTGAATGGATTCACAGCCGATCACATAGTAAACAGTCACTGTCAGTGACTGTTTACTACTGCCGGTGACAGCTGATCACATAGTAAACAGTAAACAGTCAGTGACTGTTTACTACTGCCGGTGACAGCTACGGAACACAGTGCCACCGACATGACCGCGCTGCGCGCTCCCGATCGCGCATGCGCGGTCATCTCCCGGGCTCCTCTATTGTGATCGGCTGTGTCATTGGAACACAGCCGATCACGTGGGAAACAGCCATGCCCATTGGCTGTTTCCCCCCTGCCGGTGACGGGCTGTGTCCCGGGGGGACACCGACACCGGCAGTGCAGGGCGGCGCGCACGCGATCGCGCGCCTGCCCTGCTTGAATGGGCGGACGTCATATGACGTCCGCCCAGAACAATGGCCGCACCGTCCCGCCGTCATTTGACGGTGGGCGGGCGGCAAGTGGTTAAACCACTTTAAAGTGGTTGCAAAAGCTCATGGCGTTTTACCTTCATGCATTCTATGCATAAAGGTAAAAAACATTCTGTGTGCAGCAGCCCCCTCAGCCCTCTTAGCCCCCAAATACTTACCTAAGCCCGATCTTCCTCCACCAATGTGCACGAGAGCCTCAGTTCTCCAGGGACCCTCCCCCCTCATTGGCTGAGACAGCAGTGGGTTCCATTGGCTCCTGCTACTGTCAATAACAGCCAGTGAGCCAATGAGGAGAGAGAGGGGGCAGGACCGAGATGCGGCTCTGTGTGGGAATGAACACATTGAGCCACGGCTCGAGATCTAGCCTGCATGGGTGCCCCCATTGCAAGCTGCTTGCTCTGAGGGCACTCGGCAGGGGGGAAGGGCCAAGAGCGCCAGCGAGGGACCCGAGCAGCGGAGGATTGGGTCTGCTCTGTGCAAAACCACTGCACAGAGCAGGTGAGTATGAAATGCTTGCTATTTAAAAAAATAATGAAGAAAGCCTTTATTAGCACTTTAACCTTGAGAGTTTACTTTTTATATATTGCTGCACCATATTTTGTTATATCTTTATCATAAAAACAAAGGTTGTGTCATCCAAAGTAGTAGTTTTTTTTTTTTAATTTGTTAGGAATATTGCTTGACAAATAGTTAGAACCAGCAAGTGGTACCATATAGTATATTGTCAGTGGTGACCACTTTTTGCAATATCGTATAACGTTTATATTGGTCAGGCAACGCACTGACACCTTCGCTGCCATTGTGCTATGTGCTGGGTGTTCAGTGTGACCCTGCGCCTTTAAGGAGGGGTGGGCTCCCTCCAGTCACCTGTCCTCCATCTATCTCATCAGAATGCATGTGCTCCCATTGTGGAGACTCTTTAAAGGTAGAGTTAGGGACTGCAGATATCAGGGTGCCTTGGCGCGGCCTGCAGCTTACGCATGTATTTGCAAATGTGTGCAACTAAACCCCTGTTTTTAACGCATACTGTTAGACAGGTTAATTTGGCTGGTTGCTGGCTGGTTGGTAAGTAGTGACTGGAAATCCCTTCGTTTTTGATATTGTCAGTGTGCCATGCATTTGGCACTAACTTTGTATTCTGTGCAGATATATACTGTATGTCTGTTGGTATGCATTAGATACACATGATCAAATATTAGCAAGATATAGGACCGGTTTTAGCATTGATTTCAGTGCCCTGGAATGCACTTTGCCTTATAGGGAATAACCTTTTACCAATAATTAGCACTTACAACCTTCAAAATTGCCTTTTATCACATGAACTTTACACCTTGAAACTCTTTGTGCATTAGGGTACCAATTATTATTTTTTTCAAATTAGGGAGAGCCATGTGGCTTTTTGCCATGCTGTTATCTGCCTAGCTGTGCAAGGCAATATGCCTTGTGCTGACACAAAATAGCATTGGAGACTCTTCCAAATTCCTCACTTTCTCTACCTCCCATGGTGTTCAGCAGGACCTCTGCCACCCTCTGTGATGAAGATATACATTTTTGAGCAACTGGGAGTTCATTTGAAGGGAGTAGTATTCCAAGAGGTCATTTATACCCTACCCTGATACCCTGCCTTTATACTACCTGTGCCCATGGGGTTTTCCTTGCACTGTGTTAAATACTTAACTGGAAGGTGGCTCAGGAGTACAAAATAACAAATTATAATCTGTGTTTAAGTCTATGTCAAATGCACCTCTTGGTCATATGGTCCAGAGTTTGATGGATGCTGAAGTATGCCAAATAAAACCTGTGAGATGTGGGATGAGCACATTTTTTAGGAAATAATGGAAGAGATTTACTAATGCTAGTCAAACACCAGTTAAAAAATAGTTCAAACCTGTTTTAAGAAAAACAAACAATAATGATAGCAAACAATATTGCCATCATGATATCACAGAATTTCCATACGATAATTTCCCATTCGATCAAAGGACATAAATGAATCAGTTTTACGTCAGTTTTGAAAAAAAAAAGGGGGGGGGGGTGGTCACACACCTCATACAAATTCCCAAATTTCCTTTTGCCTTTACATCAGTTTTGTCACATATGTGCGGTTCAAACAGAATTTTCAACGGGTGAGAAACACATTAACCTTTCAATTTATCGCTCGTTCAGCAGAATTTTGCAACCTGTTCATTCGGTTTTTTTGCTCTAAAAAGTTAAAACCGATTTTCTATTTTTTCCCATTATATGGACGAAAAATGAACAAACTGTCCAAAGGACAGATTTTTGAACAATGTTTTTGCTAGTGTATGGCCAGCATTAGAAACACAAACAATCTGGTGCAGCTGTGCATAGTAACCAATCTGCTTCTAACTTCAGCTTGTTCAGTAAAGTTTTGACAGTAAAAGCTGATTGGTTACTGTGCACAGCTGCACCAGATTCTGGGTACACCATTTTTAGTAAAATTCCCCCAATGGGTCTTAAATGGCTCCTTAGTTTTTATGGAAGCACTATTAGGCTGGATTTACATCAATGAGACATGTGTTGCAATGTATTTTGCATTGCACGGCAGTATATGTAAAAATGTATGTCAATGTACATCAATAATTTTTCTCCTGTATTTCATTTTATTTGTATTTGATTGTTTTTTACAGAATAAAAAAATAACTAAAATGGTAAAGCAGCTGTACAACAAAAATGTCTGCTTTTTTTTGTTTTCAATTTTGTCTTGTGTATTTTTTTTTTTTTATTAACTAATGATAAAATACAAAAAAGAGAAAAAAAAATCAAAACAAATACTTTCTTGTGTACAGTGGCTTTAACTTTTTACTCTGTGAAAAAATGTGCAAATAACAAACAAAACACACCAAAAATATAAAACCCCACACAAATTGCTAAATAACATGTACATTTATTTGTTGTTCAAGCTAATTTTGCCTAAGCAGTGCAGCCTGTAAGCACAAAACTTTGCCGCCCGAAGCATCAACAACCCCCTGCTTGACGTCCCTTTTGATAAGTGAATGCTTTTAATGCATGTATCTGTGATTTCTGCGCTGAAAGATGCCTTTATTCTGTGCTTTGAATTTAACTTTAAATTTGAAAAAATAAGGCAGCTACAACATTTTTTTTCTTTTTTTTTTTCCTTTTTTACATTTTCTGTGATTTTGCTGCTGTTCTTTGATAAGAAACAGCCACATAAAGATATGAGGAGTGACGTGTGTAAGATTGGTTCAGTATCGTCACATGTTCATATCAAAACCCGCTCACTGCTCGCCGGTTTATTTGATGTAGAATTCCATGAAAATTCATTAGAGTAGAGAACAGCCTTCCCACTCTCACTCTGACAAATCCACTACATTTATAATCAAGTGTTATATGTGCCGCTGAACCCAATACTGTCTAAGATTAAGATAAGTAATATTTATCTCGGATTGGGGAATTTTATCCGCAGAGACTTGACCCCTAAGCTTTTATTTCATTGGCTAAAAATTGTATCATGGTTACAATCATTGAACAGATTATGAAAATTTACTGACTGGCAATTTACTGTTTATATTGTTTTTTACATAATTATATCAATGGCTTCTCAACATAGATGTGATTGGTAAGAAAAATAGTGAGTCTATGACCCTGATAGCAGATGGGTATGTCTTTTCTTCAATGCAGCATTAGAATATTTATTATAAGAATCTGTGATCTTGAGGGTGCAGTTCTAGAACGATCAGCAGAGTTTAGGAGGATTGGGAATCAAAATGAAGGAAAGCATCTATGTTACATAATGCACAGATACTAAACTAGTAATCTAGATAGAAATAGAACTCTGTGGAATTTAGTTATGTTATATTTAGTTTAATATTCTTCATCAAGTTTGATATATCTGCAGTCTTCCTTTATTTCTTAAAGAAACAGTGTTGTTGGTTTACCTAAACTGGAGACCGCACAATCTGATGCAGCTGTGAACGGTATCAGATTCTATCTTCAGCTTGTTCAATTAACTTTGACAAAAAAATGGAAGCTGACTGGTTTCTATGCAGAGCTGCACCATATTTTGCACTCTCAAGTTTTAGTAAATCAACCCGATTGTCATTTTACCCTTTCAGGGCAAATACATAGTCTTTAATGTAAGGCCTTCAAGCCCTCTGATCATTTTCAAGCAATTCCCTACAACTGCTTTCTATGCCTCTCTTTCTTTAACCACTTCCCGCCCGCCCTATAGGCAAATGACGGCGGGAATGTGGTTGAGTTATCCTGACCGGACGTCATATGACGGCGGCAGGATAACTCCGCTCTGGGCGCCCCCCGGGGGCGCGCAGAGCGGCGATCGGTGATGCGAGGTGTCAGTCTGACACCCTGCATCTCCGATCTCGGTAAAGAGCCTCTGACGGAGGCTCTTTACCATGTGATCAGCCGTGTCCAATCACGGCTGGTCACATAGTAAATAGGAACAGCCGTTGATCGGCTTTCCTTAGTTCGTGCCTGACAGGCACGAGTAAAGGAGCGCCGATCGGCGGCTCCCCTGACAGGGGGGGGGGTCGGCACTGGTAATCAGATCATTGATTACCAGTGCAGACCCTCGGGGGGGGGGGGGATGCCACTAGATCCACCAGGGATGCCCACTATGACCCCAGGGATGCCCACTATGACCCCAGGGATGCCCACTATGGCCACCAGGGATGGCAATCAGGGCTCAGGGAGCCCCCCATTGCCCTCCCTATCAGTGCTGCCCACCAGTGCCCTCCCTATCAGTGCTGCCCACAAGTGCCCATCATTGCCATCCTTAAGTGTCGCCCACCAGTGCCCATTATTGCCCACCGGTGCCGCCTATCAGTGCCCATTAGTGCCCATCAGTGCCGCCCGTCAGTGCCGATCAGTGCCCACCAGTGCCGCCTATCAGTGCCCATTAGTGCCCGTCAGTGCCACCTATCAGTGCCCGTCAGTGCCACCTATCAGTGCCCATCAATGCCGCCTATCAGTGCCCAGCAGTGCCGCCTATCAGTGCCCACCAATGCTGCATATCAGTGCTACCTATCAGTGCCTATCAGTGCCGCATATCAGTGCCGCCTATCAGTGCCGCCTATCAGTGCCACCCCATCAGTGCCACCCCATCAGTGCCACCCCATCAGTGCCTCCTCATCAGTGCCTGTCAGTGCAGTCTCATCAGTGCTCATCAGTGCAGGAAAAAAATTATTTATTTACAAAATTGTATAACATAAACAAATTTTTTTTTTTTTTTTAAACTTTTCGGTCTTTTTTTATTTGTTTAGCAAAAAGTAAAAATCGCACAGATGATCAAATACCACCGAAAGAAAGCTCTATTTGTGGGGGGAAAATGACATAAATTTGGTGTAGGTACAGTGTTGCATGACCGCGCAATTGTCATTCAAAATGCAACAGCGCTAAAAGGGGAAAATTGGCCTGGGCGGGAAGGGAGGGAAGTGCCCTGTATTAAAGTGGTTAAGGACTCCAGTGGAGGAAGAAGCTGACAGTGCCAGTGAAGGTGGAAATCGACCTTTCTGTGCAAAATCGTAGCACAGAGCTCGTAAGTATAACCACTTTTCAAAAAAAGCCTTTGGTTTCGCTTAAGGTTGCGTTCAGACCAGCTTCCATTGCCAAGCAATGGGTTTTACCTAGGACTGGGCCCCTGTTCACAGCTCTAGTCCATGTTTCTAGTGCATGTCCATGTTCCTAGTTCCTGAAGTCGTTTGACCCTACTCTCTCTGTTACTCCTGTGTGTCTGTTCCTTGCACCCTATGTGACCCCTGTGCACCTACCTCCTGCCTGTTTTTTTGTTGGACTAACTTCTCTGTAGATTTGTTTGTCTGCCTCCTGCCCTGGCCTTTGGTCTTCTTCCTGGATCTTCTTCGCCTGCTCTTTTTTTGTATCAACTTGCAATGCTTTGTCTCTGCACTTTTTCGTTTTCTCAAAATCTTAAAAAGTTCTAATCTGGGTCCTGGAGTGTAGATCTTTGGGTGGCATAAAGCCTTTATTCCTAGGTCCACATCTTACCTAGGTAACCAGTCCTCATATTGGTCTCAGCTGTCCACAGGCCTTTATATTTTTGCACTGTCTGATGCTCAGGGCTCTCTTTTGCTCTCTCTGCTAAGGGAGTCTGCTGCTGGGTGAAAAGGCTAAGTGCTAACAGCACTATAAAAAGGTACAAGTGCTACCTGTTTGCTTAAGGGCACCATATTAAACAGAGACTAACCTGATTTTACTTGGCTCAGACTAGCAGTTTTATTTAAGCTCAGGACAAACCAGTGTGGACTCTGTGTATTTCTGGCTTTCCTGTGCTGTCATAGAAATTGATTTGGAAAAGTCACTGGTTTGGTATTGCCAGGAAAGGGTTCACCTGCTTGTAGCACTGTGACTCCCAAATCTATAGGCTGCAGTTCCGGGGTCCACCAGCAGGTGTCCCTCAGCAGCCAGAAGCTGACATCATCTCATGCAATCAGTTATCACCTGATGCTGGCTGCAGGAAGTGTGTTTAAACCCTGGGCATGCTCTTCCTCACTGCCTTCGTGTTGTCTCCATGTGCCCCTGACCTGTGTTCCTGTGTCCCTGCATCCTGATCCTGGACCCTGATAATGACCCTGCAGCCTGATTCCTTCCTACCTGCTTACTCTGTCTCCTGTTACCCTCTCCCTGTCCTGCCTTGTTCCCAGCTCCCTCTGCTTGATCTCCCGTGAATGACCCTGGCTCTGTTACAATTACGAATCGTTTATCCTGTTTTCTGTATATACTTGGTATGGTCAGTTGTTTGTTGTGTGTCACTATTGTTTGGTTATCTAGCTTGATTTACACAGTTTTAGTTTACTGGAAGTGCATTTAAATGTGTCTTATTCACTTATTTTAAAAAAAATGATATTCTTTTAAACTATATTTGTGCCTGATATTCTCTGTGGCAGTCAGGCCCGGATTGGCTAATCGGGAGCACCGGGACTTCTCCCGGTGGGCTGGTCGGTGCGAGGGCCGTTCTGATTCCTCTTACTAATTGTGTGTAAGCTTCACTGTCACAAAATTGTCCCGCCGCCGCCGCTCAGCGCCTCTAACACACAGCAGGACGGCGAGCGGGCTGGGCGGACCGGCGGCGCCCCGACGAGCCAGCGGAGGGGGCGGTGCACAGCGGAGTGGCATGACGTCAGGGAGAGATGCGCACCAGCCCGCCCCAGCCTGGCCGAAAGCGCGCGCGGGAGTGGTGTGACTGGCGGCGGGCAAGGGCTGTCCAGTGTGTGTGACCACAGTCCACAGTGTGTCTGTCCTGTCGGGGACCGGGAGTCACTGTCCGGGATGGGGACAGTCGGGAGTCGGCTCGGGACCACTGACCAGACGGTGAGGCCATGAGGCGGCCGAAGGCAAGACACACTGGCGCCAGGCGTCTCTCTGGAGTCTGAGTGGAGTGGAGTGGACTGGCAGCCAACAAGTATAGGCCTAAGACCAGCCCAGCAGCAGTGAGTCTCAGCAAGCCAAGGCCAAGCACTGCAGAGAAGGAGTGGAGGATTCTTTCAGACTGAGGAGCAGTGGAGCACACAGGAGAAGTGACTGAGGAGCCAGCCAGGCCAGCAGCAATCAGCACTGCAGCAGCAGGACACCAGGAGCAGCCGCAGGCTGGCATCGGCTTAGAGGTGGCACTCTGCCTGGGAGGTGAGTCAATGCCCAGCCCAGCCATTTGTAATGCATCATACCATCCTCAAGCACATCCAAGAATTGTCAATGTGGAGGGACAGTGCTTGACTTGCCAAGCTGACAGAAATTTACAGCTGAACAATGCTGTAAAATTCTGTCAGCATGTCAGCCCACATTGTCATTCTCCTGTACAATGCCCGCAGCCATGCATCTCCTGTACAATGCCCACAGCCCTGCATTCTCCTTTCCAATGCCCGCAGCCCTGCATTCTCCTTTCCAATGCCTGCAGCCCTGCATTCTCCTTTCCAATGCCCCCAGCCCTGCATTCTCCTTTCCAATGCCCCCAGCCCTGCATTCTCCTGTACCATGCCCGCAGCCATGCATCTCCTGTACGATGCCCACAGTCCTGCATTCTCCTTTCCAATGCCCGCAGTCCTGCATTCTCCTTTCCAATGCCCGCAGCCCTGCATTCTCCTTTCCAATGCCCGCAGCCCTGCATTCTCCTTTCCAATGCCCACAGCCCTGCATTCTCCTGTACCATGCCCGCAGCCATGCATCTCCTGTACGATGCCCACAGCCCTGCATTCTCCTTTCCAATGCCCGCAGCCCTGCATTCTCCTTTCCAATGCCCGCAGCCCTGCATTCTCCTTTCCAATGCCCACAGCCCTGCATTCTCCTGTACCATGCCCGCAGTCCCGCATTCTCCTTTACCATGTACGCAGCCCTGCATTCTCCTGTACCATGCCCGCATCCCTGCATTCTCCTGTACCATGTACGCAGCCCTGCATTCTCCTGTACCATGCCCGCAGTCCCGCATTCTCCTTTACCATGTACGCAGCCCAACATTCTCCTGTACCATGCCCACATCCCTGCATTCTCCTGTACCATGTACGCAGCCCTGCATTCTCCTGTACCATGCCCGCAGTCCTGCATTCTCCTTTACCATGCCCGCAGCCCCACATTCTCCTGTACCATGCCCGCAGCCCCGCATTCTCCTGTACCATGCCCGCAGCCCCGCATTCTCCTGTACCATGCCTGCAGCCATGCATCTCCTGTACAATGCCCACAACCCCACATTCTCCTGTACAATGCCCACAGCCCTTCATTCTCCTGTACAATGCCCGCATCCCTGCATTCTCCTGTACCATGTACGCAGCCCTGCATTCTCCTGTACCATGCCCGCAGTCCTGCATTCTCCTTTACCATGCCTGCAGCCCCGCATTCTCCTGTACCATGCCCGCAGCCCCGCATTCTCCTGTACCATGCCCGCAGCCCCGCATTCTCCTGTACCATGCCTGCAGCCATGCATCTCCTGTACAATGCCCACAACCCCACATTCTCCTGTACAATGCCCGCATCCCTGCATTCTCCTGTACAATGCCCGCATCCCTGCATTCTCCTGTACAATGCCCGCATCCCTGCATTCTCCTGTACAATGCCCGCATCCCTGCATTCTCCTGTACAATGCCCGTAGCCCTGCATTCTCCTGTACAATGCCCGCATCCCTGCATTCTCCTATACAATGCCCGTAGCCCTGCATTCTCCTGTACCATGTCCGTAGCCCTGCATTCTCCTGTACCATGCCCGTAGCCCTGAATTCTCCTGTACCATGCCAGCAGCCCTGCATTCTCCTGTACCATGCATCTCCTGTACGATGCCCACAGCCCTGCATTCTCCTTTCCAATGCCCGCAGCCCTGCATTCTCCTTTCCAATGCCCGCAGCCCTGCATTCTCCTTTCCAATGCCCACAGCCCTGCATTCTCCTGTACCATGTACGCAGCCCTGCATTCTCCTGTACCATGCCCGCAGTCCCGCATTCTGCTTTACCATGTACGCAGCCCCGCATTCTCCTGTACCATGCCCGCATCCCTGCATTCTCCTGTACCATGCCCGCAGTCCCGCATTCTCCTTTACCATGTACGCAGCCCAACATTCTCCTGTACCATGCCCACATCCCTGCATTCTCCTGTACCATGTACGCAGCCCTGCATTCTCCTGTACCATGCCTGCAGTCCTGCATTCTCCTTTACCATGCCCGCAGCCCCACATTCTCCTGTACCATGCCCGCAGCCCCGCATTCTCCTGTACCATGCCCGCAGCCCCGCATTCTCCTGTACCATGCCTGCAGCCATGCATCTCCTGTTCAATGCCCACAACCCCACATTCTCCTGTACAATGCCCACAGCCCTTCATTCTCCTGTACAATGCCCGCATCCCTGCATTCTCCTGTACCATGTACGCAGCCCTGCATTCTCCTGTACCATGCCCGCAGCCCCGCATTCTCCTTTACCATGCCTGCAGCCCCGCATTCTCCTTTACCATGCCTGCAGCCCCGCATTCTCCTGTACAATGCCCACAGCCCTTCATTCTCCTGTACAATGCCCGCATCCCTGCATTCTCCTGTACAATGCCCGCATCCCTGCATTCTCCTGTACAATGCCCGCATCCCTGCATTCTCCTGTACAATGCCCGTAGCCCTGCATTCTCCTGTACAATGCCCGCATCCCTGAATTCTCCTGTACAATGCCCGTAGCCCTGCATTCTCCTGTACCATGCCCGCATCCCTGCATTCTCCTGTACCATGCCCGCAGCCCTGCATACTCCTGTACCATGCCCGTAGCCCTGCATTCTCCTGTACCATGCCCGTAGCCCTGCATTCTCCTGTACCATGCCCGCAGCCCTGCATTCTCCTGTACCATGCCCGCAGCCCTGCATTCTCCTGTACCATGCCCGCAGCCCCGCATTCTCCTGTACCATGCCCGCAGCCCCGCATTCTCCTGTACCATGCCCGCAGCCCCGCATTCTCCTGTACCATGTCCACAGCCATTGCAAAGTTATATTCTGGGGTTTTAATTCTGGGGTCGTGAACTAAAGTGGGCCGGTCTAAGGCATGAAACTCCAGGGCTGAAAATGAGTCCCACTCCGGCCCTGGTGGCAGTCCACACGTTTCTGGTCACGCCTGTTACTGACAGATATTGTCTATTTAAATCTCAGACAGTTTTGCAGAAAACTGCACAGAAGCTGCATAGAATCAGGAGCTCTGCACTTTCCTCTGCATGGGCACGGCAGATTCAGAATGGCTTTGTCCAAAGAAATATTTATGTCATTGTAATTCTATTATGGAGAATGGCAGACCTGACAGATACATTTTGCTTTACCTGATGAATGAAATTGCTGCTTGTATAAGAGTTCTTTCATTGGTGACAGATTTTTTTAACTGTGACAGATTCAAATAAACTAATTTTAGCTGGAGTGGGGCAGTGACCCATTAGGACTTGCCTGCTGTCCAGAAATGTGGTAATAAGAACCAATCTCATATGTACAGCAAAGATTGTGCTCTATCTAGCTATCTGTGGAAATCTGCACACACAATATAAATAAACATATACTTACAGTATACGCGTGTGTTAGGAAAGGGTGGCTTTCCCCAGGGTTGGGGAGGATGGTGGTGGTGCGGAAGTTGGACTTTAAATAAAGCCAGTACTCCAGCAATATGGAGGGTGGCATTCCTGATCTCTTCTTTTGAAAAAGCTAACTTTCTGGCTTTTATGCTAATTCAGCGGCTTCAATACTTTCTGAGGCTCTGACCTGGTATGCAGTTTAAGTCTTTTGAATTCAACCACTTGCCTCCCGCCCACTGTCAATGACAGTGGAGTGGTGCGGCTCTAGTTCTAGGAGGACGCACAACTCTTGCGCGCCCATGGGGGAGCACAGCGCGGCAATCGCGGCAGTGCTGTGTTCCTAGGACAACCCCGATCTTATTAAAGAGCCAATGACGGGGTTCTTTACCCATGGGATCGGCTGTGTCCAATCACCACTGGCCACATGTAAATGATGAAGTGCCGTTTATTGGCACTCCTCGCCTCGCACTGTCAGAGTGTGTGACAAGGGGAGCCGATCAGTGGCTCCTCCTCAAAGGGGAGTCTAGGACAGGTAATCAGGGCATTGATCATCAGTGCCCTGATTACAGTAAAGTAAAAACAGTGTCCATAAGTCACCCCAACCAATGCCCATCAGTGCCAACAATCAGTGCCCACAGTGACCTCAATCAGTGCCCATCAGTGCCTGCTCATCTGTGCTGCCCATCAGTGGCCATCAGTGCTGCCTGTCAGTGTTGCCTGTCAGTGCCCATCAGTGCCACCCGTCTGTGCCTATTAGTGCCCATCAGTGCCACTGATCAGTGCCCATCAGTGCTGCATATTAGTGCCTCCTCATCAGTGCAACCTATCAGTGCCCATCAGCGAAGGAGAAAAATTACTTATTTACAAAATTTACTGACAGAAAATAAGAAAAATAAAAAACCCAGCGGTGATTAAATACCACCAAAATAAAGCTCTATTTGTGTGAAAGACAGTGTAGCGCAATTGTCATCCAAAGTGTGAGAGCGCTGAAAGCTGAAAATTGGCCTGGGCAGGAAGGGGGTGAAAGTGGCCTGTATTGAAGTGATTAATCTGACCTACATGCATGTTCCAAATCAGTGGCTCAGAAAGATTGAAGCCATAGACAGTCAAGTAACTAGTACATTTAGGAGGTCTGTCTGCAATATCAGTTTCACATTTCTTTTAGTACAGACTTTCTTATTTATTTTTATTACAGGTATTTATATAGCACCATCAATTTACACACATACTGTATATGTATTTTGTACGTTCACATCAGCCCCTGCCCTCAAGGAGCTTACAATCTAGGTCCCTAACTCATATTCATACATACGAATACTAGGGCCAATTTAGACAGGAGCCAATTAACCTATTAGCATGTCTTATATGAGCATGGGAGGAAACCGGAGAACCCAGAGGAATCCCACACAGGCGCAGGGAGAACATGTAAACTCTGGGCAGGTAGTTCCGTGGTTGGGACTCAAACCAATGACCCCAGTGCTGCTAGGCGGAAGTGCTAACCACCTTCTTTTTTTTTTTAAATGAGAACCTAATAAAACACAGTATATATATATATATATATATATATATATATATATATATATATATATATATATATATATATATTTATTTATACTGACTCAGTTCACTAAAGTGTATGTATACACTTATATGTGTGGACTTAGAAAATGGAAGGGTTATAAACCTTTTCAGGCTCTTTTTGTAGCAGTAAATGAAAGAGAAAATCTCTCCAAAGAGAGGGAAATTCCCTTTTAGGCAGTTGTCACTGAACAGGTTTCCTCATTGGAAGACTTACTGTATGTTCACCTCTTGTTCTGGTGATAACTAAATGTTTGGTTTTATCCTCACTTTATATTTCGGTCACAATGGTCTCCAGGAAAAAATAAGGGTGAATGACCCTTTAGGGACACAGACAGCGAAAATAAAAAAAGTTAATGTTTACATGCAATGTGAAGCCCAACTCCGTCACAGGGAAAACAAAATACCATTGCAGTGGAGCCCCTCATACTGCAAAGGTTAAATGCTGATCTGTGCCTAGGGGTAGTGGAATAAGATGCTCCTGGCCATGGTTGCATGCTTACATCACCACATACAATGCAGAACTAATAGCCCTGCATTGTGTGTGATGACGCCAAAGGGCCACCCACAGCACAGAGCTTCAGGGGGAAGAAAAAAGCACCAGAGGCTCCCAGAGCAAGGGCTAAGGTAGAAATATAGCCTCTTCCTCTAAAGCATGGGTGTCCAACCTTATGGCTTCTCTGGGCCTCATTGAGTGTAGAGAAATTTTCTCGGGCCGCATATAAAATATATACTATAGTTAAGGTATATAAGTAGTAAAATGCCGCCGCGCCCTTCCCATGCCATTGTGCCCCCCGCACTAATTTAGCACAACTAGAGGATGATCAAATGAAATGGAATCAGTATACAGAGGTTTACTTTTTATGAGAGATAATAAAGGAAAACTCTAACCACCATGACCACTTCAGTGATTTGAAGTGGTCATCGTGGTAGGAGTCAGAAACACTGCACATTCTCGCCTACCCCTCTCTCCCCTCTGAGGCAGCCTCTGCCTACCGTTAGTTGGAGGCTGCTGTGGCTGTGCCCCCGACCCGACTTCCTTCCTCCCTAGCAAAAAAAAAAAAATTGTCAGAGGGCAGTGGGCCGCATTGCCTGTGGTTCTGGGCCGCATGCGGCCCCCGGGCCACAGGTTGGACATGCCTGATCTAAAGCCTAAAGCTAATGAGCATATAACCTGTGCATCGTGGGGGACACTAATGCAAGTGGTTTTTTTCTATCCCATGGTAAGGATTTAAGCTATAAAAAATAATTGTGTGTTAATATATAGTGAATTGAACCTTAGTCTTGTCAACTACATCTAGCTATACTGAAGGATGATAAGCTACTCACAATAAAAGAACAGCATACTGAGTTGCATGAACTGGAAAACTCTTAATAAATTATAAAGAGCTGTGTCGATCTCTCCTCTCAGAGCAAGGAATGTTTTCCTGTTGAAAGACATTGAATGACAGTTTATTGATTTGTTGTTTGCAAAGACTTTTCTTTTGGTAAATGCCAACTGTCAACTGAGACAAACACAAAATAGCTGAACAGTGTTTGCAAATTGCCCCATTGTAAACACTTAGTTGGACTCAGGACTTTGAACACTGAGAGGAAATATGAAAGACGAGTGAATAGTTACGCTATGAGGCCTGTAATCATCAAGTCAAAAAATAAAATTGCATGTTAGCGCAATTCTCAATAGAGTATGATTAATCTAGACATCTTTTTTTTTTACAAAGCACAGTATTTCTGATATTTGTGAAATTGTGACACTCTTTTCTTCCATTTTATTCTTATTTTACCAAAACCAGCCAAGGATGATCGTGTAACTTAGCAGCTGTTGGAAAAAAACACGTCTCTGCTTTCTTGCCTGTGAAACAGTTCCCCTTTTTACAGGAGTGGGTTTAATAATATGACTCGACAGACCAGAGTTACTATGGTGTGAAAAATCCATGACCACTTTTGTTTGTAGCCACAGAGTACAACGCAGCACTTACAGTATCAATATAATGTTAGATTTGTTCATACAAGTGTAGGGACCTTGATTTGAGCAGTATTATTCTTTTTTTTTACATTTAGAGGGCATATTAGCCTGCAGTTAGCATAAGTGTCACTTGGTATTTTGCAGTGTATATACATGCCTAAGCCCATGGTATTAATTGCTTCTGCCAGTTACTGTTGAGCAGCTGAAGTACTCTGTGCCAGAGAGGTTTTATTAAGAGTTATATATAATAATTATTTTGTTGCATTCCTAAAGAGTATAACCCAGAGGGATGTGATAGGGATCAAAGACAGATTAAGGCAGGACCGGGCCCTAGGCAAGGTTGTAGCTTTCGTCCCCCTCAATCCTTTGACTGACATTGATAGGAATTGCAATAGGTAAAGTGAAAATGTCCATTTGCATTCTTTGTACTGTAATGGCTCCATCAATCTACATCTTCCTACAAGGAAATCCTCTCTTGTGAAGTGACAGGCAGGTACTTAGCTTTTTCCAGTAGTGCTATTCCCCTTTTTTACTTGAGGAGTATAAATGATGTAGCTGAACCCCTGAACAATCACAAAGCAATTGGCTCCTACAGTTCAGGAGTATAAATGATGAAGCTGGACCCCAAACATCCAACACGCCATTGGCTCCTATTTAGGTTGCCTACAAATTAGTAATAGCAGCTAGACAAGGGAGGTGGGTTGAGCAGAGACTGGCGGTCTTCTGTTCCACCTGCCAGCTGGGCTGTCACCTGTCCTGAGCCTTCCAGAATGAGTCACAGTGTCTGTGATCAATCAATGCCGAATATCGCAAACTCCACCTCCAGGCTTCATACACCGCCAAGCCAGGACTCCATGGTATTGGGTCGGATGCACAGTTCTGTCTGTGGCTGTGCCTATCCTGTCACTTATATCTTACTCACACAAGTCCTGTGAGTGAGATGAGAGACAGGATTCAGAGTGAACAGCAGCAGGGGTGCTGGGTCAGAAGAGCCCTTGTAAAGTAGCCAATCCCTGAAGTGCCTGTTCTAGCAGCCCACCTGCCCCTTATGTGCACAGGCACACACACACAGTGTAGTGCTAGCTAGTGTGTGTGTGTGTGTGTGCGTGTGTGTGTGTGTGTGTGCGTGTGTGTGTGTGTGTGTGTGTGTGTGCAGCCGCAGTGGCAAAAATTTAAATTGGAGGACACTAAAGGTTGCAAAATTGGTGAGTCTACAGTCAAAACAGGATGACCCACCCACACTGTGCCCTATTGCCCTTTGTACTGTGTCCTTCTTCTATGCCAGCCACACTGTGCCCTACTGCCCCTTGTACTATGCCCTCCTGACCCACCAACACTGCACCTTCCTGAACCACCCACACTGTGCCCTCCTGACCCTTTACTTTGCCCTCCTATTCCACCCACACTGTGCCCTACTGCTCCCTGTACTTGTCCTCCTGACTTTCCCACACTGTGCCATCCTGATTCACCCACACTGTGCCCTTCCAACACACCCACACCATGCCCTCCTGACCCCCATAGTGTAACCCACCCACACTGTGCCATATTGACTCACCCACACTGGGCTCTCCTAAATCACCCACACTGTGTCCTACTGACCCCTGTACTGTGCCTCCATGACCCACCCACACTGTGCCCTACTGACCCCTGTACTGTGCCCTCATGACCAACCCAGACTGTGTTCCCTTGACCCCCTGCATTGTACCCTCCTGACCCACCCACACTTTGCCCTACTGACCCCTTGCACTGTGCCCTACTGACCTCTTGTACTGTGCCCTACTGCCCCCAAACTACGTCCTCCTGACCCATTTATACTGTGCCTAACCCTAATTATGTATTTTTTGTTATCTTGTTTTCTCATTCTCCTTTTTTCGCTAATACAGGTATAGTTTGTGTTTGTATGTTTGTGGGTGGGGTCAGGAGGTACCCAAGACAGAGAAATGAGAAACACAGCAACGAAGAAGAGTGTTAGGAACCGTAGGACAGCCATGCTCATTTTTATGTGTATACTTGTGAACATAAAAGTGCTTGTACTCATACTCCTGAGCATAGATGTATAATTGGACTTGCAAGAATATGGCACATGCCATGGGGCATACGTGGATGCATGGACATGCCCACAGAATCTGGCACCCGGGCGGCCTATTTAAACCAGAGGCCTGCCTAGTATTATTGCTGGATGGGCTTCAGATTCTACCTTGGGACTTGCGTTCCTGAAAGCCCACTTGATCCTGTAACTGACTGTTACTGACTGCTTCATCTGAATTTTCTTTGGATTCTCCTTGCCTGGTTATATCTGCTATTGTTTCATGTTACCAACCCTAGCCTGGAATTTTGACTCAGATGCTGCCTACTAATTTTATACCTCTCTGCCAAGTTCTGCTCTTACCACCTCAGCTTCTCCAAGTCCAAGTTTGTTGCACCAAGTTCTGGCACCTGCGCCCTTACACTGTCCTAGCAGTCCCTGTCTCCACCACCAGGGGTGCTTGCATGGGGATTGTTCAAGAGGCCACCTTAGTAATCTCAACATTTTAAAGCCTTTACAGCTCAGTTTAGAGTTAACTAGGAGCTCTTGTGCTAGAATGATTGTTCTCACTCTGATATTCGGGGCAATATGTCACACATGTGGTACGACTGCGGTTTACATACGCGTGTACACCTTGGGCTTGGCGTTACTGCAATTTATATATATATATATATATATATATATATATATATATATATATATACATACACAGTATCTCACAAAAGTGAGTACACCCCTCATATTTTTGTACATTTTTTAATATATCTTTTCATGTGACAACACTAAAGAAATTTAAATATTTATTAAAAACCCTTTGATGTTCACCAAGTAAAAACTCTGAGATGATTGACTAACAATAAAACATCGCTTGCAATGATGACATTTTCTTCATCGCAAGCAACACTGAAGAAATGACAGTTTGCTACAATGTAAAGTAGTGAGTGTACAGCTTGTATAACAGTGTAAATTTGCTGTCCCCTCAAAATAACTCAACACACGGCCATTCATTTCTAAACCGCTAGCAATAAAAGTGAGTACACCTCTAAGTGAAAATGTCCAATTTGGGCCAAATAAGCCATAGTCCATCCCCGGTGTCATGCAACTCGTTAGTGTTACAAGGTCTCAAGTGTGAATGGGGAGCAGGTGTGTTAAATTTGGTGTTATCGCTCTCACTCTCAAACTGGTCACTGGAAGTTTAACATGGCACCTCGTGGCAAAGAACTCTCTGAGGATCTGAAAAAAAAAAAAATTGTTGCTCTACATAAAGATGGCCAAAGCTATAAGAAGATTGCCAAGACCTTGAAACTGAGCTACAGCACGGTGGCTCTGAAGAAGGGAGCTTGACTCCCGAAACGCGTTAGCGGTCGCATTTTCCAGGACATGTTCCAACACACGTGTGATGGGAATTTACAATATGATTTCAATTCTTCATGTTTGTGAGTATGCATTCAGCATTTTATTAAAACATTTTATACAGTACCACGGGTAATGCACTAAGTGTTTGCGCCTCCTTTTCCTTTCTTTCATTCATCCACTCAGAACAGGCCTTGCCATGGTTGACCAAAGTAGTTGAGTGCCCGTGCTCAGCGTCATATCCAGAGGTTGTCTTTGGTAAATAGATGTATGAGTGCTGCCAGTATTGCTGCAGAGAGTAAAGTATTGGGGGGGGGGGGGGGTCAGCATGTCAGTGCTCAGACCATATGCAGCACACTGCATCAAATTGGTCTGTATGGCTGTTGTCCCAGAAGGAAGCCTCTTCTAAAGATGATGCCCAAGAAAGCCCGCAAACAGTTTCCTGAAGAGAAGCAGACTAAGGACATGAATTACTGGAACCATGTCCTGTGGTCTGATGAGATCAAGATAAACTTATTTGGTTCAGATGGTGTCAAGCGTGTGTGGCAGCAACCAGGTGAGGAGTACAAAGAAAAGTGTGTCTTGCCTAGAGTCAAGCATGGTGGTGTGTGTGTCATGGTCCGGGGCTGCATGAGTGCTTCCGGCACTGGGTATTTACAGTTCATTGAGGGAACCATGAATGACAACATGTACTGTGACATACTGAAGTAGAGCACGATCCCCTTCTATTCGCAGTTTGTGCCATAGGGCAGTATTTCAACATAATAACAACCCCAAACACATCTCCAAGGCGACCACTGACTTGCTAAAGAAGCTGAGTGTAAAGGTGATGGACTGGCCAAGCATGTTCTGTAGACCTAAACCCTTTTGAGCATCTGTGGGGCATCCTCAAATGGAAGGTGGAGGAACGCAAAGTCTCTAACATCCACCAGCTCTGTGATGTTGTCATGGAGCAGTGGAAGAGGACTCCGGTGGCAACCTGTGAAGCTCTGGTGAACTCCATGCCCAAGAGGATTAAGGCAGTGCTGAAAAATAATGGTGGCCACTCAAAATATTGACACTTTGGGCCCAATTTGGACATTTTCATTTAAGGGTGTACTCACTTTTGTTGCCAGCGGTTCAGACAATAATGGCTGTGTGTTGAGTTATTTTGAGGGGAAAGCAAATTTACACTGTTATACAAGCTGTACACTCACTACTTTACATTGTAGCAAAGTGTAATTCCTTCAGTGTTGTCACATGAAAAGATATAATAACATATTTACAAAAATGTGACTGGTGTGCTCACTTTTGCGAGATACTGTATATAATTATGATTTTCTTTTTTAAAACCTTTTTCTTTTATTTATTTTTACTTGATTGCTGTCACAGGGGGTTAATAAACTTCTATGTGATAGCATTGGGCAGGTGACAGGTACTCTTTATGGAGACATTAGGGGTCTAATAGACCCCAATCTCTCCCCTACCCTTCACACCATCAAACCAAGCACAGATCGGCTTGGTTAGAAGTGTCCCATGGCTGTACTGGCCAGGGAAGGGTACATGTGACATCATTTCCGGTTTCATTGTTTGCATCGAGGGATGGATTAGCCTCGGTCCCACAGCGATTTCCCTCCCCTAGCCGGCAACAGTGTTCTCAGGCTTCAGTAAAAGCAGGAAAGCCTGGGAACCACGGGAAGAGGGGTGGCACCGGCAGGGAGGGGGAGGTACTGCTTTTCCATACTTTTATTAATTCAAACATGGAAGTGAGATAGTGTTATACACACTCAGGGGTTGTTTAGCATAACAATGAACACAAACATCATTCAGCCTACTGGCTATTTATTGCAAAGCTCTGTCTATGTCTCAGCCTCTCTATTTAGCAGTTCCATGAGTCACAGGAAAGGACCTTTTGTCTCCTTACCTACAGATTGCCAACTGGTTAGCCTAAACACACCAACCTGTTCAGACAGGGATCACCTCTGTCCCTGCACAATGTTCAATTGTCACTCTCAGACATCAGTCGGGTTCATTGGGCTGTCTGTCTAGGCCTGGACACATGATCACCTAGTATCAGGCTCAATGTAGTTCTCACAGCACACAGGAGCTATGACTGGCTAGAGAATACCTTTTTTGGTGGCAACACCAGTCTGTCTCTTGTCAGTTTCACACCCCAAACCCTTTCGCTGGTGAAAAAGGAACCATATGCATGCTGTCACAAGGGATGTTGTTCATCCCTTGTTATAGCAATAAAGTTAATACAAAAAAAAAAGTGTAAAAAATATATATTTATTTTTTTTTCATAAAATAAATAATTAAATATATATTTAAAAAAATGTAAAGTGCCCCCATCCCACTGTGTTTACGCACTAATGTGAATATGTTACTTCCGCACACATATGTAAACGGTGATCGCACCACACATGAGGTATTGTCACGAATGCCAAAAGCGAGAGCAATAATTCCAGCACCAGACCTCTCTAACTCTAAACTGGTAACCTGTAAAGGTGTTTAAAGCGTCGCCTATGGAGAATTTTAAGCACTGTATTTTGCTGCCATTCCATAGGCAGGTGCAATTTTAAAGCGTAACATGTTAGGTATCCATTTACTCGGCGTAACATCCGCTTTCACATTATACAAAAAATTGGGCTAACTTTAGTGTTTTGTTGTTTTTTTTTTTTATTCATGAAAGTGTTTTTTCCCCAAAAAATGTGTTTAAAAACCACTGTGCAAATACCGTGTGACATAAAAAATTGCAACACCCACTATTTTATTCTATAGGGCCTCTGCAAAAAAAATATAATGTTTGCGGTTCTAAGTAATTTTCTAGCAAAAAAAAAGTAGATTTTTACATGTAGGAGCGAAGTGTCAGAATTGACCCAGATGGCAAGTAGTTAAAGATGAGTAAAGCAGCAGCAGTAATTTTTTGGGAGATTTGTTCACATTTTATTTTTCTTAGAAATGTTTTTTTCACTATCTGAAACATGGAGAAGGGGTTATATACTGTATATTGTTGTTCACATACATTTTTTTTTATAAAAACACTTGTTATTCTTACCTGTTCTGTGCAATCAAAATGCACAGAGCAGCCAGGGTTGCTCATCATCCCCCTGGCAGGCTCCTCCTCTTCTCAGTGTACCACCATAGGAAGCCACTTTCTATTGTGGCACACCTGTGGGCTCTATGCTGAGCTACACTACCTGCATCCATAGACACAGACAGTGCGGCTTAGCCTTGTCCTCTGCTCTCTCATTACAGGATTTGACTGACAGCCAATGGCTCCCGCTGCCACAGCAAGCCTGTGAGAGCGGGCATAGCAGCTACAGATGGGTATAGCGCAGGATCGAGTGAGGGCTCAGGGAAGTATAAGGGGGGTTTGGGGGTGGTACAGGTACTGGAACATAAATTAGGGTAAACAATGTTTAGACTTTAGAACCACTTTAAGATAACTTAGTGAATTTTCAAAATGTTATCACTATTATCTCACTCATTGGGTTCACTTGATACCTAAAATTATGCACATACCACATTTCAATTATTGAAACCTCCTATCCTTTGATTTTCGTTGGAGGTGTCTACAAATTGTGCATATTTCATCTTCTAGGGCAGGAGTCTCACAACTTTCTAAACAAATAGCCAGTTTACTGTTCTTTGGATTTTAGGAGGGGGGGGGGGGGTCAAACTGTGGCCATTTGGAGCAGAAAAGGTCCCAACGTTAGTGGGGGAAAAAAAATGCCCCATCTTTAGTGTCAGTGGAAGGAATGGTGTCCCATCATGTGTGTCATTGGGAGAAATTGTGCCTCATCACTGGTGTCATTGGGCCCCATTGTTGGTGTCATTGGGAGATATTTTGCCCTATCATTGATATCAGTGGGGGAATAATGGCCCATGGTTGGTATAAGTGAAAACAATTGTGTCCCAGGGGCTGGATAAAAGAAAGCAAAGGCCTGCATATGGCCCCAGGGCCGCCACTGTTCTAGGGAACACTACCTGCTTGCACACATTCCCAATGATAACAAACAACAGACTGATACTTTCTCAGCATTTCTATACTGCTATGGATAAATATTACACGGTAATGTCCGATTTTGAGGTGTATTCCTCATTAATATTTCACCTTCTTTGACTTCCAGGATTGCCAAGTAGCAGTTGTTTATTGCTTTTCTTAATTGGCCATAGCTATAAACTCTTTAAGGAGAGAGCCATATTGATGACAAGCAATTCAGCCTTTCCTAGTCTGTTCCTAGACACTAAACAATCGTAAATCTTAATAATAAAAAGTATTGATAAACCATAAACCCAGGAGATATTGTAATGCTTCCAGGATTCTCTGGTATTTAGAGTAACAGAACCCCACCCCTCTCCCTAATGTGAATAGCATTTATTTTATTATAATATAATTTAAAGCTAATCTCCTACATAATACTAGTTTTACAGTACAAGCTGAGACAGTCCCTTTGACAATTCTGTGTCACAATCAAGTGTGTGCAGTGCTGCTAAACAATGATCCATACTGGATTCTAGTACATGCTCCATTAAAATACTCTAGGCTGGCAGCACCTAGGAAAGTTGGGCCGTGCCTGTTTCACACAAAGCAGTGGCCGGCTCTCCAGCATTCCATCCACTCTTGAAAAGTGCTTAGGCCTACAGTGCTGCTCAGAGATTGAGAGTGCTGTTGACAGAGCAGTGTTTAGGGGAAGAGAAGCGTGTTGAACCACTGGAGACCTGGTCCACTGCTTTGCGTTATGGAGCCTCAACCAGACTCTTCTATGTGTACCCTGACTGCATTGCATTTATAAATAGCGAGGGTTTCGTTGGGCTTTAAAATAATACCTTGTGTTCCTGCCATGAGGACCTTTGTCCAGGCAACTCTTGTCAAAGTACTGTCCCTACTGTCCAGTTGTGCACTTGTATTGGGAAAGTCTTCTTTCTTTCTTGTACACACAAAAGTAATTGAGAGAAGACATCTCCAAAGTAAAGGAATTCCCCTCTTGGACTGTTAAAGTGGTTCTAAAAGATTGTTTCAATTTGGGCGACGACCAGATGTATCCTGCCCTAGATGTAGGGCCACAGTGGGGGACATGATCCATATGTTATGGAGGTGCCCCAAGTTATTCAGCTATTGGGAATGGGTATCAGACAAAATAAATATGGTATTTAAATTAGATTTACAGATGGACCCAGTTGTTTGTATATTGGGACATTTAGGAAGAGATGTGGGACCTAAACCAAAACGAATTGCAGTGTTGTGATGTCTATATCAGGCTAGAAAGGGAATTATGTCAAACTGGACAAAACCTAAACCACCCTCACCCAAATTTCATTTGGGTACGGCGTTGCATGACCGCGCAATTGTCAGTTAAAGTCAGTGCCGAATCGCAAAAAGTGGCCCAGACGTAAGACAGCAAAATCCTCCGGTGGTAAAGTGGTTAATGTTACTTTAACGTAAGAAGTATCCCTATTTGGAATCTTTCCCCTCTATCCTTGTTTTGGTGACAACTGGAAAATATTTTTCTTCACATTTAATTTAGTAGTCAAATGGAAAAATAGATGAATATGCCTAGCAAGGACACAGGCAACAATAAAAATCTGACAGGGGTTCTAACCCACCTCTACTTTTTTTTTTTTTACCTGATATGGAAGAGATAGCCTTCCCTGTGCTCCCCCTGTAATCTCCTGATGATTCTTTTTAAGGGCCAGTTCACACCATATGCAGTCCAGTGTGTTTTTTTTTTTCTGCATCAAAAATGCATGGATAGTAGGTCACATGGTTTTCAATGGCAAAGTTCACTCCATTGCAGTCAGTTCCACTGCGTTCCAGTTCCAGAAAAAAAAGTAGAAAGTGCGGCATTGTTTCTGCACTGGACTGTACTGGAACACGGTAAAACGCATTAAAAAATGCACCAAAATGCATCTAAACACACAAAGAACGCACTGGAACACACATGTCCTTACTTGAGGTTAAGAAAAAAAAGGGGGGAAAATGCACTGGACTGCATCTAAAACACACCAAAAATGCACCAAAAGCACACTGGAAAACATCAAAAAAGCATAAAAAATGTGCATTCAGAAAAGCATCTAAAATGCACCCGGACTGCGTTTCTATAGTGTAAACTGGCCCTCAGCAGCAGGAGCTGCACACGCAGTACGGCTGTCCCTAATGTTCTTTGTAAATCACTTTGGAATATCCTGGTTTAGTATAAAGTTTTTTTTTTTTCTTACCTAAACTTTTTTTCATTTTGAGTTCTTACAATGTTATTATTACTCTCCTATACTGAAATAAGTATGGAATGAAATAGGTATGCGGCCCCTATCTAATAAACAGTATATATGGCGGTATTCACCCAATTCAAAACAAGTATTCTCTATAATATTCCATCTTGTGAATTTCATTGCAGTCTTCCCATCTCTATCCCTCAAATGAAATGATTTCAGATGAGGGCACATTCTTATCTGGAATGATTTTAGTGCTCCTATTAAGGTTTTATACCTACAATATGCTAGACAATGCATTGGTACTGAATATAGACACATAAATATTTCAGTTCTCACCAATGCACACTTATGAAAGACACTTTAATGATAAAAGTTGTTGCGTATTGAGGGAACAGAATTTGAAATAACATTATCAGACTTGTAGCATTTTTATAAGTAAAAAGAAGGTGTGAGATTTGGCTTTCACATCTTTATTGGGGGCATATTTTACATATGTTTGATGTGTAGCCCTGGCAGACAGCCCTATAAGGGGGGAGGGGGGCGCATGGGACACGCAGTTCAAAGACTTTAAGCCTCTATTGCAAAAAATAAAATACAGTCCTGGCGCTTACCATCTGGATAAAAACCCTTGGGCAATTAGTCCATTGACCTCTGATCCATATTGCACCTAAGATTGTAAAACCACCACTCTCAATGCCGCCAATCCCTGGCATGGGATGTGAATGCAAAGCATTTTAACTAGAAAGGAGGGTGGCGCACAGATGTGGTATAGATGTAAAAATACCCCAAAATGTAAGCACAGTCAGCAGGGGGTAATTAAAAGTTAGTTTATTCACATTACCAAATAAAATATAATAAAATGGAAAGTAACCACCTGGTCCTGGGTATATGGACCCCTGGGATGGATGGATAAATCCCTGGTAAGAAAGAGGAGCGAAGCGGGATGGAGAGTTGGCGTGTGTAACGGCCGACACACACGCCAACTCTCCATGCGGCTTTGCTCCTCTTTCTCACCAGGGATTTATCCATTCATCCCAGGGGTCCATATACCCCTGAAGAGGAATTCACAATAGTGTCCACCAACTCTATTGGTTCATCCGGGACCTTATCAATGTCCTCATTGACATCCAGGACCAGGCGGTTACTTTCCATTTTATTATCTTTTATTTGGTAATGTAAATAAACTTTTAATTACCCCCTGCTGACTCTGCTTACATTTTGGGGTATTTTTACATCTATACCACATCTGTGCGCCACCCTCCTTTCTAGTTAAAGCCTCTATTGCAGCCTGTTCCCTTGTCTCCTGCCATGGTTTTGGACTTTGCAACCAGGAGATGGGAGCAGAAGTGAAAGAAATACTCCTGCTGGCAGCCAGGTCCTGAACGATAAACCAGCCTTTTCAAGAAGGAGAGCAAATGCTGAGAGGATGTTGAATGGTTAAAGTGTGTCTGCCATGAGTTGCAGGGCAGAGCTGGGCAGTGAGCAGTGTGGACTACATCTCCCAGCACACCCAAGCATTCATCATGAGGTGGTTGGAGAGCGGTAATGAGCTGACTGTCATGCAGAAGACTGACCCATTTCTCCCAACTTTTTCAGATGGGAACGACGGACACCAATTAGCAAAAGAATGTGGGCATAGGACACACCCCCTGCCACGCCCCTTAAATGAGATGTATACAAAAAAAGATTGGTTAAAACCACAAGTACAGTGCTTTTTTTTACCACTACTATTCATTGATACTGGCTTTTGAAATGTACAAATGAAAACAATTTAGAATTTGGTTGAAAGGTTTAACACTGGGAAATACATTTTGAAAGATAAAAAGTGCACTTTATATACAACTACAGTATCTCACAAAAGTGTGTACACCCCTCACATTTTTGTAAATATTTTATTATATCTTTCCTTTTTGTGACAACACTGAAGAAATGACACTTTGCTACAATGTAAAGTAGTGAGTGTACAGCTTGTATAACAGTGTAAATTTGCTGTCCCCTCAAAATAACTCAACACACAGCCATGAATGTCTAAACCGCTTGCAACAAAATTGAGTACACCCCTAAGTGAAAATGTCCAACTTGGGCCCAAAGTGTCAATATTTTGTGTGGCCACCGTTATTTTGCTTTAACCCTCTTGGGCATGGAGTTCACCAGAGCTTCCCAGGTTGCCAATGGAGTCCTCCCATGATGACATTACGGAGGTGGTAGATGTTAGAGACCTTGCGCTCCTCCACCTTCCGTTTGAGGATGCCCCACAGATGCGGAATAGGGTTTAGGTCTGGAGAAATGCTTAGCCAGCCCATCACTTTTACCCTCAGCTTCTTTAGCAAGGCAGTGATCGTCTTGGAGGTATGTTTGGAGTTGTTATCATGTTTGAATACTGCCCTGTTGCCCAGTCTGCGAAGGGAGGGGATCATGCTCTACTTGGGTATGCCGCAGTACATATTGACATTCATGGTTCCCTCAATGAACTGTAGCTCCCCAGTGTCGGCAGCACTCATGCAGCCCCAGACCATGACACTCCCACTATGTGAGGGATGTACTTACTTTTGTGAGATACTGTATATATATATGTATATATGTATAGATGTATATATATATATATATATATATATATATATATATGTATATATATATATAGTTTTTTTTCAGCTGGAATGTGGGGGAACGCAGTTCTGGCATATCAAGCACTGAAAGTGTGTAATGGCAAGGGGGGCTAGGGTGTGCTGAAGGGTCTATTGATGCTAGCTGCTGAGGGATCTATTGTTGGTGTGGGGTAGTCTATTTTTTCTGGTGAGATCTATTAATGCTGGGGGTCAATTTTTGCTGGGAGGGATCTACTGTTGAGGGAAAGGTCTATTGACGCTGGCTGCTGGGAGATCTGTTGTTTCTGCTATGGGTCTGTTGTTGCTGGGGGGGGGGTCTAATGTTGCTGGTGGAATATACTCTTGCTGGGGGGTCTATTGCTGTTAGCTGCAGGGGATCAATAACAAATTCCATACAAATTACTTAGCACCACAGAATAATACTTGGCTCGGGGGTGGTACTGAGATGTGGGTAGGGGTGGAACCAAAGGACGGTACTTGGAGATAGGTAAGGGGGTGTTCCTGCACCCATATCCTGGGGAAATAAGCTCTGTATGTATACATACATACACACGCGCATACACACACAAATGTTTGTTTGTGTTTTGGGGTGTACACCCTAATGCCTTAGGCTGCACACACCTTTGAGTGTATGCCTGTGCAAGAGCCATGTGTACACACACAGGGAAATACTGGTGATCCATGCATCCCAGTGCAGGCAGTCCCATTGATGTCTAATGGGACCCAGTGGCTGCATGAACCCAGCCTCTGTGTCCAAATGTGACATCCATGCGGGTGAACCGCCACAAACACAGACATTGTGCATTCTGGTCCAAGCAGCCGCAATCTCAGGAATGCCAAATTGGCTGCAGCGGCTGCACCCGTGTAGCTGCTGTGTCCCAATAGACATCTATGGGACTATCTGTACAGGGATGCATGGAACACCTGTGCAATTCTATGCAGGTACACATGACCCTCGCAAGGGCATACGCTGTAATAAGCCCAGTGTGAACGAGGACTATTACAAATTTCTGGGAAAAAGACCAGGTTTTTCATTAATATGATTTTCTTTTTTCATTTGGGCAGCAAGGTACAGAAATTAAGAATATTTGTATCTGTATCTGCATGAAAAAAGAACAAAAAGACAAAAGGAAAATGATGTAACATACAAAGTTGTCAGATTCCACTGTTGTCTGCCAGGGGGTAACTGTAAGCAGCTCAGACGTATTTGACAAGAATAATACACCTCACTGTCATTTGAATTCTTCTATTGGAAAATAACAACGCAGACACTGAGGTCATGCGTGACCTTTAAAATGTAACATTCTTCATGAGTAAAGCTGTTCTATCTACTGTAGGTATATGTCCTTGGTGTGGGCATACATCAGAAATAAATGTAGAATCTTGGGAGTAGGGCACAATCAAGACAGAATTGTTTAGACTGTTTTGACATTGCTTACAGGCAGAGCTGAGATTAGAAATTAAGAGACCATAGGAAAAAAAAAACAGATGGGGTTGCAAAGGTTCAGCTTAATTAGCGGCACGAGCTAAAGGCAAAAAACGATGTATGGTCTTCAATCACACATTTTAAGGCTTTACATTTTGATTTTAAAGCGGAGTTCCGGCCTCGGAAATGTTTTTTCAATAAAAATACCCCCGGGACAGTCAGGGCTAGTAAATTCCATAATGGATAGCCTCTGAACTGTCCCAGGTCGCACTTACCTTTTAGAAGAAATACTTACCTTGAAAATTTCTTCTCCAGCGTCCTCTTCGTCCAAGAATGCCCTGCACCGGCCCGCTCGTCACTTCCGGGACAGGCGCGCCATCCCTGCACAGCTTCTGGGCATGCCCAGAAGCTGTTTAGCAGGGAATGACGCGCCTGCACCAGAATTGACGAGCGGGCCGGTGCAGGCGCATTGACTCCTGGGAGCGATGACGTTCAGCTCCCAGGAGTCAACGCAAGCAGGAAGTGACGGCGCGGGCCAAGGCCAAAGAAGGAGGAAGTGGAAGAAAGGTAAGTATACTTTCTTCAAAAACAAGGTAAGTAAAGAAAAAAATAAATCGGGAGTATCCATTTGTTTTTTAGGGGATTTGCAGCAAGCGGATAGGCCAAAGTAGTTTTTGAGCCCGGAACTCCGCTTTAAATCCTTTGGAATGCATAATAACATCAAATAGCAAAACTTTGCATAAAAGGTCTAGTTAGAAACAGGGCAAGAGCTTGATGACAACCTTGCTATGATGGTCTATCCTGATATAGGGTGACAACGCCTTCTCCCTGTCTCCCATTTGTGCTCCTGCATGGTTTCCCTGTTATAAGGGCTTCTAAAGGGGTCTAAAAACAGCTGTTTTAGCACAAATTAGGAAGGCATGGGACTTCAGCTTTGCTACCTGCATGTCGGTTCTTACAGTGGAGGGCCTCCCACCTCATTGTACATAACGTGCCCAGCTATCTCTGCCTCTTCACATTTGGCCTCTCTGAGCTGCTAAAGGAGAGAAGCTGAGAAATGTATACTCCCTGGGCATGTCCAAGAACCCAGTGAGTGGTGGGAAGTGGGTTTAAAGGGGCCTAAGCCTGCATCTGTGCATCATGAGTGCTCTGCTACACTGTCACACCTAGGAAACCCATCCTGAGAAATGCTTTCATTAGAGCACATGTTGATATGAAGTTGCTGCAAGGAGGCTCCATGAGATAGGTAGCAACAAATTACAAAAAAGGCATAGCTCCCAACTGTCCCTGATTCCTGATCTGATATCATGTTTCCCCCTGAGGAACCATGTGACCCTGTGTCGCCACGCATAGGGGAGGGGCCCGGACGGTTCTCTGCTGTATCCAGAAAGTACAGGAGCAGCTTTTACAGATCTTCCACTTCTGCCTGGTTACCATCACACACGCTGATTAAGAAAGGCTGTTTTTAGTTTGGTGCACTGCAAGCACCTTTTAAATGTGAGTACCTGTCTATATGTTTTTTTATTATTGAATACATTTAAAAAGGTATAAGCACTATTCTAGTCCCCCTTTTTTTCACGTTACAACCACCGGTTTCAATGAGGGGTGTCGTCTGGAAAGGGACGTTTTTCTGAGGGACTGACGCTTACTCCCTGGCTCCAGGAAAGGTGGCCCTTGAAGGGCAATATTATGCTTTGTCAGGATTATTGGGGAGATTAAATAAAAGAAAAATGGAATTATAAAGGCCATGTATATTCAGTTTTATACAGAGAAAGTTTGAACAGTACAGCAACCATCTTGCATGGGGTGACTGACAGTTCATGTTCTTTTGAACAAAATGTCTCTTACAAAAGGGTCTTATAATTTCAGCAGATATTTTCTTTTGGTAATAAATAAGTGGTACATCAACGTTTGGTTTAGATAAGAGTAAGTTAGCCAGACACTATGTCAAACACTAATAACTATCATGCTTATAATCTTATCTGTGTATTACAATGAACAATAGTTCAGTGTATTCATCAGATTCATTTAAACTAAAATTTAAAGATACATTATAATCATGTGTGAGAAAATATTAGCAATAATTATGTCATTATATTATGTAAAACATATATATTTAGGAATGTTTTGTATAACACATTTTGGTTTTATATTTTTGCACATAATAATCTTACTTAGGTGAAGCTAATTACTTCATTTTAGAAACGTTTGTGTTTAAGTTTTTATGACCGCTATAGATCCTCCATCCTAGACATAATGTCTGAAGTAGTGTTGAGTGAACACGGACTGTATTATTCGTGTTCGTACCGAATAATTGGATTTTTGTTACCCGAACACGGACCCGAAAACTTTACTGTATGTTCGGGTTTAAAATCCGTGTTCGGTCATTTTATTTCCTGTTTTGTATGTAATGGTGCGCTTTAATGGCGGGCTTTCAACAGCCAATCAACAAGCGTTTAACTGGTGTGCCTTAAGATATCCCAGCCATGCCTACTAATGTATTAGTAGCTGTGATTGGCCATCTGAAGCATGTGACCATGTCTTTATAAGTTCGAGAGCCCACAGCACCCTGCGTCGTTCTGCTGTAGTTTAGGGACAGAGCGCACATCATACGTGCTGGCTGCTGATTAGGGACAGACAGTGATTCTGTGAAAAATTGTGTCCGAAAAGAATGCAGGGACAGGTCGGAGGGCAGGCAGGGAAAGTTATTAGAGCATTTTAGGGCAAGGCTGGAGATTAGGCAGGGTCAGCTTTCTACATCGATTTTGCTGTGTGGAGGGTGGTGCAGTGAACGATCTTATAGAGCATATTAGGGACAGGCTGGAGATTAGGCAGGGACAGTATAAATCGATTTTGCTGTGTGGGGGGTGCTGCAGTGAACGATCTTTTTGCCCTCACTTGAGCCCACTGAGGAGGAGGGAGAAAAAAAAATCTATTTTTACCAGTCAGTTGTGTGCAGCGTTCATCTTAGATCTATTTTACTACAAGTTAGAAGGGATTTTTTTTTTTTTTTTACCCCTTCATAGCCTTTTTGCTCCAGTGCTGACTGTGACATAAGACACTGCTGTGTTCACATGTGCTATTGAGTGATTTTCAATTTTATACACTTTTTTTTATTCCACTATTCAATATACACCCTTTTGGGTTAAAAAAAATTAAATTGTGGCATAGTCTGTACTAATCTATTTAAAAATTACAAACTTAAAGGGGAGTTTTCTTTTTTTTCCCCTTCATAGCCTGCTGCAGAGCTGACTGACATAAGACACTGCTGTGTTCACATGTGCTATTGAAAAATCACCAATTTTATATCATATTTTCTATTCCGCTATTCAATCTACACCCTTGGGGTAAAGAGAATTAAATTGCGGCATAGTCTGTATCGGTACGTGTGAGATACACCTTTCCAATTTTTGGGGCGCATCTTCCACCGCCGAGGATTGCAGGGTGCTTCAGTTTGCCTCCTGCCTGTTCCGAACTCCTCCTACTCCTCATCCTGCCTTTAGGGTACAAAAAATAGTAATCGGGGCCTAGTCTGGGTCTGTACGTATGAGATAGATACACCTTTTGATATCATATTTTCTATTCCGCTATTCAATCTACACCCTTGGGGTAAAAATAATTAAATTGCGGCATAGTCTGTATCGGTACGTGTTAGATACACCTTTCCAATTTTTTGGGCGCATCTTCCACCGCCGAGGATTGCAGGGTGTTTCAGTTTGCCTCCTGCCTGTTCCGAACTCCTCCTACTCCTCATCCTGCCTTTAGGGTACAAAAAATAGTAATCGGGGCCTAGTCTGAGTCTGTACGTGTGAGATAGATACACCTTTTGATATCATATTTTCTATTCCGCTATTCAATCTACACCCTTGGGGTAAAAAAGAATTAAATTGCGGCATAGTCTGTATCGTTACGTGTGAGATACACCTTTCCAATTTTTTGGGCGCATCTTACACCGCCGAGGATTGTAGGGTGTTTCAGTTTGCCTCCTGCCTGTTCCAAACTCCTCCTACTCCTCATCCTGCCTTTAGGGTACAAAAAATTGTAATCGGGGCCTAGTCTGGGTCTGTACGTGTGAGATAGATACACCTTTTGATATCATATTTTCTATTTCGCTATTCAATCTACACCCTTTGGGGTAAAAAGAATTAAATTGCGGCATAGTCTGTGTATCGGTGCTCTCCGGCCCCCCTAGTGCTCTTCTATCTTCTATCATGTCCTCAGCCTCTGAGCATCTACTGTATCATGTCTGCAGTCTCTGACCATCTACTGTATCATGTCTGCAGTCTCTGACCATCTCCTGTATCATGTCTGCAGTCTCTGATCATCTACTGTATCATGTCCGCAGTCTCTGACCATCTCCTGTATCATGTCCGCAGTCTCTGACCATCTCCTGTATCATGTCCGCAGTCTCTGACCATCTCCTGTATCACGTCTGCAGTCTCTGACCATCTCCTGTATCATGTCTGTAGTCTCTGACCATCTACTGTATCATGTCTGCAGTCTCTGACCATCTCCTGTATCATGTCTGCAGTCTCTGATCATCTACTGTATCATGTCCGCAGTCTCTGACCATCTCTTGTATCATGTCCGCAGTCTCTGACCATCTCCTGTATCATGTCTGCAGTCTCTGACCATCTCCTGTATCATGTCTGCAGTCTCTGACCATCTCCTGTATCATGTCTGCAGTCTCTGACCATCTCCTGTATCATGTCTGCAGTCTCTGACCATCTCCTGTATCATGTCTGTAGTCTCTGACCATCTACTGTATCATGTCCTCAGTCTCTGACCATCTCCTGTTTCATGTCTGCAGTCTCTGACCATCTCCTGTATCATGTCTGCAGTCTCTGACCATCTTCTGTATCACGTCTGCAGTCTCTGACCATCTCCTGTATCATGTCTGCAGTCTCTGGCCATCTTCTGTATCACGTCTGCAGTCTCTGACCATCTCCTGTATCACGTCTGCAGTCTCTGACCATCTACTGTATCATGTCTGTAGTCTCTGAATATCTCCTTTAGCAAGTCTCCAATCTCTTACTCAAACTTAAACACATTGCTAATATTAGCTATCTATCTATGCTGAAGGTAGGACTGTGCAGGGGAGGCAGAGAGTGCAAAAGGGGGAACTGTGATTAGAGAGACGGAGGGCAGACTGCAAGGGGCACTGTGATGGGGGGCTGTGAAATTTGTGCAAAAAATATTCTTGAAAACATTACATTTTTTTGTGGGTGTTTTTACATTTTAAAGTCGGGGGGGGGGGGTGCCAGATATAGGATCCGCCCCGGGTGCCAAATGCTCTAGGTACGCCACTGGGTTACTGCACATCATTACTGCTAACTAACTGGTTGCTAAATAGAATATGCTACAAACACACAACAGTCCCCTTGCCAGAATAGAAGTTTTCCCTTGCAGCAGAATGTATTATGTGGCAGAAAAGATGGGGTTAATGAAGCCGACCAGGAAACATTCAAAACAGTACAGTCAATGAGCATAGCAAGCAGAGAGGCAGATAAGTGATAATTTAGTGGCTAAAGCAGTGAAAGTTCAATACAGCAGGGCAAACTAGCTCATTCATATTGGTAATCACAAAACATACCAGCTGTCCACTCATCCATGCCAGCCGACTGATTGGTGTTATGTACATGCGGGCTGGTGATGTTAACAGCAAGCAGAGGGGCAGAGAAAGGTGATGAAAAGCCAAGCACACGTTCTCATTCAGATGTAACTCCTGCCACCCACCGACTTTCTGCTCATCCATGCCGCCTATGTCATTGCCTCCTCATAGCGATCCTCTTTCACTCCTCTGACCGATTCCACTGCTTGTCAGTATGTCTCTCCACTCGGCCAGCTCCCGCTGTCAGCTAAAGACACTGCCGCTTACTAATTCCCTTTCCCTGCAGCTGCACTGTGTAACAGGGAGGGATTGTTAGGATGTTGGGCCCGTCAACATTGACAGGGCCGTGGGCAGGTGCCCCCTTTTGCCCTGCCTTAAAGATGGCCCTGGCTGCATTATCACTCAACTTGGGTTACACCTGTGTCCATTATAGCCTGTTTGACTTAATATCCCAGTAAAGTGTTAACCTGCAAACCTTACTAACTATTGGCGTCTTTGCATTTTATGTCTGCTTTAAATATGTCAGAGCCCAGAGTGTCAGAGGTGGGGGGGGCTTGCAAGGTCAGGGCAACCAATGGGGACAAGCAACTTCCAGTGGCACTTGCGGGGGTAGCGCTACCTTGATTTTAATGTACTAATAAAATTGTACTTTTTACACACTACTTGTACATATATATATATATATATATATATATATATATATATACACATATATATATATATATATATATATATATATATATATATATATACCGTGGAGATCGAAAGTTTGGGCACCCCAGGTAAAAATTTGTATTAATGTGCATAAAGAAGCCAAGGAAAGATGGAAAAATCTCCAAAAGGCATCAAATTACAGATTAGACATTCTTATAATACGTCAACAAAAATTAGATTTTATTTCCATCATTTACACTTACAAAATAACAGAAAACAAAAAAAATGGCGTCTGCAAAAGTTTGGACACTCTGCAGAGTTAATATCTTGTACTGCCCCCTTTGACAAGTATCACAGCTTGTAAACGCTTTTTGTAGCCAGCCAAGAGTCTTTCAATTCTTGTTTGAGGTATCTTTGCCCATTCTTCCTTACAAAAGTCTTCCAGTTCTTTGAGATTTCTGGGCTGTCTGTCACGCACTGCTCTTTTAAGGTCTATCCATAGATTTTCAATTATGTTGAGGTCAGGAGATTGTGAAGGCCATGACAAAACCTTCAGTTTATGCCTCTTGATGTAATCCCCCGTGGATTTCGAGGTGTGTTTAGGATCATTATCCATTTGTAGAAGCCATCCTCTCTTTAACGTCAGCTTTTTCACAGATGGCATCAAGTTACCATCCAAAATTTGCTGAAATTTTATTGAATCCCTTTTTCCTTCTACTCGTGAGATGTTCCCTGTGCCACTGGCTGCAATACAACCCCAAAGCATGATTGATCCACCCCCATGCTTAACAGTTGGACAGAGGTTCTTTTCATTAAATTCTGTGCCCCTTCTTCTCCAAACGTACCTTTGCTCATTCCGGCCAAAAAGTTAAATTTTACCTCATCGGTCCACAGAACTTGTTTCCAAAATGCACCAGGCTTGTCTATATGTTTATTTGCAAAGTTCAAATGCTGATTTTTGTGGTGAGGACGTAGAAGAGGTTTTCTTCTGATGACTCTTCCATGAAGACCATATTTGTACAAGTATCTCTTTATAGTGGAATAGTGTACCACAACTCCAGTGTCTGCCATATCTTTCTGGAGGGATCGTGCAGTCAAATGTGAGTTTTGAATTGTTTTTCTCACAATCCTGTGAGCTGTTCTGTCTGAAATTTTTCTTGGTCTTCCAGATCTTGCTTTAACTTCCACTGTTCCTGATGACTGCCATTTCTTAATTACATTCCGAACAGAGGATATTTACATCTGAAAACGCTTTGCTATCTTCTTATAGCCTTCTCCAGCTTTGTGAGTGTCAACTATTTTCAGTTTCAGTTTTCTAGACAACTGCTTAGAAGATCCCATGGTGCTGATTGTTGGGGCAAGGTCAGATGGGTCTGGGCATTTAAAACCTTTGAGATTGACATCACCTGGTCTTCCCAGACAATGATTGAGAACAATCCATGACACTGGCAGGTCTCAGCCTTGCAAAGGGGGCAGTGCATGCTATAAATTCTGCAGGGTGCCCAAACTTTTGCAGACACCATTTTTTTGTTTTCTGTAATTTTGAAAGCGTCAATGTTGGAAATAAAATCTAACTTTTGTTGACATATTTTACGAATGTCTAATCTGTAATTTGATGCCTTTTGGAAATGTTTCCATCTTTCCTTGGCTTTTGCACATTATGCACATTAATACAATTTTTTACCTGGGGTGCCCAAACTTTCGATCTCCACTGTATGTATATATATATATATATTTATATATATATTTTTTTTTTTTTTTTTTTTACTTATATGTTTTGGTTTGGTGGCACATATAAATTCCCCATCCCATAGTCTCATTTTGTAGAACGATGGAATTTTTCAAAATATTGATTTAAAATTTGAGTTTTTGGTCTAATACTTGGTCCTCCACTGATCTTATGTGCTTTTGTACACTTCAAATAGAGTTTTTACAAATACAAAAAAAAAAAGAGCTGTGTGTGTGATGAGCTGAATCGTGCACCACATTGCCCCCTACCGCAGAGAGGAATGGACAGCTACTGGAGAGATAAAACACTCCGGAAGCTGTCTGTTCCTGTGCAAATACAGCTTTAAACCCTTGCTTAGGCTGTCTCAACTTTAAAGTCGCGTGGCTTGCATACAACTTCTTTAGCAGAAGTCAATGCAAGCATGTTGACGTCGCCCCAAAGTAGTGCAAGAACCTTTGTCTAAAGCCCCGTACACGCGATCACATTATCGAACGATCTGTCATCCGTTTTTTGTGGCATGCTATTCTGATGTGGAAAGTGAAGAGGCTATCTTCATAGGAATTTTCCCGTACGACAGAATTCTACTTCAGAAGTGATGTCATGTGCTGGATTGTTTTGTATGTATTCTTTCATCTCTGAGCGTGCCTAGTCTTGCTCTTAAGATTTTTTTCCATCAAAATCTGTACTAATGAGACAAAAATCGGATGTTGTTTTGACGGACGACAAAAATTATATAGCCTTGCACATCAGGGTTTTTTCGGCCGAAAAGTCGGCTGTCGAAAGCACCATACTAACAATCCGAAAATCGGCAGATCGGTCGTCGGACGAAATTTCCCTTCAGATTTTCTTATTGTGTGTACGGGCCTTAAGTTGGAGCAACTTGAGTAGAACGGTTCCATTGCTGTGATTGGGGCACAACTTGTAATGCCACTTTGAACTCTCAGTGTGAACCGGGGCTTATAGTTTATTTGCCAAGTTTAGCAACAAATGTCCAAGAGGGGGGACAAAATGATCCCTGTTGTGTACATAAATTTAAGGCTTGGTGCTGGCCTCTCAAACCAATTACCCTAGATACTGTCCTATGAGGCCCTTACAGTAAATACAAACCTGCATACAATCTTAGGAATAGCAGAATGTACAGAAACAAACTGACACCACTGTCCTAAAATATTCATAGCAAATACATATGAAAAATACTTGATGCTGTTTTCTTGAGCTCAGTGTGGGAAAAAGAGCTAACTGAACTAATAGACACGATTACTCAGCAAAACTTTTGCCTTGCCTTGCACTGCCTCACATTAATATGAATACAGATTGCAGTGTGTTTTATTGATGCTTTTGTACCATACTTGCATCATTAACCCCAACAGGTCCCTCCTGGAGCACTTCAGATGTTTCTACTAATGCAGTGGACTTTTTCCAGGTTTTTGGCATCTTTCAAGGCTAATTTGCAAGCTGTTGTTAAAAAAAAAAAAAAAAAAAAGATTCTGGCTAGCTGAACACTGCCATGGAGGTATCAATGTTTAATACATTCTTAAAAAATACCATTCAGCAAGGAGTCTTTTCCTGCAGCTTAAAGGGCAACATTGAAAATACACAAATCCTTTAAACAACATGCTTGGGGAACTTCCAAAAGCTGCACATGAATTTGTGGAGCAGGATGATTTAACCTTTTGAAAGTGACCCCTTAAAATTCATACAAGGCCCTCATCCAGGTATGCAACTGGGAACCTAGAAAAGGAGGCCATCCAGGGTGCCCCTCTCCTTTGTGAACCATACTACTGTCTGTACTAGAGCTGCACAATTAATCGTTAAAAAATTGTGATCTCGATTCACCCCCCCCCCCCCAACAATCTTAAAACGGCATTTCCTCGATTCATACAAAGCAGGACTGTTTTCTGCTCCCTCACAGCTGTCAAAAAAAAAGAGCCTCAGCAAATGTTTATCAACATTGTTAAGGCTGCTAGATAACTATAAACACAATGTTTTACAATGTATCATTTTGTTCATTTAGAACAAAGGAATGAATTTCCGTCTGTAAAGTAGGGCAGTTGAACCTCTCAGTGCCGGTTCACATTGGTGCGATGCAGGAACCCTGCAAATCCACTGCGGGTATCCCTTTATCGCACCCGACTCGCAGGCAGTTCACACTGCCATATGCGAGCTGCTGGGAGTGTCAATACAAAGTTAACGACACCCCCAGATTAGTTTGCATATCGCAGTGCGAACTGTCAGTTCGGACAGGAATCAGATTGCATAGGTGTGAACACCCATGCAATCCGATTCTGGTGTGGACCAAAAAAAAGGGCCCTTTGCGACTTTGGTCTGAATGCAATGCGAATTCAGGCATGCAATCTGCATGGCTGAATTCGCATAACACAGACATCGCATGTGATTTTTACAGCGGTGTGGTGCATATCACATGCGATGTCTGGCATCGCATATGTGTTAACCGGTACTCAAAGACTAAGCCTTTTTCTGACACTTGTTGTTTCCAAGTTAAAATCAGTATTTTTTGCTAGATAATTACTTAGAACCCCTAAACATTATATATATTTTTTAGCAGAGACCCTAGAGAATAAAATGGCAATCATTGCAATCTTTTATGTCACACTGTATTTGCACAGAAGTCTTTTAAACGCAGTTTTTTGGCAAAAATACACTTTAAAAAAAAAAAAAAAACTAAACAGTAACGTTAGCCCAATTTTTTTTGTATAACGTAAAAGATGATGTTAAGCCAAGAATCACGAGAGGATCTTGATCTTTATTCTAAGCAAAAAAAAATTGTGATTCTCATTTTAACCAGAATGGTGCAGCTCTTGTCTGTACTGTCTTTAAAAAAAAAAAAAAAAAGGCAAGGGGGTTCCTGTTTAATCAGACCTTTCTCCAGGCATGGATGGCCAGGAAAAGAGGGCAGTGAGCATGTAGCTGGCTCTTCCTGTACCATATTAGACCACATGCCTTTCAACATTATGGAGATATCCTGTCCCCAGACATCAGAATCTAGAAGCCTCTTTTATAATAAGGGGCATCTAGATATCTGCCTCTCCAGTTAAATGAGTACAGAGTACATTTGCACCCCTTCTTACTCAAAGAAGTTAACAGACACCAGCACTTTGAAAAAAGTGTAAAACAATTCCCCCATGATATAAAAATTTCCCCATGATATAAAAATTTCCCCATGATGAAAGTGAAATAAAAAGTAGTCCATGTGATTAAACAATAAAATGCACCAGCGTTATAAAAGGAAAAATGACAAGAAAACCCTTTCCAAAACTGAGTAACAGCAAAGCTAAGACTTAATTTATTCAGATCTTTGCGGCCCAATGGAAAAATTGACTCCAGGAAAGAAGAGATATTTTCTTACTTTTATAGATTATGACTCCAGGTCAGTGGCGGCCGGCCAATAGGGGGCGCAGGGGCGCCGCCTCCCCCAAAAAAAAAGAAAAAAAAAGATTAAAAAAGAAAATCAATTTTTAGCCCACTTGGGGCGCCAGACTCATTGGTGGCAATGGGGGGGGGGTTTCCACCCGGCAGAGGTGCCGATTGGCTGCCTTCTGGGGGGTCACCTGGGCACAGAGCACTGTGCTCCGACACTCCCCCTTTTGTGATGTCCTGGATCATGATTGGTCCAGACTACAGCCTGGACCAATCATGATTCAGGACATACCTGCTGACCTCGTTGGGGGCGGTGCCGGTGCGTGCATCAGTCACTCACCGTCACCGCCCGGTCACCTTCCCGCCGCCGCAGAAGAGGACGGAGTCTGAAGAGGAGCTGCCGCCAGGTAAGTGCATTGGTCTCAGGGGAACCCACACTGCATTGAAGGAAGCACGCACGCTGGTCTCTGCAATGATTGGGGACAATGCTGTGGTGCTCTGCAATGATTGGGGACAATGCTGTGGCGCTCTGCAATGATTGGGGACAATGCTGTGGCACTCTGCAATGATTGGGGACAATGCTGTGGTGCTCTGCAGTGATTGGGGACAATGCTGTGGCGCTCTGCAATGATTGGGGACAATGCTGTGGTGCTCTGCAGTGATTGGGGACAATGCTGTGACGCTCTGCAATGATTGGGGACAATGCTGTGGCGCTCTGCATTGATTGGGGACAATGCTGTGGCACTCTGCAATGATTGGGGACAATGCTGTGGCGCTCTGCAGTGATTGGGGACAATGCTGTGGTGCTCTGCAGTGATTGGGGACAATGCTGTGGCACTCTGCAATGATTGGGGACAATGCTGTGGCGCTCTGCATTGATTGGGGACAATGCTGTGGCGCTCTGCAATGATTGGGGACAATGATGTGGCGCTCTGCAGTGATTGGGGACAATGCTGTGGCGCTCTGCAGTGATTGGGGACAATGCTGTGGAGCTCTGCAGTGATTGGGGACAATTCTGTGGCGCTCTGCAATGATTGGGGACAATGCTGTGGCGCTCTGCATTGAAGGGGGACAATGCTGTGGCGCTCTGCATCGATTGGGGACAATGCTGTGGTGCTCTGCAGTGATTGGGGACAATGCTGTGGCGCTCTGCAATGATTGGGGACAATGCTGTGGCGCTCTGCAATGATTGGGGACAATGCTGTGGCGCTCTGAAATGATTGGGGACAATGCCGTGGCACTCTGCAATGATTGGGGACAATGCCATGGCGCTCTGCATTGATTGGGGACAATGCTGTGGCGCTCTGCAATGATTGGGGACAATGCTGTGGCGCTCTGCAATGATTGGGGACAATGCTGTGGTGCTCTGAAATGATTGGGGACAATGCTGTGGCACTCTGCAGTGATTGGGGACAATGCTGTGGAGCTCTGCAGTGATTGGGGACAATGCTGTGGCGCTCTGCAGTGATTGGGGACAATGCTGTGGCGCTCTGCAATGATTGGGGACAATGCTGTGGCGCTCTGCAATGATTGGGGACAATGCTGTGGCGCTCTGCAATGATTGGGGACAATGCTGTGGCGCTCTGCATTGATTGGGGACAATGCTGTGGCGCTCTGCATTGATTGGGGACAATGCTGTGGCGCTCTGCAATGATTGGGGACAATGCTGTGGCGCTCTGCAATGATTGGGGACAATGATGTGGCGCTCTGCATTGATTGGGGACAATGCTGTGGCGCTCTGCAATGATTGGGGACAATGCGGTGGCGCTCTGCATTGATTGGGGGACAATGCTGTGGTGCTCTGCAATGATTGGGGACAATGCTGTGGCCCTCTGCATTGAAAGGGGCACGCACGCTGAACTCTGCATTGATGGTGGCACAGCACGGCACAATGTTCATTGCATTGAAGGGGGCACAGCACAGTTGCATTGCACTACTGTACCATACAACCCAGAACAAAACAGGGTTGCAGAAAAAATTAACCGTTTTCTCGTATGTGAGAGTGGAAGAACCATGCTGTTTGATGCAAATATGCCAACCACGTACTGGGGGAGGCAATTATGACTGGATGCTATCTGCAAAATTGACTACCAGGAAAATCAACTGAAAAAACTCCATCTGAACTGTGGAATAGAAAAACCTAGAATCTGAACCATCTAAAAAAAATTTGAAGCAAATCCCAAAAGAAAAACATACAAAATGGAATTGCACTAAAGTTTGCACTAAAGGTTTAGCTGAATTCTACACCAAGACATAAACAAGATACCCATCAGTAAAAGTGTAATTGTCGTTGAAACTTCAATGCTTCAAACTGAGGGAAATTCTACATCAGTGTTTTGGCCTCAAAAATGCATACTGGATACATGTTCCAGGAGACAGACCCAGCATTCCAGCCAGTGTTCAAGGAAGTAAAGGGGGATGAACTTATTGAAAATGGCTACCATGAGAAGAAAGGGGAGGAAAAAAAAAATAAGGTATGCAAACAATAAAAAGCCTGCAATTGTCTATAGGTATCTTTTTGTAACCATTACTAAACATTTCTAAAGGTGCATTTGTTGTAATTTTTAAGACAAGAGTGATGTTCCTCTAAGAGGTATACAGCTTTAAAGAGACTCTGTCAATGACTGTAATTAAAGTGTAACTTTAGGCCAACCTATTAAAATGGGAAGAAGAGACACGCTTTCTCTCTTCTGCATTAAAATCCACTTACCTGCCCTTTTTTCCCTTGTATAATAAGCCCCACATGTGCAGCTCATTGTACAAGTTCAGCAATGCCGAATCCGAATGAACTCATGCGCATACGTGAGAGTGACATTATCCCCGCTGGCCAATGATAGAAGTCGGCGATTAAGACACGAAAATGTCAGTGGCTGGGCAGGGAGCTGAAAGACACTGCATTTCTGGAGGTGAGTATTGTTGCACTTTAAAAAAAAAAAATGAGTTGCTGCAGGTTTAAAGTGCTGGTACTATCCGCACCTTCACAATAGTGATGAAGCTGAACCACCCATTCCTGCCTGCTTCCCATTCCCATTGGCCAATGATGCAACGTATCATAGAAATGGGCCAATGGGAGTGTGAAGGGGAGGCTTAGTGGCAAGGTCCAGTATTATCCGGAAGTGTTGAAGCTTTTCCAGTCTATTTTGTTTTACCTGCAGCATTTTTTATATATATTGGTGTTTTTTGTTGTCACTGTTTTGTATTTATATTGTAATCCCCATGCTATATGCATATATTTATCTTCGTTGCACTTGGTTTAATACAGATATTTATCTTTAATGAACATTTTTCATGCCTGTCACTTGTCAGACTAGTAGGTGTTTTCCTGGCATCGATCTCCACACATTCTGCTTTGATTTCTGCTTAAACGGAGGGATTACACATTCTGCATTGACTGCCAGATTGTGGAGGTTACATCACTAATTGCTTGTTACATATATGTCTAGAATAAGCAATGTGCAGTGAATTCCCTCTGTGGGCAGTACTGTAGGCAGAGATGGCAGAGAAGATGGGTTAAACCAGGTAAATATGAGTACTCTGTATGATAAATATTTTTGTCCTGAGGTCAGGAGATTGCCCACTAGCAACAGCTGATGGGTTAGGTGAAAACCTAGAAAATCGTTTTAATAAATGTTAAATTTTCATTATGCTGAGGTTATCTTTTACGGATGGGGTGCATGCTCATCGGATTTCGAAGATGCCCAGTTCCCCCAGGAGGCAGCAGTGATGTCATCTATGGCTCCTGGAAGCAACAGATTCTGAACCGAGGTTTTAGGGGTTTTTGTTGTTTGTTTTTTTTTCTTTTTGTGGAAAACTATTTTTTCAATAGCTTTTTTAAAAAGATTGTAATTGCAATAACTGTGAATGGGCTGGAAATAAAGCAGAGCTTCCATTTTCATGAAGGTCTGTTTTAATAATGGCATTGCAAGAGGGTCATTCAAATTATGTGAAAAGAGGCTTGTGAAAGAAATTGTAAATTCTCTATATAACTGTATTCCATTTTGTAATGCTTTGCCTATGTATTGCACACAGCACTAATAATGTTTTCATTATGTATTTTCATTAGTTCAAGTCCTGATAAGAAATTAGCCTGCCTATGTAATGCCCCGTGTTATCCTAAAAGTAAAACAGCAATATTAATGTGATACCAATCTAAGCATGTATATAAAAAACTTCAATTACGCGGAATAAACAGAACATTAATTTAGGAAATATGCTGAGTGCATCTTTTTGCGTCTGTTCCCTCCTGCAGTAATTTTGAACCATCAATCAATATGAGGATAGGATGTGCCTATCTATATTCCAGAACAGGCTAGAAATTGTTTCTATTTCCAGTTTAGACAGTTCTGTCCACCCTGTTTGAATACTTTAAATCCTAACATAAAACCCAATGATTTTCTAGTTGAAGTGATTGTAAAGTCTTGTTAAAAAAAACAAAAACAAAAAAAAAAAAAAACATGTTATACTTACCTCCTATGTGCAGTGGATTTGCACAGGAGGGCAGCCCTGATCCTCCTCTTCTCGGGTCCCTCTTTGCTGCTCCTGGCCCCTCCCTCCTATCAAATGCCCCCACAGCAAGCAGCTTGCTATGTGGGCACCCGAGCTGAGCTGAAGCTCCGTGTGTCCATTCAGACCCGGAGATTCCATTCGGCCCCGCCCCCCCTCTCTCCTGATTGGCTAACTGGCTTTGATTGACAGCCGCAGGAACCAGTGGTGCTGCTGCTGTGTCTCAGCCAATCAGGAGGGAGAGTCCCAGATGGCCGAGGGACTCGAGTACATCGCTGGACAGAGATGCGGCTCAGGTAAGTATTAGGGGGTGCTGGGGTGGCTGCTAAACACAGAAGGCTTTTTATCTTAATGCATAGAATGCATTAGGATAAAAAAAAAAAAAACTTCTGACTTTACAACCCCTTTAAATTCCCTTTTGGGTGATAAAAGTAGATGTAAGTTATCCTTTCTAGTTTTGAATTTGCCAAGCTGGTAGCCCTAATCAAGGATAAAGCAAGCTTACCTGTATTGCAGAAAATTGCCGATAGCTCTTAATTCACACCTATTGAAAAGTAAGCAATGGAGTATCTAATTGGCTCTGGCAGGCTATGAACCTTCCTTATTCAAGGTCTATTTTTTCCCAGACACCAGAAGTTATAATAACCAGATCTGTTTAGTGGGAACAACTTGTAGCACTTCAGCACAGCACTGAATGGTTCATAGAATGTGGAAGACTGTCTCAAATATATCAGTGGCTCAGGCTTTAATCATGTCTTTATTAATGTCTCAAGGTGCACTCAAATTAGCACTCTTAACCAGTCCCAGGCATGGTTCAGCCTCTTGGGCTGGTTCATTTGAGTAGTATGCGTGCTCCGAACCGTGCCCGGGACCAGTTAAGCGCACAGAGTGTCCAGGAGCACAGGGAGTCCAGGACCACTTGAAACACACTTGTGATCTAGTTTGGTTTGCTGCAGTGTGCAAACCATGCCAGAGCAAAGTTCTCTTATTCTTCATAGATAACTGGGTAGTAAAATAGGGATCGCTGGTCTAGTTGGCAGGGAAGTGTGGAAGAAAAATCCAGGAACCTATGAGCACCAAATGTCCTTTATTTTTGGAAATGGGTTTTTAACAAGTAGCAAAGCTCTTCTCATACTCCTGTATGATTTTTAAATCCAATATTTAGCCTGGGTTAAGTTGGGTTTAAGTGTCAGATGAAATTCAAGCCTTCGTCTGAAAAATTGAAAGAGCCAGGTGGAAAATTGGCAGCAGAACAGCTCCGATGAGAAGCAGTCACTGTTTTTTTCTATCCAGAAAACTGCGGTTGTTGCAACTTTCTGAAAACAATAGCCAGCAATAAAGATTCCTTCATCCACACTGTTTAGTCTGGATAGAAGAATCAATTAGGTTTAAACAATACCAGGATTTGTGCAGAACAGTGCCAACGCATTCTGCAGACAAATCAACTTTTTTGGGACAAAAATAATTTGCTATTCCCTTATGACTGTATCCAGTCCGCCTTAAAGTGATTTTTCTTACCTACCTGCTCTGTGCAATGGTCTTGCACAGATCAGCCCTGAACCTTGTCTTCTGGGGTCCCCCACTATCGCTCCTGGCTCCTCCCCCCTTCAAAGTAATACCCTAGCAAGCCACTGAGGATTAGGTCGGAAAGTGTGATCAGTTCGCCCCTCTGACTCAGCAAATCAGAGGATCAGAGGAAATGTTGTATTCATTCTTAGAATACAAAGCTGCCTTTGAATGGCTGAGTGCTGCTCAGACTAACTCTTAATTGTTTCGGGTATTAGATGGGAAGTCTTTGTCTCACAGTCAAAACCTAGGGCTGTGAACTATATGAAGATGAAGCTGCATGCAGTACATACAGTACATACAGTGAAGAAACCAGTTTGTTTGGACCAGCTTGGTCACATTTCACAAAGCAAAAGATCGGCATCGGGCTCGGGACCAAAAAAGTCGGATCGGTGCATCCCTACTTTAAACCACTTTAAACATGGCTGTGATGGATAACATAAAACATAAGTGTAGATATTATGTCATAAAGAAAGCATATATTAAATCAAAACTGGAAGAAGTGGCAAGGACACCAGGAGGAAAGTCCTTCATAACTTAATCTATTGAAAACCTAGCTCATAATTTTCCTCCCCCACGTGCCCCTTCCCCTGATCTCTCTGTCAAGATCAATGGCACAACTATAAGCCTATCCCTGCATGCGAAGGTTCTAGGTGTATCCCTTGATACTGATTTATCATTTAGGCTCTCGTCCAATCACTGTCCAAATCTTGCCGCCTCAACCTCCGCAACATCTCCAAAATACGCCCCTTTCTAACCAATGACACCACAGAGTTCCTAGTTCACTCCCTGCTCATCTTTCGCCTCGACTACTGCAACTCCCTCCTCATTGGCTTTCCTTTACATAGGCTATCCCCTCTTCAGTCCATTATGAATGCTGTTGCCAGGCTCATCTACTTTACCAACCGCTCTGTGTCTGCTACTCCTCTCTGTGAATCCCTCCATTGGCTTCTGCTCATCCAACGAATTAAATGCAAAATACTAACAACAACTTACAAAGCAATCTAAAACTCTGCCCCCAGCTACATCACCAGCCTAGCCTCAAAATACCAACCTAATCACTTTCTTCGTTCCTCCCATGACCTCCTGCTCTCTAACTCCCTCGTCACCTCCTCCAATGCTTGCTTCCAAGACCTTTCCAGAGCCTCTCCCATCCTATGGAACTCCATACCCCAATCTGTCCAATTATCTCTTACTCTGTTTGCTTTTAGACAATCCCTGAAAACCCTCCTCTTCAGAGAAGTATATCCCGCCCATACCTAACAACTATACTTCCATTTTCTCCATCAGCTCATCCCCCACAGTTATTGCCTTTTGAATTACTTGACCCTCCCTCCTAGATTGTAAGCTCTAACGAGCAGGACCGTCCGATTCCACGTGTATTGAATTGCATTGTAACTGTATTGTCTGCCCTCCTGTTGTAAAGCACTGCAGAAACTGTTGGCGCTATATAAATCCTGTATAATAAAAATAATAATGTGAACCTATGCTGTGCATATTTACACATTCTAGAACTTGCTTTGGAGACTCGCAGAAGATTTAGTTACACTTTAAGTCTTGCTTCTTATTCATCATCTGTTCTAAGTTATGTTACCCTATCAAAAAGCCCACCAGACCATTTCCATGCTGTATATACAGTATGTATTTCCATATATTTGATATACTATGGCAGTCCCTTAAAATATTCTCAGCTATATATGTGTTGATAAAAAAGTGAAAAGGCCTGATAACACCTTATAAAATATGAGCAGGATCAATGTAGTAAAACTAGAATTTCTGTGTGACACTTCTGTTTTGTCACCAGCACGTTGCAGATGCCAGGAAAATGCACTCTTACTCTGTAGTGCTTTGATCGTCATACAGCAAATAAAAGGAAGCCAACTGTCAAGGAATCACATTCAGTCTCAGTCGTTCTATCCAGGTCTGCCTGGTGTTCCCTTGTTATTTCTTCACCTTATAGCTCTGCTTTAGATTCCACTCTACCTATCACTGCTGAGAATAGGAGCTGTCAGTCATATATATTTTTCATAACAGGCTTCCTGCTGTTTAAATAGCTTCCTCCAACTTTTCCTAATCTATAGTTAATGAAGCCTCCGTCACTTCCAAGTAGACAGGAGGACAAGCAATACCTTTGATAAATGCACATTTTTTCATTCGGTCAAGGTCATTTTCTATTCATATACAATACAATTTAATGTGCTATACATATTCTTTATATATTGTGAAGCATGTGATGGCAGGATTGTGGACATTGTACATTTCTCATCTACGCATGGATAAGGGCTTGAGGGTTGATGACTGATATGTCAGTCCTGCTCTGGGTCCTGGAGTCTGAAGGCTTTGTACAGTTTTGGGTAGGAAAAAGTCTTGATTCCTAAGTCCATAGCTTACCCAGTAGCCAAAAAACTTACAAATACATATTTAACTGGAGAAAGTGCAGAGAAGGGCACCCAAACTGATAAGAGGCATGGAGCTATAAGGCACGATTAAAGGAACTGAATTTATTCTCTCTTGAGAAAAGGAGATTAAGGGGATATATGATCAACATGTACAAATACATAAGGGGTTGATCTAGTGAACTTGGTGATGAGTTATTCAATTTAAGGTCATCACAGAGGACAAGGGGGCACTCTTTATGTCTAGAGGAAAACAGATTTTGTCTCCAAATACGGAAAGTTTTATTCACAGTAAGAGCTGTGAAAATGTGGAATAGATTCCCTCAAGAGCTGGTTTTGGCCAGCTCAGTAGATTGCTTCAAAAAGGCATGGATTCTTTCCTAGGTGTACATAATATAACTGGGTACTAACATGTATAGGTAAAGTGGATCCAGGGAAAATCCTATTGCCTCTTGGGGATCAAGAAGGAATCTTTTCCTCTGCCGTAGCAAATTGGATCATGCTTTGCTGGGGTTTTTCGCCTTCCTCTGGATCCTGTATATGAGATTATATGATTGTGTTTTTGTTTTTTTTTTTATTTATTTATTTTTTTAATTGGTTGAGCTAAATGAACTTGTGTCTTTTCTCATCCTGAATAACTATGTAGCTATGTAATTTATTAGTGGACCCCCCCCCCCCCCCATTACACTTACTTTGCAAAGCATGCAGTGTGTGTTTTTGATTTAGTGAAAATCAGGACATTTCAGCAAAATGTGTATTTTATTTGATTTGGCGATCGTGTAAGTTTATGATAAACAAACTCATTAATCATAAGTGCTAGCATATCGATTACATAACTTTTCCAATAAAAAAATCCATTAATCAACAAAGCTATTTATCTGCATTTCAGTGCAGATATGGCGATCACATTATTATTATTATTATTATAATTTTTTAACTTGTTTTTGTTCATAGACAAAGCATTAGGGTTAAAATTAGGGTAAATATTAGGTTTAGGTCTGCATTTGTTTTACAACAAAGTCATTGATAATAATGTCAGGATATCAGCTCTCTGTGTGCAGTCCGCCCTGTCCTGGGCTCAGCCACTACCTGTTGGGCACCTGAGAAATTTGCAGAGCAGCAGCAGGGTGCCGGGCCCTGAAATGATCTCTGCATTTCAGCATCGGGCCCTTAAATAAACAGTACTGTCAGGCGAAGTTATTTCTGCCGGCAGCAGACATACAGACCCAGTCTTGCTGGGGAGAGATAGAATTGTGTTGGAGTGTGTGATCAGGTAAATTTCACTGCCACTGCACTAACCACCAATATTAGGGGGTACATTTCACTGCCACTGCATAGCCACTAATGACAACCACCCAGTTCAACTATGAGATGTATAAACTCCGCGCAAGAGGACTCTAATAGGATATGCCCAAAAAATTGTGCAAAGAAAATATATTCCAGTGACAAGTGTGTGGAGTAAATATAATATATAGATAGTGTGTGTGAGTGTAGGCTGCAGCCTCCCTGAATATTAGTCCGGGGACTAAATATAAAATGAATAAAAGATAGGGTGTTGGCGCTGCCTATTTAAAAAACAATAAAAATGTACAAACTGTAAATACTATAAAGTGACGGTGACAAATAATTTAGCGTAAATATTGCATGCTAAAACATAACTCAATACAAATGAGTGCTAATCAAAATAAAGGTGCTTAGCAGATAAAGTGCTTATCAAATAAAGTGTTGTAGTGCACGTGCAAAGAATTCCCAACTGTATCATACAGTATATGGAAAGTGCTGTAAAGAGCTGGGGAAAGAACTAGTATGCAAAGGATAAATATACAAATACAAGAAAAATGTAATAAAATGAAAACACAATCAGAATAGTGTTGGTGTACAAATAGAATATACTAAAAGGAAACACAATCCAAATAGTGCTGGTGTGCAACCAATCTGTGAATAGTCCCAATGATGGAATTTCTGTAGTAGAGTGACTGAGTATATTGTGCAAGAAAAAATATATATGAGTGGTAGGTGACAATCACTGTATTCAAAAGGGTGACCCCGTGCCGTGTGGTAGGGTGCTGCGTGGTCCTTTCTGGTGAAAAGGCTCACTTACCAGAAGCACCCACCCCACACAGGGGTATAAGGCGGGTGTATAAGAATCAAGGGTCTCGGTGTCTCCCCTCCTCCTGGGTCGATGGGTCCCTGAAGTGGTCCCTGAGGTCCTAACTGGAGGTATCCCTGGGGTATTAGTGGATCCTACTATTCTCCTATAGGCTGGGGATGATCCGAGAGGTCCGCCAGATATAGCTCATAGCCATATACCAAGGGATGATAGATAGACAAGGCACATAGCGTAATACCGTCTAAGAGGTTTATTCAATATAAAACAGAGAGGTACTCACAATCAGAAATAAGTAAACAGGCACAGGTACGAGTGTGGAGCGCGATGTGGTCCAAGCCTCGTTCTCGATGTGCGGGAACCGGAAGTGACGCGACACGCCGTACGCGTTTCGTAATCAATACGTCCTCTGCTGAGGACGTATTGATTACAGTGTTGCGCAATTGTCAGTTAAAATAACGCAGTGCTGTATCACAAAAAATGGCCTAGTCATGGGGGGGGGGTAAATTTTCCGGAGGTCAAGTAGTGAAATACACCTTCAAAGGGATACCTGCACTGATTTTATTCATTGCTAAATATATGGTCCAAGATGGAAGCTCTGTTAAACTGTCGCTAGGGACCACACGCATAGAGGGACCTCGATGAGTAAATATTGCTTCTACAGTATCTCACAAAAGTGAGTACACCCCTCACAGTTTTGTAAATATTTTATTGTATCTTTTCATGTGACAACACTGAAGAAATTACACTTTGCTACAATGTAGTGAGTGTACAGCTTGTATAACAGTGTACATTTGCAGCCCCCATAAATAACTCAACACACTGCCATTACTGTCTAAACCACTGGCAACAAAAGTGAATATACCCCTAAGTGAAAATGTCCAACTTGGGCCCAATTTGCCATTTTTCCTCCCTGGTGTCATGTGACTCGTTAGTGTTACAAGGTCTCAGGTGTGAATGGGGAGCAGGTGTGCTAAATTTGGTGTTATCACTCTCACTGTCTCATATTGGTCACTGGAAGTTCAACATGGCACCTCATGGCAAAGAACTTTCCGAGAATTGGAAAAAAAGAATTGTTGCTCTACATAAAGATGGCCTAAGCTATAAGAAGATTGCCAAGACCCTGAAACTGAGCTACAGCACGGTGGCCAAGACAATACAGCAGTTTAACAGGACAGGTTCCACTCAAAAACATGAGGGATCCATGGTCACAGGTCCCTCAAACAGCGTGGGGCTATTAGACTGATGCCTACTCTACCTATTTGGTCATCTGGCACTGCAGATGTCAGCCGCTGGTCAGCTCAGGAGACATACGACATCTGTATTTAATGCAAAATGTCAAATACCGTAGGTGTGAACTTCAATCACAAAAACGAAATCGGGTTTTGGTAATCCCCCCCCCCCCCCCACCTCCACCATAATAGGATTTCAAAGCTTGTCTAGGGGCCATGGAATAGACAAAATTATTTACTCCTGCAGGCTTCTTCATCCACCAAAGTACCACTCCCATGAAGCAGCTCTTCTATACCAGTCGAGAAGCCACCCCTGATGTAAAGCCACCCCTGATGTCTTCATGCATAAAGCAGAACTAGGTGCCCTGCAGAACAGGTGAGGATGTCGAAAGGCCCATCCAAATTGTGGCAGTAGAGGGAAATGGAGGAAAGTGCCCACTGCCATGGGAGCCAGGAATAAGGTAAGTATTCTCTGTTATATGCCCCTAGAATAAATGGGCAGGGTTCAACTTTCACATATGACAAGCAGACTGGTGAGAGTGCCATACTGGCAGTTTAAATACAGAATAATGACAGAAGGCATGCTGACAATTCATAGCCTAACTAGTGATAACATGTGTACTATTACAAGTGATATGTTGACATGCTACGTATGGACTGCTATGTGGGGGTTTCGTCTTTTATTGTGTCTATGGTAGTGGTTGCATCTAGAATGTTGAAGAATGAGGTGAGCAAACAAAAAATGTATCTCCAGCAGTAGCCGAAACTTTAACCTTGATAAAGTAAACGTGTGATGTGCAAAAAATGGGTGCGCTTGATGTGAGCAATGTGTGTTGAACCAAAAGGGAAAACACAATGAACAAAATACCTAATGAATAAATATACACAGATATTATAAATGGTGCACAATGTGAACAAAAACGTGCTATGGAAATATGAGCAGTCCAAAACAAGTCCAAAATGAAAAAAAGGCTGAAATCTTCTTGATGGTGAATTAAGGTGAAGAAGAGGATGTGCAAACACCAAATCCCTCTTGGCACCCACGTGTAAAGAAAAGAAAGGTAATGCCCTTACCAACTCAACATAATAAAACAATGGAGAAGATGACACCAGCCAGTGTAATAGATATGACGTCCGAACCTTTCACTCTTCTACCCGATATGTGGTATATCAAAACTCTTACCCAAGGCAAGTATTTCATAGGTCAGATGGTGAGTGATAATGTTCTCCAAATCCTCGGGCAAACTATCCAGACTAGCAGGCAGTGAATTTTCTTGTAAATCTTGTTCTGACTCCTGTTGCTGTATAGGGGTTGGTCTCTCTCCTATACCCCTCACACTCAGGGACAGATAGTGCCCAAAAAAGAATGGAACAGGCAATAGTGCATTACCTCTTAAACTACTTTATTAAAAAAAGGTAGAACACTTACAGTTAAGTTGAATAAATAGGGCAAATGCAAATTCAAACGTGGCCGCTCTGCAGCGCGGACCACGGGTGGGGATGGCGCAAGCCCGTGGTCCGCGCTGCAGAGCAGCCACGTTTGAATTTGCATTCGCCTATTTATCAAATGTAGTGAAGTAAAAGTGGAAGTAGGAGAAAAAATTTCTACTCTAGGAAAGTACAGATACCACCTTTCAGTACAGTAGTGAAGTAGTTCTACTTAGTTACTATAGATCTCTGGAAAGCAAGAGCAACTGTCCATCAAGTGATATCTTTATTTCCTTCATAATTATTCCCTACCAGCTTTTGCTTAGATTTAGTATTTCAGAAATAATAGAGCTTGACAAAAATCAAAAGTGAACAAACAAAAGATGCTTAAGCCTCCAGTACATGCACAGCAGTTCACACAGTTTATTCAGCTACATGGAAATTGATGCCTCTAAGAGAAATTATGCATGATCAGACAGAAAAGTGTTGCAAAAATTAAATTAGCATTGGACAGATGTAACTCATTTTTAACAGCAGCTAGAATGTAATTGAAGCTGACAGGGTCAATTATATTTCTGCAGAAGAACATGAACGAAAGGAAACCGACAGCTCGGAACAAAAAACCTAAAGAGGGTTAAAGGTGGCTTAATTTGATTAATGTGTGTATTCATAAAAATACTGTTTTCAAATTTATCTCAAGTAGGTAATAATTAGCTAATTTGTAGCAAAAAATTTACAAACCAGTCATTTTGAGCAAGTGTAGAAAAAAAACAACTGCTGTATTTGATCTATTAAATAGGGTGTTACATTGCATTTATATTTTGTTGGTATTGTATCCTATATAATTATTTTATAGAATTTATGTGTTGCCAATATACATTACATTCAAGACAAAGGATTGCCAGAGCACTATAGGTATCCTAAGGAGACTGCACACCAGTAGCTGTCTGGTTTGAGGCTTCCTTTGCCTGATTAAAACTTCAAACAGAGCCAGACAATAAATTATGATTCACTGTGATCAGCCATTTAGTTCTGTGTGTGAATAGAGGTGTCCCGAACTGTTCGCCGGCGGACAGTTCCCGGCAAACTTAGCATGTTCGCGTTCGCCGATGCGGGCGAACATATGCGATGTTCGGTCCGCCCCCTATAATACATCATTGAGGCAAACTTTGACCCTGAACTTCACAGTCAGCAGGCACATTTCCAGCCAATCAGCATACCTCCCTCCCACACCCTCCCACCTCCTATAAATAAGCAAGGGCAGCATCCATCTTAGATCATTCTGAAGCAGTGTGTGTTAGTGAGAGCAGGGAGAGCTGCTGCTGCTGCTGCTGTTAAGCTAGGGACAGTTGTTAGTCAGTGTTCCTGGTCTTGCAGTGTTCTTGGTCCACTACTGCTGTAAGGACAGCATCCTGACAGTACCCCAAAAAGCCCTTCTAAGGGCTGGTATTTGTGTAATTTTTTATATATATATATATATATATATATATATATATATATATATATATATATATATCTAGTGTCCCCAAAAGCCCTTTTAAGGGCTGGTAATTGAGTTTTTTCTTTTTATATAAATATATTTATATATCTATCTAGTGTCCCCAAAAGCCCTTTTAAGGGCTGGTAATTGAGGATTTTTTTTTATTTATATATATATATATATATATATATATAGTGTCCCCAAAAGCCCTTTTAAGGGCTGGTAATTGAGTTTTTTCTTTATATATATATATATATATATATCTATTGTACACTGCAGTTGCCTGCCCGCTGTGTGTGAGAGGCAACAGACCCACCACAGACTGTACTGTGTGCACACCACACTCATTTCGGGTGGCACAGGCACAGTACCTTGCATTTTAAAAAATATTTTTTTTTTCCTCAGTCATAATTGCAGTGAGTGCTGTGTCAGGTCCACAGAGTGTACTGTGCCCACTGCAGTGCCACTGCCCACCCACCACTGATATATACGGTGGCAGGCATGACTTTTTTTGGATTAGTGTCTGGGGGGGTCTAAAAAGCATACCTGTGAAGTTTCAGCTCTGTAGCATGTCCAGGACCAGAAAAAAGATCATATAGGTGTAAAAGGGGTTCCCACCATCCCTGCTCTACTGAAAAATGATCTTTTTTTCTGGTTCTGGACATGCTACAGAGCTGAAACTTCACAGGTACACTTTTAGACCCCCTAGACACTAAATCACACAAAAAAGTTCTTAAAAATTGTCAATTTTGATAGAGAGTCAATTATTGGAAAAATTATAAAAAAAAAAACTTAAAAAAAAAAATCATTTAGATTTATTGCCTGGGGGGTCTAAAAAGTGTACCTGTGAAGTTTCAGCTCTGTAGCATGTCCAGAACCAGAAAAAAATAGAATTAGGGTTAGGGCTAGGGTTAGGGTTAGGGCTAGGGTTAGGGTCAGGGCTAAGGTTAGGGTTATTTTTAGTGCTTAGGGTTAGAGGGTTAGAGTTAGAGGGGTAGGGGTAGGGCTACTAACTCTAACCCTAAGTATCTCACCGTAACCCTAACCCTCTAACCTTAACCCTAACCCTCTAAGCCTAGCCATAAAAATAACCCTAACCCTAACCCTAACCCTAGCCCTAACCCTAACCCTAGCCCTAAGCCTAACCCTAATTCGTAATTTTTTCTGGTTCCGGACATGCTACAGAGCTGAAACTTCACAGGTACACTTTTTAGACCCCCCCAGATGCTAAATCCAAAGAAATTTTTTATTTTTATTTTTTTTTTTTTTTAATTTTTCCAATCATTGGCTCTCTATCAAAAAGGACAATTTTTAAGAACTTTTTTTTGTGTGATTTAGTGTCTGGGGGGGGGGGGGGTCTAAAAATTGTACCTGTGAAGTTTCAGCTCTGTAGCATGTCCAGAACCAGAAAAAAATTGAATTAGGGTTAGGGCTAGGGTTAGGGTTAGGGTTAGGGCTAGGGTTAGGGTTAGGGCTAGGGTTAGGGTCAGGGCTAAGGTTAGGGTTATTTTTAGTGCTTAGGGTTAGAGGGTTAGAGTTAGAGGGGTAGGGGTAGGGCTACTAACTCTAACCCTAAGTATCTAACCGTAACCCTAACCCTAGCCCCTAACACTAAACCTAACCCTTACCCTCTAACCATAACCCTAACCCTCTAACCTTAACGCTTACCCTCTAAGCCTAGCCATAAAAATAACCCTAACCCTAAACCTAACCCTAGCCCTAACCCTAACCCTAACCCTAACCCTAGCCCTAACCCTAATTCGTATTTCTTTCTTGTTCTGGACATGCTACAGAGCTGAAACTTCACAGGTACACTTTTTAGACCCCCCAGATGCTAAATCCAAAGAAATTTTTTATTTTTATTTTTTTTTTATTTTTCCAATAATTGGCTCTCTAACAAAAAATTACAATTTTTAAGAACTTTTTTTGTGTGATTCAGTGTCTGGGGGTCTAAAAAGTGTACCTGTGAAGTTTCAGCTCTGTAGCATGTCCAGAACCAGAAAAAAAATTAGAATTAGGGTTAGGGCTAGGGTTAGGGCTAGGGTTAGGGTTATTTTTAGTGCTTAGGGTTAGACGGTTAGGGTTAGAGGCGTAGGGGTAGGGTTACTAACTCTAACCCTAAGTATCTCACCGTAACCCTAGCCCCTAACACTAAACCTATCCCATTTTGGTCGGTTCTGGTCTGTTTGCGGTTGTTTGCGGTGCGTTAAACGGGGAGTTTGGTCTGTCACTGTGAAGCGGGCGTAACCCTTACACTACCTGATCGATACAACATCATACCTGATCGTATACACACACTGGATGTTTTAAAGCACGTTATTCCAAACAATTTAGGAATGTTAGGTGATTTATGCCCTTTATGGAATAAAACCCGACTCTGCGTCAACTACGTAATTTTCCATGGGAGTTTTGCCATGGATCCCCCTCCGGCATGCCACAGTCCAGGTGTTTGTCCCCTTGAAACAACTTTTCCATTACTATTGTGGCCAGAAAGAGTCCCTGTGGGTTTTAAAATTCGCCTGCCTATTAAAGTCTATGGCAGTTCGCAATGTTCGCCGGTTCGCGAACATTCGCCGATGTTCGCGTTCGCCATTCGCGAACGGCAAATTTTATGTTCGCGACATCACTATGTGTGAAATACAAATTGAGATAAGCTTTGTATACCAACAGGCCTTTGTATAAGAAACTGTAAGCAGATAACATCCCAAAATTTGCTAGCTGGCTAAAAAAAATTAAAATGATTCATATTTATCTAAAGTAAAGAAAGAAAAACATATTTTAAATGTAAATTTAAATTGCTTAATAAAAGGGAGAAACACTATACATTTATTTAAATTAAAGCTGTCACAATGTCACACAGTGTATGCTTCTGGCACTGCTTGCCACCTGTAAAAACAAGTTTCAAGTATGAGACAAATATGCAAACTTCCTCCTATCCCACAATGCAATGCTCAGTGCCTGAGCAACCCATCACCATGTCTGAGCACTATCATTGTGGGGAGGAGGGTGTAACATGTCTAGACATATGCTGACCTCCAGAAAAGTCAGTATTTGCATAACATCTCTAGGGTTTGAAGCAGAACAGAGCAGGAAATAGGAGTACTAAAAGTACTAAAGGAGCAATGTGGGAGGAGGGAGTCTATTAGGCAGATGTGGAGGCCCTTTAACCTCCCTAGCGGTATTCCTGAGTGTGGCTCGGGGGTTTATATAGTGTACCAAAAGCGGTAACCCCTCAGAATGAAACTCACCTTCCCCTGCAATCCCCCGCCGTCCTCCCTGCCTCCTCTCGCTGTGTGCTCGGCCGATGCTGGCACCTGTCTTCCAATTCCCTTCCCTGCGAGGAAAAAAATCTTAACACTGCAGGCATCCTTTCCAAGTACCCTGTAAAGATTCGAATGGGCCTTACATTTTTACTCGTGATTTCTTGTGGATAGATTACATTGCTCCATTGAGCTGATCTGATCTAGGGCTCCCAGAATAGGTCCAAGGTGCAAAGGGTCTTTGATTGAAATGCAATGTGGGTGCTTAATAACACAGTCCACTTGAGCCCCCTTCCATCCAGGGGAAAGAAAGAAGACAGTCATAAGATTCCACCACCTAAATAAACCTTTACTTCATAACAACCGGACCGGTCTTATACAGTTCACAAAATAAGCGTTGAGATAAAATGACACCCCATTATTTTGGAGACAAGGAGTGGACTGGTCGGTCAGAACTCAAAAGTTCAAATATGCCATATGGTTAGATTCTAACAGAGATCCTTATATGTTTTAAAATCCAGAACAATCTTTATATATACCTATATCTATGTCTATATCTATCTATCTATCTATCTATCTATCTATCTATCTATCTATCTATCTATCTATCTATCTATCTATCTATCTATCTATCTATCTATCTATCTATCTATCTATCTATCTATCTATCTATCTATCTATATGTATGTATATGTATATATATATATATATATATTATACTGCCTCTTCAGGTACTTCTAACCTCTCAATCAGTAATTTTCTCATGTAGTGTTTCCTAACTAGAGGCCTCCTTTCTCCCTTTTTACTCATCAGTTCCTCAGTGATAATGAATTTTGGTTATCTGAATCATCTCTGGTAGGTGCGCAGATGCCTTCTGAATGTGCTTGGATGCTGACTTGTTCCTAGACTAAAGGAAACTATAACATCCTAATTTAACAAAATGGCTGTAAATAGCATACAAAATAAAATGAATGGGTGGGAAATGCACAGGAGTAATGAAGACAGCTGTTATGTTTGCAACCTAGGTTCACCTGAACAGATGGATGTATGCACAACCAATTATCAGCATTATCTTACTGATATTCCTAAAGTAGAAATAAAACCTTAAAAAAATGCTTTAAAAACGAACTAATAAAAATATGTTGCTGGCAGGTAGGAATTTATTAAAGAAAAGACTATAGGGTATGGTTATAAAAAAAAAAAAAATTGCATAGCAATTTGCCCAGAGGAAGTGCAAGTATATTCATTCTGTGTGAATGGAGCAAAAAAAAAAAAAAATTAGGCTATTTCCTGCCCTGGGCTAATGCTTTTCATTCATTTAAAAATGATAAATACTGTACTTGTCCACTAGCTAGTGCTATGTATCATAGGAAATTCCTAAAGAAGATAAGCATAATAAAATTATTATTATTATTGCCCTATTTCCACAGAACAAATGTACATGCGCTTTTATAGGGGGAATTCCTATGCAAATGTTTTTTTATGAATTTTCCCCTTTGTATGCCTCCTCTACTTCAATACAAAAACCCTTCCTCTGCCTGCCAGCAATGTGTATACTGAGCCCTGATGAACAAGATTGTGGCAATCACAACTCTGAAAGGGAGCACTTTGGCAGGTAAGCCTGCTTTAATGTGCAAATATGCTGTGAAAACTTGTGTATTATGGCAAAAGGCCTTGACATCAGCAGTGGAGTTTAGTTCCTATTTAAGTGTACAGTTGTTCCACGCAAATGTAATCCTGATGTATTTAATGTCAGAGCCTAGCGAAATATTGCCTTCCAAAACACTAACATTTCACCATCACCAATCCACAGGATCTGAGGTTTCATCTATCTGTCCACTTCAATGTAAAATGGGAATCTTCTCATAACAAACGAATGCTCATGATTAAGGATGTAAACCCCATTCATGAAATTTGACCTGGGCACACACTGTATATCTGTAGTGTTTACTTATCTGTCTCCATAGCCCTAAGTCCTGTGTCGTTCTGCTGCTCCCTTCCTCTGTTATAAGCATAATAACTTATGACGAGTTCTCCGACACAGGAGATAAAAGCAGCTGGAAATTTGTGTTGATTGGGTGCTATAAATAGATTAGCAGAGAGATGGCCTATTCACAGCACAGCTCTGCTTGTTTCTTCCTACCTCTGCCTATGTGGAGGGGGGGGGGGTCTCTCCTCCAATCTGCCGTCACACAGTGTATGCCAAGACTCCGCACCCAGTGATGGAACAGGAAGAAAAAAAATCTAACACTATGTTCACTTTCTAAACAGTGTAGAAATCAGACAGCAGATGTACAAATAAATATGTAGGCTGTGTATCATCTAAGGATGTTCACTTCACTGGTTATATGTGAGGGTTTACATCCACTTTAAAGGGATTGTAAAGTCTCATGGTTTTTCACCTTCATTAAGGTGAAAAACCTTATTTGCTGCAGCTGCCCCCAGAGCCCCCCCCTCCTTTTTTCTTACCTGAGCCCATTCGTTCCAGCAATGTGCATGAGCCCAGCGGCTCCAGTCGCTGTCTTTGTCCTCATTGGATAGAGTGAAGGCATTGGCTCCCGCTGCTATCAATCAAATCCAGTGACACAGGAGTGGGGGGCAGGGCTGACTCCCACTGTCTATGTCAATAGATGCAGCAGCAGGAGCAGGCCTGCACGGGTGCCCCCATGGAAAGCGGCTCTCTGTGGGGGCACCTGATAAAGAGGAGGAGCCAGGAGCGCCAGTGGGGCACCCCAGAAGAGGAGGATCGGGCTGCTCTGGGCAAAACCCTTGCACAGAGCAGGTAAGTATAACACATTTCTTATTTTTATTAAAAAAAAAAAAAAATTCAGAACCTTTACAACCTTTAACCACTTCTGGACCGTAAGATTTTCCCCCTTAATGACCAGGCCCTATTTTGCGATTCGGCACTGCGTTAATTTAATGGGCAATTGTGCGGTCAAGCAATGCTGTACTTAAATAAAATTGATGTCCTTTTTTTCCCCACAAATAGAGCCTTCTTTTGGTGGTATTTGATCACCTGTGCGATTTTTATTTTTTGCGCTATAAACAAAAAAAAGAGCGACAATTCTGAAAAAAAATCACAATATTTTTCACATTCTGCTATATAACATTCCCAAAAAAAAAAAAAAATAGAATCAACATTTTTTAACATTTTAGGCTGATTTGTTTTCTGCTACATATTTTTGGTAAAAAAAAAAAAATTGCAATAAGCGTATTTGGATTGGTTTGCACAAAAGTTATAGCGTCTACTAACTACGGGAAAGATTTATGTCATTTTTATTTTTTTTTATTTTTTTTTACTAGTAATGGTCGCGATCTGCAATTTTTAGCTTGACTGCGACATTGCAGCGGACAGATCGGACCCCTAACTTACATTTTTGACACTTTTGGGGGGACCAGTGACATTTCTACAGTAATCAGTGCTAAAAATATGCACTGTTACTGTAATAATGACACTGGCAGGGAAGTGGTGAACATTGTGGGTGATCAAGGGGTTACATGTGAGCCTAGGGGAGTGATTCTAACTGTGGGGGGGGGCGTGGCTTCTGAAATGACCATAGAGACCTGTGATCCTATATAGAATTTGGCGATAGAAAGTGATGGTAATAGTCCAATTGGTCAAGTGGTCAATGAAAATATAATAAGAGTTAATATTAGGAACAAGTCAGATTTCTACCCTGTCAATGCACGCACACAGGGGATGGATAGATTCCAAAAATGTGTTGAGAGGGATCTGATACATTTGACCAAAAATGTTAACTCCCATACCACTAGTACCTGTTTTGACAATCTTACTGTGCATGAAAAGGTGGCTTTACGAAACCTACAAGAGGATAACTCTATAGTTATTAAAAACTCAGATAAAGGTGGCACGGTAGTTGTCATGCATACTAATGTGTATCGCGATGAGGCAATGAGACAGCTTTATAATTCATGACACCTATACACAACTGAGTGGGGATCCGACTTTGTCATATAGGGGTATATTATACAATCTGATCCAGAAGGGTGTATATTTGGGTGTTTTTAGTATTAAGGAGGCAGAGTCCCTCATCCCTGAATGTCCTATTACACCCACATTCCATCATCTCCCCAAAACTCACAAGGGTCTAGATCCCCTTTTTGGTAGATCCATTGTGGCAGGTATCGGTTTACTAAATGAGAAGTTGGGACAATGGTTAGATGGCCAACTACAACCCTTAGTAAGTTCCCTACCTATTTTTTTAAAAGATACGAATCACCTTTTGAATGTTATGGGCAAGGTGGTGTGGAAGCAGGACTATGTGTGGCTGACATGTGATGTCGCCAGCCTGTACTCCAGCATTCCACACCACCTTGCCAGTCTAGTGGTCTCCTTTTATTTGAAGCATCTCTACCCTCCACTCAATCTGCATTCATCTTGGATGGATTATTTATTGGTCAGAAATGAAAAAAGAAGAAAATACCTATGCGCTGCTACTTTGGTATAGGACAAGAGAGTGAACAAGATGGTGAGTTCAAATGACAAGGTAATAAAAGAAAAAAGAAGGAAATAAGCAGCCAATTCAGTATTTTCACAAAATGCTGGTAGTAATTAGCATAGAGGGGGGTGAATCGGCGCTAATTTCTTTATAAATAATAAATAAAACCAAGCATAAAAATATATGATGATCAACTTCAATCAAATAAATAGTGTGGGAAACTGTTAAAGAAGTGTTGGAAATGTTGCATGGTGATGGTGAATAGAAACGTGAAGATAAAGTGCTGGTGCCTATAAATACACAGATAATACGTGGCCACAAAATATATGAAATCCTTTAAAATTCAATTCAAATCAATACAATAAAGTGCAAAAAGTGCTAAATATTCTTGTGAATAAAATAGACAAATAAAGTGAAACTTGCTTAAAAATGCAACAAAATATATAACGTGGCTTGAAGGTGATATCTCAAAATATAAAATTGGTGACTTTTCTTTGTGAGATCCAAAATGGTGTCATGCAGAGTGAGCAAGGTATCCAAAAATCAGGTGCAATGGCCGCTCACCTCACATTACACCAATAAAGGCATTATATTTGTATAATCTGTGGTTCTCAGATCCAGGTAATGGATTCCTCCTTTTCTCCTTTGGAATTGAAATTGAGGATTGCACCTCAATGCTTTTGATTCATGTCAAATATGTTATATATATATATATGTTCTGTCTTTTTATATATACATTGTTTTTTTCTTTTTCTTTTCTTTTAAGCACCATTTCATGATTGCTATACTGGTAATTCTATAAACTAGATGGGGATTGAACATGTATATATACAAAATGTACATTTTTACACGTGTTTTTTTTTTTTCCCTTTATGATTACAACATGTTTTCTGCTGGTTTGTGTGTTTTTTTTTTTTTTTCTTTCTTATATACGTCTTTTTTTGTTTTTCTTTTTCTCCTTTTTCTTTTTGGGCATATGGCTTTTACTTCCATGTTTTATTGCTATTACATTGATATTTTTGTACATGTTTTTGTTTATTTCCCCCATTGGATAATGGCCTATACTGTTGTAGGTCCATTTTGGGTTGATAATTTGAAAGTTCTAACAAACATGTACGGTATATGCCGGTGTTCTGTGCAGGTGTGTGTGTTTGTCTCTAATGGACCTGTTTGGTGATTCAAAATACATTGATTTGTTTCTATTGAGTTCATCTACACACCTTGGTCTATAAGAGAGCACGCACACCTAGCAATAATCAGCAATGATTAAGCACGTTGTGTGAAACGCGTCTGCTGAGTAGTGTGTATCCCTGTATGTCGGATTTTGGACCTATGATTTTACAATAATGCATCGTTTTCCTTTATTGCTGGAGGTGCCGCTTTTCTATTCTTGCTACATGGACTTCTTAGGCTACGGACCTTAGCGAGCACATAGCTTTGGGATCACTAAAGCCTCTTCTGGGATCATTAATTGCAGGCAGCCTTGGAGCGGTGTACACCCTTCTATCCTATATACCGAGCCAGGGGCTCTATGATCATTCCAGGGAGAACGGTCAGCTGAGTTTACAACAGCTGACCGTCCTCTCTCAGCTGGGAACGATCGTGGGTGTCAGGCGGCAATCGGAGCCGCCTGACCAGTGCATCAGCTTCCCCACTGCCGACTGGGGGCGGGAGTGCGCCTCTGCCAGCGCGCACTCGTCCCCTAGCTCCCTGCTCGCGTCCAACATAGCCCTACGTTGGTTTGCCTGGGGGAGCCACACTGAGTAAACGGCGTGTGGTCGGCAACCAGTTAAGCTCTAGTACTCAATGTACTTGTTATTTATGTTATTCTACGAAATCTGAAAAAAGAGGTTCAGTAACACATAGATTTATGATTTGGAACTGCTCTGGAAAATCTGAACCATGACCCTCCAACAGTATATAATGGCTAAAAATATGTACAAAAACACAAATGCCTCAACATGAACAGAAGAGTATAGTGCACTCTAAATGGTCCTTGACCTTCTTAGGTTAGATGATGTGGTGATGTAGTGATGTACTATAGTGACCTACAACAGGTGGCACCATTGTAAGTACATATAGAAAGCTGATGAGATCATCAGCACATTGTATGCTCATCCTGAGTGTAAGTGTCTTATACACAGCAACAGAATGACATGCATAAAGGTCTCTTCTAGCTATAAAAATGCTTTCTTCTTTTGAATTATGAGGAAAGAGAAAAAAATGGTTACATACTTAATGCGTACCTCTACCTAGACTATGAACATACTTTAACCACTTAAAGACCAGGCCTATTTCTGACATTTGTTGCTTACAAGATAAAATCAGTATTTTTTGCTAGAAAAGTACTTAGAACCCCCAAACATTATATATCTATATATATATATTTTTTTTTTCTGGCAGAGACTTTGGAAAATAAAATGGTAGTTGTTGCAATATTTTATGTCACACGGTATTTGCACAGAGGTCTTTCAAAAGCAATTTTTTTTTTTGAGAAAATACACTTCACTGAATTTCAAAAAAATCTAATTAGTAAAGTTAGCCCGATTTTTTTTTTTTTTTTTTTAACCACTTGCCGACCGCCGCACGACTATCTACGTCGGCGGTCAGCCCCTCACAGGCAAACTAACGTAGGGCTACGTTGCTTGCTTGTGAGGGGCTAGGGAGCGAGCGCGTGCCCCCGGAGGCGCGCTCCCGCTCCCGCGTGGTCACCCCCCCGCGCGTGTGACCAGCGGAACCGATGTCCGCCGGCCACTCGGCGATCGGCGGGGGAGAGGGAGAATGTCAGGCAGCTTGTGTAAACAAGCTGCCTGTCATTCTCCTCGCTGCAAAGACACGGATCACATGGATCTACTATGTAGATTCGTTGATCAGTGTCCTTACAGCTGAAGCCACAGCCAATCACAGTAGAAAGCACGCCCCTAGGGACACACACAGCCCCTCCCTCCCAAATAAAGTTAACCCCTTCACTACCAGTGTATTTTTACAGTAACAGTGCATATGTATAGCACTGATTACTGTAGAAATGTCACTGGTAACTAGTGTTGAGCGAACACGGACTGTATTATTCGTGTTCGTACCGAATAATTGGATTTTTTTTACCCGAACACGGACACGGACACTTTACTGTATGTTCGGGTAAAAATCCGTGTTCGGTCGTTTTATTTCCGGGTTTTGCATGCTTTGGCGCTCTTTTCATGGCGGGCTTTCAACAGCCAATCAACAATCGTTTAACTGGTGTGCCTTAAGCCATCCCAGCCATGCCTGCAAATGTCTTAGTAGCTGTGATTGGCCGTCTGAAGCATGTGACCAAGTCTTTATAAGTTCGAGGCAGCCGCCGCAGCAGCGTCATTCTGCTGCTTAGCTAAGGGACAGAGCACACATCAATGTGCTGGCTGCTGATTAGGGAAAGATAGGCAGGAAAAAACCATTTGTGTCCGGATAGAATTGAGGGACAGGTCGGAGTGTTTAGGCAGGGCGAGTTGTAGGCATTTTAGGGATAGAGTCTGCTGAATTATAGGGTCAGTGTCTTCTACAAACTACAATCGATATTGCTGTGTGGGGGGTGGGGTGAATCTGCACTCAATCCTGATCTACGATCTCTTCTCAATCCTGTTAGGGACAGAGTCTGCTGAATTTTAGGGAAACTGTGTTCTACAAACTACAATCGATATTGCTGTGTGGTGTGGGATTGGAGATAGGCAGGTGTCAGTGATCCACATCCATTTTTCTGTGTGTGAGCTGCAGTGAACACAATCTTTTTGGGCTGCAGTGAACACAATCTTTTTGGGCTGCAGTGAACACAATCTTTTTGGGCTGCAGTGAACACAATCTTTTTGGGCTGCAGTGAACACAATCTTTTTGGGCTGCAGTGAACACAATCTTTTTGGGGTGCAGTGAACAAAATCTTTTTGGGGTGCAGTGAACACAATCCTTTTTGGTGTGCAGTGAACACAATCTTTGTGGGGTGCAGTGAACAAAATCCTTTGTGGGGTGCAGTGAACACAATCTTTTTGGGGTGCAGTGAACAAAATCCTTTTTGGGGTGCAGTGAACAACATCCTTTTTGGGGTGCAGTGAACACAATCTTTTTGGGGTGCAGTGAACAAAATCCTTTGTGGGGTGCAGTGAACACAATCTTTTTGGGGTGCAGTGAACACAATCTTTTTGGGGTGGAGTGAACAACATCCTTTTTGGGGTGCAGTGAACAAAATCCTTTTTGGGGTGCAGTGAACAAAATCCTTTTTGGGGTGCAGTGAACACAATCTTTTTGGGGTGCAGTGAACACAATCTTTGTGGGGTGCAGTGAACACAATCTTTTTGGGGTGGAGTGAACAACATCCTTTTTGGGGTGCAGTGAACAACATCCTTTTTGGGGTGCAGTGAACACAATCTTTTTGGGGTGCAGTGAACACAATCTTTGTGGGGTACAGTGAACAGAATCTTTGTGGGGTGCAGTGAACACAATCTTTGGGGGGTACAGTGAACACAATCTTTTTGGGGTGCAGTGAACACAATCTTTGTGGGGTGCAGTGAACACAATCTTTTTGGGGTGGAGTGAACAAAATCATTTTTGGGGTGCAGTGAACAACATCCTTTTTGGGGTGCAGTGATCAAAATCCTTTTTGGGGTGCAGTGAACACAATCTTTTTGGGGTGCAGTGAACAAAATCCTTTGTGGGGTGCAGTGAACAGAATCTTTGTGGGGTGCAGTGAACACAATCTTTGGGGGGGTACAGTGAACACAATCTTTTTGGGGTGCAGTGAACACAATCTTTGTGGGGTACAGTGAACAGAATCTTTGTGGGGTGCAGTGAACACAATCTTTGGGGGGTACAGTGAACACAATCTTTTTGGGGTGCAGTGAACACAATCTTTGGGGGGTACAGTGAACACAATCTTTTTGGGGTGCAGTGAACACAATCTTTGTGGGGTGCAGTGAACACAATCTTTGGGGGGGTACAGTGAACACAATCTTTTTGGGGTGCAGTGAACAACATCCTTTTAGGGTGCAGTGAACACAATCTTTGTGGGGTGCAGTGAACAACATCCTTTTAGGGTGCAGTGAACACAATCTTTGTGGGGTACAGTGAACAGAATCTTTGTGGGGTGCAGTGAACACAATCTTTGGGGGGTACAGTGAACACAATCTTTGTGAGGTGCAGTGAACACAATCTTTGTGGGGTGCAGTGAACACAATCATTGTGGGGTGCAGTGAACTCAATCTTTGTGGGGTACAGTGAACACAATCTCATACTTCTGAAGATTTGAGGGTGCTGCCTGTTCCATACTCCCCCTACTCCTCATCTAGCCTTTTAGGGGTACAAACAATAGTAATTGGGGCCTAGTGTGGTTGTGTATGTGTGATATACATACACTTTTTTTGGATCATATTTTCTATTCCGCTATTTAATCAAAAACCTTTGGGGATCAGTTAAATTGGGGGATAGTCTGTGTTGGTACGTGTGAGAGAGATCCACCTTTCCAAGTTGTTGGGGTTCATCTCATACTTCTGAAGGTTTGAGGGTGCTGCCTGTTCCATACTCCCCCTACTCCTAGCCTTTTAGGGGTACAAACAATAGTAATTGGGGCCTAGTGTGGTTGTGTACGTGTGATATACATACACTTTTTTTGGATCATATTTTCTATTCCGCTATTTAATCAAAAACCTTTGGGGATCAGTTAAATTGGGGGATAGTCTGTGTTGGTACGTGTGAGAGAGATCCACCTTTCCAAGTTGTTGGGGTTCATCTCATACTTCTGAAGGTTTGAGGGTGCTGCCTGTTCCATACTCCCCCTACTCCTAGCCTTTTAGGGGTACAAACAATAGTAATTGGGGCCTAGTGTGGTTGTGTACGTGTGATATACATACACTTTTTTTGGATCATATTTTCTATTCCGCTATTTAATCAAAAACCTTTGGGGATCAGTTAAATTGGGGGATAGTCTGTGTTGGTACGTGTGAGAGAGATCCACCTTTCCAAGTTGTTGGGGTTCATCTCATACTTCTGAAGGTTTGAGGGTGCTGCCTGTTCCATACTCCCCCTACTCCTCATCTAGCCTTTTAGGGGTACAAACAATAGTAATTGGGGCCTAGTGTGGTTGTGTACGTGTGATATACATACACTTTTTTTGGATCATATTTTCTATTCCGCTATTTAATCAAAAACCTTTGGGGATCAGTTAAATTGGGGGATAGTCTGTGTTGGTACGTGTGAGAGAGATCCACCTTTCCAAGTTGTTGGGGTTCATCTCATACTTCTGAAGGTTTGAGGGTGCTGCCTGTTCCATACTCCCCCTACTCCTCATCTAGCCTTTTAGGGGTACAAACAATAGTAATTGGGGCCCAGTGTGGTTGTGTACGTGTGATATACATACACTTTTTTTGGATCATATTTTCTATTCCGCTATTTAATCAAAAACCTTTGGGGATCAGTTAAATTGGGGGATAGTCTGTGTTGGTACGTGTGAGAGAGATCCACCTTTCCAAGTTTTTGGGGTTCATCTCATACTTCTGAAGATTTGAGGGTGCTGCCTGTTCCATACTCCTCCTCCTACTCCTCATCCATCCTTTTAGGGGTACAAACAATAGTAATTGGGGCCTAGTGTGGTTGTGTACGTGCGAGATACATACACTTTTTTTGATCATATTTCCTATTCCGCTATTCAATAAAAACCTTTGAGGATCAATTGAATTGCGGGATAGTCTGTGTCGGTACGTGTGAGATCCACCTTTCCAAGTTTTTGGGGTTCATCTCATACTTCTGAAGATTTGAGGGTGCTGTCTGTTCCATACTCCTCCTACTCCTCATCCATCCTTTTAGGGGTAGAAACAATAGTAATTGGGGCCTAGTGTGGTTTTGTACGTGCGAGATACATACACTTTTTTGGATCATATTTCCTATTCCGCTATTCAATAAAAACCTTTCTAGGGCAAGATCTTAAATTACAGAAATATGAGGAGACCGTCAAATAAGGGCCGTGGCCTGGGTCGTGGTGCTGCTGGTAGAGCTCCTGTTGCAAGGAGAGGACGTGGTCGATCTGTGCCAGCTACACGCACAAGTGAAACACCTTCCTCAAGTGTGAGTAGGCGACAGAACCTGCATCAGTATTTGGTAGGGCATCAAACGCCCCTAGAAGTGATGAGGCCAGAACAAGTTGAGGCGATAGTAGATTGGTTTGCTGCTGACAGTGCCTCCAGTTCCTTCACATTGTCTCCCACCCAGTCTACTGCAGAAAGGTCAGAGTTGGCACCTGCAGCCAATGTCCAACCGTCTTTCACCTCACCCCCTTGCAAATCAGGCCAGCAGTCTGAGCCCCAAGCCATACAGCAGTCTCTTATTCTTTTTGAGGACTCTGTCAGCAGGGTTTCCCAGGGCCATCCACCTAGCCCTGCCCCAGAAGTGGAAGAGATTGAGTGCAGCGATGCCCAACCACTTATTTCTCAAGATGAGTACATGCAAGGATCATCGCAGCACGTCTCCGATGATGACGAAACGCAGGTGCCAACTGCTGCGGCGTTCAGCATTGTGGAGACCGACAAGGAGGGCAGGGGTGAAGACTGGGTGGAAGATGATGTGGAGGACGATGAGGTCCTCGACCCCACATGGAATGAACGTCATGCAGGTGACCTGAGTAGTTTGGAGGAAGAGGCGGTGGTCGCACAGAGCCACCAGCACAGCAGAAGAGGGAGCAGGGTGCAGAAGCGGAGCGGTCGTGCCCTAGACACTACGCCCGCTACTGCCCAACGCAGCAAGGGAACGAGCGCACCAAAGTCAGCTCAAAGGAGTTCTCTAGCGTGGAAGTTCTTTAGAAAATGTGCTGATGACAGGACACGAGTGGTTTGCACCCTGTGCAATCAGAGCTTGAAGCGAGGCATAAACCTTCTCAACCTGAGCACAACCTGCATGATCAGGCATCTAAGTGCAAAGCACGAGCTGCAGTGGAGTACACACCTTCAAAACCAAGAAACGTCTCTGGCTCATCCTGCTTCCTCTTCTGCTGCAGTCTCGGCCGCTCCAGCCACATCTGTAGTGATACCGGCACCTGCCACCCCGCAAACAGACGATCTGTCAGCAACACCACCACCTGGGTCACCAACAACCATCTCCACAATGTCCCGTGGAAGCGTTCAGCTTTCCATCTCCCAAACACTTGAGAGGAAGAGGAAGTACCCCCCTACCCACCCGCGATCCCTGGCCCTGAATGCCAGCATTTCAAAATTATTGGCCTTTGAAATGCTGTCATTCCGTCTGGTGGAGACGCACAGTTTTAAAAACCTTATGTCGGTGGCTGTCCCACAGTACGTCGTGCCCAGCCGCCACTACTTTTCCAGGCAAGCCATCCCTTCCCTGCACAACCAAGTGGGGGAAAATATCAGGTGTGCACTGCGCAACGCCATCTGTGCCAAGGTCCACCTAACTACGGATACGTGGACCAGTAAGCACGGTCAGGGGCGTTATATCTCCCTAACGGCACACTGGGTAAATGCAGTGGCGGATGGGCCTGAGGCGGATAGCAATTTGGCGCATGTCCTTCCACCACCGAGGATTGCAGGGCGCTTCAGTTTGCCTCCTGTTCCTAACTCCTCCTACTCCGCTTCCTCATCCTCTACCGCCTCCTCATCCGGACAGCGTAACACCTTCACCACCAACTTCAGCACGGCCAGGGGTAAACTACAGCAGGCAGTTTTACAACTTGCCTGTTTGGGGGACAAACCACACACCGCGCAGGAGTTGTGGAGGAGCATGGAACAGCAGACAAATGAGTGGTTGCTGCCAGCGAGCCTCAAGCCCGGCCTGGTGGTGTGCGATAACGGGCGAAATCTCATAGCAGCTCTGGGCCTAGCCGGTTTGACGCACATCCCTTGCCTGGCGCATGTGCTGAATTTGGTGGTGCAGAGGTTCCTTAAAAACTACCCCGATATGTCAGAGCTGCTGCAGAAAGTGCGGGCCGTTTGTGCGCACTTTCGGCGTTCTCACCCTGCTGCTGCTCGCCTGGCAGCGCTGCAGCGTAACTTCGGCCTTCCCGCTCACCGCCTCATATGTGACGTGCCCACAAGGTGGAACTCCACCTTGCACATGCTGGAAAGACTGTGCGAGCAGCAGCAGGCCATAGTGGAGTTTCAGCTGCAGCACGCACGCGTGAGTCGCTCTGCGGAACAGCACCACTTCACCACCAATAACTGGGCCTCCATGCGAGACCTGTGTGCCTTGTTGCGCTGTTTTGAGTACTCCACCAACATGGCCAGTGGCAATGACGCCGTTCTCAACTTAACTATCCCACTTCTATGCCTCCTTGAAAAAACAATTCGGGCGATGATGGAAGAGGATGTGGCACAGGATGAGGAGGAGGAGGAGGATGAAGAGGTAACATTTCCAAGGCTTTCAGGGCAGTCATTCGCAAGGGGCTCCGAGGGTGGGTTCCTGCACACGCAAACGCCAGGGACGCAATTGTCCAGCAGGGGCACAGTTCTGGAGGATGAGGAGGATGAGGAGGAGGAGGAGCTGGAGGAGGAGATGGAACCATGTTCACAGCAGGGTGGCACCCAGGCCAGCTCATGGCCATCACTGGTGCGTGGCTGGGGGGATACAGAGGACACGGACGATACACCTCCCACAGAGGACAGCCTTTCGTCGCCTCTGGGCAGCCTGGCACACATGAGCGATTACATGCTGCAGTGTCTCCACAACAACCGCCGAGTTGCCCACATTCTAACTTGTGCTGATTACTGGGTGGCCACGCTGCTGGATCCCCGTTACAAGGACAACGTACCGTCCTTAATTCACTCACTGGAGCGCGATCGCAAGATGCACGAGTACAAGCGCACGCTGGTAGACGCCATGCTGCTGGCATTCCCATCTGACAGCGGGGCCACAGTGGAAGCACAAGGCAGAGGAGGAGGAGGAGGAGGTCGCCAACGCAACCAGGGCACCGCCAGCACCTCAGAAGGCAGGGTTAGCATGGCCGAAATGTGGAAAAGCTTTGTCAGCACGCCACAACAAACAGCAGCACCAGCAGCTCAGATGGAACGTCTTAGCAGGAGGCAGCATTTTACCAACATGGTGGAGCAGTATGTGTGCACACGCCTACATGTAGTGAATGACGGGTCTGCCCCCTTCAACTTCTGGGTCTCCAAATTGGGCACATGGCCTGAGCTTGCCCTTTACGCCTTGGAGGTGCTGGCGTGCCCTGCAGCCAGTGTATTATCTGAACGGGTATTTAGCACGGCTGGGGGCGTTATAACAGACAAGCGCAGCCGCCTGTCCAGAGACAATGTGGACAAGCTCACGTTCATTAAAATGAACCAGGCATGGATCCCACGGGACTTTTCCGTACCTTATGCAGAATAGCAATAGATACCGACCTTACCCACCCATTGTTCCATTTTTGCTCTTTCTCACTCTTTTGGGGTGTACCCTCATTTAAAATTTTTGAAAAGAAGCAGTGTTGGCTACCTCGTCCTCCTCCTCAGGGCCAGATTAATGTAGGGGCTATTGGAGCTGCAGCTCCAGGCCCCTACCTTTTATATAGGCCCCGGGTTGGCCATATTCACTGTTACCGCTCTTCTGTCACTTGTAAACACAGAAGTCTGGCTTCTATGCTCGCTTCCCCAGGCAGCACCCTCAGAACCTCCCCACACAGCGTGAAGGCCGGACAAGGAGGGACAGTTGGCGATGCATGGATGTGTTTATGGGCTTCAGAGACAGCATCCCATGTTGAATTAGGCATGCATGGCTGCACCCTTCCTCCTCTGGGTGCATGGCAAGGCACGGCCCTTAAGGCCCTTCAAAATCCTCAGCACCAAGCCCATGATGCTGTTAATCCGGCCCTGGTCCTCCTCCACCGCCGCTTCCACCTACACCGCCCATAGGTGTGCACAGCCTATTGCATTAAGGTGTGCACCCCAAAGTTGAAATACACATGCATGTGTTTGCCAGCAGGGAGAGTAATGTATCGGGGCCATGTACCTGTAGGCAAGGAGAAATAGAGCAGAGCAGGTCCCAGGGAGATCTTTCCCATCTCCTCACTGGCAATGCTATGTGCCCTAGGTGATTAGGGTGTGCCCAGGCACACCCAGCACACCCTGTGCGCACGCCTATGTCACCGCCACATCCACCACCACCTCAACCTCCCTCCTACTCCATATGGGCCTCGTCCTTCAGAGATGAAGAAGAACATTGTTTTATTTTTCTGTTTTTTTTTGTTGTTTTAAGTTATTTCCCTATCCACATTTGTTTGCAGAGCACTTGCCATGCTCTTAATTACGTTTTGCTGCCATTTGCAGCACTCTAGCCCTTTCCTTTGGTGTTTTAGAGCCATTTTAGTGCCTTAAAGTTCGGGTCCCCATTGACTTCAATGGGGTTCGGTGTCCGGGACACGGACCCGGACTTTTTTTTAAAGTTCGGCCGAACCCGTCGAACACGGACATCTAGGTGTCCGCTCAACCCTACTGGTAACCCCAAAAGTGTCAAAAATGTCAGTCAAGGGTCCGATCTGTCCGCCGCAATGTCGCAGTACCGCAAAAAAAATCGCAGATCGCCGCCATTACGCGTTAAAAAAAAACAACAAAAATGACAAAAATCTTTCCCTTTGTTAGTAAACGCGATAACTTTTGCGCAAACCAATCAAAATACACTTTTTGCAATTTTTTTTACCAAACATAGGTAGCATAAAACAAATTGGCCGAAAATGTTAAAAAATTTTGATTTTTACATTTTTTTGGGGGGGAATTTCATATAAAAAAATGTGAAAAATATTGTTATTTTTGCAAAATTGACGCTCTTTTTTTGTTTATAGCGCGTGATCAAAAAATCGCACAGGTGATCAAATACCACCAAAAGAAAGCTCTGTTTGTGGGAAAAAAAGGACGCCAAATTCGTTTAGGTACAGCGTCGCACGACCGCGCAATTGTCCGTTAAAGTCACGCAGTGCCGAATCGCAAAATACCCCCTGGTCGGAATGGGGGTAAAATCTTCCGGGGCTTAAGTGGTTATATTGTGAAAGATGATGTTAGGCCGAGTAAATAGATACCTAACATGTTACGCTTTAAAACAAGAAAATGTGCAGCGCTAATGCCAATGAAATGTGATTAAACAAATAACACATATAAATGAAATGTAAAATGTCCAATCATATAAACCAAATGGAAATCAATAAAAAGTCCATCAGGAAATGAAAGTCCCAAGTGAGTAGTGTGATGAAAAGGATCCAACATAAGAAAACGTGATCACAATGTGCAGCAAATCCCAACACCAATAAAGGTTAATAGATTGCGCTCACCAGATATATAGGACCCAAATACCATATAGCATACGGGTCATATAAGCTGTTGGAATATTAGGTGGATGTCCCAGCTTGATGTAAAGACCTCAATGGAATCCATAAGGATCAGCAACAAACATGGATAGACCAAATCCCAGCTCCAACAGGGATATAGGTAAAAACCAAAGAGGGACAAACATAGTGTAATACTGCTAAAATCAATTTATTAAAAAAACATAGCCGATACACTTACAAAACGTCCCAAGGTATTATGCATATCAAGGGTATATAGCAGGGCTGACTGTAGTCCTCTTAACGCGTTTCAGCAGAAATGCCTTTATCAAAAGTCTATTAACCTTTATCGGTGTTGGGATTTGCTGCACATTGTGATCATCTTTTCATCACACTACTCACTTGGGACTTTCATTTCCTGATGGACATTTTATTGATTTCCATTTGGTTTATATGATTGGACATTTTACATTTCATTTATATGTGTTATTTGTTTAATCACATTTCATTGGTATTAGCGCTGCACATTTTCTTGTTTTATGTTTTTGGTCACTTTTTTGTCTAGTGATTAGTGCAAGCAGCTTTTTCTTCATGTGGTGTTAGCGCAGTAATTCTTGCCCTATGTTTAATGTTACGCTTTAAAATTGCACGCACTCGTAGAATGGCAACAAACGACGGTACTTAAAAATCTTCATAGATGACGCTAGTTTAGAGTTAGAGGAGGTCTTTTGCTAGAAATTCTCTCGCTCTAACGATCGCAGCGATACCTCACATGTGTTATTTAAACACTGTTTATTAACATACATGCGAGTGCGACTTACATATGCATTTTCTTTGGCATGCAAGCACGTGGGGACAGGTGCGCTTTAACCACTTGTCGACCAGCCGCTGCAGTTATACAGCAGCAGGTTCCTGCAAATCCCTGTACCTGTACGGCGGCTCACGGGAGCGATCCTGTGGGTGCGCCTGGGCCCACTCGTCAGCAGGGAAGCCGAGGCGTGGGGCCGGCGGCCGCGATTGACGCCAGACACCCGCGATCACTCCCCATGAAGAGAGAAGGGTGGTTTGCTGTTATAATTACAGCAGACCGTTCTTCTCTCTGGTATCAACACAGAGCTCCTGTGTTCCTGCCACACAGGTCTCTGTGTTGATATTAAATGCCCACCCCCTCCCCCACAGTTAGAAAACACCCCCTAGGGTCACACTTAACCCTTTGATAGCCCCTGGGTTAACCCCTTCCTTGCCAGTGTCATTTACACAGTAACAATGCATATTTTTAGCACTGATTACTGTAGTAATGTCACTGGTCCCCCCAAAAGTGTCAAAAATGACAGTTAGGGGTCCGATCTGTCCACCCCAATGTCGCAGTCCCGCTAAAAATCGCAGATCGCCACCATTACTAGTAAAAAAAATAAAATAAAATAAAAATTACATAAATCATTCCCCTAGTTTTTAGATGCTCTAACTTTTGCGCAAACCAATCAAAATACACTAATATATACAAATACCAATACTAAAAATATGTAGTAGAATACAAATTGGCCTGATGTGATGAAAACATTTGGTTTTTAAATATTTTTTTGAGGAATGTTATATAGCAGAAAGTGATGAATATTGTTTTTTTCTTTTCAGAATTGTCGCTATTTTTTTGTTTATATCGCAAAAAAAAAAAAAAAAAAATTGAAAAGGTGATCAAATACAACCAAAAGAAAGCTATATTTGTGGGAAAAGAAGGACATCAATTTTATTTGGGTACAGTGTTGCACGACCGCAAAATTGTCCGTTAAAGTAACACAGTGCCGAATTGCAAAATATGGCCTGGTCATTAAGGGGGAAAATCTTCCGGTCCAGGAATGGTTAAAAACATTTTTTTTTTCTTATTTATTTTTTATTTTATTTTTTTTTTTACACTGTCCCTTAAAAAAAAAAAAAGTATTGCTGTAAACATCCCTTGTGATGTCCGCGGAAACCCGGCGATCGTTCCCGGGAGAGGCAGAGGGGTGGTCTGCTTATGTAAGGCAGATCGCCATTCTGTCAGAGGGGAAGATGGAGATGTTGGGTTTCTGCTAAGCAGGAACACAGATCTCTGTCTTCCCACAGTTGTATCATCCCCACACAGTTAACAAGAATTCACAGGGAACATATTTTACCCTTTGATCCGCCTGATATTAACCCCTTCCCTGCCAGTGTCATTAGTACAGTGACAGTGTATATTTTTTAGCACTGATCATTTTAATAATGTCACTGGTATCAAAAAAAGTGTAAAAAATGTCAGTAGGTGTCCGATTTGTCCGCTGCAATGTCGCAGTCCCACTGATCACTGCTATTTCTAGTAAAAAATAAATAAATAAAAAATCTGTAAAAATATCCCATAGTTTGTTGATGCTATAACATTTGCGCAAACCAATCAATAAACTGGGATTTTTTTTTCTTTTAACCAAAATCAGGTAGCAGAATACATATTAGCCTAAATGTATGAAGATATTAGATTTTTACATGTTTTTATTGGATATGTTTTATAGCAGAAAGTATTTTTTTTTTTTCAAAAATGTTCAGTCTTTTTTTGTTTATAGTGCAAAAAAATAAAAATTGCAGAGGTGATCAAATACCACCAAAAGAAATCTCTCTTTGTTTGTCTAATTTTATTTGGGTACAGTGTCGCACGACCATGCAAATGTCAGTTAAATTAACGCAGTGCCAGATTGCAAAAAAATGGCCTATTCAGGAAGGGGGTAAAACCTTCTGGGCTTGCTTTTACTTCATGTTCTTGTTTTTCTTCAATGTCCTTTTCCATAGTTCATCTGGGCCAAGCTGGCCCAAACGACAGCACTGTTTTCCTTCAGTGAGACATGGACTTCCCCTCTCACGCCCGGCACAAAATGTGAATGAATACAAAGCTTTCTCTGATGGACTGACCTGGAAAAGTGGGTTGATGACATCATGATCTCTACCTAAGGCAATTAAATCGGAGCTCCACCCAAAAGGGGAAGCTCACTTGTTTGCTTCCTCCCCCCTCCGGTGCCACATTTGGTACTTTTCGGGGACGGGAGCAAGTATTTGTTTTTGACAGATACCCCTCCCCAACTTCGGGACACCGCATTGCGGGGTGATTCCTCTGAATTTCGGCCCCCTCCTCCTCCCCCTGCCTCTTGGCCAGTTAAAAAGCACAGCGTGCTTTGTGCATGCGCAGCAGGGAACAGTAGCAGATAAATGAAATAAACAAAGACATTAGAAAAAAAAAAATCAAGCAATTTAGGATTATAAGCAAGAAAAATCTGCATTCAAGCCATACATTAAGATTCACTTGACAAATGCATTCTTTCACTTTATAGTGTGCCGTTATATAGTGTGCTGAGCTGAAAGTATATCTAAACCCAAGAACAAAAAATTATTTTATTGCAGCTTACCAGTTCTTAGATGTGGTGGCTGCATTAGTTTTATTTTTATTTTTTTACCTTTTTATTTTCACTTAAAGATACCCGTGTCAGTAATATTTTAATGCTATTTTCTTGCTTCTCATAATAAGAATAATATTATTTATCAGTGTTCTCTCGTCAAGTACTACAGATTACTTTTAAGCATCTTCCACTTGACTATACCATGTATTACTATATTAAATATGTCTCTGTCTTACTCCATATAAAACGGACTAAATAAGATTAAACTAAAAGATTTCTGAGAATAAAGAATTAAAGCAGAACTTGATAAATGAACTGCCTAATAAAAGATGAAATAGTAACACTAGCTTCTTGCTACAATTTATGCTCTCAATTGAATACCGGGTCAAATACTTACAATTCTTGTATTAAAAATGTATTTAAATGTCACAGACCTGCATTAATATGTGTGTTTTTTAATCTGCCTAGAGTTCAAACTTAAGCCTTAAAAAAAAGTTAAAGTGGAACTTCACTCTCCCAATCAACACTGATTGTTTTTGATTTTCATGCTGCTGTCAGGCTAGGAGCAGATAGCAGGAAACAGTTCAGATGTGTTGATTATGAAAAGAGTTCAATAAACAAGAGCACATACCATGAGCAGGTCTAAGTAGAGCAGGTCAGCTGGAACTTGTAGTTCACCGCTGCAGATGAAGGTAAAGGATGGCTGGTGCTTGTGGTTCACCACTGCAGATGTAACAAGAGGTTGGCTAGTGCTTGTGGTTCACCACTGTAAATGAAGGTAGAAGTTGGCTTGTGCTTGTGGTTCACCACTGCAGATGTAACAGGAGGTTCAGGGCAGCCAAGTAGTAATGCGGGGTCTGGCACTACAGTAGAATCAGGCAAAGCAAAGTCTAGACAATCACACCGCCTGCCGGACCCGAAAAAATAGAAAAAATAAAAATGCTTCCGTTCTTGGGAGGCGTCCCACCGTCTGCCCGATCTGCGCTTTGGGAGTTCTTATATAGGCAAGGGGTGGGGGGTCACCCGGCTACATCACGCAGTGGCACGTGACGTCAGAAGGGAGTGGTGGCACCGGGTGACGTAGCCGGTTGGGCCCACCCCTTGCCTATATAAGAACTGTCAAAGTGCAGATTGGGCAGACAGCGGGATGCCTCCCAAGAGGAGGGACATTTTTTATTTTTTCTATTTTTTGGGTCCTATGCGCTGCGTGATTGATGATGGATTTACATCGAAAGACACTATTTTTTATTTTTTTAACAAAGGACTTGTGAAAAACTTTCCTGTGTTTCTTACTTTTAGACACTTTATTGGTGAATGGGTAGGGTTACAATGTACCTGATACCCATTCACATTGGGGGGGGGGTAGGATCTGGGCCCCCCCACCCCAAAGCACCCCCCATGTTAAGGGCATGTGACCTGGTATGGTTCAGGAGTCTGCCAGGCTGCATGCTCAGATAAGGGTCTGTATGGATTTTGGGGGGGACCCTATGCCATTTTTTTTTCAACCATTTTCCTTATCTGTATTGCCGGGAGACGGCAATACATTACAGCCACGAGCAAGTTTAAATTACATTTTTTTTTTTTTTTAGAAATTTCAGTATTGCTGCAGCAAGCTCCAAACATCGTACAGATGTATTTTACAGGTAGACTAAAGGGACTCCCCAGGCGCGATAGTTAAAGAAATTTTTCCTTTTTATTCTTTTACTTTAGGCATCATTAAAATCACTGCTCCTTTAAAAATGATTGTTTCAAAAATGTTTTTTTGCATTGACACATATCCCCCAGGGCAGTACCCAGTATCCCTATACACTTTTTATGGCTATAACTTGCATATAAGTCTTTAAAATGAGTACTTTTGATTTTTCATGTTTCGTGTTCTCAACTACATTAAAGAGTTACTAGAATCTCTTTCTTAGAAGCCAGAATACTAATTAATCAACCCACGATTTACTTTTCTTCTCTCTGAAATGTTTTCTCTGCCTTAAGCTGGTTTTATAATAGTAGATTTTCCAATTAATATGCATATGAATATTTCTTATGAATATTCGTAAATATATACTTGTTACATTTGATGAAGGTATGGATAGATGGCATTCAAAATAATTCAAAAATGTCTTTGCTTTGAACTTTCGATTTTGGAATGAATGTAATTTCCACAACCAAAACCACATAAACTGTTGGAGACTTGTTTGTTGGAGAAAATTTTTTATTCTGCTCCTTCAAATCTCTTTGTCACTGTGATTGAAAATGAATGTTGATTTGACACCACTGATGATTAGAAAATCTATCCAACTTTCTTAACCGGTTGCCGACCGCCGCACGACTATATACTGCGGCGGTCAGCCCCGGCCAGGCAGAGTGACGTATCGGTACGTCACTCGCCTGTCACTGACTTGCGAGCCTATCGCGGGCAGGCGCGCGCCCGCCGCGGCTCGTTCACAGACAAGTCAGTGCGTGTGACCGGCGGACTCGATGTCCGCCAGTCACACTGCGATCGCTCCTGTGAAGGGAGAAAGACAGAGCAGCTTGTGTAAACAAGCTGCCTGTCAGTTCTCCCTGTGTAAAAGTGAAGATCTGTCCGTTCTACTATGTAGAACGGTTGATCTTTGCTTTTACACCAATAGGAATGTCCCTACACAGTTAGAATCACGCCCCTAGGACACACTTAACCCCTCCCTGTCCAATAAAGTTAACCCCTTCCCTGCCAGTGTCATTTTTGCAGTAACAGTGCATATGTATAGCACTGATTACTGCAGTAATGTCACTGGTACCCCCAAAAGTGTCAAAAATGTCAGTCAAGGGTCCGATCTGTCCGCCGCAATGTCGCAGTACCGAAAAAAAAATCGCAGATCGCCGCCATTACGCGTTAAAAAAAAAAACACCAAAAATGACAAAAATCTTTCCCTTTGTTAGTAAACGCGATAACTTTTGCGCAAACCAATCAAAATACGCTTTTTGCGATTTTTTTTACCAAACATAGGTAGCATAAAACAAATTGGCCGAAAAATGTTAAAAAATTTTGATTTTTACTTTTTTTTTGGGGGAATTTCATATAAAAAAAATGTGAAAAATATTGTTATTTTTGCAAAATTTACGCTCTTTTTTTGTTTATAGCGCGTGATCAAAAAATCGCACAGGTGATCAAATACCACCAAAAGAAAGCTCTGTTTGTGGGAAAAAAAGGACGTCAAATTCGTTTAGGTACAGCGTCGCACGACCGCGCAATTGTCCGTTAAAGTCACGCAGTAAAAAATCGCAAAAAAAACCCTGGTCCTTTAGCAGCCAAATCCTCCGGGGCTTAAGTGGTTAAAACTAAAAATATCAAACTCAATTCTACTAGTGTACTTTTAATCTTATTTTCACCTGACAGCCACCTGTCCTTCCCTGCATGAGAGGTGATGTACCTTATGGATATGTGGGCCACATTTTAACATATCTATGAGCACGCCCTCTACTTCAGAACTGACTTTGCTGCCTTGGCGGTGGCCCTGGTTGCAGCAGTTGGATGGAACTTAGTACTGGTTTACCTATTATACATGTATGAAGTGACTCAATAAACAAATGGCATGTTTAGGAACTTGTTGGGTTCAAAGCTAAATTCTCTCTGGAAGATGCATGGGATTCCATAGTTTCATAACAAATGTTAAATATAAGTAGGCATAGAAACTTCCATGGGAATGCACACAAATACAAAAATCTGGTGATCAGTGTAAAGAAATGAAATTTCAGGAAAATACATTTTTTTTGGATCCTTAAAGAAGAAGTTTGGGGTTTAAAAAAACCAAACATACATACTCGCCTCCATGTTGCATCATCAGTGTGATGCTGCAGCTGTCCCCTATCAGCTCTAAGATCAAGAACTGAGCAATAACTCCGTTCTTGGTGTGCTCTGAGCAGAGGGTGGTGACTGTCATTCACTGCTCTCTGCTCTGCCCCTCCAGTGCTCACTGGAGCTTCGGGCTGGTGAGGGGATGGGAGCAGACATCTCAGACTCTCAGGGACATGCTGAGAGCTGGAGCAAGGTGTCATTTTGGTCGATCTCGACATTATAGTTGGAATCCTTCAAGAGCCTGGAGCGACTCTGTGATGTCAACTGACAGGGAGCTTTAACCTGCTGTCAGCTGAATATAGGTCACAGAAGTGCAAAAGTAAGATGAGAAGTATGACAAAAGCTTAACCATACTTCTCTTTTAAAATAACCAATTGATTTCATGTAACAAGTTTTGTAGAGGCTTATCCTGATGAATGATTTTTTTTTACTAAACCTGCAGGTACCTTTCGAATATCAGTTTCCAGACACATCTGAACCTCTGTCTTGCAATTAAACATCAGCTTTACCTATTAACAATGCATAAAATATTCCATTAATGTATTCTGCTGCCTTTTAATGCCAAGGCCATATGATCTGTAGTTGCAGCACTCTTTTAAAATTTGTAGCGAATTCGCAATGCCGCTGCACCACATATATGTGAACTCAACAACAAGTTCACTATATGGACCCTTATGTATTTGTACATTTTGATCATACTGCCCCCCCCCCCCCCCTTAATCTTCTCTTCTCAAGAGAGAATAAATTCAGTTCCTCTAATCTTTTCTCATAGCTGAGCTCCTCCATGCCTCTTATCAGTTTGGTTGCCTCTCTCTGCACTTTCTCTAGTTCCCCGATATCCTTTTTGAGAGCTGGTGCCAAAATTGAACTGCATGTTCCAGATGAGGTCTTACTAATGATTTTTACAGGGGAAAAATTATATCTCTCCAAACACAAGAAAGGACTTTGCTCGCTTTGGAGACCGCAGCTTGGCATTGCATGCTAATAATAAGCTTATGATCTACCAAAACTCCCAGATCCTTCTCCACCATTGATTCCCCCAGCTGTGTTCCCCATAGTATGTATGATGCATGCATACTCTTAGCCCCCAAGTGCATAACTTTACATTTATCAACATTACAACCTCATTTGCCACATAATCACCCAATTAAACAGTGTAGGTTTGAAATGCATCTAATTCGCATATATGTGAATGAAGCCTAAAGCAAAGATTAAGAAAATTTTAAAAACTGAAAAAGCCCTGATCTTAACCACTTCAATACCAGGCACTTTTACCCCCTTCTGGCCTAGGCCAATTTTCAACTTTCAGATCTGTATCAATTTGAATGCCAATTACTCAGTCATGTAACACTGTACCCAAATGAAATTTAAAAAAAAAAAATTGTGACACAGATAGTTTTCTTTTAGTGGTATTTATTCACCACTGTTTTTTTTTTTTTTTTTTTTGCTATATAAATAAAAAATACTGAAAATGTTTTTTTTAAAAAAACATGCCTTTATTTGTTTCTGATATAACATTTTAAAAATAAATAATCTGTCTTCATAAAGTTAGGCCAAAATGTATTCTGACACTTTTTTTGGTAAAAATAACCCAAATCAGTGTCTATTATTTTGTCTGTGAAACTATGTAATATATTTAAAAATTGATCAATCCTGATGTACTGACAGCCTATCTCACTTCTTGAGGCCCTAAAATGCCAGGGCAGTACAAATATCCCCCCAAATGACCCCTTTTTGGTAAGTAGACAGTCCAAGGTATTTAGTAAGAGGCATGGTGCGTTTTTTGAAGTTTACATTTTTGGAAAATAAAGAAATGAAATAACTTTTTTTACATATTGTACAGTGTCATCATATGACTGGTTTGGTGTTGATCAGGATCACTGATGATAGTATGTTACATACCATGCCCAGAGCAGTACAGTGTAACCATAGTGACACTGTAGAGCTTTGAGGATGTGATTTTTATTTCTTTTTTCACTATGATTGCTTATTACAGTGATCATCTGATCACTGTTATAAGCAATCATTTTTATGAAAGGCATCCATTTATGTGCCATTGTGTTCTATTGTGATAGCTATGATTGGCCACAGATGACACAGGGAACAGGTCCACTGTGATTGGCCCCTGTATCATGTGATCACTGTGACCCATTACAGAGAACACAATAGTACACAAATAAGGCTATGAAAGAAAACTATTATGTACTACTGACATGTGATCACTGTGATTTGTCACATTAGATGTTACCAGGGCCAGCCTGGTACAATGATCTGTCTGATGGACACAGAGGGTTATAGATTGTGCAGCTGTGCGACCCCTAGGACGTGCACAAGGCATACACCTGGAGGACGTCCTATGACTTCCACCCAAGATAGTACTTCTCCTGCCCAACCATCATTTTACAATAGCCGAATAGGAAGTGTTTAAAAACACAGCTCAATTGCATGTTTCTACTGTCACCCAACTGCAGGTGTAAACTAAGCCTAAATCATCTGATGTTTTCAAGGAACCTCAGAGTAAACTGATACAAATGGATACAAACCCTATAGTTATACGGTACCTGATTGCTAACAGTTACCAAATACCTAAAGATTATCCGGCTGATGATCCACACAGCAGGGAAAACAAAAATCCCTGGAATTTATAAAGACTGACGAAGACATATTTTGCAAGTGTCTTGGGTGCAGTCTAAAAGTGGTGCAGTGTGCGCCAAATTCATGTACCTGTCTAGAACTTTTACTTGAATTTGGCACATGCTGCGCCACTTTTAGAATGCACATGAGAAATTTTCTCAAAAAAATCTGTCTGTGCCAGGATCTCACTCTATATGCCAAAAGGGAGTTGGTCTTAATTAGCTCCACATTCCTAAGATATGAACTGTTTGTATTTTATTTTGAATGTGACACATTCATTGCACCACAATGTAAAAGTGGCAGATTTTTGACCTGATCTTTGGTGCACAAGTTGCTTGCAGAACCAAACACTTTATGAATTTAGTGCAATACATTAACAAGTGGGATTAATGCCACAAAAGTTTCCCCACAGCATTATGGAGTTTATGTTAAATTTCAGGCAGCAGGTGAAATCATTCAGTGAGCTAATAAAGTTATCCAAGAAACAAAGCAACTGGTATAATATCAGAAAGTTAACCTAATATAATTGAATCTGAGCTCTGTACAATCCACTGACAGATAATCACACAGAGATTCAGTAAGAATATACTTCCTGTACAATGTGCTGTGTGATTTTCTCTTTCATGCATCACTGATCACATTCAAACTTCCAAATACTGTAAACTGACTGGATGACGTGATAAATGTCTTAGTCCTGGCATTTTTATATCAGACTTTCAGTGTTTAAGAGCTGGCAAGCAAAGTTTTCCAGTATCACCAGCAGATGTGTTCCAGGGTCACCAGCAGATGTGTTCCAGGGTCTCCAGGCTGCAGACTAAACGAAGTGGAGTCAACTGGTTCAGTACAGAAATGTATTGATTAAATACCAAACAACTCAAGCAAGTAAGCTATGCGCTCTTTATGTACAGTATCTCAAGGTTTCATTTTGAATTTTGACTGGAATGCACCTTGTATCAGAGTCCACAACTCAAAGAAGTGTAGGGAGAATTCAGAAAGCTTTAAAATTGTTTTTAAAGCTGTGTTTTATATACATCAATTTTCGGCACATTTATATTATGTTTTAGACTGCAATGACAAAAAAACAATTAAGAGCAACCTGTACATACTAACAGATAATTATATGAAATGCTTCAATATACTTCAAAATACGAAAACATTACTTGCCTGACTATTATGCTGGCCCACTGGCTTCAATATCACATAGAGTTACTGATTCAGAACAATTATGCAGATCCAGAAAGCAAGTGACTAAAGCCTCGTACACACGCGTCGAAAATCGGCAGGGAATTTTCGTCCGACGACCGATCTGCCGATTTTCGGCTTGTTAGTATGATGCTTCCGACAACCGACTCCGACTTTTCGGCCGAAAAAATTCTGGTGTGCAGGCTATAAAATTTTTGTCTGCTGTCAAAACACGGCCGATTTTCGTGCAGTCAGTACAGATTTCGACAGGGAAAAATCTAATGAGCAAGACTGGGCATGCTCAGTGAAGAAAGAACACAAAGAAAGCAAACCAACACATGACATCACTTCTGAAGTAGAATTTTGTTGGGCGAGAAAATTCGTGTGCAGTCTAGGCACAGTCCAACCAACAAAACACCACTCTGGACAAAAGTCGGACGATCGGTCGGCCGATAATCGTTGCGTGTGTACTAGGCTTTAAAGTATTGAAGGCAGAGGTCAAAATTACGTTTAGGCAACTCTTATTTTCAGAAAGAAAAATGTCAGCCTGAAAATGTATCTCAAGGAAGGTACCAAACTTATCTCAACAAGGTATTGTTTTAAGTGTATTTGAGTTTTGGATCAGTAAATTCTTGGATGTGTGAAGCTCCTGGTACAAAAGTTCATCTCACCTAAGGGACTGTTTGAATTATTTACTGGTTAAGATTATCAAATACAGTCAATAGAAGTAAAAAAGTATTCCTCTTTTTAAAGTGATTGTAAAGTCACTACCCTCCCGGTATTCTGCCATTAACAAAAGTGTATTTGTTTTTTTTGTTTTTTTAATGAAAAGGCTAAATACCTTGTCCCACATTGCCACTGTGCGGTCACATGATCCCTCTGTGCTGGCTGGCCCGGATCTATGGAGAGAAGCAGGAAGGAACCAAGATTCCTCTGTGATGTTAGCCCACCAGGACAAGGGGATCTTGGCTCCTTCCTGCTTCTCTCCATAGATCGGGGTCGGCCAGCACAGAGGGATCATGTGACCGCACAGTGGCAATGTGGGAAAAGGTATTTAGCCTTTTCATTTAATAAAAAAAAAAACACACAATAGTTATTTGTGGGATAATCAGGCGGGGATACGTGTATATTTGCTGCATTATGCAGCTGAATAGTGGCAGGAGGGGGGGGGGGGAGGAGAGCCGCGCTCATGCTGACATTCAGATTGGCAGAGCAGAGGATGACAGCGTCACGTAAACTGACCATGGTAATCATGGATCTGCATGCATCTACAGGAATTGGCAGGATCAACCAGGTTTTTTACAAGATAGGAAGAGAAAATCTATATAGCACGAGCACTGTGCTATGGAGCATGCCTTAAAGAAACAGGATCTTAGTTTTTTTTTTTTAGGTTTAGGACCACTTTAAGGGTTGGAACAGTCAATGTTATTAGAATTATGACAGAAGGCATTACGGTACCTGTGTTAAGGCTTGATAAGACTAGCTTTTCTTGACAGCACTAAAAAGAGCTGGGGGAGACACTCATTTGGCCATGTTTAGTCTTCATCAAGCCTTAAAACAGGTCCCTTAGTGCATTCTGTCATGAATTTATTAAAATTGATTGTTCAAGCCTTGAAGAAGAGGCAGGCTTTTTTCTCCCAAAATGTGTTGGCTGTATATGATGCTCTTAACCAATAAATGTTTCAAAAAGTCCTTTAAGTGAGATGAACTTTTGTACCAGGTGCTCCTCCATACACATACACAAATTTTACAGTCTGGCGAGCATGTTATTTGTCACTATCTGAGAGGTAGCAGCCTAGGACTAGAAAAGAGTCCACACACACTATATTTTCATCCGGATCTGATTCTTTATAGGAAAATGCACCTTACGGTATATCCATCATAGCCAATTTTCACTTCTATTGGTCCAGCACTATCATACAGATGTCTCACCAGACAGGAAGTGAGGGAAAATCTGTAAAAGACATGTGCAGTTTGTTTCGTTACGAATTGAAGTTCGGACAAATCTTCAGTTTTCGAAAATTCAGATGTATTTGAATTTTCAAATTACAATAGTACCGAATTTAAACTAATCTGAAAAATAACAGAAAAAAAAATCAGACGAAATTCAAATTCAAATCAATTCAAATAGTTTTTGAATCAATTTCAAATAGTTTTTAAATTCGAAAACGTTTTCAAATTTGAATAGTTTTCAATTTTTTTTCCAATTTCCAAAGAGAATAAAATAGAATAGAAAGTAAAGGAATAGAATGAAAATAGAATAGAATAAAATTTCAAATAGAATAAATAGACAAGAATATAATAGAAAAGAATAGAATATAAGATAATAGAATAGAATAAAGAAATAGAAAAAGAATACAATTAAAAAAACAATTGAATAGAATAGAATAGAACAATTATAACCATTTTCCAAAATTCAAATAGAATCAATTCAAATTTGAATAGAATAGAAAATAATAGATTAGAATATGAAGATGGCTCTATTTGTTCTATTCTATTATGTTGTTTTTTTTTCTATACTTTTCTGTTATTTTCCATTCTTTTCTACTATATTCTTTTCCATTATATTCAAATTCAAATTGATTCTATTTAAATTTTGGGAAATGGTTATATTCTTTCTATTCTATTGGTTTTTTTTTTAATTCTATTCTTTTGTATTATATTATTTTCTATTCGAATTTCAGAAGATGGTTATATTCTTTCTATTTTATTCTATTAATTTTTTTATTTTATTCTATTCTGTTCTTTTGTTCTTTTATTTTCTATTCTATTTTGTTCTGTTTATATTCTACTCTTTTATTTTCTGTTATATTCTTTTCTTTTTTATTCTATTATATTTGTTTCTATTCCATTCCTTTATCTTCCTATATATTGTATTGTATTTGGAAATTGGAAAACAATTTGAAAACTTTTCGAATTCGAAAAATATTCAAAATTATTTGAAAACTATTTGAATTTGCAAAATTTGTTTGAATAGGAATAAACAAAACGAATTCCGAAAACTAATCAAATGGATTAAACAAATTTAACAAAATGAATTTATGCAAACAATGTATCAAAACGAAACTAAACGAAACAAATGTTTTCGTTCTGCACATATCTAATCTGTAACAGGGACACAGGCAGGAATACAAATCTGTCAGAGATTCTAGCTTTCTCCTACACAAAAAAAGATAGTTTTTATCTCTCTTCTATGTTGCTCTTCGAGAACTTCTATCTGGTAAAACATCAGAAGAGGTGAGGGAAAATCTTTCCACTCTGACATGGGATTTAAAGCTTCCCCCCCCCCCCTGATCAAAACCAAGAAAGAATCATTTGGGCTTGACATGACCCTTTACATTTTAGGCTGCTGAAGTTGCACTATTGCTGTTGATTCCGGAGTAGTTAGATCTCTATTTGGGTTCATGCTGCCAATTGTGTTCCTCATAAAGAGCTATTTTCAAACCACACCTTCATGTCTGCCAGAAAATAGAAAAAGTCCTTGTAATTACATTTACTGTAAATATGTTACTGTGTTTCCCAAATTATTATTACACATTTTATATAAAATGTTACAATGAGACTGTGATTTTTGCCTGGAGGAATCTGCTTATAAACAACAGTCAATCAGATTCTCTATTTTGTTCACCTATGCACTGCATTAGTAAAAATAAAAAGGATGGCTGCTATAGAAAACAAGGCTGTTTAATTATTTAGAAACCTTGAAATTCTATTTGGATTAGGTTATAGTGTGATCTCTAATACTGTTACTGCATTGTAAGAGTCGTAGAATTCTGGCATGACAGACAGGTTTGTTTGGGTCATTTGTCATGCTCTTATTAGCCAGTTCAAGAATTAAAATTTAATGAGATACCAAACTGTTCTATAGATCATTGGGGCCATTCTTACTTACTGTATTTTTCATTGTGACTAATTAAAGCCCATGTCAGTTTTGTGTGGTTCTTGACAAGCTGAATGATATGTTTGCTTTATATATCTCTCAAATATCTCTAAAAGCCTCACCAATTAAGAAGCTAGACTATGATGCCATGCGCCTTGATGAACTCTCCATAATGTAGAACAGATAAATGTTTATGAAGTCTAGCTGTGAAAGAATGGAACCTTGATTGTGACGTTCACCATAACCTTGTGGTAGGGGACTGAGATAGAAATTTCTTTGGCAAAACTTTGTGATGGTGTAATAGAGACAATACACACAACTACATTCTAAAAGGGGCGGTAGTATTTTATTCCAAATAAGAGCAGCCCTCAAATTGAATGTAGTTGTGAGGGTAGGCAGATGGAGCTGGATATCCAGATTATGATCAGTCCAAAAAATAGCATGTAGCTTGTGGTATGAAGCGTGTTGACACTAGGCAAGCAGCTCACATGCAAAGAAGGGCATTCAAGGTTTCTTTAGATAACAACTGAATGATGAAGGAGTGGATTATGTGGATTGAAAATCATCCAATCCTTGCTGAACCGGGCAATTTTTGATCCATCAATGGCTGTTCTTGCTTGAGAGAAGTCGATCTAATGATTGGCTTCTCTCAAATGGGAACACTGGAAAATATTGAGGTGATCAGTGCATGGAAATAATCCACTGCAGGGCTGTTCAGTGTATTCTGGCAGAAGAGGAGTTCCACTGTCAGAATACAATAGCACAGCTGGGAGGACTGTAGTCCAAAATGTATTTATTTCATCATAAAAGTCCAAACAAATTCCATATATATAGCCAATGTGTTTGGGGGCTTTATAGTGACACCTCAATCAGGGTTCAACATCTTGGTTAAAACAGAGGGGCTTAAGATACAGCAATTATTGTATTATATGAAAAGGCATGCTCCCCAGCAGCTAGTTGTTATGTGGTGATGTTATTTGCTATATATATATGGATTTTATTTAGACTTTTATGATGTAAGAAATACATTTTGGACTCCAGTCTATTAGTGCGTTACTCCTAGTTCTTCTTCATCTTGCATTCTTCAAAATGATTGTAGGTCTTTATAAAGTTACCCTGTGCGGTGTGGAGACCCGAGTTACGTGAGCTAGATGTGCCTGGGCTAACTTGCTATTTCCTTTGTGCAAACCCTTCAAAACACAATACTTTGGGCTGTGTACCTCCATAATTGAAGTAAAAACAGAAAGAACACAATGAAAGTGCTAGCCCTGTTTAGCTCTCCAGCTTACTAAATCTCAGTGACAGCAGGGAAAATAGGCTTCCTGGTTATGGCTAGGAAATCTTGCTGGATGTCATCTCACATTGCCCAAGTTGATTTGGTTTGTTAAGATTCAAATTTTACATTTAAATCCAATATTAGCCTTTGTATACAAGATAATATTTCCAAAGACAGGCCGGTGCTGGGTGCCTCAGGGCACAATTTATGTGCAATGACATTTCCAGGAGATTGAGACATGAAAAGAACTTCAAAATGAGGCTGGAATTGCAGAGTCTTTAAGTCTGTTTGAAGGATAAATATATGACAGGAAAATAATTTTCTGTTGCCACTCATGTCCCTGAAGGGGAATCCTCAATCCTCCTTTCTATCAACTGTCACGTTTAAAATGATAGATGGGGAGAAATGGCTTATTGACATGACGCACAGAGCACACATACACGTAGAGAGATAGAGATAGATAGACATTTATAAACAAAAGGTTTTATTGTTTTAGTTATATAATAGAAAGGGTATACATACAGAAAAGGAGACCATATTGCAGGATATCAATAGAAAAGAAAAGAAGAAACATATCTGTACCATTCAAAAAGTACTGAACTGCAAACATGCGTAACCTAGGGATGATTATTGGTTGGTTGCTAATCCATTCCTCAACCCAGTGAGCCTGGAAATAAGAGTGGATAATTTAATGTATATGTTAGTTGGCTGTGTTGGCGTACGGAAATACAAACACGGTAGAGGGAAGGGAAAGGAAAGGAGTGTGCTGGAAAGGATTGGAGATGAGAGGGGACAGAAGAAGATACCGGTGCAACAACATAAAGCCCTTCTTGCTCACTAAAAAAAAAAAAATCCCAGTAATTATTTTAGCTTATTTGTGCTTGTCTCTGGTTCCTAAAAAAAAAATTACAGCAGAACTGAAGCAATACATGCATTAAGAAATAAATTGCTAAGATGAATGAGACTCCTTATCCAATATTGGACAAAGTGATCTCAGTCTTCACAGCTACAAAACACTAAATCACAAGTTACAAATATAGGTGTCAGTGCACCTGGGAATCAATAAAAGGTATGTGATGTGTAGTAACTGCGTTAAAGGAAACGGCGTTACTTAACGCAGTTACTTTAGAGGGTAACGAGTAATCTAACTGATTACTGTTCCCCTCCTGGTAACGCCGTTCCAATTACTTGGGCTGCATTACCGCAATTACATCTACCGCCACTAGATGGCAGTAGTGTAATTCCTCCTCTCTATGACTGTGGCCGGTGCTGTCCGCGGTACTGGCCTCAGTCGACGAGAGAGGATGGAGAGAGAGTGGCAGTGCGAAGTACTTGAGGAGGGCAGCCAAAGGCCATATAATTCAATTTAATATAATTAAATATATAGTCCAGGCACTACAGTAAGTCCACCACCAGTTCACCAACGCCACAGTCGTCACGTCAGACAGGCACAGGCAGCCAGCCAGAAGACTTGAGGCAACACAAGCAGACAGACAGGCCTGGAGGACGGAGCCATACGGACCCCAGTGTGCCTGGGCTGGCCACACACCACCACCAGCCAGCCACCACCACCACCAGCCAGCCAGGCAGCACTGCAGCAGCAGCAGCAGCAGCAGCACAGGTACCAAAAAACAAAACAAAAAAAAAAATACGTTGACTCAGTCACAGTCAGGACAGGACTCATGACTCAGACCCCCACCACCAGTGTGCCACACCATCACCAGCCACCACCACCACCAGCCAGCCAACAGGTACCAAAAAACAACAACAAAAAATACGGTTACCACAGTCAGGACTCAGACTCCATCAGTGTGCCACACCACCACCAGCCAGCCAGCAGGTACCAGAAGAAATAAAACATAAAATACCACAGTCAGGACTGGAGTGGACTCAGGAGTCAGACTCAGGTCAGGTACCACTGTACCACACTGCCAGTACCCCCAACAGTGCCACACCACCATCCACCACTGCCCACAACCACCACCATCAGCAGGTACCACTCAAGTAAAAAAAACAATAAAAAAACACCACTCAGTCAGGAGTCACTCAGGAGGAGTAGCAGTGTACCACCACCACCATGCAGTCGGCCGGTAACAACTCAGCAAGTACCACTCAGCAAATACCACTCAGGTACCCACTGCCAGTGTACCACGCAGCCAGCCAGTACCACTCAGCAAATACCACTCAGGTACCACCAGTGCCACTTAGCATATACCACTCAGGTACCGTACCAGTGTACCACGCAGTTGGTATCACTAAGCAAATACCACGCAGGTACCACTCAGGAATCAGGATTCACCTCACCACATAAGTGTCTCATTGTCCCACAGCAACATTAAAATTATTTAGATTATTGTACAATGTTTTATCATAATAATTGCTTCTATTTAGTGTTCATTTCCATCATTTAATATATTTAATATTGGGGGCATCCAAGTTATTTGACATATTTGATTATTTATTTAAAGTAACGCAATAGTTACTTTCCCTGGTAATTAGTTACTTTTTTACTGATGTAACTCAGTTACTCACTTTTTGTGAGAAGTAACTAGTAACTATAACAAATTACTTTTTTTAACTTACATGACCAACACTGTATGTGATTGTGAACAAACTACAAAATCTATTTGCAGAAATCGTCAAATTACCAACGTAATGTTTTTTTTTTTTTTGCAGAAAATCAATGGCTTCTAGGTTTATTTCTAATCTGTAAAATACAGACTACACAAATTGTACAAATGTCAGTAACTGCAAATTGTATGGACAAATGTACAAACTATGACTGTGCCCATAGTTATACGGAAGGTCCAGGATTACTACGGTGCAAATTAATAAAGAAATACAAATGGAATAACCATTGGGGTTGACTAGAGCAGTGGTCCTCAACCCTGGCCTACAGGGCCCACTAACAGGCCAGATTTTAGGTATTACCTTGGGGAGATGCAGACTAGAGTACTGCAATCACTGAGCAGCAAATGATATCACCTGGGATGTATTTCAGTTATCTTGAAAATCTGGCCTGTTAGTGGGCCCTGTAGGCCAGGGTTGAGGACCACTGGACTAGAGCATGTTCACTTTATAAAACATGTAGCACCCTCCTGGCATAGGATACGGTACATTTAGGAGCAAAATGATTGTATGTCCTGGTCTGTTCAAGGTTTTAATGGCTGGGAGTTTGATTGCTCCCCCTGCCTCTGGAAGAAGCTTCCAGAGTTTAGGATGACAGATTAAAAAAAAACACTTACCATTTATCAGGTTCCAGCCAATCCCTTGAGAGGAGTGTTCAGATGGGGCTGGAGTGGTGACAAAAGGTCTGAAGCACTGGAGAGCGGGGTTCCTTCTCCCCAGGACAGTTCCAGATCTGCCTTCAGGCATCCCATGGACTGGACAGCTGCTCTAGAGGCCTCAGAGGTGTCAGGGCTGAGGGTCTAGGTGGACTTTGCTAGAAGCTGATTGCAGAACCTGGCCACAAAAGATCTGGTCTGGAGTGGGAAATCTCACTCACTGGGCTGTGTCCAAAGGAAGCTAGAAGGTAGCAGCTGTCCTGGGGAATTGTGAGTAAAGGCCCTAAACTGATCTATGTGACTGTGCAGTTTTCTGGAGATTGCACTGGATACCAGCCTGTTGCACTTCAGAACAAGGTAAACAGATGCCAATGAAACTTGTTTCACGGTCCCCAGCTGTGGGCTCTTAGCCTGTTCAGAAAGTTACCTAATGGTTTTCAGCTGTGAGGAATTAGATGGCTCAACACACACAATTACTCATGGAGAAAATTGTCCTCTTATCATGTAGTGCTAAGGGTTTTGGAGTATCAAGTCCCCTAACCCCCGCTCTCCTGTTGAAACTCCTCAAGCAATAAATCACAAAAAGACATCCCCTAGCCTAGACTGATTAATTGGAGCCATAGTGTATGGACTGGTGCTTGGGTGACTGGCAGCATCTGTACTGTTAGGGAAGTTTCAGCTATTACCAGCAGCCCATTCGAAGGTAACGCTACAAACGTATATTTACAAAGATTTATTTGCAAAGAAATGTTCTCTTAGCTCAGTGAATATGCTGAAGGTTCACGTCAACCATCCAGTCAGATGCAAAAAAAAATCCTGTTTTTGTTTTAATTTTCCTTGGACATTATTAGGTATTTAACCACTTGCCGACTGCCTAACGTCTATCTACGTCGGCAGTCAGCCCCTCACAGGCAAAGTGACGTAGTACTACGTCGCTAGCCTGTGAGGCTCTAGGAGGTGGGCGCGCGCCGCCAGAGGCACGCTCCCGCTCCCTCTCGCTCACGGACCCCCCCCCCCGTGTTTGTGAGCGGTGGACCCGATGTCTGCCGCTCACTCGCGATCGACGGTTACACCGGGAGAAAAGCAGGCGGCTAATGTAAACAAAGCCGCCTGTCAATCTCCCTTGTGTAACAGCAGAGATCATACGGTCCTGCTATTTAGGACCGTAGATCTCTGCTGTTACATGAAAAGCCACATCCAATCACAGTTAGAAGCACGCCCCTAGAGACACACTTAACCCCTCATTCTCCAATACCCCTTCCCTGCCAGTGTCATTTTTACAATAACTGTTCATATGTATAGCACTGATTACTGTAGTAATGTCACTGGTACCCCCAAAAGTGTCAAAAATGTCAGTCAAGGGTCCGATCTGTCCGCCGCAATGTCGCAGTCCCACAAAAAAAATCGCAGATCGCCGCCATTACTCGTTTAAAAAAAAAAACCATAAAAATGACATAAATCTTTCCCTTAGTTAGTAAACGCAATAACTTTTGCGCAAACCAATCAAAATACTCTTTTTGCGATTTTTTTTTTACCAAACATATGTAGCATAAAACAAATTGGCCGAAAATGTTAAAAAATTTTGATTTTTACATTTCTTTGGGGGAATTTCATATAAAAAAATGCAAAAAATATTGTTATTTTTGCAAAATTGTCGCTCTTTTTTTGTTTATAGCGCATGATCAAAAAATCGCACAGGTGATCAAATACCACCAAAAGAAAGCTCTGTTTGTGGGAAAAAAAGGACGTCAATTTCATTTGGGTACAGCGTCGCACGACCGCGCAATTGTCCGTTAAAGTCACGCAGTGCCGAATTGCAAAATAGGTTCTGGTCAGGAAGGGGGTAAAATCTTCCAGGGCTTAAGTGGTTAAAGGAATCCATTTTCACATTTATGTATTAAGCTAAATTAATATAAACACCACAAAGTGAGGATTCACTTTGCTAAGTGAGCAGCCTCTACTCCTTTAAGCTGGCCATACACTGATTAAAAATTGGCTGGTTTCAGCAGGGACCCACTTGAGATAAGACTTCTGTTGAAAAGTTTTTTTTTTTTTGATCAGTGGCTGCAGCCAATTGGCTGTTTTATGATGGTGGTGGGATTCATCTCATTTCTGTGGTTGGAGGAATCTTATTTTCTTTTTTTTTTTCATCCAACTGGTTGAATGAAAAGAAAACTAACCATCTATGACCAGTTAGTGAATCAATCCCTCTGTGTTTAATATGTATTTTGAAACTTACACACATTTGAAAATAGAACTAGCAGTTCTAAAATGTCTAATACAGTATGTAGATATAAGCAGAGATGGGCAAATTTATTTTTTAGGTTCAATACCGAACCTGGATCTTGCTGTTTCGCTTAGGGTGGAATTTAGCAATCTTTACACCCTTACCATTTTGCACCCTTATTGCCTTGTCGATAACAAAATATTTAACACATATACTATATATATTTCACCTTCCAGGCTGCAGTGGCAACATTTTTACTCTGTGTGCAGATACTACATCTTTCAGTATCTCTGCTGATTTGACTTACACATCACATCAGCAAAGTTAGTCAGCCATTTCAGGATGGAAACCTAAACATAGATTCTCAGAAGATTATAAGTTCAGATGATCTTTTGCCTTTAACCACTTAAGCCCCGGAAGATTTTACCCCCATTCCGACCAGGGGGTATTTTGCGATTCGGCACTGCGTGACTTTAACGGACAATTGCGCGGTCGTGCGACACTGTACCTTTTTTTCCCACAAACAGAGCTTTCTTTTGGTGGTATTTGATCACCTGTGCGATTTTTTTTGATCACGTGCTATAAACAAAAAAAGAGCATCAATTTTGCAAAAATAGCAATATTTTTCACATTTTTTTATATGAAATTCCCCCCCAAAAAAATGTAAAAATCAAAATTTTTTAACATTTTCGGCCAATTTGTTTTATGCTACCTATGTTTGGTAAAAAAAATCGCAAAAAGCGTATTTTGATTGGTTTGCGCAAAATTTATCGCGTTTACTAACAAAGGGAAAGATTTTTGTCATTTTTGTTGTTTTTTTTTAACGCGTAATGGCGGCGATCTGCGATTTTTTTGCGGTACTGCGACATTGCGGCGGACAGATCGGACCCTTGACTGACATTTTTGACACTTTTGGGGTTACCAGTGACATTTCTACAGTAATCAGTGCTATATATATGCACTGTTACTGTAAAAATACACTGGTAGTGAAGGGGTTAACTTTATTTGGGAGGGAGGGGCTGTGTGTGTCCCTAGGGGCGTGCTTTCTACTGTGATTGGCTGTGGCTTGAGCTGTATGGACACTGATCTACGGATCTACATAGTAGATCCATGTGATCAGTGTCTTTACAGCGAGGAGAATGACAGGTCGCATGTTTACAAAAGCTGCCTGACATTCTCCCTCTCCCCCGCCGATCGCCGAGTGGCCGGCGGACATCGGGTCCGCTGGTCACACGCGCGGGGGGGTCCGTGACCACGCGGGAGCGGGAGCGCGCCTCCGGCGGCGCGCGCTCGCTCCCTAGACCCTCACAAGCAAGCAACGTAGCCCTACGTTAGTTTGCCTGTGAGGGGCTGACCGCCGACGTAGATAGTCGTGCGGCGGTCGGCAAGTGGTTAAGACATAACATGGTGGTTTTGATCAGTTTCAAAGATATGGAAATTAAATTGCTCTGATTGTATTTGCAATTTATTAAAGTGGTTCAAAAGTGGTTGAAATTGACCTTGTATCCCAACACACTGGGGTTCGCCCCTACCCCCAAATATATCTGAATGGCTCAAACGTATAAACAAAATCGCAGATATGGAAGAACTGATCTGTATAGCAAATGACAACCCAACCAAATTCTCACGCACATGGGCCTACTGGATGCACTTCCAATCCACAGACAGATATAAAACCCTATTAGGTCTGGGGTCCGAAAACCCCTCACACTAAACACGGACTGTGCCCACTCTTCTCTCTATCCAGACTGCTCATCTAACTCTAGACGTCAGCCCTCCCTCCCCCAACTAAGGGACGAGTTCGGGAGGTTGTCACGTCTAAGCAGACTTCAAGTGATAGGACTCATACCTATGATCAAGAGTAAGCCTACACTTACCAATTATACCATAATACCTACATAAACAAACATTTAATCAATGGACTAAGTTCTGTTCTAAGTAGAGACCAAGGAGGCACATTTCAATTTCATGCCCCTCCCTCTTTTTTTTCTCTTTATCTTTTCTCTTCTCCCACCTTCTACTCTCTACCCATCTTACATTCCCATCCCCTGCACCTTAAACAGTCCCAAATACAAATACGCAAAGAATCCATGTATCACACCTCTTCACACTTACTTTGTACTACATTGGTCTACACCAAATGGATCCTCTGATATATGATCCACAAAGGCAACTTGCTAATTGTTATTCTTGCCTGATCTTTTGAATGAGCTGGTAACCCCTTGTCATATACCCTCGGGTATAGATCCTCTACCACTCACATCAGTAGAATCTTCTGTTAGTTTTTACCCTGAACCAAAAACGCAAGGTTTCATCTGGTAATCGGGACCGTTGTTTTCATGTATACATGATACTTGGCAAGGATAAAACAGTATTGAAATGTATTCTATGTAATGGACAGATGTATTGGACCAAAGTTACCATTGTGTATTGCTCTTTACTACTTTTTAAAAAAAAAACATTGTAGAAAAAAAAAGAAATTGACTAAAAATTGCTTCGTGTATGGCCTGTGTAAAAGACTTAGGATTCAGCTGATCACCTGAGAATGATATAATTTGTTCTCCAGTGATATATTACTCATGCTGTGTCATACACACAGCTATATAATCTGTGCTAATACAGGTGCTAATATCATAAGGGGAAATTTCAAATGTCATTTACTGAATGCAGTCTAAAAAAAAAAAAAAAAAAAAAAAACTCTTCCACAGTTAAACACCCTATAACATAGCCACACACAAATGGGTATCATTTTGACAACAGTTAAAAAGATAGATAGTAATCTTAAAGGGAAGGATAATGGGGGTATTAATAAACACATTTTTTTCTAATTTTGTCTAAACTGGAGTGCAGCCAGCTTGTAAATTTTCCTTTTGCATGCAGTGTGGAAAAAATAAAGGATAGAAGCTATTTGGTTGCTATGGGCAAGTTGAGATAGAACTTCTCTAAGATGCTTTTTATTAACCACTTTACCACCGGAGGATTTTCCTGCTAAAAGACCAGGGGTTATTTTGCGATTTTTTACTGCGTGACTTTAACGGACAATCGCGCGGTCGTGCGACGCTGTACCTAAACGAATTTCACGTCCTTTTTTTCCCACAAACAGAGCTTTCTTTTGGTGGTATTTGATCACCTGTGCGATTTTTTGATCACGCGCTATAAACAAAAAAAGAGCGTAATTTTTGCAAAAACAACAATATTTTTCACTTTTTTTTATATGAAATTCCCCCCAAAAAAAATTTAAAAATCAAAATTTTTTAAAATTTTCGGCCAATTTGTTTTACGCTACCTATGTTTGGTAAAAAAAATCGCAAAAAGCGTATTTTGATTGGTTTGCGCAAAAGTTATCGCGTTTACTAACAAAGGGAAAGATTTTTGTCATTTTTGGTGTTTTTTTTTTTAACGAGTAATGGCGGCGATCTGCGATTTTTTTTGTGGTACTGCGACATTGCGGCGGACAGATCGGACCCTTGACTGACATTTTTGACACTTTTGGGGGTACCAGTGACATTACTGCAGTAATCAGTGCTATATATATGCACTGTTACTGCAAAAATGACACTGGCAGGGAAGGGGTTAACAGTATTGGACAGGGAGGGGTTAAGTGTGTCCTAGGGGCGTGATTCTAACTGTGCAGGGACAGGTCTACTAGTGTAAAAACAAAGATCAACAGTTCTACATAGTAGAACTGTTTGATCTTCACTTTTACACAGGGAGAACTGACAGGTGGCTTGTTTACACAAGCCGCTCTGTCTTTCTCCCGCTGTAGCGGCGATCGTAGTGTGACCGGCGGACATCGGGTCCGCCAGTCACACTCCCGCACTCCTCCGTGAACGAGCCGAGGCGGGCGCGCGCCTCAGCGGGCGCGCGCCCGCCCGCTATTGGCTCTGGAAGGAGTGACAGGCGAGCGACGTAGACCTACGTCACTCTGCCTGGCCGGGGCCGACTGCCGCAGTAAATATACTGTGCGCAGTCGGCAAGCGGTTAAGTATCCTCAATGTGTTGGACTGGCACACCACAGAATATTGTCAAAGTGGAGGAAAACAGCAAAGTCAGTCAAGAAAAAATAAAAACAGAAGCAAAACAGCCAACCAAATTTGATAGGGCATATGCTAAACTATTGTGACACAAGACTCCCATTGTCTTTGACTTTATAGAACACAAAATGTAGATATCCAAAGTTCTTTGAATTCCACATAAAACCCTTCTCATCATTGCAAAGATGTACATTTTCAAGCATGGTATTCCAATAGGGAAAGGGCTAAGCAAGCTGGGTTTTCCATGTAGAGATAGAGAGCTTTACATTATATTGTCACAGCAAATATTCCACTCTATTTCTGAGTACCCTCAATCAAATGCATAAGCTGAGAGGAGGACTTAGGACGCAAAATAAATAGTCCTTATCTCTAGGACTTGATCCTCACTTGTTTCACCAGCTGAGACATAAGGCCACCAGGCTGCTACCTGAAGCTTGTGTTCTGAAAGGGCACCTTTATCCAAGCTTTCATTATTTCTTTGATAAGTCTTTGATAAGTTATTTGATAAGTCTAAAATGTTGCATTATGTACAATAACTACTTGTACCATTGGTATTGTGTGTTTTTCTAAAAGCTTCCACGCTTAAAACATTGACCACTATACTACCTTCCTTTTAAATATATTCTGATATGATTATATGAAAGTTTAAACAAATACCTTTGTGTAATCATTTTCTTACATTAACCAGTCTATGAACTTGATGTAGTTTATGTTTTACCAATTACTTTCAGAGACAAGTAGCAGCACATTTTTACCTAAAAGACTTTCCTGCATATGGAAGACCTGTGTTAGTCTTGCGGAGGAAAAAGATCTTTTGGAGATTGATGAATCTGTAATAACTTCAGACCGATAAAGCTAGCCATACACTAATAGATTTTCAAAACGAATGATCATATAAACATTACTTCAAAATATTGCTTGCATTTTACATTTGGTTTTGGAACTAATGGGCTTTCCTAAATGAAAATCACATTAATTGATAGAAATTCGTTGGTCACCGTGGTGGAAAATTAACATCAACTTGACACCACTAATGGTTAGAAATTCATTCTTAAAACACAAAACTAGTATATGGTCAACCAATTTATATGAACTAACACTCTTTTTTCCTTTTTTTTTTTTTTTTTTTGTGAATTTTTTTTGGCCTTGAAGGTTTCAGCAGGCATTTTTTTTTTTTTTACCTTTGAAAAGAGAACTTTAAAATTTCTTAAAATTAGAAGACAATTTATTTATTAGCCAGTTCTTGGAGTCCTGTATGATTGGAAGTATTAAATTTACAATGAATAAGTAATGAACTTTAAAATCACTTAATAAGTACGGCATTAAACTTAGGGAATCATGTTCTCTTTCAGAGTGTCCTTGAATATTTCTGTATTAATGAGCTGAGAGAAGTTGTACAGAATTTCAAGGTATCATACATTATTTCACATTTGATTTAGGACAGTAAAATACTGTCATCTTGAAATTGGATATGTAATTTTATTTGACCTTTGTGTAAAATTAGAAATGTTTTTTTTTTTTAACAAAATAACGTATACACATTGAATAACTGCTCTTCAAATATTATTATTATAAAAAAGGCAGCATAGTTTTTACTGATGAATAAACTACAAAAACAAAAAAAAGTAAACGCCAATGATGTCATTTAGTGCAAGGGACGCAGTGAGATCAGTTGTGTCTCGGTGGGCAACGGGATTTTTTCTTTTGGACAAGATGGCAGCTATTGTTCATTGTTGTGGACCTGCATTGCTGGATAATGTAATTGACGATGGATGTACAATGTAGGACTTTTTATTTATTTTTTTAAATGAAGGACTTGAAAAACGTTTGGGTGTTTTTATTACCCCTTGCTCATTTACATGGGGAAGGTGATATCTGGGTGTTCCCTTATTGTTAAATAGGCCTTCCTGGCTCAGATAAGCCCCCTGCCCGCAGACCCCAACAACCACATTTTTTTTGCATTGGCTACCCCTTAAAATTCATACCAGACCTGGGACTATGGATAGTGGGAGATTCCCCACACTGTTTTTTTCCCCCCACATTTCTGCTCCTTTGTTTGCATTCACCTGTCAGCCAGGAATCCCTTGACAAACAGCTACTCTGAGCTGAAATTGTCACAATTAGCAGTAGAAGGAATACATGTTTTGATGCAGCCATCAGTAAAATAAGGTGAAAAACATGGGCTAAATTCCACAAAATAAATAAATGTAATGCATGCATTATTTTAGAAGTGATACTTTTTTTTTTAGTCAATTGCTGCTAAATTTGGTGAATAAAATGTTATGCCTTATTTTACCACTTAGTTTACAGCTGTAATTTAATTTTTGTGAATTGAGCCTAATATGTTTTCCTGCACTTAGTGAATTACCCCTCCTGCCCCACACCCCCCTGGATAGTTATATAATTATTGAGAAGCATTCAAATTTTTTATTTTTGCCCCCTAAATTTGACAGCAATAACATATATGCACATTTTTGTTAATTATTTGTGTAGGTTTCCTGGGCAGAGAAAAATACAGAAATAAACACCTACTGACACAGATATTTAGTATGTAAAATACTGAACACAACATATTAGTGTAGAGATGGGCCACTGCACACACTTGTGGGGGTACTGACCCAGGTGCAATCCATGAAAAAAGTAGGTAGAATACGCAGCAGGCAGTAGGTGCACTCAACGAGGCTTACAGGAGGCAGAATTTTCCAATGTTATTTATTAAAAGTCAACATTTAAGATGAGAAAGGCAGGCTGTGCCTGTGATTAAACTAGGTTGGAAAATTCCCCCTGTTGAAAGTCCCATTGAGTGCACCTACTGACGGCTGCATATTGTGAATGCAACGTGATATATTTCCAAATATACACCCTTATTTATCACTTATAAGGTTACATATTTTGATACTAACAAATTTAAATCTTTATAAAAAAATTACCAAATATTTGTACTTATGATTTATTGACCAATATGGCTCATTCAAAATAGAAAAATGCTTAAAAATATATCTCACTAAAACCTGCAATGACAGTCAATTTCTACTTTTTTTTTTTTTGCATATTTTGTTAATTTTGTTCAATAACCCCAATTCTAAAGAAAAGTTTGGATTATAGCTGTAATACCAAATACTTTTTTACTTTTTTTCTTACAATAAAACCAGTTACGCAAAATCCAAAATCTGCTGTCTGGTCTACATCTCTAATGTGCTACAGCTATAATCAGATAAATCTTAAACCTTTTCACATTTGTGATTTTTAGTATTGTTAAAATCATGTGAAAATGCCAGGTGACATCCATGCCACTTATATTTAAAGGCTCCAAAGCTAAAACGAGAAAATGCAGTAATGAGAACAGTGCCAGTGATTATAATAGCACATTGTATATTTTTTGTAGTTCGTATGCATTTATTGGCACCAAAAAAAAAAAAAAATGTGAACAGAGCCATATTTTACAATTCTGGGACCAAAAACTGAAATCTGACTTTCTACGGAGGTCATAATGTCTCTGGCTGTAGATAAAGGATTGGCTTTTGTTGGCTCTTTTTTGTTTTGTTGTATGAGTTTACCACTTTCTGATTCTATTGATCTGTTTATATGATAAGCCAAATAAAATGATATTGTAAATTAATGGACGCAGACCTAATATAAATGTACACTATATTACGAAAAATAATGCCTTTAAACGCACATGAATTGTAATGGCATCCCAGTCTTAGTCCGTAGGGTTCAATATTGAGTTATTTAAGGAAAATAATCTGTTCACTTTGCAAGGGCATTTGCCACATAGTTTAGTAAATGTGGTGAAATTTCACTTTGCCAAGAATACCTAATTACCCACAATGTTTGCAAGCTTTGTCTTACAATGGGCATCAGCAATGAGGTGACCCCCTACTACTCAGAATGAAAGAACTTGATGTTCAATTGTTTTGCTGAACCATAATATTGCTGAAACTTGGATATGTTCTCTCTTCTGTTTTTTTTTTTTTTTTTTGTTTCCCCTTTCCCTTTTCACCCTCACCTCTGTTCTCAACCGCCTTATCTCTGCCCTAGAGTAGGTGTACTCTGTATTTTAGAGGAGATTGTCCTATAGCATGTTAAGTGGCAATGTACTTATACTTTATGTTGAATGCTTCTGTAATCTCTTTGCTAAAAATAAATAAATATATAAGGCAAAAGAATACCCAAACACATGCAAGGAACAAAAAAACAGCAGTTTTGCTTGCACATGATTGGATGAAACAGAGTTTTGCCTCATTCACATTCTGGTTGGGCTTTAAAGTGGTCAAGACTTTTTTTAATGTAATCCCTGCATTAAAGTAAAAATGTCCCAGTAGCAGTATTGCCGTATGTAAATGCACACACTCGATCCAGTGCTGCGCTCATCTGTAGTGACTCTCTTCTGACTCCCTGCATTCACAGTACACAGAGGCAGCAGTGGGAGCCACTGGCTCCTGCTGCTCTCGAATGAATCCTGTGAGCAGAGAGCGGGGCCGAGCTATCCTGTGTGTGAATGGGTGCACACAGCCTAGGATGGGAGCGAGCCTGCAAATCTCACCAATGCAAGCAACTTGCTATGGTGGCACACACAGTAGGAGCCAACAGCACTGGTGGGGGACCCCAGAAGTGGGGGTTCAAGGCAGGTAAGTATAAAATTTTTGTTATTTTAAGAATTTAAAAGACTTTATAACTGCTTTAGGAAGGAATGGGTTCCCTAAAGGCACACGTGCCCTTATTGTATCCATTGGTATACTGCATATGCTCCACTATAGAGATTCTCAATGATTAGATTTAGGACTGCAGTGTAGAGAGGGGCCTTGATGAGGCACCGTGGTTTCCATATATATTTGCAAATATTGTGCAGCTAAAATATTTGCTTTTAACCAATGGCCGACCACCCACCGCAGTTTTACTGCGGCAAGGTGGATCGGCTGCGAGAACCGATGCAACTGTACGTCGGTCGCGCGCGGGCCTAGGGGGCACATACGCGCGTGCAGTCCTTGCGACTTTCTGATTCTGTTCAGAATCGAACAGTAATCAGGTCCAGGCCAATGCTTTTTGGCCTGGACCTGGTAATCAATTCTGACCAATTGCAGAACGTCCTGTGCCTGTGTAATGTAAATACAGGCACATGAAATTATGCAATCTTCTCTCCTGGAGCCCTTTTCGGCTCCAGCATGAGAGGAATGAACATCAACTATGAGTACACAAGCATTACACTGACACCAGTACACATAGGCACACATTTAACCTCCTAATCACCCCCCAGTTAACCCTTTCACTCCCTGTCACAGTGTACATTATATACAGTATACAGATAATTTACTGTTCACTGTATTAGTGTCACTTGTGACTTCAGTTAATGTGAGAGACAGTTAGTGGTAATTAAAGGCAGTCCCAGATAGGTTTAGGGTACCCACCATACATTCCCTAATAAATATTTAACCCCCTGATCACCCCCATGTAACCCTTTCATTGCTCTGTCACAGTTTCACTATTATAGTGTATGGATCTTTTTTCTGATCACTGTATTAGTGTCACAGGTGACATCAGTTAGCGTTAACGTTAGTTAGTGTCAATATAGGATAGCGTCAGATTCCCCGCCACATATTTAGTAATACATTTTAACCCTTTGATTGCCAGTGACACACACACACTAAACACCTCCATTACTAGTACAGTATAGTGTCTGAACAGATCAATATCTTTGATCTGATCAGAACTACACTAGCATCTCCAATAGTTCAGTATAGTGTTCCCAAAATGCAGTGCTAGCAGGATAGCCCCCCAACATCTGCCAGCACATGCTTTTAGCCTCTCCACCCCCCCCCCCCCCAAAAAGTGCATAATCCGCAGATTACTGTCACTTCCAATACACAGCACACTAAACCGCAGTGTTAGGAGAGTCAGGCCTGATCTCTGCTAGCAGTTACATTTTTTGGTAGCGGTTCAAACAGTCCTTGACATCCAGGTGCTTTTTTACCTGTGAGTCACACTAGGTACCTATAAATTTATTGGCCAAAATGTGCAAACAGAGGTACACTAGTGAAGAGGCCTACACGATGCTGAGCATGACAGATGAGAGCGATGGGGAAGCTTAACTGTCAGAATCAGGCTCAGTATTCAAACCTGTAGAGAGCAGCGGCACCCTCACAGATAGATCTGATGACGGAGTAGTGGTCCCTGCTAAGGTCAGGCATACCCAACCCCGTTCTTCTGTTGCTGAATTTTGGTTCTAGTGCCTCTCAACCTTCCGGTGAACTGGCAAGCACCAGCGGCCTAGTACATCCTGGTCAAAGTCAAACCAGCACTGCAATAATGCTTGGTGATGTGGCGAGTCCTATAAGTGCAGTTCAAGTTGGTGCAGTGGCTAGCACAAGTAGTGTCCCGAAGCCACCAATAATTCGAACACAGGCCCGTAGAGTCCATAGTGTCCTTGCTGATGCACTTGTAAATCCTAATTGGGAGCCCACAACTTCTGCAGCGCCTGCACTTCCCCCATTCACTGGCCAACCCAGAATTTAGGTGGAAACAGCCAACTTTAATCCCCTTGATTTTTATGAGCTGTTTTTTACAGAAGATCTGTACAGATCTATTGTGGACCAAAGCAATTTACATGCCGATCAATTCATCGTGGCAAATCCAAATTTGACCCTTGCCAGAGAATTTGCATGGAAACAGATCACTGTTTCTGAATTTAAAACCTTTCTGGGCCTATCACTCCTCATGGGCATTACTAAAAAGAGTGAGTTGCGGTCATATTGGTCCACTGACCTAATTCATCATATGCCTGTGTTCTCTGCTGCCATGGTCAGGACTAGATATGAGCAAATCTTGTGGTTCATGCACTTCAGTGACAATGAACCCTGTCATTCTCGGTGTGACCCTGGATATGACCATATGACCGGCTCCACAAAATTTGGCCCCTCTTAAATCACTTCAACCAGAAGTTCGCACCCTTTTTAAGCTATCTGTATTGATGAGTCCCTCCTTAAATTTTATGGTCATCTTGAGAGTAGTGTGGTGAGTCCTGCGCTGTCTAGGGAGAACTATTCAAAAGGGCTGGTATAGATCCCAGATGCTGCTAGTACCGGAACTGGTAACCATACAGTGTCAAAATCATAAAAGGGTGGGGGGTACTGCGCTTCTGGGTTGATAGTGCATGAACTGTGCTCAATATAAATGCCTGTCACAATGGATGAAGGGAACTAAAACATGTGTGGGTGGTTTATATAAATAAGGTGCTATATAAAAAAATGCAAAATTAATCCGTACTCAAATAAATAGTCTCACAGTGCTAAAATACTGACAAGGCACTCTAAAAAATATATAAATAAATAAGAGAATATAAAACCACTTATAGTGCTGATAATGCAATAGTGACAGATAAAGTGCTCAGGTGCATATACAAATGTGAACAAAATATATATAGGCAAAATTAAAGTGTCCTCTGTGCTCCACAAAAATACAGCAATCTGGGTGAAATATATTCCAAAATGGTTAAAGTAAGTGTTCAAGTGGGGGAAATTCCACAGGTGATGCTCCTTCACCTAACACCGTGCTTAGGGTGGTGGGGTGCTTCTCCTCAACCCCTCTAAGTGTCCTAGCAGCTCACCTCAAGGTCTAAGGGTAAAGGCCTTCTAGTTTATCCAGGGGGCTCCTCTCCAATCCTGTTCCGTGCTCCACTAGGGCCAAATTTCTGGGCTGCTGCGGGTGGGTTGGCTCCCTACTCCCTCTCCAGGCTCCCAGCGGTCCCAGTGGATCTCAAAACAAAGGCTCGAAATAGTGCAAGTATGTCATGGAAAGGGGTGCTTTATTTAAATAAGGTTAAAAAAACTCACATTTGTTGAACAAGGCAAGCGCATATAATAATATCGGAGTGGGATCGCAGTCCTCACTTCCGCAGTGTGCGTCACTTCCGGTCCGATCGTCCCTACACCTTACGCCACTTCCGCATCACGTGGCTTCTTCAGCCCTGAATATTTATTTGAGTACGGATTAATTTTGCATTTTTTTATATAGCACCTTATTTATATAAACCACCCACACATGTTTATGGTCATCTTGCTTTCAAACAGTTTCTCCCATGCAAGCGTGCCAGATATGGGGTCAAGATGTATAAGCTTTGTGAAAGGGCAACAGGCTATACATGTAGTTTCCCGGTTTATGAGGGAAAGGATAGCTATGTGGAGCCCCCCAACTGTCCAGACTACATTGGCAGCAGAGGCAAGATTGTTTGGGACTTGGTGTCACCCTTATTCGGAAAGGGGTACCATTTATATGTGGACAATTGTGCCGCTTTTTAGTCACCTTTTTTATTTTGGAATTGGTGCATGTGGCACAGTGCGACCTAATCGCCGGTGCTTCCCCCAACAGCTTGTAGATTCCTGGCATAGACCCGGGGGGGGGGGGGGAGAGAGAACCTGCTTGAAGTGTAATAAATATCTTGCAGTGAAGTGGAGGGACACGCAGAATGTTTTCTTTTCTTTCTGTCCTCCATTCACGCAGATACGACAGTCCAAATAGCAACGGTGACTGGTGTTGTTGGGAAGCCCCTCTGTGTCCACGAATACAACCTTAACATAGGAGGGGTGGACTTCAATGACCATAAGATGGCACCGTACTTAATTGACCGTGAGGTACAAAAAAGTGTCTGTATACTTATTCCAATTGGCTCTGCTGAATGCTTATGTTGTATAAAAAGAGTCAGGAAGAAGTGGATCCTTACTAAAATTCCAGGAAGAAATCATCACAGCCCTTCTGTATCCAGAAGGTGCTGTGGCCCAAACTCACAATCCAGATGCAGTGAGTCGGCTGCATGAGAAGCATTTTCCAGATGTCCTCTCTAGTACCCCTACCCAAAGAGCACCCCAAAGAAGATGTCATGTCTGTAGCAAGCACAGATATAGACGTGGCATTCACTTTTTTTGTCCCTGCTGTCCTGGCCAACCTGTTCTCTGCATCGGGGACTGTTTCTGTTGCTACCACACACTGGTAAAATATTATTATAGTGTACAGCACTGCACAGTCTGGGGCACACTTTCACGCAGGGACTTGAAAGATGTTAGATGGCTATCGCATTTGGAGAGACCCTAACCTGGAACATTTAAAGTTTCTTTTTACAGTTACAAAAAAGTGTAAAAAAGTTATAGAAAAAAATAAAAAAATAAAAAAAAAATTTAAAATAAAAAAGCCAAAAATAGTTGTCGTTTTATTGAGTTAATTTTCTGTTCTTACTCTGTTCTTACTACTTTTACTGTACTTTTATAATATACTGTTATACTGTAATGTTTTATTGTTATTGTTTTTCATTGTTAACCATAGTTTGCTTTGCAGATACCACCATTCTACTGTTTTACTGCACTGTATACTATTATATTGTAATGTTTTAATGTTACTGTGTTTTATTGTTAACCATTGTTTGCTTCGCAGGTATGCCCATCAACTGCAGCACTGATTTGTTTATTCTGACAGCAACAGCGTTTGCTCTCAGGATGTATGTAAATCAATGATTGCAGCGCTGTAGGAGGTGATTTTACCATCGCAGTTAAAAAAAAAAAGAGCATATATGGTTTTCTTGGCAGAGGTTTTCTTGGCAGAGATTTCTTTATCCACATCGATCAATGCGGATGGAGGAATCTGCTATGTTCTTTTTTTTTTCCTTCGGCCCATGGGCTGAACGAAGTCGGCTTTCATGTAAAAGCAATCCTAGCAGATAATTAGCGGCTAGACTGCTTTTACAAGCAGTGGGAGGGGGACTCCAATCATCTCTATGGCCTAAGATATGAGCATTTCATGACTTCGGTTTCACCAGAAATAAACAGCGCCATTGGGAAAGCATATTATCACACCATTCTTGGTGTGGTCAGCTGATTTAAAGGCAGAGGAGAGATCTAGAGTCTAGATAGATTTTTTTTTTTAAAAAAAAGAGTACCTGTCACTACTTAAAAAAAAGGAAAGGAAAGGTGTCAAAATAAAATAAAAAAGGAAAAGAAATATAAAAAAAAAAAAAGGCGAACGCAAGCATTGGTCTGGTGTCATACGTAAACAGCAATTGCAGCACTTTGCGATAAGAGGTAATTTGGGGGGGTTATGTGCTGTCTTGGCATTTCAAGGCCTCAAAACTATTGGGGCAAAATATAAAATATTCCATGGACTCAACATACCTCTCAGCAAATAGCTTAGGGTGTCTTGTTTCTGAAAAGGGGTAATTTGGGGGTTGTGATGGTAGTGAGGAGTGACTCAACAATTTACGCCCTTAGAAAGCCTGAAGGCAGTGATTGGTTTTCGGGGTCCTGTACGCGGCTAGACTGCCAAAAAGTCTCACACATGGGATATCCCCATACTCAGGAGAAGCAGCAGAATGAATTTTGGGGTGTAAATCCACATATACCCATGGCATGCGTGAGCAATATACAGTGGGTACGGAAAGTATTCAGACCCCCTTAAATTTTTTACTCTTTGTTATATTGCAGCCATTTGCTAAAATCATTTAAGTTCATTCTTCTTCCTCATGAATGTACACACAGCTCCCCATATTGACGGAAAAACACAGAATTGTTGACATTGTTGCAGATTTATTAAAAAAGAAAAACTGAAATATCACATGGTCCTAAGTATTCAGACCCTTTGCTGTGACACTCATATATTTAACTCAGGTGCTTTCCATTTCTTCTGATCATCCTTGAGATGGTTCTACACCTTCATTTGAGTCCAGCTGTGTTTGATTATACTGATTGGACTTGATTAGGAAAGCCACACACCTGTCTATATAAGACCTTCCAGATCACAACGCATGTCAGAGCAAATGAGAATCATGAGGTCAAAGGAACTGCCTGAAGAGCTCAGAGACAGAATTGTGGCAAGGCACAGATCTGGCCAAGGTTACAAAAAGATTTCTGCTGCACTTAAGGTTCCTAAGAGCACAGTGGCCTCCATAATCCTCAAATGGAAGACGTTTGGGACGACCAGAACCCTTCCTAGAGCTGGCCCTCCGGCCAAACTGAGCTATCGGGGGAGAAGAGCCTTGGTGAGAGAGGTAAAGAAGAACCCAAAGATCACTGTGGCTGAGCTCCAGAGATGCAGTCAGGAGATGGGAGAAAGTTGTAGAAAGTCAACCATCACTGCAGACCTCCACCAGTCGGGGCTTTATGGCAGAGTGGCCCGACGGAAGCCTCTCCTCAGTGTAAGACACATGAAAGCCTGCATGGAGTTTGCTAAAAAACACCTGAAGGACTCCAAGATGGTGAGAAATAAGATTCTCTGGTCTGATGAGACCAAAATAGAACTTTTTGGCCTTAATTCTAAGCGGTATGTGTAGAGAAAACCAGGCACTGCTCATCACCTGTCCAATACAGTCCCAACAGTGAAGCATGGTGGTGGCAGCATCATGCTGTGGCGGTGTTTTTCAGCTGCAGGGACAGGACGACTGGTTGCAATCGAGGGAAAGATGAATGCGGCCAAGTACAGGGATATCCTGGACAAAAACCTTCTCCAGGGTGCTCTGGACCTCAGACTGGGCCGAAGGTTTACCTTCCAACAAGACAATGACTCTAAGCACACAGCTAAAATAACGAAGGAGTGGCTTCACAACAACTCCGTGACTGTTCTTGAATGGCCCAGCCAGTGCCCTGACTTAAACCCAATTGAGCATCTCTGGAGAGACCTAAAAATGGCTGTCCACCAACGTTTACCATCCAACCTGACAGAACTGGAGAGGATCTGCAAGGAGGAATGGCAGAGGATCCCCAAATCCAGGTGTGAAAGACTTGTTGCATCTTTCCCAAAAAGACTCCTGGCTGTATTAGATCAAAAGGGGGCTTCTACTAAATACTGAGCAAAGGGTCTGAATACTTAGGACCATGTGATATTTCAGTTTTTCTTTTTTAATAAATCTGCAACAATGTCAACAATTCTGTGTTTTTCTGTCAGTATGGGGTGCTATGTGTACATTCATGAGGAAGACGAATGAGCTTAAATGATTTTAGCAAATGGCTGCAATATAACAAAGAGTGAAAATTTTAAGGGGGTCTGAATACTTTCCGTACCCACTGTATCATTTCAATGACAACTTAGTGTAATTTTTTTATTTATTTTTTGTCATTTTTCAAAAAAATAAATACTCAATGGGCTCAACATCTACTTTGAAAAAAAGAGGTCAGTACTGCCCTGCCATTTTAGCACTTCAAGAAATTAGATAGGCAGTCAGAAAGTAAAAGCTGCATAAATTCTAGTATATACACTATAGTTTGTAGATGCTATAACTTTTGTGCAAAGCAATATATATATATATATATATATATATATATATATATATATATATATATATGCTTATTGAGATTTTTTTATCAAAGACATATAGCTAAATTCATTTTGCCCTAAATGCATGACAAAAATCTAGTTAATTGGATATTGTTTATAAGAAAACTAAATTGTTTCTCAAATTTTTCGGTCTTTTTCTCGTTTATATTGCAAAAATTAAAAACCGCAGCGGTGATCAAATACCACCACAAGAAATATCTTATTGTGAGAAAAAAAGGACACAAATTTTTTTTGGGAACAGCATTGCATGACTGCCTAATTACCAGCTAAAGTCACACGGTGCCAAATTGCAAGAAATGGGCTGGTCATTAAGGAGGGTAACACCAGTCCAGAATTGGTAATGTAAACTGTTAGGCAATGTCATTTTTTTTTTTTTTCGGTAAGCGTACTGAGAAATCTTTTGTTTTGTTTGTGTTATGCAAAGCCCTTCCATGTACACCTTAGGCCCCTTTCACACACGGTAGTCCGTCGGCGGACTCCGTTTTTCTCAGCGGCAGATGGCTGCTCTGTCTCTGTGCTGTGTGCGGAGACAGAGCTGTCAGGTCCCCATTCTTCTCTATGGGGGAATCGGATGGGAACGGATTTGATGGATCGGATGTCAGCGGACATGTCTCTGCTGATATCAGATGCCCCATAGAGATGCATGGGGCATCCGTTCAGATCCGCCTGAAAATCTGACAGGCGGATCTGAACGGTCCGCTTGTGTGAAAGGAGCCTTACTCTAAAACTAGTTATAAATTAGGTTGGTTGCCATTGTTGTTGCCTTATTTTAAATGAAAATAAAACCTTAGTAGAAGAAAGGTATATGTTCTCTACTTTTCTTCACAGCATTATATTTATTACTGGAGAACAGATGCTCTTTATAAACAAAATACCATTTTACATACAGCTCATGTTATTTACTTCAGCTGCAATTCTCTGTTTGGAAGTACACAATGAAATAAAGAGCTTTAAATCAGCGCTATCAAAAAAACTGGCATGGGAAAGGCAATTTTCCCGGGTGAATGCTCACGTCCCTGCCAGCCTTTGTGAGTGTCAGTTGGGTAAACTGGTTTTCCATTGCATTAATCCTCCAGCTAACAGTGCACTCTGACTGTAAAGTAAAACGGTACGACAAACATGTCAGCAAATGCAGGTGTGCCGATAAACCGAGGCATAAAACTGTAGGATTACCTAGAGGAAATAATAGGTACGTATCCACATTTAACTGCTAGGCATAAAATCTATTCCAGTCCTTTGAGCAACCTTCCAGCTACATGTGTGATATTCGTTTTTACATGATCATCAGCTCTAAAATGAACACAGCTGTCAGTCTATAATCTCTGCATGTGCCGCTGGAAATCGTTGATGGGCCGGTAATTCTCACAGTTTCTGAAAATTACTGTAAATCTCTTTAATTTCAGTATTACAGCGCCAGCCTGAAATTAGGAAGAAAGACGGGCCTGTGTGACAAAAATGACCTTTCTCACTTCCCACAGTGAATTTCTCCTCCCACTTCTAACCTATCGCCATGGAGAGACAAGATTCAGCAGCAAACTGGGGTACAGATTGGTTCACAGCATGCTGCACTTATATTCATCAATGCGTGTGTGAAAACCATTACATTTAGAAGGTGAGACAAATTTACTTTCCTGGAAGGAGCCAAATACTGACACTTAGTTCAATTTGGAGAAAGATAAAAAAATATTGCACACTAATAATGATAATTAGTCATGATTATTATTTATCGGAACGGAAAAAGGCACAATGTATTCATTTTTTACTAAACTACTGCTAAGTACCAATTGTACCAACTGCCAATTTACTCAGCATTATGGGCTAATTTACATCTACAATGCCTTGAAAAAGTATTCATACCCTTTGAAATGTTCCACATTTTGTCATGTTACAACCAGAAACGTAACTGTATTTTATTGGGATTTTATGTGACAGACCAACACAAAGTAGCACATAATTGTGCAGTGGAATGAAAATGATAAATGGTTTTCAAAATGTTTTACAAATAAATATCTGAAAAGTGTGGCATGCATTTGTATTTAGCCACCTTTATTCTGATACCCCAACTAAAATCTAGTGGAACCAATTGTCTTCAAAAGTCACCTAATTAGTAAATAGAGTCCACCTGTGTGTAATTTATTCTCAGTATAAACATGACTGTTCTGTGAAGCCCTCAGAGGTTTTTTGGATAACCTTAGTGAACAAACAGCATCTTGAAGGCCAAGGAACACACCAGATAGGTCAGAGATAAACTTGTGGAGTAGTTAAAGCAGGGTTAGGTTATAAAAAAATATCCCAAGATTTGAACATCTCAAGGAGCTCTGTTCAATCCATCATCCAAAAATGGAAAGAGTATGGCACAACTAAAAACCTGCCAACACATGGCTGTCCAACTAAACTGGCAGGCCAGGCAAGGAGAGCATTAATTAGAGAAGTAGCCAAGAGGCCCATGGTAACTCTGGAGGAGCTGCAGAGATCCACAGCTCAGGTGGAAGAACCTGACCACGGGACAACTATTAGTCGTGCAGTCCCCAAATCTGGCCTTTATGGAAGAGTGGCAAGAAGAAAGCCATTGTTGAAAGAAAGCCATAAGAAGTCCCCTTTGCAGTTTGCGAGAAGCCATGTGGGGGACACAGCAAACGTGGAAGAAGGTGCTCTGGTCAGGTGAGACCAAAATTTAACTTTTTGGCCTAAAAGCAAAATGCTATGTGTGGCGTAAAACGAACACTGCACATCATCCTGAACACACCATCCCCACCATCAAACATCATGTTATGGAGATGCTTTTCTTCAGCAGGGACATGGAAGCTGGTCAGGGTTGTTGGGGAGATGGATGGAGCCAAATACAGGGCAATCCTAGATGAAAACCTGTTAGAGTCTGCAAAAGAAAGGTTCATTTTACAGCAAGACAATGGCCCTAAACACACAGTCAGAGCTACAATAGAATGGTTTATATCAAAGCATATTCATGTTTTAGAATGGCCCAGTCGAAGTCCAGCCCTAAATCTAATTGAGAATCTGTGGCAAGACTTGATAACTGATGTTTGCAGACGCTCTCCATCCAATCTGACAGAGCTTGAGCTACTTTGAAAAGAAGAATGGTCAACAATTTCACTCTCTAGATGTAAAAATCTGGTTGAGACATCCCCAAAAAGACTTGCAGATGTTATTGCAGCGAAAGGTGGTTGTACAAAGTATTGGGGTTTAATACAAATGCACGCCACACTTTTCAGATATTTATTTGTAAACAAATGTTAATAATCATTTATCATTTTCCTTCCACTTCACAATTATGTGCCACTTTGTGTTGGTCTATCACATAAAATAAATCCCAATAAAATACATTTACGTTTTTTGGTTATAACATGACAAAATGTGAATACTTTTTCAAGGCACTGTATTTGTTGCAGCAACAATGGACATTACCACAATGCACCACAATGCAAGGTACACGCATTACAGTTCCATTCATTTTAAATAGCTCTTCTTTGCAGTGTGCGGCAAAACACCAGAGTGCATTTTGGTGCATTGCAGAAGAAATGTTGAGACATGTCAGATTTTTAACACATCAGAGACCCTTAATAAATATAGCTCAAGTGACTCACAGAATTTCAATCCACGTGTGGCCACTCTTACTCAACAGAAATGGATCTATCGAAATAGAAAGGAGGACATGGAGAGAGAGAGAAGGTCTTAGCCACATGTCCTGTCCATATTACCAATACCAGATCAGAAGAGATGATTATGCAAATATTTCTATGCTCTAATAGTGTAACTGCAACTGCCCATAGCTTCTTGAATGTATTGGTAAATCCCCATGATAAACAGAGTATCTCTGTCCTATTGCCATCTCTCATGCACAGTGGCAGATATCTAGGACTGCGTTTAAAGGCTCATACACGCTTTAAGAAAATCGGGCAAACATGTTTCTCAGAGGAGCAATTTTCCCATAGGAAACAGTACACATGTGTACTGTTTTCATTCGATCTTTGTACGAGAAAAATCAGAAACAAAAGACTTTGCATGATCAGAAACAATAAACAAACAAACAAAAAAAACTTTTGTCGTACAAGAATTTATGTACATTATTTCCTTCCTTGGTTCCGACTTGCTGTGAAACTATGATGGAAATCGGATGATTGTTCGCCTGATTTTCTTATAGTGTATACCCCACTTAAGGCTGGAGGATCTCCTGACCACTAAAAACCTTGTCTTCAGTAGGGATGATCGAACGGTTCGGGTCCACCATCGGTTCGGCCCGAACATTGGGTGTTCGAGGTTCGGCCGAATTTTGAACTTTTTGCCCAAAAAGTTCGGAATTCGGCAACCAGAACCGCCCAAAATGCAATGCTTCAGGAAATGGGCTTTAAAAGCCCGTGATTGGACCAGAACCATTAGCAAAAGCCAATTGAGGGGGCAGGAGAATGCTAGGAATGTGATTGGAGTGACTAGGGGGTCCCTAGACCAATCATTAGTGAATACGCCTCCCAGCATATAAGATCGCCCCCGCCATATTCCTAGCATTGTTATACTGGACATGGAAGAGAGTGGAAGCAGTTCTGTTAATTTTACTTTAAAAGTGTCATTTAGCTATTTTTAGTGTGAGAAAAGGGATATCTAGTGTAGTTAGAGTGCTCCTTTACACTTAAGTTAGCTTCGAAAATTCAGTTTCTGTAGGGAAAGTGTTAAGTGTAAGGGGACCGTAGTGTAGTGTAGGGTTAACTGGCAGTGACTGCTATGGCAGGGTGACAAAACCCTTCCATAGCAGGGTGACCGCTATAGAGAAAAGATCATTTTTCTGAATAGCTTCAGCACACCCATATGGCTTCTCACCAGCCAAGCATTTTTTATGCTGCAGGGGCTGCCACTGCCAGTGCTTTTTTGAGGACATGTTTGATGTCAGACATGACATCTGAACATGTGTATAGGGGGTATATATAGACATATATGTCTGTATATATACCCCTAGACATAGGTGTGATAGTAGCAGAAATAAATGCTTGCGCTAATGAAATCATTTACAGTAATATATTTCTGCTACTATCACACCTATATATGTCTAGGGGTATATATTCAGACATATATGTGTATATATACCCCCTATACACATGTTCAGATGTTTTGCCTGCCTCAAAAGAACCCAAAAAATGCCAGAAAAACGCTAGCGTCAAAAAAAAATGCCCAGGTGTGTTTTTGCTGGCATTTTTTGGGGGGTTTTGGAGGCAGGCAAAACATCTGAACATGTGTATAAGGGGTATATATAGACATATATGTCTGTATATATACCCCTAGACATATATAGGTGTGATAGTAGCAGAAATAAATGCTTGCGCTAATGAAATCATTTACAGTAATATATTTCTGCTACTATCACACCTATATATGTCTAGGGGTATATATTCAGACATATATGTGTATATATACCCCCTATACACATGTTCAGATGTTTTGCCTGCCTCAAAAGAACCCAAAAAAATGCCAAAAAAACGCTAGCGTCAAAAAAAAAATGCCCAGGTGTGTTTTTGCTGGCATTTTTCGGGGGGTTTTGGAGGCAGGCAAAACATCTGAACATATGTATAGGGGGTATATATAGACATATATGTCTGAATATATACCCCTAGACATATATAGGTGTGATAGTAGCAGAAATAAATGCTTGCGCTAATTAAATCATTTACAGTAATATATTTCTGCTACTATCACACCTATATATGTCTAGGGGTATATATTCAGACATATATGTGTATATATACCCCCTATACACATGTTCAGATGTTTTGCCTGCCTCAAAAGAACCCAAAAAAATGCCAAGAAAAAAGCTAGCGTCAAAAAAAAATGCCCAGGTGTGTTTTTGCTGGCATTTTTTGGGGGGTTTTGGAGGCAGGCAAAACATCTGAACATGTGTATAGGGGGTATATATAGACATATATGTCTGAATATATACACCTAGACATATATAGGTGTGATAGTAGCAGAAATAAATGCTTGCGCTAATGAAATCATTTACAGTAATATATTTCTGCTACTATCACACCTATATATGTCTAGGGGTATATATTCAGACATATATGTGTATATATACCCCCTATACACATGTTCAGATGTTTTGCCTGCCTCAAAAGAACCCAAAAAATGCCAGAAAAACGCTAGCGTCAAAAAAAAATGCCCAGGTGTGTTTTTGCTGGCATTTTTTGGGGGGTTTTGGAAGCAGGCAAAACATCTGAACATGTGTATAAGGGGTATATATAGACATATATGTCTGTATATATACCCCTAGACATATATAGGTGTGATAGTAGCAGAAATAAATGCTTGCGCTAATGAAATCATTTACAGTAATATATTTCTGCTACTATCACACCTATATATGTCTAGGGGTATATATTCAGACATATATGTGTATATATACCCCCTATACACATGTTCAGATGTTTTGCCTGCCTCAAAAGAACCCAAAAAAATGCCAAAAAAACGCTAGCGTCAAAAAAAAAATGCCCAGGTGTGTTTTTGCTGGCATTTTTCGGGGGGTTTTGGAGGCAGGCAAAACATCTGAACATATGTATAGGGGGTATATATACACATATATGTCTGAATATATACCCCTAGACATATATAGGTGTGATAGTAGCAGAAATAAATGCTTGCGCTAATGAAATCATTTACAGTAATATATTTCTGCTACTATCACACCTATATATGTCTAGGGGTATATATTCAGACATATATGTGTATATATACCCCCTATACACATGTTCAGATGTTTTGCCTGCCTCAAAAGAACCCAAAAAAATGCCAAAAAAACGCTAGCGTCAAAAAAAAAAAAAATGCCCAGGTGTGTTTTTGCTGGCATTTTTTGGGGGGTTTTGGAGGCAGGCAAAACATCTGAACATGTGTATAGGGGGTATATATAGACATATATGTCTGAATATATACACCTAGACATATATAGGTGTGATAGTAGCAGAAATAAATGCTTGCGCTAATGAAATCATTTACAGTAATATATTTCTGCTACTATCACACCTATATATGTCTAGGGGTATATATTCAGACATATATGTGTATATATACCCCCTATACACATGTTCAGATGTTTTGCCTGCCTCAAAAGAACCAAAAAAAATGCCAAAAAAACGCTAGCGTCAAAAAAAAATGCCCAGGTGTGTTTTTGCTGGCATTTTTTGGGGGGTTTTGGAGGCAGCCACTATACACAAGTTCAGATGTTTTTCCTGACTGCAAAGATCCCAAAAAAAATGCCTTCTATTAAACCGGCAAGGTGTTACAGGAGCGGAGCCAACCCCCTGTCAGAAAGTTTTCTAATACAAACAATCCTATTTTTTTCTGGTTCTGGACATGCTACAGAGCTGAAACTTCTCAGGTACACCTTTAGGCCCCCCAGACACAAAATCACACAAAAAAAGTTCTTAAAAATTGTCATTTTTGATAAAAAAGCCAATTATTGAAAAAATTAAAAAAAAAAAAAAAGAGATTTTTACTTTGGATTTCGTATCTGGGGGGTCTACAAAGTGTACATGTGAAGTTTCAGCTCTGTAGCATGTCCAGAACCAGAAAAAAAAAAGATTGTTTGTATTAGAAAACTTTCTGACAGGGGGTTTGCTTCGCTCCTGTAACACCTTGCCGGTTTAATAGAAGGCATTTTTTTGGGATCTTTGCAGTCAGGAAAAACATCTGAACTTGTGTATAGTGGTACTGTGCACAAGTTCTGATGTTTTGCCTGCCTCCAAAAACCCCCAAAAAATGCCAGCAAAAACACACCTGGGCATTTTTTTTTTGACGCTAGCGTTTTTTTTGGCATTTTTTGGGGTTCTTTTGAGGCAGGCAAAACATCTGAATTTGTGTATAGTGGTATATATACACACATACATATATTTATATACACACCTAGACATATATAGGTGTGATAGTAGCAGAAATATATTACTGTAATGATTTCATTAGCGCAAGCATATATTTCTGCTACTATCACACCTATATATGTCTAGGTGTGTATATAAATATATGGATGTGTGTATATACACCACTATACACAAGTTCAGATGTTTTGCCTGCCTCAAAAGAACCCCAAAAAATGCCAAAAAAAATGCTAGCGTAAAAAAAAAAATGCCCAGGTGTGTTTTTGCTGGCATTTTTTGGGGGTTTTTGGAGGCAGGCAAAACATCAGAACTTGTGCACAGTACCACTATACACAAGTTCAGATGTTTTTCCTGACTGCAAAGATCCCAAAAAAATGCCTTCTATTAAACCGGCAAGGTGTTACAGGAGCGAAGCAAATCCCCTGTCAGAAAGTTTTCTAATACAAACGATCTTTTTTTTTCTGGTTCTGGACATGCTACAGAGCTGAAACTTCACATGCACACCTTTTAGACCCCCCAGATCTGAAATCCAAAGTAAAAATCAAAAAATATCTTTTTTTTTTTTTTTAATTTTTTCAATAATTGGCTTTTTTTTATCAAAAATGACAATTTTTAAGAACTTTTTTTGTGTGATTTTGTGTCTGGTGGGTCTAAAAGGTGTACCTGTGAAGTTTCAGCTCTGTAGCATGTCCAGAACCAGAAAAAAAGATCATATAGGTGTTAAAGTTAAAGGAGGGTCCCGACCCACATCCCTGTTCTACTGAAAAATTATCTTTTTTTTTCATGGTTCTGGACATGCTACAGAGCTGAAACTTCACATGCACACCTTTTAGACCCCCCAGATACTAAATCCAAAGTAAAAATCAAAAAAATCTCTTTTTTTTTTAAAATTTTTCAATAATTGGCTTTTTTATCAAAAATGACAATTTTTAAGAACTTTTTTTTGTGTGATTTTGTGTCTGGGGGGTCTAAAAGGTGTACCTGTGAAGTTTCAGCTCTGTAGCATGTCCAGAACCAGAAAAAAAGATCATATAGGTGTTAAAGTTAAAGGAGGGTCCCGACCCACATCCCTGTTCTACTGAAAAATTATCTTTTTTTTTCATGGTTCTGGACATGCTACAGAGCTGAAACTTCACATGCACACCTTTTAGACCCCCCAGATACTAAATCCTAAGTAAAAATCAAAAAATCTCTCTTTTTTTTTTTTTACATTTTTTCAATAATTGGCTTTTTTATCAAAAATGACAATTTTTAAGAACTTTTTTTGTGTGATTAATAGTTAATGGGGCATGACCCAGAACCCTAGGCACTTTTTAGGGGCATTTATTGGGTTTTAGGGCTTCAAAATGGTGTTTTTTGATTACCGAAGTTCGGGTCCCATTGATTTCAATGGGGTTCTGAAATCCGAACCAAACTTTTGGAAAATTCGGGTGTTCTGGTCGAACCGAACTTTTCAAAAGTTCGATCATCCTTAGTCTTCAGGTCTATTATATAAAAACAGATGCCGCATCATCCTCAAGGGCCCCTGCAGAGGGACTTTGCTGCACAATTCATCTTAGGTATCTATAAATAACATATATACCCGCAGAGGCATAACTAGAACCTTCAGGGTCTGTTGCAAGAAACCCTGAAGAGCCCCCCTGACCCCCATCTGAGGCCCTTCTATCTGGACCCGGGGTTCTTCCCACTGATCCTGGGGCCCTTAACTCCTGTGGTAGGGCCCTTTATTACGGTCCCGCAGCAGGACTCTTTCACATGTTCTACAGCGGGCCTCCTTCCTACCATCTGAACGTCAGGGCCCAGTCGCAAATGTGACCTTTGCAAACCTAGTAGACCCCGGGGAATGAGGGTTGGGCCAGAAGAATACACAGGTTCCAGAGGAAGCAGGATCTGGACAGAAGGGGTGGCCAGGACAACATATAAAAGAATCAATCCCCTCCATTTTCCTCCTGCAGCATGGGACCACCTTGTAATAACGACCCTTATGACCCATGTAGTTATAACCCTGTATACCCAGGTATATGTGCACATTTCCACCAGGACTCCTATCGGGACCTTTTCCTAATAACATCGGATGTAAGTACTGTTAATAATCTTCTCATATATAAAGCTTGTATCATTTTCTTTTCTTTCTGGTGTGCATTTATATTATTATGGTTAATGTTATATGCTGCTTGCAATAGTTCTGCTCCCAAATACTTTGATTAGATTACTGATTAATTTCCCAGGAGTGGAATCCCCTCTGTTCACAGAGGCCCTGTCTTGGTTGGAGCCACTGCCAACTTTAATATCAATTCCAATTATCTACAGGTTTAGCACAATATCCTGTTTGGGATTTTTCATAATTCTGTTTACATTGTATCTAAACGTTATAAACAATGGAAAAAATATTTGATTAAAGCTTCCCAAACCATGGGGATTGCCTTAAGGCTCAGTTCACACTGGTGCAACATACTCTCTGACTTTGGGTGCACATGTCCCATGATGTGTATAAATCAATGATTCCCTATAGGATCCGTCTTAACTGGTCTGACACAAGTCGGTCCGACTTTGAAGAAGGTTCCTGCACTACTTTGGTCTGACCTCAGCCCATTCAATATCATTGAAGTCGGATCAAAGTCGGATCATCATCTTACCTAATCCGATGTGGGGCATACGACATGTGCTTTGAGGATTTTAAACCCTACACCAACATTTAAAAAAAAAACGGTGTGGGGTTCCCCCCCAATTCCACACTAGGTCCTTTGGGTCTGGTATGGATCCTGAGGAGAAACCCCATGCCAAAATTAAAAAAAAATGGTGTGGGGGTCCCCCCAAGATTTTAAGGGGAACCCCCCCCCCCCCCCAAATAAAATAAAAAAATGGTGTGGAGGTGTGGAGACCCCGCTCCCTTGTGACATCACTGCCTGGGGCATGATAGGGCGGTGACATCACAAGGGGGTGGAGTCTCTGGATAATGTCCCCGGATGGCCTTGCCCCATCACTATATAAGAAATGGTGCACACCAGAGCTAACACAACAGCAGGAGCTAGCGTCAAGAGAAGACATCAGTGGAGAGAGAAGAACCGGCAGAGGAAGAAGACAGCGGAGGGAGAAGAACCAGAGAAAAAAACAGAGATAGAAGACAGGGAAGGGAGAACAAGAGGAAGAACCAGAGAAAGAAGACTTTAATAAAGGACTTTGTCAAAAACCTGTGTACTGTTTTTATTTATTTTTGACACTTTTTTGAGTGGATGAGTAGAGGTGGGCATGGGACCTGGGGGCCCCCTTGTTAAAGGGGGCTTCCAGATTATGATAAGCCCCCTGACTGCTGACCCCACAACCACCGCCCAGGGATGTCAGGAAGAGGCCCTTGTCCCTAACAACATAGGGACAAGGTGCTTTGGGGTGGGGGGCACAAAGCACCCACCCCCTATATTGAGGGCATGTGGCCTGGTATGGTTGGGGGGCGCTCTCTTGTCCCTCCCCCTTTCCCGACCTGCCGGGCTGCATGCTTGGATAAGGGTCTGGTATGGATATTGGGGGAACCCCACACTTTTTTTTTGGAATGGGGGTTCCCCTTAAAATTCATACCAGACCAAAGGGTCTGCTATGGGGGAGGGGGACCCCATGCTGTTTTTTACGTCGCTGGACTCCTCCCCTTGTGGGCGGCGCGCGCGCGCCGCCGGAGGCTCGCTCTTGCTGTATTCAGACACAGCGGGAGTCGGGCCAGGGGAGGACAACCGGTGATCACTGCCACTCTTCCCCGATCAGCGGGGATCGAGTGAGGAAATCCGCCCGCTTGTGTAAACAAAGCAGGCGGATCTCCTATGTGTCAGGCAGGGACAGATTACAGGATTCAGCATAGCTGAACTTGCGATCTGTCCCTGTGTCACACAGTCCCCTCCCCCCACACACGTCAGTAAGCACCAGGCATACATTTAACCCCTTGATCACCAATAAAGTTAACCCCTTCCCTGCCAGTGTCATTATTACAGTAACAGTGCATATTTATAGCACTGATTACTGTAGTAATGTCACTGGTACCCCCAAAAGTGTCAGTCAAGGGTCCGATCTGTCCGCCGCAATGTCGCAGTCCCGCAAAAAAAAATCGCAGATCGCCGACATTACTCGTTAAAAAAAAAAACAATAAAAATGACATAAATGACATAAATCTTTCCCGTAGTTAGTAGCTGCGATAACTTTTGCGCAAACCAATCAAAATACGCTTATTGTGATTTCTTTTACCAAACATATATACGTATAAACAAATTGGCCAAAAGTGTTAAAAAAAATAGATTTTTACATTTTGGGGGGGGGGGGGATTTCATATAAAAAAAATGTGATAAATATTGTTATTTTTTCAAAATTGTCGCTCTTTTTTTGTTTATAGCGCAAAAAGTAAAAATCGCACAGGTGATCAAATACCACCAAAAGAAATCTCTATTTGTGGGGGAAAAAAAGACATAAATTTAATTTGGGTACAGCGTCGCACGACCGCGCAATTGTCCGTTAAAATAACGCAGTGCCGAATCGCAAAATATAGCCTGGTCAGGAATGGGGTAAAATCTTCCAGTCTTAAAGCGATTAAAAATACGCTCATTGAGAATTTTTTTTGTCAAAGAGATGTAGCTAAATACATTTTGGCCTAAATATATGACAAAAATTGAATATATTGGATATTTTTTAACTGTCAAAGTAGAAAAATATTGTTATTTTTTCAAAATTGTCGCTCTTTTTTTATTAATATCGCAAAAAATGAAAAGCGCAGAGGTGATCAAATACCACCAAAAGAAAGCTCTGTTTGTGGGAAAAAAAGGACGTAAATTTTGTTTGGGTAAGGCGTTGCATGACTGCGCAATTGTCAGCCAAAGTGCCAAGTTGCAAAAAGTGGCCTGGACGTAAAGCAAGAAAATCCTCCAGTCCTAAAGTGGTTAAATTGTGTTTGACACCCCTGATCTACAGTATGTGATCACCAGGACTCATAAATCCAAGGAATTATTATTATAATATGGCTGCCAAACAACCTGTGGCTAAACACATGCATAACCAGATCTCAGCCTATCCACACTAACGAGCCACACTGAAAGCACAGCCAGTAGTTTGCACTGGGGGAAGCCATGCCTATAAGCTAATTTTGGGACATTTCACTGTTTACTTTTTTTACAGAGCTTTATTGAAATATCATGAGTGACATTTCGATAAAGTTCAAATCACAGCAGTGGCTAGGCGATGCAGTGGTTCACATTGTAACCCCCTGTGTTGAAAAAAAGGTACTGCAGGCCATTGGAAGCAAGGCATTTTGCCTTGTCTTTGAGTTGGGGGCTGCATAGACAGCAGACAGCTTAGTGCATCAGGTGTGAATGGCCCTAAAAGTTGGGTTCAGCTGCTTCTGAGCCCAATTGTATGTGTTGGATCAGTAGTTACAGCAGGTACAGTCTGCTGCCCTAATGTGGTTAAGGCAAGTTCTGGATATTTATCAGCATTTGATTCGAGTAATAGTCTGTAATCCTTTCTGCAATAAAATCTAAAAACCGTCAGTCTTACAGCAATTGGAAGTCCCAAGTGTCTATGTTGGTAATATTATAGTCTGTGTCCAGGACATAGTACATTACGTCTAATTTACAAGATCACAAAGAAACAAAAGTGGATTCTTATCTTAATTGTGTATTGTATCTCACAGTGAAAGCTGATAAACACATTGAGCTGTTTGGGATCTTCATATGAAGGTAATTAAACAGATAAGATATCGATTGTGGCTCTGTCTGCACAGTAAAGTGAAGAACTTTCAGCAATATATTGAGCATAGCAGGACAGGAGCCAGAACTAAGGATGTACGGTATAAAGGAAAATAACATCATATTTTACCATTTGTAATTCAAGCTGAAAATGTACTTTAAAGGATATCTGAAAAAAAAATGTATGCTGATAACTGTATGTGGTAAATGCTTGCAATGACAGCACTCGATGAACTCCTTTTTACTTCATGCGGTTTTATGTTTTTCTACACATTTATATGCAGGCCAGGCTCTCCAGCAAAAGGGACCGTGACATGGTTTGGGAAGAAAACATTTACATTTCCAGCAGTGCTTACCACAGTTACCTTTCATTCAGTGCAAGAAATCCTCCTAAAATATGTAGCTGCAATGGTTCAGACACCCATGTGCATGGTATAGGTTGTCGCAAGCACTGCCACTTTTGTTTGAAAAAAAAAATAACAATTTGCCCAGAGAAAATTCATGTATAATTATTCTGTGCAAATGGGGCAAAAGTTCAATGTTATTAGGCTATTTCCTGTTCTAGTTGAATGTTGTTCATTGGTTTTAAATTGAAAATGCAGCATTTGGCCACTAGATGGGGTTCAGTATTATGATACTTGGTGGCATCTAAGGGGCCAAAAACAGTTCCTGTTTTAAATCAATTGAAGTCATTCAACCAGCACAGGCAATAGCCTAAAACAATTTGTTTTGCTTCGTTTCCACGGTCAAACGTACATGCACTTTCACACAGAAAATTGCAATGCAATTTTTTTCAGTACTGTATAAACACACATTGCATCCGGCAGTGAGGGTGCTGCCACATACTGTCGGCAAAGTTTCAGGAGGTTTAACTAGAACGTGAATTTGAAAGCAAAAGTTAACTAGTCAGAGAAAATGCCAGGGTCAGCCAGATATGTAAATCTGTGGCGTTAGAAAAGGCTATCTGTATGTATGTGCGTGTATGTTAGTGTGTGTGTATGCATTTACATGTGTGTTGTCTCATGGAAGCATTGCTGTGCTATCAATAAAGAGGGTGTAATGAATCATATGGGGTGCTGCTCTATTTATGGTACATACTCCTGGCCCCTGCTCTTCTGTGCATTACTTTTACTCCTGACCTCCACAATCTGTACATTACACAATCCAGACCCCGGCAATCAGCACATTACACACTCCTGACTCCATTACTTTGATCATTACACACTCTTGACCCCGGCACTCTGCAAATGACACACTTCTGTACTCTGTACATTACACACCCCTGGCCCCTGCACTCTGTACATTACACACTTCTGATCCTGGCCCTCTGCAAATTAAACACTCCTGACCTCTGAAAATTAAATGCCCCTGGCCCCTGCACTCTGTACATTACACACCCCTGGCCCCTGCACTCTGTGCATTACACACCCCTGGCCCTGCACTCTGTACATTACACATCCCTGGCGCATGCACTCTGTACATTACACACCCCTTACCCCTGCACTCTGTACATTACACACCCCTTACCCCTGCACTCTGTACATTACACACCCCTTACCCTTGCACTCTGTACATTACACACCCCTGGCCCCTGCACTCTGTACATTACACACCCCAGGCGCCTGCACTCCGTACATTACACACCCCTTACCCTTGCACTCTGTACATTACACACCCCTGGCCCCCTGTACTCTGTACATTACACACCCCTGGCCCCTGCACTCTGTACATTACACACCGCTTACCCCTGCACTCTGTACATTACACACCCCTTACCCTTGCACTCTGTACATTACACACCCCTGGCCCCCTGTACTCTGTACATTACACACCCCTGGCCCCTGCACTCTGTACATTACACACCGCTTACCCCTGCACTCTGTACATTACACACCCCTTACCCTTGCACTCTGTACATTACACACCCCTTACTCTTGCACTCTATGCAGCTGTATGTGATATTGGAACTAGATAGTCATATGGCCAACATAGCTTACATGCAGGCCAGGAAAAGCAGTGAGTGGGATCAGAGAGAGTTGAAGAAAAAGCGTAAGAGCCCTGCTTTTACCTGTTTGGAATGTTTGTTACAAGAAAATAAGACACCATTCCTCTTGACTTCTTTCTTGACAGCTGCACCAGATTCTGAGTGCTCCAGTTTTAGTAAATCAACCCCAATGGCATAATGTAGATAATCACAAGGTAAGAAATGCTTTGAATGCTTGCAGGGTTTAAGTGATTGTAAAGGCTTGAATTTATATTCTATTAAAATAACAAACATGTTATACTTACTTTCTCTGTGCAGTGGTTTTGCACAGGGCAGCCCGGATCCTCCTCTTCTCGGGTCCCTGGCTGGAGCTCCTGGCCCCTCCCGCTTGTTGAGTGCCCCCGCAGCAAGCAGTTTGCTATGGGGGCACCTGAGCCGAGCTGCAGTTCTGCGTGACCATTCAGACACGGAGCTGTGTTTTGGACTCGCCCCTTTTCTCTTCTCATTGTTTAACTGAGCTTGATTGACAGCAGAGGGAAACAATGGTGCCACTGCTGTGTCTCAGCCAATCAGGAGACAGAGTCCCGGATGGCCGAGGAATTCATGGATATCGCTGGATTGAGAGGGACCTCAAGTAAGTATTAGGGGGCTGAGGGGGACTGCTGCACACAGAAGGCTTTTTATCTTAATAAATAATATGCATTAGGATAAAAATCCTTCTGACTTCATAAACACATTAATTATACTGTCATAATAGGTTTATCCGAATGCAGAAAGTTCAACCAGACACTGCGAGCATTGATTATCTCTTGGTAGAACCAGTGGTGCATTTAGGTTTTGTGCTGCCCTAGCCCTTATTAAACTTGTGCACCCCCTAATTTAAATATGACCCACCCCTTCCTGTAAAGGCCACACCCTTTCCTGTTTCTGACCCGTTCTGTCATCTGTAAACCACAGACCACAACCACAGTCTATCAGTACCCATCAGCGTAGCCTCATCAATTCCCATAAGTTCAGCCTCATCAGTGCCCATCAGTGCAGCTTTATCAGTGTCGCCTCATTACTGCCCATCAGTGCAGCCTTATCAGTGTAGCCTCATCAGTGGCCATCAGTACAGCCCCATCCGGGGCCACAAGTGCAGCCTATCAGTGCCCTTTAGTGCAGCCTAAGGTATTTGTACTTCTGTTTGCTGCCACTGATTGTAATTATAGGAATATTTATAGAATGATTAGGGCGTCCATAGTCGTTATACAAATAAGTGAAATAATCAGTGGTAGCAAACACAAGTCCAAATATCTTATAAGATAGGAGTAATCTTACTAATCCAGTGACATATTGCGATAGCACATATGAGGTGAGCAGGTCCAAAATATTATTGCCATCATATACAATTAAAAGTCTTAATTGTATATGATGCAATTCAATACGCTTGCTCAAGGACAAGGATGTTTAAAGAAATGAAATTATATTATTGAGATGATGCCTGCCATACCTGGGGGCGGAGGAGGGGAGGCATAATATTAGGCTGCAGTGCCACACTTCTTAGTATTGGGGGCCGTCAGGCCAGTTGTATTAAGTGTGGTTGGCGGCCTGTGGTCTATCCGAATATCCTCACCTGCTGTTATTATCATACAGGCAGGTAGCAGTGTGACTGCTTTATGTGGGTGTCAGACTTATTTGCCTCCTGGACCCTGCCCTCTGGCCCAATTCGCCCCATAAGATTGGCACTATACTAAAAGTGTAGCCCAATCCGGCGGGGACCCTTTTCTTGCAGGAGCAGGGAGGAGGCTGTTTTTTTTTTTTTTTTGTGCGGGGTGCCGCTTTTTTGCTGCCCCCCCCCCCCTGCAAAGTGCTGCCCTAGGCCTGGGCCTTGTTAACATAGGCCAAGATACAGCACTGGGTAGAACAACAGTGATCGGGACTAGTTTCTAAATTTAGTGGGACTGCATTTTTAGACTGGGGTGCGTTCCATGAATAAAAAGGTTGAGAAAGATTTATTTAGTTCCTGTAGCAGCTTCGTGAACTTTGACAGGCTATTTTTTTCCACTAGATTATAACAATAATGACTGTTTCAGGTTAAAACTTGCGAAATACATGGAACAATGTTCTTCTGGAGTGTACAATAAAAAATACATTGAGGGTCAACTGGGAATTCCAGGACCACCATAAAACTGAATAAAATAAGGAGAGAGGTACATGCCATGTGAAGTTAAAGTAAGCTGGATATAAAACTGGAATCGATTTCATCACAGATGTGTTTGTAGCAGAATACCATTGTAAACCTTTAGCCCATTGGTGTGGTCAACCTTGACCTGCAGATAGATGATTCATTTTAGAAGGATATTAATAGCCCCTCTCACTACAATATAAGGTGTCTATATGTAGAGCTGTTTGGAAATGCAGTGGAGAGAACCAAAAAAAAGACAGCTGAATAGTGGCAATCTATTAACAAGACAGGGGCAGATTAAAGTGGAAACAAAGTACAAACATTTTTTTGTTGTAGGTGTGCGATTCCCAAAAAAGTTTTAGTTCGGTTTAGCCATCATCATCCCGAAAAATTTGGAAGGGAGGGTTTTGGTGCCTCAGGTCAAAGTATGGGACTTTAAAGGGCTAACACATTGAATCATATCTTGAATATAATAAAATGAGATTTATTTGTATAAACATACAAGGTAGGTGGATATATGTTTGTTGAGATCACAACAGGTATAATACATAGAGTGTATTAGCTTTTGGAGGAGTTATAAAGGGAATGGATCTTATTTTTATATGTTTAATATATGTACTGTATATTAAAGTGGCTAGCCTAATGTAAATAATCGTGGAAATATTTGAATTTCTTCTATGCAGTTTTTTATTATGTATGTAGTGAGCAGCCATGGTTTCATAGTCTAGCAATGGTGACATCTGCTTCTGAAATACAACATTTCTGAATCTTGACCTGAAACAACTACAGACAGAAGAGTTGCTAACACCCATTTGCTATGTGCTTGTTTTTGGTGTATGACTTCAAAGTATGGAAACCAGACACAGGCAGGCAAGTATTGTTTTTGGAAGTTTAGCAATGGCAAGAAACATAAAAGACCAATGGTTAAAAAAGACCACAAGTCTTTCTTTTTCTTTCTCCTTTTGTTTATTTTTTTAACAAATATGGGAAGACTTTTATTAATGTCAAGCATGTTTTACATTCACTTAGGGTCCATTCACACCAGGCGCGGTGGAACTGTGTTGGCTTTTCCAGTGCAGTCCCACTTCATGCCCAAAGCAAGAGGAGGTAAAATGCCTTGTCTCCGGTGTGGCTGCTTCACACCACTTCCTTGCAGTGGTATGCAGGTGGTGTGCGCTGAAAAAATTTACTGCATGCAGTGCTTCTTTCCAGTGCTGCACGGGTCACTGCATGCCTGCCAATAGAACAATATGAAAAGTCACTGTTTTAATAAAGTTCAAAAATAAAATAAAAAAAGAGTGAACAGTGCGATTTGCCTTGCATCAACATTGTCCTGGTTTGGCTGGACCTCACCATGCACCAGCAGCTGTGTTTCAATGCAGCAGCTGGTGTGAACAAGCCTTTACTGTTGATTGATTCACTACCTCTGCCGAAAGTCTGTATTAAATAAAGTATAAACGACACTGTTGGTAAAAAAAAATACTTTCCAATGTTAAGCCGGGCATAGATTAATCGATTCTTAGCCAGTTCAGCAGGGACCAGCTGAGATTCGATCCATCTATGGGCAGGCTGGTTGTACCCAAGCTAATCCCTTGATCAACTTGGGTACAACCGGCCTGTCAGATTTTTTACATGTGATTACTGCCGGCGGCTATAACTGCTAGCAGTAATCATAGAATAGGAGGGACCATCGGCCATATATACATATACATGATTATATTACCTGCTGGGATAGATTGGTGTGCTCAAGCACCGACTGCATGTGAATGAATCTACGTTTTTAATAAAGCTGATTTTACCATGCGCTATTTGCACCATGGTTTTATGTTTCTTCCCATATATGAGAGAGCTGCTGGAGCTATAGATATCTAACACTGGGAGCTTGGATTAAAAGAAAAATAAAGGAAACCATCCGCCATCACCCTGTGAGGGTATACCAGCCAGGGCCATCTTACCGAATGGGCACGCTGGGCAGTTGCCCGGGGGCCCCACTTGCCCGGAGGGCCCCACCTGCCCAGTGACCCAGCCAAGCATTAGTCCTGATTCCCATGTGCATCCCACCGCTTGAACTTAGCAAGTGGCAAGCGCCTGTTGGCCCTGCGCTGCAGTCAGGTCACTTGGGCCATGGAAGGGGAGCCCACAACTGCAGGAATGCCTGTCCGCCTATCACGGAAACAGGCACACACAGAACAGTCGAGTCTGACTAGCGTCCGTGTGTGTGTTCACCGGACCCAGCTGCCGAACTTGGAAGCTGTCATTGGCCTGACACTGCTGTACCAATAAATATCGCCTTATCGATAATTTGCAATTTTATTCTGGTGGGGGATTGTGTAGGCAGGGCCCCAGTGCACTGATACCAGCTCCTTTAGACAAAGCTTAATTGTGAGGTCAAATTCAGCGAGGTGAGAACCCACCCATTGGGGGGGTCAAAAGAGTGAAGGCGGTCCTCTCTCACCTGATTCCCCCATAGTAAGCAGCAGGGCTCTGACATCTCCCTCTCCGCACACAGAGCAGAAAGGGAGCTGTCACCTGCCTGCTCATTGGGGATCAGTGTATCGATCCCCCGCTGAGCAGCACGGAGTCCGCCGACGGAGGCAGACCGTGTGAAAGGAGCCTTATGGGAGCAATTCCTCCATCAACACTGACTGTGTAGATGGGGGAATCGAGCAATATTCTTTCCATGCACCTGTGGTGGATGGAAAGAAAATTTGCATGATCTATGGGCTGCTTTCGTCTTTAACTTTTCTTCTGACAGTTCTTTGGCCATGTACATTGACCCCGTGCTTTTGAGCTCATCTTCACATTAAAATTACTTTTCTTTTAAACCTTATTTATACCCTAAAGGTGTATGTGTAGCCAAAACATTTTTATTTTTTTCCCAACAACTGTCAGTTAAAGTGGACTGCATGAAAGCAGCACTGCCTAATGCAGTGAAATGCACACAAAAGATACTTGCACCTGTTCTAGCAGTACACCACAATACATAGCAATCCGTTATTGTGTATTGCAGTGCGCAGCTATGCAGGTGCATGTGGAATGTGCATTTGGGTGACATTCATAATGAATGGCACAGCAGCACACCAACCCGCATTTTGTGTTTTGCCGCACACTACCATAACAAGAAAATGTTATACAGCCCTTAACGTCATATCCCAGAGATGCAACAAAAAGAAGTAGGAAATCTTAATAAATTGAAATTCCCCTCTTAACTAGTCATCACAGGACCAGAAGTCTGCACTGAAATATGTACTCTAACTTCTTGTTTGGGCATTCTCTAGTGCAGGAGTTCCCAAACTGTGGGTCGGGACCCACTGGTGGGTCGCGATCTGCGTCTGAGTGGGTCGCAAAGAGCCAGAAATCACTGAGAGCAGGCGTGCTTAAATTGTGCTGTGCGAGCCTGCGTAAATTACAGAGAGCCAGAGCAGTCAAATCGCAATGGATTGAGGACCTCACCCACGCAGTTAACGGAGACTGATCTGCATTTCCAGTGAGGAGGATACTTGCATCAGTGAGTACGTCTGTTGGCTGTTATGTAGGATATGTTCATGGGGTGCAGAGTCAGCTCCTCGGTCCTGCTGGTGGCAGCGTTGGTGGCTAGACTGGTGGCGGGATTCTCTCAGCTATAGCGGGCAGAGACAGCAGCCTTGGTGTCATAGGAGGACCAGGTGGCCTGACGGTGTCAGGAGTTCATTGCAGCTCTTGTGACCCCAGTAGAGGATCTGAAGGAGAATAGCCAGGACACCAAGACCCATATAAAGCTCCTCATCATGGAGACTCTGGGTGAGGTGTGCTGGGCCCTGGAGAGGACAAACAGGGGCTTCACCTTCACTATGGACTGCTGGGAGAGGAAGGAGGGTGAGTGCCATATAGCCTTATATTTATTTAAATATCAAATGTATTCAAAAATAAATTGAAAAGTTGCAAATTGATATTTTTAATTTAACACCCCCCTCCCTTTAAAATATGCATTATTATTATTATTATTAAAATTTGCATTTATATAGCGCCAACAAATTCCGTAGCGCTTTACAATATTTAATTACAAGCAAGTGGGCCCCGAAAAAATAACTGTATTTAGAAGTGGGTCTTGGCCCAAAAAAGTTTGGGAAGCCCTGCTCTAGTGGGTTATTGGTGGTCATGGTCAATGGGGCAAATAGTGTTGGAGTGAACCTAGCAGGGACACAGAAAGCAAAAATAGCAGCCTGGATTGGCATTCTGGCAATGATGACACTCACCAATAGGGTTGCACTGTTTGAGAGCATTTGTGGGCTGATACAAGCAGCAAAGTTTTATAGAACAGCAAAGTTCATAGCAGCCCCGGTATTTTATATAACTCATTTCTGCAACATTAATAAAACATTTTATTGCTTCACCAGGATAAGCCAAGTGTCATCTTTAAATGCCAAAGCATTGTATTCCCAGGCCAGCACTGCTAATTACCAATTCACTTACTTCTCCACATCTATAAAATATAACAACATTCCGTAACGGTCAGGCACCATTATGTTATATCACATAGCTATTCATCTAATTTTATCCACCAAGGCAACGAAAGCATCACTTAATGCATCATGTTCCTTGTATATATTATTCCAACATCTGAGATAAAAACAGCATGAAAAATACGGACAGCAGCCTTGAACCACTGAAGTGTGATGGAAAGTAGCAAGAATGTTCTACTTACACTTTTACCTCTTGCATATAAAGAATTGCTGTTTATGTTCATGTTGCCTGTGTTTCACAAAAATGCTTCAAGTAGAAATTCACCGGGCAGCCATCTAAATGTCTGACAACAAAACAGTAATTAATGTTAGGCACAATGATGCAACATAATAAAAAAAACAACAACATAGTAACAAATTTTAAATGTACATAAACAATATCCAATGAGTGTATTTTTAGAGGGAATATTTTTTTAATGTTAACTTAAAAAAATTTCATGCACTCGCTGTGTCTTTCAAGCAAAACTAAAGTCTTCAAATGTGTGAAGAAGCATTCGCACTCCAATGACGTCATCTCTAAAAAAGCTTTATTGAAAGCCAGAGATAACACAGGAAACATGACAGTCCCAACAAGACTGCCCTCTGATGCGTTTTGCACCAACCAAAACCCCATAGGAGGGGCAAAACGTTTTAATGGAGGGTAGTCTTTGGTGGCACTGTTGTTTTTATTAGTTTTCTGGACACAATGAATTCTTTTTTGGCCTGCTCCTAAACTCCCAATGCGGCAGTATCACAGGCTGGGGAGTGGTGGCAACGCATTGACACGTGTACACAAAGCCTGCAGATACCTAGGTTGAAGACATGTAACATGCTTTAGATCCCTTGCCAGGTGTTGACATCTTCTCACTGGCTTCTTTCATTAATTTAATGAGCAATGTTGCAACCATGGTCAAATATAATTACATGGTCTCAGGTGTGAATGGGGAGCAGGTGTGTTAAATTTGGTGTTATCCCTCTCTCTCTCTCATACTGGTCACTGGAAGTTCAACATAGCACCTCATGGCAAAGAACTCTCTGAGGATCTGAAAAAAGAATTGTTGCTCTATATAAAGATGGCCTAGGCTATAAGGAGATTGTGAAGACCCTGAAACTGAGCTGCAGCACGGTGGCCAAGACCATACAGTTGGTTTAATAGGACATGTTCCACTCAGAACAGGCCTCGCCATGGTTGACCAAAGAAGTTGAGTGCACGTGCTATGCGTCTTATCCAGAGCTTGTCTTTGGGAAATAGACGTATGAGTGCTGCCAGCATTGCTGCAGAGGTTGAAGGGGTGGGGGGTCAGCTTGTCAGTGCTCAGACCATACGCCGCACACTGCATCAAATTGGTCTGCATGGTTGTGGTCCCTGAAGGAAGCCTCTTCTAAAGATGATGCACAAGAAAGCCCGCAAACAGTTTGCTGAAGACAAGCAGACCAGGGACATGGATTACTGGAACCACGTCCTGTGGTCTGATGAGACCAAAATAAACATATTTTGGTTCAGATGGTGTCAAGCATAAGTGGTGGCAACCATGCGAGGAGTGCAAAGACAAGTGTGTCTTGCCTACAGTCAAGCATGGTGGTGGGAGTGTCATGGTCTGGGGCTGCATGAGTGCTACCAGCACTGAGGAGTTACAGTTCATTGAGGGAACCATGAATGCCAACATGTACTGTGACATACTGAAGCAGAGCATGATCCCCTCCCTTCAGAGACAAGGCCGCAGGACAGTTTTCCAACATAATAACGACCCCAAACACACCTCCAAGACGACCACTGCCTTGCTAAAGAAGCTGAAGGTAAAGGTGATGGACTGGCCAAGCATGTCTTCAGGCCTAAACCCTATTGAGCATCTGTGGGGCATCCTCAAACAGAAGGTGGAGGAGCGCAAAGTTTCTAACATCCACCAGCTCCGTGATGTGGTCATGGAGGAGTGGAAGAGGGCTCCCGTGGCAACCTGTGACGCTCTGGTGAATTCCATGCCTAAGGGGGTTAAGGCAGTGCTGGAAAATAATGGTGGCCACACAAAATATTGACACTTTGGACCCAATTTAGACATTTGTACTTAGGGGTGTACTCCCTTTTGTTTTCAGCGGTTTAGACATAAATGGCTGTGTGTTAAGTTCTTTTGAGGGGAGAGCAAATTTACACTGTAATAAATATACATATATATAAATATACAAGCTGTACACTCACTACTTTACATTGTAGCAAAATGTCATTTCTTCAGTGTTGTCACATGAAAAGATATAACAAAATATTTACAAAAATGAGAGGGGTGTACTCACTTTTGTGAGATACTGTGTGTGTGTATATATATATATATATATATATATATATATATATATACTTTTTTTATGTACTTTAAATGTGTAAATGATGTTGCTTCCCTTATCATGCTACAGCTCTCTAGCAGTCCCTAGACAGCAGCTGTGAGAAATATGCATTTAACTTTACCAGTTTTCACTTTCCTTTATCTCTTCTTTCCCCATGGCCTGGAAACTTTGTTTTTTTTTCTATTAAATGTGTTTAGCAAATGAGGAAAAGGAAATTCCAGCCAATCAGAAAGGAAAGAATGATATCATTGTAGCCAGTCAAACTAAACACAGTTTGGAAATCAGAATTTTTGAAAATAAAATAAATTTTTTACAGTTGCTATCTAACAATTTCACAGCTGCTATCCAGCAATTTGTTATACTGTAACTGATAAGAATGTAATTTTGAATGGCACTCTAACATACTAAACCAGCACACCCCTGATGTATCTGGATGCAGCACGCCACAACCCACCGTAATGTACTAGCGTGCATTGTGGTGTGCTGCAGCAACAAAATGGTGCAGATTTGGTATGTTGTGGTACTTTAATGAATAGCTTGCCTTAACCCAATGCACATTGTTTGCTTTCAGGACGGCTCACCCACTCTTACAAGCCTGTCACATTAGGATGACTGGCTGTGTCCGTACAGCCGCAGACATAGACAAGGTGCTCGTGTGAATAGCCCTAACACACAACATAATCTATAGTGAGGCGTGTTCATGTTAACTCACTGCATTGGACTGGATGGGTCTCATTGGACCCTTTAAGCTGAACTCCAGGCAGATATAAAGCTGAAATGTAATTTTTAAAATCCTAGCATTTGACTTGGAATCAGCCTCTTGCAGGCTTGGTACAGAAAGGATTAAATTTGGAGAGGGAGAAGCAGCACAAGAATCGGTTGGAGGAGGAGAGAGCACAGTGACAGAAAAATTATCTCACTAGTCCTTGCAGATTGTAAAGGCAGAAGTTGTTTTTATCCTAATGCATTCTATGCTTTAAGATAACAAAAAAACCTTCTGTGTGCAGCAGCCCCTCTAATTTTTACCTGAGCTCATCTCTATCCAGCCATGCTGCAGTAGTGTCTCAGCTGCCCTGGACTCCCTTCCTCATTGGCGGAGAGAGCAGCACAGCATGATTGGCTCCCGCAGCTGTCAATCAAAGTCAGTCAGCCAATCAGGAGAGAGAGGGGGCACGGCAGGGTTGCAGCTCTATTTTTAAATGGACACAGGAAACTGTGACTCAGCTCGGGTGCCCCCATAGCAAACTGTTGGACCAGGAGCTCCGATGAGGGACCCAAAAAGAGGATCGGGGCCACTCTGTGCAAAACCAACTGAAAAGAGCAGGTAAGTATAACATGTTCGTTTTTTTGTTTTGTTAAAACTAGACTTTACAATCACTTTAAACTGTCTAGTTAGAGGATGGTGGTGGGGAGAAAGCCTCTTAACTGCACAATATGTAAATCATGTGTCCCGCTCTGCCTTGTGCTGTGTAGCAGAGCTGTGTAAATCTTAGAGTAATGCTCAGAAATAAAAATCCTTTAGCAGGTAAACCAGCTCCCTTATATGCGTGTAATTATTGTATACAGTATGGTGCCTGAAGTTTACGTTCTAAATCATAAATCAGCATCTGCTTAGTACCTCCTGAAATCAGTTAAATCTCTTCAGTTGCCCTATTCCATTTATGCTCTATATAACAGTGTTTCATAAAGTATGGGTTTATGGGTCGTGGCCATAATTGTAAAGGAGTTTTACATGAATGTGTGGGAAATGTAGTTTAATTTGTTCAAGAGCAAAATCAGCGGTGACTGATATAGCACACTTTATTTATCTATGTTTCAATTTGTATACTACGGCAATCTGAGATAAAACCTATAAACAATGCAGTTTTTGTATCACAGGGAGTGTTTATTTCTATGGACTGGGGACAGTCAAACAAAGGCAAGGTAAATAGGTGAGGAGACCCCAATGCTAGTTTAAAATACAAAGGCAAGGTAAATAGATGAGGAGACCCCAATGCTAGTTGAAAATACAAAGGCGAGGTAAATAGGTGAGGAGACCCCAATGCTAGTTGAAAATACAAAGGCAAGGTAAATAGGTGAGGAGACCCCAATGCTAGTTGAAAATACAAAGGCAAGGTAAATAGGTGAGGAGACGCCAATGCTAGTTGAAAATACAAAGGCAAGGTAAATAGGTGAGGAGACCCCAATGCTAGCTGAAAATACAAAGGCAAGGTAAATAGGTGAGGAGACCCCAATGCTAGTTGAAAATACAAAGGTGAGGTAAATAGGTGAGGAGACCCGAAAGCTAGTTGAAAATACAAAGGCAAGGTAAATAGGTGAGGAGACCCCAATGCTAGCTGAATATACAAAGGCAAGGTAAATAGGTGAGGAGACCCCAATGCTAGTTGAAAATACAAAGGCAAGGTAAATAGGTGAGGAGACCCCAATGCTAGTTGAAAATACAAAGGCAAGGTAAATAGGTGAGGAGACCCCAATGCTAGTTGAAATTGCCAAAGGGAAAATATATGGAAGGAATATTTGCTAAAAATTACAGAAATGGTAAGGAGTGTCTGCACCCTGTTATGTAGTCTTATACTATTTGCCTTGCTTGGCTTTGCCGACATCTGGTAATAATTATTTGCAGAGGCGTAACTAGAACCTTCAGGGCCCTGATGCAAGAAACCATAAGGGGCCCCCCAGACCCCTGGCCGGGGCCCTTACCTTCAAGCCCAGGGCTCTTCCCACTAATCCTGGGGCTCTTTACACTCGTTGCATGGTCTTTTATTACGGTCCCGCAGCAGGATTCTTTCACAGGTTCTGCAGTGGTCCCCCTTCCTGCAATCTTGTGGGCCCCCTTCCTGCAATCTTGGGGCCTCCCCACAGTGGTGCAATGCCAGCGCCCGGTCGCAAGTGTGACCTTTGCGATCCTGGAAGTTCACCCACTGGTTTGCTACCGGGCCCCCTGGGGCATGGGGCCCGGTAGCGATTGCAACCCCTGCAACCCCTGTAGTTACGCCCCTGATTATTTGTTTGGTTCCCAGTAAGGTAACATTTTTTTTTATTTGGGTTCTCTTGTTAAAAAAACTGAACTCTAGGTATTGGTTCAGCTTCGACTAATGTAAGTATGCATATCTCATACCTTAAGGGCCACTGGGGAAGCTGACAATCGCTACTGTAGTTGTTGGCACTACCACAGTGATAGCTGCATTCTTCTGGGCCAGCTTAGATTCTATGCGAGAGGCTGCCCCAATGCACATCAACCATGGATCATGCTTTGCTGTGGTTTTTTTCACCTTCCTCTCGATCAACTGCAGGTGTAGGATTGTGTATATGGGATTGTATGGTTGGGTTTTATGTAACTATGTAACCACAGGGGGTTGTTTGCTTGGCACTGCTACCATCCATAGAACGCCTTGTATTTTCCTAATGAATACAAGGCATTCTCTGATTGGACAAGAGGAGGAGGGGAGGCAGTGGCATCATGAACTCTACCTTATCCAAACAGAGAACTCCTTGTATTTATTGAAAAAAATATCTGGTGTTCCAAGAATGGTGGAAGTGCCAAGCCAGTGACCCCCTGTAGTCAGTTTGCAAAGGACCTGGAAGATTGCGACTATCACCGTACAGTCCCGGCTACTACGGTCATTGTCAGCTTCTCCAGTGGCCCTTCAGGTGTGAGATATGTATTCTCGGTCATTGGTCCATGCAGGATCTTACCTGGTGTTCACCCTTAAAAAACCCTGCTCTATAATATAAATTATCTACAAAGTACTGCAGTTTTTCGATCCCTAACAACATTTACAAAAGTTGTACCCAACAAAATATATTATGTTTTTTTTTTATTGTTCTTAAATAACTGATCCTATTTATGTTCACTTCTAAATTTTGAAATAACATTAAGTGACAGAACACTTTATTCCTTGCAACTACAATGTAAAATTACATTTTCAATGAGGATTCAAGGTCTATGTGGAAAGATAACAAGGATTATACCTTTATTCTCTCTTTTATCATCCATGTGATATATAAGAGAGATATAAAGCCGCAGTATAGCCCCACGGGGAGGCCTTGTTCTGTATCTAGCTATGTAGGAGAACATTGGAGAAAAAAAAACATTGCCTTTACTGACTCATAAAACTGAAGATTCAAAGCCTATGAGCTCCTTTGAAATATGGTTCATTAAGTGTGGATGGCACTAGAGACATTAATGGAGGACCGTGATCAACTCAATTTTTTATTTATTTTTTGCTGAAGGGGATATAAAGCTGGGTATCTAGGGAAGTATTTCACCTGAAATGCGCTCAGCTGTGTCCATGATCTTCCATTATTTCCCAGAGATCATTTTAGATTGAAATATACTGGTCATAGTTTAGTATCGTGTGATTGGTGGTGAAGCATCCCTGTGTCACTCATTCAAGTACCTTTAAATGACTAGCTATTTGATACAGACACAAGTTCACTTCCCTTCACCTTACTTCACAGTTTAATAAATCAGGTCACCTCTGCTTGTCCACTTATATCTTGTATGTAACGAACCACCATCCTGGGTCACGGGCCCCTGTAGACCCATCTCATGGAAACTACTCTGACACATTTGACTTTGAAAAAAAAAATGACAAAAGAGGAGGTGATTTAAATGAGAACGTCACCAAAAACATGTAAGTGTTACATATAAAGGAGAAAACGGTGCGATGATTCACAGCAGGGCCACTACTAAGGAGAAGCAGAATGCAGATGAGACTCCGAGGTTTATTACTATACTGAACACTACGATAGTACTAGACTTATGAATAAACATTAACAGTCCGTCTTTGAGGATGCAGAACTGAGACACATCTTATCTCTGCACCTTAATAATACCTTTGTAAATTCTAAACTAACAGGGTGATGGTTATATAGATCCTTGTCTAGCGAAGAGTACATGTTATTGGGGAAATTTCAAATTTCCTAATTTTTTGCCATTGAGTCCCTCTAAGACATAAATTTATTAAGACATACGACTCTAAGACATAAATGTATTATTATTACATACTTTTTATGCATCCATTCTATTTGCACAAAATAAATGTCCTGTTAAAAAAAAATATACAGAATGAACATGTGCACAGCATGTCAAAGTATCGCCTAAAATGTCCCAAAGCTGAAAATGTAATATTTTGCCATAATAGCAAACTATAAGGTCTTCTGCCTTAGATGCATAATGATATCAGAGGTGACAATTCTTGCTGCAAGGTGTAAGGAGATGTACGCATAATTTCTATGCTCCTATATCTGCAGGCTTAAATAGTGAACTTTTTTCGGTGGGTTGTGGAAAGGTCAGGAACAGCAAATTGCTCCCAGACTGTACAAAGTCAATTCAAGAAGGGAAATAAGTGAATGAAGAATGATTTGGTAAAGTGTATGTCAAGTTTTTAATCTAGTTTTTTTATACTGTGGAAGAATTAATTAATGGTTGGGTTACTTTATTAACCAGTTTTGTATCTTTGGTATACTATGTGCTCCCAATAAAAATGACACAGAAATTATGTAGCATGCCCTGTCCACCTGCAGGATTCAACCCTTTCACTTTTATCAGCAATTCCCGCTTTCAAAATAATCTATCTACAATAACAGTGGTCAAACTAGAAAAACATGTTTCTAAGTCATTTTACATCTTTTTTTTTTTTTTTAAAGATTCTGTAAAAAATAAAATAATTTTTGCATGACATTGGGATTGATTTACTAAAGGCAAATAGACGGTGTACTTTCCAAGTGCAGGTGCTCCAGAGCTTAGCAAAAAAAGGTAAAGCTTCACTTTGCAAAGAATACCCAATCACATTTAAGGAACATGATAAAAAAAGCATTATTTAATATACATTTATTAAGCTATTGAGCAACTGCACTTAAAGAGTGCAACTGCACTTGGAAGGTTAACAGCCTATTTGCTTTTAGTAAGGCCGGCCATACACAGAGCAAATTTCTTTCCTGCAACCACGGGTTGCAGAAAATAAATTTGCTTGATTTCCGCATCAACACTGAATCCTTCCTGCTGGGCCATGGTCCTCTAGACAACGATTATTGCTAGCGGCTATAGCAGCGACTAGCTATAACCACAAGAGAATCCGACAGGCTGGCTGTACCCAAGTTGATTGATTGATCAACTTGGTACCTTCATCCTGCCCATTAACGTTTCAAATCTTCCTACTGGATAATAAAATAATAATAATCAGGGCAAACCATAAATTTAAAAAATACAATAGTGCACACAAGGCTGCGAACAATCAGTGCTGAACACAAAACACCAGTGACAAATCAATAAATAATATTGTTGTGCCAAGTGAATATATCAATCAATGTGTCAAAAAAGGTATTGAATCAAATATCAAATCAATCTTATTAAATCAACTCTATTATAAGTGATATCAAGTGATCTTAATAGTCCCAATTAATAGTGAATCATAAAGTGAAATCAAAATGAACAAATCAATCTTCCTCTGTGATCACAAATAAACGTGCTGCATGCTTCACTCCAAGTGCTCCCAGTGGATGGTGGTGCAAGATAAGCAGCTCACCTTAGGATTAGACTCCTGAGAGTCAAACACGCTTTGGGATAAATGTATAGCAGCCTGATGCCCCTTCCTTTCACCGCCTCCAGCTATCCCTCCGAATAGACCAGGAATCCAGTGTAAAAAGAAAAGAAGATCTAATGCTCTCTGTTTAAATAAGGCTATTTATTTCCTCTCACACAGATGAAATTCCACTTACATTGAAAAGCACTTAAAGCAGTACGGGCTTACAGCGTCATAAACAGCTCTCTGTATACCTCCAGGAATCGACGTACTCTGAGCTGGCTCCTCCTCCGTACGCGTTGCGTCAGAGACTTCGTCTGGCCACGAAGTCAGGTCAAATCGCATGTCAAATCGCTGCCTATTGTCGGCAATTGGAGTGTTCCAATCAGAGCGACACCGACTTTGCGGCGCAGCACCGATTTCCAAAAGTAGTTTCTGCACTACTTTTGGCAACTTCGAGGGGGGCGATTTCATTAGACATCTGTGCATGAGCCTGCACAGATGTCTTTCAAGTCACCCCCGAAGTCGGAATGAAATGCAGCTTTGAAATCATGCGAGTTCAGGTAAAGTTGCATGATTTCAAAGCCGTGTTCAGTGTGAAAGAGGGCTTAAAGCGTTAGTAAACCCACAACAGTAAAATCAGCCTGTATATGCAGTAAATCATGCATGTTATACTCACTTTGAAACCTAAGGGGTTAATCCTTTTGATTGTGTAAAAAAGGCTGTTTGAGCCTGTCTCTCTGATCCTCCCCTTCTTTTAATGTTTTCAAAAAATAACCTGATATTTTCGGAGCCAGGGGACAGGCTGCATGTGCTCAGTTTGGTGCGTATTGCTAGAGAGTTTTTTTTTTCTTGGGAGAGTGCATGTGATCAGCACAGGCCAAATAGCACTGTCCAGACATGCCCAGACAGAGGATTAGGGGAGAACGAAAACTCCTCCTACAAGCTTTACTAGGAACAAGGCAGCTATATACTGCTGATGAGAAAAGGTATTTATTTATATTTACTAAAATAACTGCATTTCCATGTTCTGTGTGCGGTGGGAGACCAGATACAGTGAGTGAATGCAGGTTCTGAGTTTAGTTAAAATTTAAGGTTGGTTTGGACAGCAGAAGTTTAGATTGAGCATGGTGATTCGGCTACTGCCCTTCTCTGCAAAACGAATGCCTGGTAAAGTTTGCCACACCTAATAAAGGTAGCAGATCAAGGACCTCTGCACATTATTCTCTGCTTGGCAAAGACTTGAATAGCTACAAGAAATGAGAACATTGCATAAGTGTGCGTGTCCCCAACAAACTGACACTTTCTCAGCTCCAGTATGTAACATTGGTGCGGTAACAGTGTGGTAATCTCAAGGTGCAGATGGTAATCTCAAGATGCAGATGATGCAGATGGTAATCTTAAGGTGCAGATAGCGCAGATGGTAATCTCAAGGTGCAGATGGTAATCTCAAGGTGCAGATAGCGCAGATGGTAATCTCAAGGTGCAGATGGTAATCTCAAGGTGCAGATGGTAATCTCAAGGTGCAGATGGTGCAGATGGTAATCTCAAGCTGCAGATGGTAATCTCAAGATGCAGATGATGCAGATGGTAATCTTAAGGTGCAGATAGCGCAGATGGTAATCTCAAGGTGCAGATGGTAATTTCAAGGTGCAGATGGTAATCTCAAGATGCAGATGGTGCAGATGGTAATCTCAAGGTGCAGATAGTACAGATGGTAATCTCAAGGTGCAGATGGTAATCTCAAGATGCAGGTGGTGCAGATGGTAATCTCAAGGTGCAGATAGCGCAGATGGTAATCTCAAGGTGCAGATGGTAATCTCAAGGTGCAGATAGCGCAGATGGTAATTTCAAGGTGCAGATGGTAATCTCAAGGTGCAGATGGTAATCTCAAGGTGCAGATGGTGCAGATGGTAATCTCAAGCTGCAGATGGTAATCTCAAGATGCAGATGATGCAGATGGTAATCTTAAGGTGCAGATAGCGCAGATGGTAATCTCAAGGTGCAGATGGTAATTTCAAGGTGCAGATGGTAATCTCAAGATGCAGATGGTGCAGATGGTAATCTCAAGGTGCAGATAGTACAGATGGTAATCTCAAGGTGCAGATGGTAATCTCAAGATGCAGGTGGTGCAGATGGTAATCTCAAGGTGCAGATAGCGCAGATGGTAATCTCAAGGTGCAGATGGTAATCTCAAGGTGCAGATAGCGCAGATGGTAATTTCAAGGTGCAGATGGTAATCTCAAGGTGCAGATGCTAATCTCAAGGTGCAGATGGTGCAGATGGTAATCTCAAGCTGCAGATGGTAATCTCAAGATGCAGATGATGCAGATGGTAATCTTAAGGTGCAGATAGCGCAGATGGTAATCTCAAGGTGCAGATGGTAATTTCAAGGTGCAGATGGTAATCTCAAGATGCAGATGGTGCAGATGGTAATCTCAAGGTGCAGATAGTACAGATGGTAATCTCAAGGTGCAGATGGTAATCTCAAGATGCAGGTGGTGCAGATGGTAATCTCAAGGTGCAGATAGCGCAGATGGTAATCTCAAGGTGCAGATGGTAATCTCAAGGTGCAGATAGCGCAGATGGTAATTTCAAGGTGCAGATGGTAATCTCAAGGTGCAGATGGTAATCTCAAGGTGCAGATGGTGCAGATGGTAATCTCAAGCTGCAGATGGTAATCTCAAGATGCAGATGATGCAGATGGTAATCTTAAGGTGCAGATAGCGCAGATGGTAATCTCAAGGTGCAGATGGTAATTTCAAGGTGCAGATGGTAATCTCAAGATGCAGATGGTGCAGATGGTAATCTCAAGGTGCAGATAGTACAGATGGTAATCTCAAGGTGCAGATGGTAATCTCAAGATGCAGGTGGTGCAGATGGTAATCTCAAGGTGCAGATAGCGCAGATGGTAATCTCAAGGTGCAGATAGCGCAGATGGTAATCTCAAGGTGCAGATGGTAATCTCAAGGTGCAGATAGCGCAGATGGTAATTTCAAGGTGCAGATGGTAATCTCAAGGTGCAGATGGTAATCTCAAGGTGCAGATGATGCAGATGGTAATCTCAAGGTGCAGATGGTAATTTCAAGGTGCAGATGGTAATCTCAAGATGCAGATGGTGCAGATGGTAATCTCAAGGTGCAGATAGCACAGATGGTAATCTCAAGGTGCAGATGGTAATCTCAAGGTGCAGATAGCGCAGATGGTAATTTCAAGGTGCAGATGGTGCAGATGGTAATCTCAAGGTGCAGATGGTGTAGATGGTAATCTCAAGGTGCAGATGGTAATTTCAAGGTGCAGATGGTGCAGATGGTAATCTCAAGGTGCAGATGGTAATCTCAAGGTGCAGATGGTGCAGATGGTGATCTCAAGGTGCAGAAAGGTTTTGAGGTTGCAGCTGCCAAACAGCGAGCGGATTTATTATCCAATGCTCAAACCTGCCAATTTGAGGAGGCACAAGAGCCTCCAAATAGCCTGTCCCCTTTGTCATGTCATACTCAGTTGAATATCATCAAATCACCAACATCATAAAGCAGAACCTCCCTATTCTGTATTCTGATAAAACCTTAAATAATGTTTTATCCAATGGTGTTTGTTTCTCCAGTCATCGCGCACCTACACTTAGGTCCTTTTGATCTCCATATCTTGTGTCCCTTGATAATAAAAAGAAGAAAATGTGGTTATCCTATCTGGGTTCTTATACATGTGGATTCAAGACTTGTAGATATTGCCGCACACAAACTGTGTCCAAGAGTTTTGTCTCTGCCAACACTAAGGAAGAGTTCAAAATACAGGAATACATCAGTTGTGGTACAGAATATGTTGTTTATCTAATCCAATGCACTGCGTGTAGTTTGCAGTACGTTGGTTGTACGATTCGCCCCCTTCATTCCTGCATAGCAGAATATTACTGCGATAGTAAATATGAAAATGCCAAAAACTTCTCCACCGTATCCAAACTCTTCAGGGATGTGCATAAAGGCAATATGAGTTCTTTCAGATTTAATGGTCTTAGATTGTTGCTGGCAACACGGAGTGGGGATAGATACTGTAGATTTTCAGATTACAGACCCGCATCCCTCTTGGCCTTAACCATAGGTGGGGTGTGGATTTGTATCTGAAATATATATATATATATGTATAAATATATTCTTTTGGCTGTTTTTGCTTCATAATTAAGCATTTTGGTAGGCACACACACATATTCAGATTTTTCAGATTTGTTTAGCCCCACTCTCCCTATGCTCCATTGGTAAAAAGGATAAGGTAAAAAGCCAATGCGGCTGCTGACATTTAAAATGTTCCCACAAATATGGCACTTTTCCACTGCAAGTACCAGCTCGGCTTCACTCGGCACTGCTTGGCCCAGCTTGGCTCAGTTTGCTTTTCCACTGCGTGGTACGAGTCAGCACGTTTCAGCACTGTATAGGCTCTACTCGGCTCGGTTTGCTTTTCCACTAAAGTAGTAAGTGGGTGGGATTACACCGACCAATCAGTGACTAGTAGTGACAAACAATCAAGGCTGCATGCAAAGGATTGTGGGATATGGTATAGGTACGGCCCGCTTGGAACCCCAACCGAGGGGGTACTGTTTACGTGAGCCGCACCGAGCTGTACCAAGTAGTGGAAAAGCGCCGTTGTACCAAACCATACCGAACCGTTCTAACACGTACCATGCGGTACCATGCAGTGGAAAAGCACCAAACCGAGCCAAACCGAGCTGTACCATGCAGTGGAAAAGCACCAAACCGAGCTAAACCAAGCTGTACCATGCAGTGGAAAAGCGCCTTAAGGTATAAAGTAACAAATAGAATCAATGCCGCGCTACTCAATTGCAAAGTTTCAATGTGAAACAAATGCCCGCCAGAGGGTTTAGAACACAAATATAAAAAAACAATGAAAAAACCCAAAACGCATAACCAATATTAAATAGACACACAATAAACGCCGGACAGCTGAACACCTAGGAACACCCGATGAGCTGATCGTGAACTTCCTAACAGTGAGTCTATACTAATTTTCCCCCGATATACAGTTGTACTACGCCATGGAAGCCTTTCTGCTTTTTGTATACTGACTCCCTAGACAATTATCACTGAGCAAACTGCGAACAAACAAGCCAAATACAGGAGCTCCATAGGCACAGCAGGAACAAACAGGCAAAGTGATACAGTGGGAGAAGTAACAACGAGCCCTTTTGGAACAAGGGAGGCAGTCTGGTAAGTGCTTTACCATGGGTACTAGCACTTGCACTCCCAGCACACGCCAAACCGGAGCCACTCACACACAGATTGGGATTGTATTTCTTCTCTGATCAGTTATAAGTTTTCACCCCCAATACGGGGATATCACAATAAATGTATTTATAGCAACAACTTTTTATTCACTTATTTATAGCACTTTGGCACTTATAGTAAGTAGCACTAGCCGGTTGTTTTACAATCTGCACCCGGGAAACTGGCACACAGATTGGTTAACAAAGCACAAGTGTATTTAATTAATTTCTGCTTGAAATATAACTGAATAGAACAAAGATCATTTTCAGCAGCACGAAGCACGTTCTGTTTATTTCTTGCACATCTTTTGCCTAAGGGCTAAACCTTTTGAGCACAGTGCACTTTCAATACCATTTCAAGATTATTATAATCCATAATTTCTGCACAAATTGGTTTGTGCAAGGTGGTAGCGCCCCAAACCAACAAATTCTCAAACCCCAATTATCTTTTACCCTAGTGGTAAGTTGGAGGCAGCACAACCACCTGTTTTATTTATGTTCAGGTATTAGTGTTGTATACACATTCCATAGCGCAGGTACACCCTACTTTTTTTCACACAATAAATGCGTTGTGTGGTATCGCACAAACTATAAACCTTTTAATACGTTCCGGACCGCCCGCTGCACATTTACAGTGGCAGGCTGGCTTTACTGCGCGAACGGACGTAGCCCTATGTCGGTCACGCGCTTGGTGCTGGGGGGCAAGCAGTTGGTAAACACTCCCCTAGGCTCACATTTAACCCTTTGATCACCCACTAGGTTAACCCCTTCCCTGCCAGTGTCATTATTACAGTAACAGTGCATATTTTTAGCACTGATTACTGTAGTAAGGTAACTGGTCCCCCCAAAAGTGTCAAAAATGTCAGTTAGGTGTCCGATCTGTCTGCCGCAATGTCGCAGTCCCACTAAAAATCACAGATCGCCGCCATTACTAGTAAAATAAATAATTAAATAAATAAAATTACATAAATCTTACCCCTAGTTTGTATACGCGATAACTTTTGTGAAAACCAATCAAATTACGCTTAGAGCCGGTTCACACTGGGGCGACTTGTCAGGCGACCTGGTCGCCTGACAAGTCGCCGTGGGTCGCCTGCCATAGAGTAGCACAGGACCCGTTCTAATAGGAGCGACACAAGTCACTCCGACTTAGAAAAAGGGTCCTGAGCTTCTTTGGGGCGACCTGGAGCGACCTGCATTGACTTCAATGATATGAAGCCCGTGCCGGCCGCTCCGAGGTCGCGGTGCGAGCTGCGCACCGCGACCTCACAGATCGCCCCGGCAAGTCGGGTCGCTGCAATGTGAACCGGCTCTAATTGTGATGTTTTTTTTTTACCAAAAATATGTAGCAGAATACAAATTGGCTTAAAAGGATAAACATTTTGATTTTTCAAATTTTTTTTTTGGGAATGTGAAAAATATTGTTTTTTTTTTTCAGAAATATCGCTCCTTTTTTGTTTATAATGCAAAAAATAAAACAGCAGATGTGATCAAATACCACCAAAAGAAAGCTCTATTTGGGGGGAAAAAAGGACATCAATTTGATTTTAGTACAGTGTTGCACGACCCCGCAATTTTCCGTTAAATTAACGCAATGCCAAATCGCAAAAATGGCCTGGTCATTAAGGGGGCAAATCCTTCCGGTCCAGAAGTGGTTAATAAGTAGAAGCTAGGCTGACCATCCAACACACACAAAAGAAATTTCAATAGAAACAGATATCTGGAGGTATATACTTTTTCAGTATATTTTTTCATTTTACTTTTTCAGTACATTTAATGCTGTTGCTTTTTTATCTTTGTGATACATGATTTTATATACATTTAGTCAAATTGTATGCTCATAGTGTTCTTCTTTTGTATGTTTTGGTATTTGCCACCACTCCTTTTTTGGGTCATGTGACCCTTGGGGTTAACCATGTGATTTAATCAACACTATTTAAGCTGTTTTGTGTCACTCATGATTAAGGCCTGATGGCTGAAACGTGTTGGCTTTTTAGTTGACTGTTGTTAATATGCATAATAAATAATGTTTTAGTCAATGTCCATAGCACCAGCCTTTCTCATTTTTTCCTGCAGATGGCAAAAGAGACAGTTCCTATACTCATACCTCATGTATGTAATGGCAAGGAATCATTTTGCGCCATTTGATGTACCATCACATTTAAGGCCTAACTCCACCTTTCAAAAAAAAAAAAAAAAAAGCAGGTGTAAAAATTAAAAAAAAAAAAACAGCACTGGCTACTGTACTCACCTAAAGGACACAAGCTGATCAGCAGTAAGCACCAATCAACATTTAAAAAAAAAGGTATGTACAACTGGATGGATAACTGGATTTAAAAAGAATGGGTGGGGGAGGCTTTAGGGAAGAGGGGACTGATATAGCACACTGTTACATGCTCTTGGCATGCAATGGTAACAAGCAGTACAACAACAGCAGTACAATGCATTAGTAACAACAGCAGGAAATGTGTTCCAGGATGCACCAAGTTCTCCCCAGCACCCAGGATCCTTTTATACACGTGCTCGGTAAAACATATTTAAAACACGGCATAGTGCTCAATGGAAAGCAGGCAGTTTTTTATTTATTATTTCTAATGATTCCCCTAGAGCCTGCAATATCCCACTTTAAAGCGTAACTCCACTTTTGGAATTTCCCTTTTGATGATCTATATACATTACAAGTATTTTAACAAACTTTGTTGCAGATTCCTAACTTTTATTATTCTGAAGAAATCCATGTTTGTTCCTCTGTGCTGAGTGGGTCAAATGGGAGTGGTTTCATAATTATCGATTAGCTGTGGCAGTTGCAGGGCATTAATGAGGAAATCTGCTGGGCCTTCATCCCTTTAGATGTGTTCCTATTAGGAGTATCTCACCAAAAATGACATTTTTGTATCAGGGGGTGCCAGAAATCTGACTTATATCTTAGGCAGACTTCTGGGAAAATTGGTGAGCCAATCACACAAGCAGGAAATGATGTTTCTGGGATGTGGTCAGTATACATTCTGTGTACAGAACACCTCCAGGTAGCCATATTGTATTGCATTTTCAGAAAACTACCACTGCTGCAGCTTGAAAAGTAAAGAGAAATTTTAATAGCAGTCAATTACAGTATGATTTGTGTCGCAATTGTATACGCTATATTGTTTTTTCCTCTATTTTTTATTTTTTCCCCACGAAAGTGGAGTTACCCTTTAAGTTCAGCAGCATTGGGTATTTTCACTAAAGAAGCAGATGCCGGGTAGCCTCAGCAACCAACATAAAGAGAAAACACTAACAGTCCCTTATAGCAAGAGCTCCCCACATAACAACATATGGTACTGTGACATTATAAAGACATCTGGTGTACTTACTTGAAAATGGTATTGTTCATAGAAATGTAACCAGCTCTGTCTATCTTAACCTGTCAAACTATTTCACTGTCACATTGCTTACAGACCTCAATGTCATTTTATGTCATGTTATTTTAAACACTTCTCATCAGAATGCAGGCAGAAACACCATCACAGATTTTTTTTTCAGCTTAAGCAATAAAAGAATACAAGCAATTACATAAATAGATTATTTGTATAGAAAGAGCATAAATCGAGACATGAATGGTTTCCATTGATTTTTTTTAAGGTATCCTATTAAAAAAACGATTCCCCCAACACTTACTTTTTTCTTAATGTCTGTAGAACCTTAACAAATTAGACCCCTGGTATACAGATGCCTGATCGGAGCATTAAAGAAACACAAGCGTGGTATTACAATCAATGAAAGTGCAATCAATCCCGAGGCCATGGCCGCTGCATTACATTAAGCAAAGGGCATCACTGCACATGATGTATTTTCATTTAATTGGCTCGCTTTGATTTCTACAGTCATGTCTGTGTATGGTCTATATACGAGAAAACCTGGTTTCCTAATCAATAGCTTTCCCCAGAGGAAAGGAATAAATGTTAGCCTTGAACTCCTTGAGCCCCTTTGGTTGACCCCACCATTAATGCTGCAGTCTAATGTATGTTAATATCTACTGAATGTGAAATACAAGGCTAAACTGAGTGCTTCTCCAAATTATGCTCCAGTGAAAGGCTGTGATTTCAGTGCATTTTGATTCAGCAAATGTCTGAAGTTATGAAATAATGATCATACCACTTATACCATATTTTTTACTGTCACTCTTGTGAAACAGGTATGTTTGCTTCTGAAACTGCTGCTCGGATTCCAGTACCTTGATATTTTATCAGGGTATCTCTACTGAAGGGGAGGACTTCGGATTTCCTGATCCTCTATTCAGTAGAGATTATGTAACCAAATGTCTAATTTTTGGTGAGCAACTATCATGTGTTCCTGGAGCAGAGGTTGTGGTCAATCTGGGCCTTCAGAGATCACATGACCAAAAACGAAGCTTCTAGTTTCTAAAGGCCCGTACACACGTACCGATCGTCGGCATACAAACGTCGGCGGACGAAAGATCTGCCGATTGTACGCTTGTTAGTATGGTGCCTCCGACAGCCGTCAGCGCACATTCTGCCGACAAGAGTCTGTCTTGCAAGCATTAAAATTTTTGTATGCCGACACCAGAGCGGCCGATTGTTCGACAGTCAGTACAGAATTCGGACGACAGACCGCAGATTTGCAAGACTGGGCATGCTCAGAAAAGAAAAAACACAGGGAAAGTTAACCATTACATGACATCACTTCTGCAGTCGGCTGTAGTCGGCGGACAAAATTCTTGTGCTGTCTTTGCACTTTTCAACAGACACCGACAGCCCAGGGACAAAAGACGGCCGATCATTCGCTGACGATCGGTACGCGTGTACGGGCCTTTAGTCAGCAGTTGGATCCCAGAGATGAAAATTCTGCAAGGACAGTAAATATTTGAGCATAGAAAAAAGGGTTAGAACCCTGTCAAGTTTACTAGAAAGATTTATCTGGGTTTATTTGCGGAAGGCAAATAGGCTTTTTTTTTACCTTGCAGGGGAAGTTCCCCAGAGCTTAGTGAAGGTGTCAAAATTTAACTTTTCGACCTATACTTGATCACATACAAATAAAAAAAGACAGCATTTTTGTTTGCACATGATTGGACAATGGAAGTCAGCAGAGCTTTACCTTATTTACTATTTTTCCGGGGAAAATTTCCTTGCAAAATGAACAGTCTATTTACCTCAAGTAGATCAACCCCATCCTCTTATTTTATCCCAGTCACCATTGTCAGAGACAAAAAAACAAGGTAAAAACAAAGAACAAAATGTAAGGGTAATCCATCTAATGAGTACACTTGTTTTGGTGACAACTGTCTAAAACAGGGGTGGGGAACCTATGGCTCAAGGGCCTGCGAAATCATTTGGTCCGGCCCCCCAGGCTGCCGCTGAGTCTGTGTTAAGGATGATCGAAATTTTGAAAAGTTCGGTTCGACCAGAACACCCGAATTTCCCAAAAGTTCGGTTCGGATTTCAGAACCCCATTGAAATCAATGGGACCCGAACTTCGGTAATCAAAAAACACCATTTTTAAGCCCTAAAACCCAATAAATGCCCCTAAAAAGTGCCTAGGGTTCTGGGTCATGCCCCATTAACTATTAATCACACAAAAAAAGTTCTTAAAAATTGTCATTTTTGATAAAAAAGGCAATTATTGAAAAAATTAAAAAAAAAAAAAAAGAGAGATTTGGATTTAGTATCTGGGGGGTCTAAAAGGTGTGCATGTGAAGTTTCAGCTCTGTAGCATGTCCAGAACCATGAAAAAAAAAAAGATAATTTTTCAGTAGAACAGGGATGTGGGTCGGGACCCTCCTTTAACTTTAACACCTATATGATCTTTTTTTCTGGTTCTGGACATGCTACAGAGCTGAAACTTCACAGGTACACCTTTTAGACCCCCCAGACACAAAATCACACAAAAAAAGTTCTTAAAAATTGTCATTTTTGATAAAAAAGCCAATTATTGATAAATTTAAAAAAAAAAAAAAGAGATTTTTTTATTTTTACATTGGATTTCAGATCTGGGGGGTCTAAAAAGTGTACATGTGAAGTTTCAGCTCTGTAGCATGTCCAGAACCATAAAAAAAGATAGTTTGTATTAGAAAACTTTCTGACAGGGGGTTTGCTTCGCTGCCGGTTTAATAGAAGGCATTTTTTTGAGTTCTTTGCAGTCAGGAAAAACATCTGAACTTGTGTATAGTGGTACTGTGCACAAGTTCTGATGTTTTGCCTGCCTCCAAAAACCCCCAAAAAATGCCAGCAAAAACACACCTGGGCATTTTTTTTTTTGACGCTAGCGTTTTTTTGGCATTTTTTGGGGTTCTTTTGAGGCAGGCAAAACATCTGAACTTGTGTATAGTGGTGTATATACACACATCCATATATTTATATACACACCTAGACATATATAGGATATTGATAGTAGCAGAAATATATGCTTGCGCTAATGAAATCATTTACAGTAATATATTTCTGCTACTATCACACCTATATATGTCTAGGTGTGTATATAAATATATGTATGTGTGTATATATACCACTATACACAAGTTCAGATGTTTTGCCTGCCTCAAAAGAACCCAAAAAAATGCCAAAAAAACGCTAGCGTCAAAAAAAAAAAAAAAAAAAAAGCCCACGTGTGTTTTTGCTGGCATTTTTTGGGGGGTTTTGGAGGCAGGCAAAACATCTGAACTTGTGCACAGTACCACTATACACAAGTTCAGATGTTTTTCCTGACTGCAAAGAACCCAAAAAAATGCCTGCTTTGAAACTGGCAAGGTGTGGAGAGAAGCTAACCCCCTGAGCTGAAAGTTTTCTAATACATACAATCATACAATCCTTTTTTTTCTGGTGCTGGACATGCTACAGAGCTGAAATTTCACAGGTACACCTTTTAGACCCCCCAGATACGAAATCACAAAAAAATTCTTAAAAATTGTCATTTTTGATAAAAAAAAGCCAATTATTGAAAAAATTTAAAAAAAAAAAAGAGATTTTTTTATTTTTACTTTGGATTTCAGATCTGGGGGGTCTAAAAGGTGTACATGTGAAGTTTCAGCTCTGTAGCATGTCCAGAACCATAAAAAAAAAAGATCATTTGTATTTGTAAAACTTTCTGACAGGGGGTTTGCTTCGCTGCTGTAACACCTTGCCGGTTTAATAGAAGGAATTTTTTTGTGCTGAAGCTATTCAGAAAAATGATCTTTTCTCTATAGCGGTCACCCTGCTATGGAAGGGTTTTGTCACCCTGCCATAGCAGTCACTGCCAGTTAACCCTACACTACACTACGGTCCCCTTACACTTAACACTTTCCCTACAGAAACTGAATTTTTGAAGCTAACTTAAGTGTAAAGGAGCACTCTAACTACACTAGATATCCCTTTCCTCACACTAAAAATAGCTAAATGACACTTTTAAAGTAAAATTACCAGAACTGCTTCCACTCTCTTCCATGTCCAGTATAACAATGCTAGGAATATGGCGGGGGCGATCTTATATACTGGGAGGCGTATTCACTAATGATTGGTCTAGGGACCCCCTAGTCACTCCAATCACATTCCTAGCATTCTCCTGCCCCCTGAATTGGCTTTTGCTAATAGTTCTGGTCCAATCACAGGCTTTTAAAGCCCATTTCCTGAAGCATTGCATTTTGGGCGGTTCTGGTTGCCGAATTCCGAACTTTTTGGGCAAAAAGTTCTAAATTCGGCCGAACCTCGAACACCCAATGTTCGGGCCGAACCGATGGTTGACCCGAACCGTTCGATCATCCCTAGTCTTTGTCTCTCAGCTGAGCTGTCAGAATGGAGACAATATTTCCTGTATAGTTCGAGCTCCGTCCTGACAGTCTGAGTCACAGGCAGAGTGATTTCAAATGCACTCCACCTGTGACCAATACAGGAAGCTTTGCATCTATCTTCCTCCAGCGCGGCGCCGCTCCTGAGTCTTACGCCAGCATTTCCCCCCAGCAGTACCAGCCTGAGCCAGCAGTACCCACAGCAGTACCAACCAGCAATGCCAGCCTGAGCCAGCAGTACCAGCCAGCCTTTCCCACCAGCAGTCCCAGCCAGCTGTACCCACCAGCAGTCGCAGCCAGCTGTACCCACCAGCAGTTTCAGCCAGCAGTACCAGCCAGCAGTTCTTTTCAAAACTTACAAACTTACCACCACAAAGAGTCAACAGCGCACCAGACTGATGGACGCAAACCTGGAAAACCAGTTGGGAGTAGCAGCATCATTAATACCAGCTAACATCACACACCTCACCAAAGAGAAGCAGTTCCAGCTATCACATTAGGGGTGAATTAATTAAATGTTTGACCAAATATAACAGGCTAATTTTTAAGTTGATGTACGGCCCCTGAATGTTGTTATAAATATCCAAATGGCCCTTGGCAGAAAAAATGTTCCCCACCCCTGGTCTAAAAGGTAATTTCCATCACTTTTGAAAGATACCCTTTTATTTCCTGTTTTGCCTCCAGTACAGGAGGACACCAACAGCAACAAAATATACTGACAGACGTTTTTTTACCATTCCCTACTCTATTCAAAACTAAAAACAAATGTTTTGGCTAATACGCACCTATTATACTGCTGTACGAGCTACCAGTTCATTTATGCCAGCTATTCCTGATAATCAGGGTCATTCAATGTGTTGAAATTTAACATTTGTGGCTTCACTTTCTCTTTTTTTGGATTGCCTCCATGTATTTGTAAGCGCACATTGGAAACAAGATACATGGGGTGAAAATGATTACAAGCATTAACAACGAAAATGAATGCAATGCAGATCATTAAGAGATGCAAAGTGGAACAAGACGTCACTTATCTTCATAGAATAAATGATATCTCAGTGCGTTTTATAACAGTTATTGACTGCAATGTGCTGAAACATTCTTTGGAATGTGAGTTTCACGCTGGCTGTATTTCCCACGCGGTTTCTAAATAAAGACAGTTTGTGTAGACTGTGATCTAAAAAGGTTCCTTTTCATTATAGTTTGGCCTTAAACTAAATTTATCACTGAACATCAGCAAAATAACATTAACCTTTGAAACTATCTCAGGTATTGCAAACTAGATGTATACAGCAAGAAGCAGGCTTTGCTTTAACACCAAAATTTTACAATGGTGCTTCCTTATCAAAAAATAGGATTTCTTATTTCCATTGGAATTGACTTAGAGAAAAGCGTCCTTGTGGTTGAACCTCTTCTCTGACCTCATGTCATTCCATTTTTACATTGTTACCGGAACCAAGCAGTGTTGCCATGAAGATTTGTTGATATCGCAGGCAGTGAATCCATTGTTACTGCCCAGAACAGTAAGATTAAGTTGTCAGTGCTCCCTCTTTCCTTCCTTACCATCCTTTGTTCATCTTCTCTGCTTTGTAAAAACTCTATTACCACTTGTAATGAGTGGATTCATTCACCTAAACTGGAATTCAACCTTTTAATTGAGGGTAACTGTAATGACATATCAAGTGAAGATTGGTGGAGTTTGCAGTAAAGGGGAGTGGCTGTATATAAACTTCATTTAACCACTTAAGCCCCGGAAGATTTTACCCCCATTCCGACCAGGGTTTTTTTTTTTTTTGCGATTTTTTACTGCGTGAATTTAGCGGACAATTGCGCGGTCGTGCGACGCTGTACCTAAACGAATTTCACGTCCTTTTTTCCCCACAAACAAAGCTTTCTTTTGGTGGTATTTGATCACCTGTGCGATTTTTTGATCATTTGCTATAAACAAAAAAGACCGTAAATTTTGCAAAAATAACAATATTTTTCACATTTTTTTATATGAAATTCCCAAAAAAAAAATGTAAAAATCAAAATTTTTTAACATTTTCGGCCAATTTGTTTTATGCTACATATGTTTGGTAAAAAAAATCACAAAAAGCGTATTTTGATTGGTTTGCGCAAAGTTGTCGCGTTTACTAACAAAGGGAATTTTTTGGTGTTTTTTTTTTAACGAGTAATGGCGGCGATCTGCGATTTTTTTTGCGGGACTGCGACATTGCGGCAGACAGATCGGACCCTTGACTGACATTTTTGACACTTTTGGGGTTACCAGTGACATTACTGCAGTAATCAGTGCTAAAAATATGCACTGTTACTGTAAAAATGACACTGGCAGGGAAGGGGTTAACTGTATTGGAGAGGGAGGGGTTAAGTGTGTCCTAGGGGCGTGTTTCTAACTGTGATGGGACACGTCTCCTATTGTAAAAACAGAGATCAACGGTTCTACATAATAGAACCATCTGATCTCCATTTTTACACAGGGGAGAATGACAGGCGGCTTGTTTATATAAGCTGCCCGCCTTTCTCCCGCTCTACCGATGATCGTAGTGTGACCGGCGGACATCGGGTCCGCCGGTCACACGCGCGGACTCCTCCGTGAATGAGCCGCGGCGGGCGCACGCCTCAGCGGGCGCACACTCGCCCTCTATTGGCTCACAAACCGGTCACAGGCTAGTGACGTATATATACGTCACTTTGCCTGGCCAGGGCTGACCGCCGCAGTATATCTACTTGCGGCGGTCGGCAAGCACTTAACTCCAATCATCTGATCTGTTGCTAAAAACCTTAGTCTAAAGGATTCTGGAACCAACCAACTAGGGCAGGTTTACACGTAGAGATGAGATCATCACCGGATATGGCCAAAATTGACCAGATATGATGGCTGTCATTTCAAGATGAGTAGTACTTAACGACCCCACCCCCTACTGAATGTCTACAATTCAGATGTCAAAGAAGAAATTATAAGCAGCAATAAACCTATCTGACACCGATTGCGTCTGATAGATCTTTACAGTAGTTCCTCCTTTAGTCCTTTTTCTGGATACCTTTTCTAGATTCTAGATGAATGATAAATGATTCATGATTCTGCGAACATGGAGAATGCTCACCATGTCTCTGAGAACTTTGGCTGCAATGACAGATATTTCACAGGATCCCCTTTGAACACTAATGGCCACCCAGACAAAGGTAGTATTTACATATAACATACGTTGGATTTTACAGATGGCATGGCTTATGAAGGATATTTCTGGCAGTTATACAAATTTTGATTTTCACATTTTGAGGCTGTAATTGGAATGGAAGATTATTGGTGCTAAAAGGTTAGTTCACCATAAAAAAACTATGTGTTCTACACATACAAAGTATATACCCAGTCTCTTAATAATCCAAAACCCAAACCCAAGCACAAGTCAGCATTTCAAATAATAATGCTACTCTGGCTGTAGTATTCATCATCATCTCTCTGGCACTGTCCTCTGCAGAACATCTTCTCTGCCACCAGCATCTTTCAACAGAGAAGACTATCTGTGAGTAATAACCGATGTCTGTAATCTGACGTTGTATGTGTTTTCAGCAATCATCAAAAAATCAGAAAAAAACTATAAACCAATCATAAACAATAAAACAGCAAATGTCCATGTAATTGAGAATGTAGTTGCCCCATACAATTTGTGATATAAATCACTCTCGGGTAAGTGCTGCAAGAAAGTGCAGGTAGAAAGCACCTCCACCACGGTAAATCCCTTCTTGGCAAATTCTCATGCTTCTGTATTGACCCTCATAACTAAGCTCAATATGTGCTGCAACATTAGATATACCCCATACCTTCTTAAACAGCAAGGACTCTAAATCTTGGAGAACCTCAGCAGCTCAAGTGGGTGGATGGATCATTTAGTGTGTATTTCCATGTTAAAAGACAACAAGGACCTATATAGTGCTCACTGTTATTTTATTTTAAAAAACATAAAAATAATAGGCCACTCACATGTATTAACACCAGACATGAGCCTATATAGCTTTACAATTTCCCATCTGCAACTGTTAGGACAGATGGCAATGGATTGGATCTTTCAATGTAAGCTTCCACTGTGCTCTTGCTTTCTCTCTTAGTGCTGTGAAGCCATGCCTCAGCCATGCTCCTAGGCCTTTCATCATACTGATGTCATCAGGGGGGGCAACTATAAAGTTATATATGCTCATGTCTGGTCTTACTACATGTGAGTGGCCTTCTATTTTATGCTTTTTTTTTTTTTATTATAAAATAACAGTGAGCACTATATAGACTCTCATTGTCTTTTAATAGTAAATACACACTGAATCATCCATCTACCCACCTGAGCAGCTGAGGTTCTCCATGATTCAATGTCCTTGCTAATTGAGAAGAAGGGAAGGAAGGAGTCCATCTAGTGTTGGAGTACATACTGACCTTTGTTGTGGGGTTCAATACAGAGAGGTGAGATTTTGCCCATAAGGGATTCACCGCGGTAGAAGTGCTTTCTACTTGCACATTCTTGCAGAACTTACCTGAAAGTGATATACTATATATCACAAATTGTATAGGAATACTATGTAGTTTTGTATTTGTATAATTGTATAGGAATCCACAATGTAGTTTGTCCTTGCAACTTTAATTTTTTACACACTTGTGTGCAGATAATCACATAACTGAGGAGACTGAGGACATATTGTAGCTGTAGGACACCATGAACTTGCATGGTGTCCTGTACTCAAATTGTATTGATGCAACCTCACATTAGCACCACTCTCTGCATTATTGAGCACTACTGGGAGAAGATCCTAACAGAAGGAGGAACTTTCACATCACGTGACCAGGCCCCAAGGCTCCAGGAGAAGTCTAGAGCTGAGCTTTAAGTGTTTGCCAAAAATGCTCCTCTGACTTTAAATATATGTATGTGCTATTGAGGAAAATTTTATGTCTAAATCTTGATGTCAGTTATACATTGACCACTGTTTATTAGACAAAAGGTCACATTAGATCCTAGAATTTTATATCAACATCGCTTGGGAATCATAAATCATTGCAACTGATTTTCATTATTTTTCAATAAGATTTCATAGGTCTCAGAGCTCACTGTTCACTAAAAGCCTTTACTTTACCACAGGGGCCACAAATGATTGATGTTAGAGAACAAATCTAGTTTACGAATGGACAGGCTTTGCTAAATGTATAAAAAAAAAAAAATTGAAAGGTTACAATTTAAGAAAAATCTAAACAAAAGATTTATGTGCTGCTCCTTCAGACTATGAAACGGACATGAATTATGGGTATATTTACAAAGAATTCACAGCATAACATTTTTCCACATTATGGAAATGATTGCCACTCATCACAAATTTGCCAGAATTTGCTCTACATTTGGATAATCTGATATATACCCTATTTATAACAGGGTGAATGCATTTCCCATTGGCCAAAGAATATCTAAATTGTTTCTCAGGTTGAGACGATGAATCCTTGTATTTTTCATTTAATAACCTTGTAAAAACTTCATTTTTATTTCCATCAATATGTGGCAAGATCAATGATCTGATGGGGAACCCCAAGGAGACACTACACCAGAAACAGCCAAGCTCTGAAAAGCTCTGCTTGCCAGGGGCTAAAATGTGTAGAAGAGAAAGGCTTTTTTTTTATCTCCATTAGGGACCCCAGCATTTTTAATGCATGTATTTGTTTTATTTTTAATGCTGAACTCCGGGGATGATATATCTTACTTACATTGGGCCAGCTTGGTATGTAAATGATACCTGATTCGCCTTTGTGAAAGCTGTAAATCATTGTAATAGCTTTTTGCATCTCTACATGTCTTTATGTTGGAAGTGGTGTTGGTACCCATAGACCAATTTTATCTGTCTCAGAAGATGACCTGCTGCCTCTGTGGAGGACCTCATGCTTCCTTGGCACTTGATACTTTCCTTGATTTTAATGATCTTTGTTTGTATGTCTGTGAGTAACATAAAAATTCCCCAGGCTCCAAGAACTTGACATTTTAACACATCTTCCCTAATATGTTCAAGGAAATATTATTTTGCAATTATTTTATGTACTTTTATAACACTTAGGCCCTATTTACATGAATATAAAAGGGACTGCTCAGTTACATAGTTACATAGTAGGTGAGGTTGAATAAAGACAATAGTCCATCCAGTTCAACCTGTGTAGGTGTGTGTGGCTGTAATCATCTCTCATACCCCTGAATGTTCTGATCCTTGAGATGCACGTCCAATAGTCTTTTAAAAGCCACCATACTTCCCACAGAAACCACCTCTTGTGGTAGAGAATTCCACAATCTTGTAGCCCTAACAGTAAAGAACCCCCCACGTTGCCTGAGGTTAAAACGCTTCTCCTCTAATCGCATTGTATGCCCCCGAGTCCTCATGCAATCCCTTCGACTAAACAGCTTTTTTTCTAAGCTGAGATCCCCATTGAGATATTTAAAAATTGCTATCATGTCCCCCCTCAGGCGTCTCTTCTCCAGGGAGAATAAGTCAAGCGATTGCAGACGCTCTTCATAATCAAGGTCCTCCAATCCCCTAATTAGTTTAGTTGCCCTTCTCTGGACTCTCTTCAGCTCCAACACATCCCTCCTGAGGACTGGCGACCAGAACTGGACAGAATACTCCAGATGCGGTCGTACCAGAGTTTTATAAAGTGGAAGGATTATAGTCTTATCTCTGGAATACATCCCTTTCCTTATGCATGCTAATATTCTGCTAGCTATGGCAGCTGCCGCCTGACATTGCATGCTGTTGCCTAGTCTATCATCAACCAAGACTCCCAGTGAACACTCCTTACATTTTCCAATACCTAGACTGTACATAAGCACTTGATGAAGCTTTCATTTTGCTATGTGTGCCTTACATAAGTAAAAGAGTAATTGTAATGTCAAGCACACAATTTTTTTCAATGGAAATTAGACCACGGTTAATATGTTCTGAATTAAAGGCTATATTACGTTACATTCTTTTCCTCTGCATTTAAAATGCCATGACAAAAGTTGTTCTAGATTATTTAAAGCCAGTAATGTACAATACCCGTGTTGAATGCTGGACCATATCTGTCCTAATAAAGTTCTTAAAATTACGGTGATTGAGCTTGCATTACCGCACTGAACAGGCTGTTCACACTGTAACATATTTATCAATTGAGATGATGGTAGCCTAAAATATATCTCAAGCCAAAACATTCTTTTAAGTCTAACATAGACTGAGGAGTGGTAAAACCCCTGTCAGGTTTGTTTTCTGTTTTTGTCCTCTTGGGGAAAATCCCTTTTTACACAACTGTTCCCAATGGGAGATTTTCAATTTATTCTTATTCCTTTAACAAAAACATCAGGTTTGTACATTGGATTACCCAACACTTTTTGTCCCTGTGAAAATGGTCAACATGACAAAGGGAGGATGAATATTCCCAGTGGGATCACAGACTGTGATATAAAGTTGACAGGTGATCTAAGCATTGCCTTAATCCAAAACTAAAGACAATGTTTTTGCTTTAGTATGCTTAGTATACTGTACTTTAGTATGATTTTATTTATAGGCAAGACCTATAATCCTAAACCTATAAATCTTAGCCCCCCCCCCCCCCATGAACATTTATAACAACACATGTAAGCTTTAAATGCTTTAAAAAGAAAGAAAATAAAGTGACATCATCATTCTTTGTATCATTATAAATGCAATTACCCACTGCCACTGTTTGATCAAGTCATTCATAAATAGTAAATTGGAAGGAAGTAATACTTAACTTCCTATGTGTGGGCAATGATTTTAATTCTTGAATTCTTCTAATTTGACAGGGATCTATTAGGAAGTCACTTACGCAATATTTCCTGCAGCCATGACTAAGACTTCTTCTAAGTAATGTTCCCTCTCAGCACTAGAAGTGTCATGGAATTACATGTGAGTCAACAAGAAATCCACTGTCCTGTTGAGCTGAGTGTAGTTTCTTCTTTCCACAAAAGAATAAAGTCACTCTATAGAGGCATTTGGTAAGCCCAATAGGATAGGTTGTGAGTAGGGTTGAGCGGACACCTAGATGTCCGTGTTCGACGGGTTCGGCCGAACTTTAAAAAAAAGTCCGGGTCCGTGTCCCGGACTTTTACCGAACTTTTCCCGGACACCGAACCCCATTGAAGTCAATGGGGACCCGAACTTTAAGGCACTAAAATGGCTCTAAAACACCAAAGGAAAGGGCTAGAGTGCTGCAAATGGCAGCAAAACGTAATTAAGAGCATGGCAAGTGCTCTGCAAACAAATGTGGATAGGGAAATAACTTAAAACAACAAAAAAAAACAGAAAAATAAAACAATGTTCTTCTTCATCTCTGAAGGACGAGGCCCATATGGAGTAGGAGGGAGGTTGAGGTGGTGGTGGATGTGGCGGTGACATAGGCGTGCGCACAGGGTGTGCTGGGTGTGCCTGGGCACACCCTAATCACCTAGGGCACATAGCATTGCCAGTGAGGAGATGGGAAAGATCTCCCTGGGACCTGCTCTGCTCTATTTCTCCTTGCCTACAGGTACATGGCCCCGATACATTACTCTCCCTGCTGGCAAACACATGCATGTGTATTTCAACTTTGGGGTGCACACCTTAATGCAATAGGCTGCGCACACCTATGGGCGGTGTAGGTGGAAGCGGCGGTGGAGGAGGACCAGGGCCGGATTAACAGCATCATGGGCTTGGTGCTGAGGATTTTGAAGGGCCTTAAGGGCCGTGCCTTGCCATGCACCCAGAGGAGGAAGGGTGCAGCCATGCATGCCTAATTCAACATGGGATGCTGTCTCTGAAGCCCATAAACACATCCATGCATCGCCAACTGTCCCTCCTTGTCCGGCCTTCACGCTGTGTGGGGAGGTTCTGAGGGTGCTGCCTGGGGAAGCGAGCATAGAAGCCAGACTTCTGTGTTTACAAGTGACAGAAGAGCGGTAACAGTGAATATGGCCAACCCGGGGCCTATATAAAAGGTAGGGGCCTGGAGCTGCAGCTCCAATAGACCCTACATTAATCTGGCCCTGAGGAGGAGGACGAGGTAGCCAACACTGCTTCTTTTCACAAATTTTAAATGAGGGTACACCCCAAAAGAGTGAGAAAGAGCAAAAATGGAACAATGGGTGGGTAAGGTCGGTATCCATTGCTATTCTGCATAAGGTACGGAAAAGTCCCGTGGGATCCATGCCTGGTTCATTTTAATGAACGTGAGCTTGTCCACATTGTCTCTGGACAGGCGGCTGCGCTTGTCTGTTATAACGCCCCCAGCCGTGCTAAATACCCGTTCAGATAATACACTGGCTGCAGGGCACGCCAGCACCTCCAAGGCGTAAAGGGCAAGCTCAGGCCATGTGCCCAATTTGGAGACCCAGAAGTTGAAGGGGGCAGACCCGTCATTCACTACATGTAGGCGTGTGCACACATACTGCTCCACCATGTTGGTAAAATGCTGCCTCCTGCTAAGACGTTCCATCTGAGCTGCTGGTGCTGCTGTTTGTTGTGGCGTGCTGACAAAGCTTTTCCACATTTCGGCCATGCTAACCCTGCCTTCTGAGGTGCTGGCGGTGCCCTGGTTGCGTTGGCGACCTCCTCCTCCTCCTCCTCTGCCTTGTGCTTCCACTGTGGCCCCGCTGTCAGATGGGAATGCCAGCAGCATGGCGTCTACCAGCGTGCGCTTGTACTCGCGCATCTTGCGATCGCGCTCCAGTGAGTGAATTAAGGACGGTACGTTGTCCTTGTAACGGGGATCCAGCAGCGTGGCCACCCAGTAATCAGCACAAGTTAGAATGTGGGCAACTCGGCGGTCGTTGTGGAGACACTGCAGCATGTAATCGCTCATGTGTGCCAGGCTGCCCAGAGGCGACGAAAGGCTGTCCTCTGTGGGAGGTGTATGGTCCGTGTCCTCTGTATCCCCCCAGCCACGCACCAGTGATGGCCATGAGCTGGCCTGGGTGCCACCCTGCTGTGAACATGGTTCCATCTCCTCCTCCAGCTCCTCCTCCTCCTCATCCTCCTCATCCTCCAGAACTGTGCCCCTGCTGGACAATTGCGTCCCTGGCGTTTGCGTGTGCAGGAACCCACCCTCGGAGCCCCTTGCGAATGACTGCCCTGAAAGCCTTGGAAATGTTACCTCTTCATCCTCCTCCTCCTCCTCATCCTGTGCCACATCCTCTTCCATCATCGCCCGAATTGTTTTTTCAAGGAGGCATAGAAGTGGGATAGTTAAGCTGAGAACGGCGTCATTGCCACTGGCCATGTTGGTGGAGTACTCAAAACAGCGCAACAAGGCACACAGGTCTCGCATGGAGGCCCAGTTATTGGTGGTGAAGTGGTGCTGTTCCGCAGAGCGACTCACGCGTGCGTGCTGCAGCTGAAACTCCACTATGGCCTGCTGCTGCTCGCACAGTCTTTCCAGCATGTGCAAGGTGGAGTTCCACCTTGTGGGCACGTCACATATGAGGCGGTGAGCGGGAAGGCCGAAGTTACGCTGCAGCGCTGCCAGGCGAGCAGCAGCAGGGTGAGAACGCCGAAAGTGCGCACAAACGGCCCGCACTTTCTGCAGCAGCTCTGACATATCGGGGTAGTTTTTAAGGAACCTCTGCACCACCAAATTCAGCACATGCGCCAGGCAAGGGATGTGCGTCAAACCGGCTAGGCCCAGAGCTGCTATGAGATTTCGCCCGTTATCGCACACCACCAGGCCGGGCTTGAGGCTCGCTGGCAGCAACCACTCATTTGTCTGCTGTTCCATGCTCCTCCACAACTCCTGCGCGGTGTGTGGTTTGTCCCCCAAACAGGCAAGTTGTAAAACTGCCTGCTGTCGTTTACCCCTGGCCGTGCTGAAGTTGGTGGTGAAGGTGTTACGCTGTCCGGATGAGGAGGCGGTAGAGGATGAGGAAGCGGAGTAGGAGGAGTTAGGAACAGGAGGCAAACTGAAGCGCCCTGCAATCCTCGGTGGTGGAAGGACATGCGCCAAATTGCTATCCGCCTCAGGCCCATCCGCCACTGCATTTACCCAGTGTGCCGTTAGGGAGATATAACGCCCCTGACCGTGCTTACTGGTCCACGTATCCGTAGTTAGGTGGACCTTGGCACAGATGGCGTTGCGCAGTGCACACCTGATTTTTTCCCCCACTTGGTTGTGCAGGGAAGGGATGGCTTGCCTGGAAAAGTAGTGGCGGCTGGGCACGACGTACTGTGGGACAGCCACCGACATAAGGTTTTTAAAACTGTGCGTCTCCACCAGACGGAATGACAGCATTTCAAAGGCCAATAATTTTGAAATGCTGGCATTCAGGGCCAGGGATCGCGGGTGGGTAGGGGGGTACTTCCTCTTCCTCTCAAGTGTTTGGGAGATGGAAAGCTGAACGCTTCCACGGGACATTGTGGAGATGGTTGTTGGTGACCCAGGTGGTGGTGTTGCTGACAGATCGTCTGTTTGCGGGGTGGCAGGTGCCGGTATCACTACAGATGTGGCTGGAGCGGCCGAGACTGCAGCAGAAGAGGAAGCAGGATGAGCCAGAGACGTTTCTTGGTTTTGAAGGTGTGTACTCCACTGCAGCTCGTGCTTTGCACTTAGATGCCTGATCATGCAGGTTGTGCTCAGGTTGAGAAGGTTCATGCCTCGCTTCAAGCTCTGATTGCACAGGGTGCAAACCACTCGTGTCCTGTCATCAGCACATTTTCTAAAGAACTTCCACGCTAGAGAACTCCTTTGAGCTGACTTTGGTGCGCTCGTTCCCTTGCTGCGTTGGGCAGTAGCGGGCGTAGTGTCTAGGGCACGGCCGCTCCGCTTCTGCACCCTGCTCCCTCTTCTGCTGTGCTGGTGGCTCTGTGCGACCACCGCCTCTTCCTCCAAACTACTCAGTTCACCTGCATGACGTTCATTCCATGTGGGGTCGAGGACCTCATCGTCCTCCACATCATCTTCCACCCAGTCTTCACCCCTGCCCTCCTTGTCGGTCTCCACAATGCTGAACGCCGCAGCAGTTGGCACCTGCGTTTCGTCATCATCGGAGACGTGCTGCGATGATCCTTGCATGTACTCATCTTGAGGAATAAGTGGTTGGGCATCGCTGCACTCAATCTCTTCCACTTCTGGGGCAGGGCTAGGTGGATGGCCCTGGGAAACCCTGCTGACAGAGTCCTCAAAAAGAATAAGAGACTGCTGTATGGCTTGGGGCTCAGACTGCTGGCCTGATTTGCAAGGGGGTGAGGTGAAAGACGGTTGGACATTGGCTGCAGGTGCCAACTCTGACCTTTCTGCAGTAGACTGGGTGGGAGACAATGTGAAGGAACTGGAGGCACTGTCAGCAGCAAACCAATCTACTATCGCCTCAACTTGTTCTGGCCTCATCACTTCTAGGGGCGTTTGATGCCCTACCAAATACTGATGCAGGTTCTGTCGCCTACTCACACTTGAGGAAGGTGTTTCACTTGTGCGTGTAGCTGGCACAGATCGACCATGTCCTCTCCTTGCAACAGGAGCTCTACCAGCAGCACCACGACCCAGGCCACGGCCCTTATTTGACGGTCTCCTCATATTTCTGTAATTTAAGATCTTGCCCTAGAAAGGTTTTTATTGAATAGCGGAATAGAAAATATGATCCAAAAAAAGTGTATGTATATCACACGTACACAACCACACTAGGCCCCAATTACTATTGTTTGTACCCCTAAAAGGCTAGATGAGGAGTAGGGGGAGTATGGAACAGGCAGCACCCTCAAACCTTCAGAAGTATGAGATGAACCCCAACAACTTGGAAAGGTGGATCTCTCTCACACGTACCGACACAGACTATCCCGCAATTCAATTGATCCTCAAAGGTTTTTATTGAATAGCGGAATAGGAAATATGATCAAAAAAAGTGTATGTATCTCGCACGTACACAACCACACTAGGCCCCAATTACTATTGTTTGTACCCCTAAAAGGCTAGATGAGGAGTAGGGGGGGTATGGAACAGGCAGCACCCTCAAACCTTCAGAAGTATGAGATGAACCCCAACAACTTGGAAAGGTGGATCTCTCTCACACGTACCGACACAGACTATCCCGCAATTCAATTGATCCTCAAAGGTTTTTATTGAATAGCGGAATAGGAAATATGATCAAAAAAAGTGTATGTATCTCGCACGTACACAACCACACTAGGCCCCAATTACTATTGTTTGTACCCCTAAAAGGCTAGATGAGGAGTAGGGGGGGTATGGAACAGGCAGCACCCTCAAACCTTCAGAAGTATGAGATGAACCCCAACAACTTGGAAAGGTGGATCTCTCTCACACGTACCGACACAGACTATCCCGCAATTCAATTGATCCCCAAAGGTTTTTATTGAATAGCGGAATAGGAAATATGATCAAAAAAAGTGTATGTATCTCACACGTACAGAAACACACTAGGCCCCAATTACTATTGTTTGTACACCTAAAAGGATGGATGAGGAGGAGGAGGAGTATGGAACAGGCAGCACCCTCAAAGCTTCAGAAGTATGAGATGAACCCCAAAAACTTGGAAAGGTGGATCTCACACGTACCGACACAGACTATTCCGCAATTTAATTGATCCCCAAAGGTTTTTATTGAATAGCGGAATAGGAAATATGATCAAAAAATGTGTATGTATCTCACACGTACAGAAGCACACTAGGCCCCAATTACTATTGTTTGTACACCTAAAAGGATGGATGAGGAGGAGGAGGAGTATGGAACAGGCAGCACCCTCAAAGCTTCAGAAGTATGAGATGAACCCCAAAAACTTGGAAAGGTGGATCTCACACGTACCGACACAGACTATCCCGCAATTTAATTGATCCCCAAAGGTTTTTATTGAATAGCGGAATAGGAAATATGATCAAAAAATGTGTATGTATCTCACACGTACAGAAGCACACTAGGCCCCAATTACTATTGTTTGTACACCTAAAAGGATGGATGAGGAGGAGGAGGAGTATGGAACAGGCAGCACCCTCAAAGCTTCAGAAGTATGAGATGAACCCCAAAAACTTGGAAAGGTGGATCTCACACGTACCGACACAGACTATCCCGCAATTTAATTGATCCCCAAAGGTTTTTATTGAATAGCGGAATAGGAAATATGATCAAAAAATGTGTATGTATCTCACACGTACAGAAGCACACTAGGCCCCAATTACTATTGTTTGTACACCTAAAAGGATGGATGAGGAGGAGGAGGAGTATGGAACAGGCAGCACCCTCAAAGCTTCAGAAGTATGAGATGAACCCCAAAAACTTGGAAAGGTGGATCTCACACGTACCGACACAGACTATCCCGCAATTTAATTGATCCCCAAAGGTTTTTATTGAATAGCGGAATAGGAAATATGATCAAAAAAAGTGTATGTATCTCGCACGTACAGAAACACACTAGGCCCCAATTACTATTGTTTGTACACCTAAAAGGATGGATGAGGAGGAGGAGGAGTATGGAACAGGCAGCACCCTCAAAGCTTCAGAAGTATGAGATGAACCCCAAAAACTTGGAAAGGTGGATCTCACACGTACCGACACAGACTATTCCGCAATTTAATTGATCCCCAAAGGTTTTTATTGAATAGCGGAATAGGAAATATGATCAAAAAATGTGTATGTATCTCACACGTACAGAAGCACACTAGGCCCCAATTACTATTGTTTGTACACCTAAAAGGATGGATGAGGAGGAGGAGGAGTATGGAACAGGCAGCACCCTCAAAGCTTCAGAAGTATGAGATGAACCCCAAAAACTTGGAAAGGTAGATCTCACACGTACCGACACAGACTATCCCGCAATTTAATTGATCCCCAAAGGTTTTTATTGAATAGCGGAATAGGAAATATGATCAAAAAAAGTGTATGTATCTCGCACGTACACAACCACACTAGGCCCCAATTACTATTGTTTGTACCCCTAAAAGGCTAGATGAGGAGTAGGGGGGGTATGGAACAGGCAGCACCCTCAAACCTTCAGAAGTATGAGATGAACCCCAACAACTTGGAAAGGTGGATCTCTCTCACACGTACCGACACAGACTATCCCGCAATTCAATTGATCCTCAAAGGTTTTTATTGAATAGCGGAATAGGAAATATGATCAAAAAAAGTGTATGTATCTCGCACGTACACAACCACACTAGGCCCCAATTACTATTGTTTGTACCCCTAAAAGGCTAGATGAGGAGTAGGGGGGGTATGGAACAGGCAGCACCCTCAAACCTTCAGAAGTATGAGATGAACCCCAACAACTTGGAAAGGTGGATCTCTCTCACACGTACCGACACAGACTATCCCGCAATTCAATTGATCCTCAAAGGTTTTTATTGAATAGCGGAATAGGAAATATGATCAAAAAAAGTGTATGTATCTCGCACGTACACAACCACACTAGGCCCCAATTACTATTGTTTGTACCCCTAAAAGGCTAGATGAGGAGTAGGGGGAGTATGGAACAGGCAGCACCCTCAAACCTTCAGAAGTATGAGATGAACCCCAACAACTTGGAAAGGTGGATCTCTCTCACACGTACCAACACAGACTATCCCCCAATTTAACTGATCCCCAAAGGTTTTTGATTAAATAGCGGAATAGAAAATATGATCCCAAAAAAGTGTATGTATATCACACGTACACAACCACACTAGGCCCCAATTACTATTGTTTGTACCCCTAAAAGGCTAGGAGTAGGGGGGAGTATGGAACAGGCAGCACCCTCAAACCTTCAGAAGTATGAGATGAACCCCAACAACTTGGAAAGGTGGATCTCTCTCACACGTACCAACACAGACTATCCCCCAATTTAACTGATCCCCAAAGGTTTTTGATTAAATAGCGGAATAGAAAATATGATCCCAAAAAAGTGTATGTATATCACACGTACACAACCACACTAGGCCCCAATTACTATTGTTTGTACCCCTAAAAGGCTAGGAGTAGGGGGAGTATGGAACAGGCAGCACCCTCAAACCTTCAGAAGTATGAGATGAACCCCAACAACTTGGAAAGGTGGATCTCTCTCACACGTACCAACACAGACTATCCCCCAATTTAACTGATCCCCAGAGGTTTTTGATTAAATAGCGGAATAGAAAATATGATCCCAAAAAAGTGTATGTATATCACACGTACACAACCACACTAGGCCCCAATTACTATTGTTTGTACCCCTAAAAGGCTAGGAGTAGGGGGGAGTATGGAACAGGCAGCACCCTCAAACCTTCAGAAGTATGAGATGAACCCCAACAACTTGGAAAGGTGGATCTCTCTCACACGTACCAACACAGACTATCCCCCAATTTAACTGATCCCCAGAGGTTTTTGATTAAATAGCGGAATAGAAAATATGATCCCAAAAAAGTGTATGTATATCACACGTACACAACCACACTAGGCCCCAATTACTATTGTTTGTACCCCTAAAAGGCTAGGAGTAGGGGGAGTATGGAACAGGCAGCACCCTCAAACCTTCAGAAGTATGAGATGAACCCCAACAACTTGGAAAGGTGGATCTCTCTCACACGTACCAACACAGACTATCCCCCAATTTAACTGATCCCCAGAGGTTTTTGATTAAATAGCGGAATAGAAAATATGATCCCAAAAAAGTGTATGTATATCACACGTACACAACCACACTAGGCCCCAATTACTATTGTTTGTACCCCTAAAAGGCTAGGAGTAGGGGGGAGTATGGAACAGGCAGCACCCTCAAACCTTCAGAAGTATGAGATGAACCCCAACAACTTGGAAAGGTGGATCTCTCTCACACGTACCAACACAGACTATCCCCCAATTTAACTGATCCCCAGAGGTTTTTGATTAAATAGCGGAATAGAAAATATGATCCCAAAAAAGTGTATGTATATCACACGTACACAACCACACTAGGCCCCAATTACTATTGTTTGTACCCCTAAAAGGCTAGGAGTAGGGGGAGTATGGAACAGGCAGCACCCTCAAACCTTCAGAAGTATGAGATGAACCCCAACAACTTGGAAAGGTGGATCTCTCTCACACGTACCAACACAGACTATCCCCCAATTTAACTGATCCCCAAAGGTTTTTGATTAAATAGCGGAATAGAAAATATGATCCCAAAAAAGTGTATGTATATCACACGTACACAACCACACTAGGCCCCAATTACTATTGTTTGTACCCCTAAAAGGCTAGGAGTAGGGGGGAGTATGGAACAGGCAGCACCCTCAAACCTTCAGAAGTATGAGATGAACCCCAACAACTTGGAAAGATGGATCTCTCTCACACGTACCAACACAGACTATCCCCCAATTTAACTGATCCCCAGAGGTTTTTGATTAAATAGCGGAATAGAAAATATGATCCCAAAAAAGTGTATGTATATCACACGTACACAACCACACTAGGCCCCAATTACTATTGTTTGTACCCCTAAAAGGCTAGGAGTAGGGGGGAGTATGGAACAGGCAGCACCCTCAAACCTTCAGAAGTATGAGATGAACCCCAACAACTTGGAAAGGTGGATCTCTCTCACACGTACCAACACAGACTATCCCCCAATTTAACTGATCCCCAGAGGTTTTTGATTAAATAGCGGAATAGAAAATATGATCCCAAAAAAGTGTATGTATATCACACGTACACAACCACACTAGGCCCCAATTACTATTGTTTGTACCCCTAAAAGGCTAGGAGTAGGGGGGAGTATGGAACAGGCAGCACCCTCAAACCTTCAGAAGTATGAGATGAACCCCAACAACTTGGAAAGGTGGATCTCTCTCACACGTACCAACACAGACTATCCCCCAATTTAACTGATCCCCAGAGGTTTTTGATTAAATAGCGGAATAGAAAATATGATCCCAAAAAAGTGTATGTATATCACACGTACACAACCACACTAGGCCCCAATTACTATTGTTTGTACCCCTAAAAGGCTAGGAGTAGGGGGAGTATGGAACAGGCAGCACCCTCAAACCTTCAGAAGTATGAGATGAACCCCAACAACTTGGAAAGGTGGATCTCTCTCACACGTACCAACACAGACTATCCCCCAATTTAACTGATCCCCAGAGGTTTTTGATTAAATAGCGGAATAGAAAATATGATCCCAAAAAAGTGTATGTATATCACACGTACACAACCACACTAGGCCCCAATTACTATTGTTTGTACCCCTAAAAGGCTAGGAGTAGGGGGAGTATGGAACAGGCAGCACCCTCAAACCTTCAGAAGTATGAGATGAACCCCAACAACTTGGAAAGGTGGATCTCTCTCACACGTACCAACACAGACTATCCCCCAATTTAACTGATCCCCAGAGGTTTTTGATTAAATAGCGGAATAGAAAATATGATCCCAAAAAAGTGTATGTATATCACACGTACACAACCACACTAGGCCCCAATTACTATTGTTTGTACCCCTAAAAGGCTAGGAGTAGGGGGGAGTATGGAACAGGCAGCACCCTCAAACCTTCAGAAGTATGAGATGAACCCCAACAACTTGGAAAGGTGGATCTCTCTCACACGTACCAACACAGACTATCCCCCAATTTAACTGATCCCCAAAGGTTTTTGATTAAATAGCGGAATAGAAAATATGATCCCAAAAAAGTGTATGTATATCACACGTACACAACCACACTAGGCCCCAATTACTATTGTTTGTACCCCTAAAAGGCTAGATGAGGAGTAGGGGGAGTATGGAACAGGCAGCACCCTCAAACCTTCAGTATGAGATTGTGTTCACTGTACCCCACAAAGATTGAGTTCACTGCACCCCACAATGATTGTGTTCACTGCACCCCACAAAGATTGTGTTCACTGCACCTCACAAAGATTGTGTTCACTGTACCCCCCAAAGATTGTGTTCACTGCACCCCACAAAGATTCTGTTCACTGTACCCCACAAAGATTGTGTTCACTGCACCCCAAAAAGATTGTGTTCACTGCACCCCAAAAAGGATGTTGTTCACTGCACCCCAAAAAGGATGTTGTTCACTCCACCCCAAAAAGATTGTGTTCACTGCACCCCACAAAGATTGTGTTCACTGCACCCCAAAAAGATTGTGTTCACTGCACCCCAAAAATGATTTTGTTCACTGCACCCCAAAAAGGATTTTGTTCACTGCACCCCAAAAATGATGTTGTTCACTCCACCCCAAAAAGATTGTGTTCACTGCACCCCAAAAAGATTGTGTTCACTGCACCCCACAAAGGATTTTGTTCACTGCACCCCAAAAAGATTGTGTTCACTGCACCCCAAAAAGGATGTTGTTCACTGCACCCCAAAAAGGATTTTGTTCACTGCACCCCAAAAAGATTGTGTTCACTGCACCCCACAAAGGATTTTGTTCACTGCACCCCACAAAGATTGTGTTCACTGCACACCAAAAAGGATTGTGTTCACTGCACCCCAAAAAGATTTTGTTCACTGCACCCCAAAAAGATTGTGTTCACTGCAGCCCAAAAAGATTGTGTTCACTGCAGCCCAAAAAGATTGTGTTCACTGCAGCCCAAAAAGATTGTGTTCACTGCAGCCCAAAAAGATTGTGTTCACTGCAGCTCACACACAGAAAAATGGATGTGGATCACTGACACCTGCCTATCTCCAATCCCACACCACACAGCAATATCGATTGTAGTTTGTAGAACACAGTTTCCCTAAAATTCAGCAGACTCTGTCCCTAACAGGATTGAGAAGAGATCGTAGATCAGGATTGAGTGCAGATTCACCCCACCCCCCACACAGCAATATCGATTGTAGTTTGTAGAACACAGTTTCCCTAAAATTCAGCAGACTCTGTCCCTAACAGGATTGAGAAGAGATCGTAGATCAGGATTGAGTGCAGATTCACCCCACCCCCCACACAGCAATATCGATTGTAGTTTGTAGAACACAGTTTCCCTAAAATTCAGCAGACTCTGTCCCTAACAGGATTGAGAAGAGATCGTAGATCAGGATTGAGTGCAGATTCACCCCACCCCCCACACAGCAATATCGATTGTAGTTTGTAGAAGACACTGACCCTATATAATTCAGCAGACTCTATCCCTAAAATGCCTACAACTCGCCCTGCCTAAACACTCCGACCTGTCCCTCAATTCTCTCCGGACACAAATGGTTTTTTCCTGCCTATCTTTCCCTAATCAGCAGCCAGCACGTTGATGTGTGCTCTGTCCCTGAATCTAAGCAGCATAATGACGCCGCTGCGGCTGCCTCGAACTTATAAAGACTTGGTCACATGCTTCAGACGGCCAATCACAGCTACTGAGACATTTGCAGGCATGGCTGGGATGGCTTAAGGCACACCAGTTAAACGATTGTTGATTGGCTGTTGAAAGCCCGCCATGAAAAGAGCGCCAAAGCATGCAAAACCCGGAAATAAAACGACCGAACACGGATTTTTACCCGAACATACAGTAAAGTGTCCGTGTCCGTGTTCGGGTACAAAAAATCCAATTATTCGGTACGAACACGAATAATACAGTCCGTGTTCGCTCAACACTAGTTGTGAGCCAACAGGGTGTGTGCTGCATTATATATAAATACTATATATATATATATATATATATTTATATACAGTATATACATATACATAATATATCCACTGATTGCATGAGTCACTCCTCTTGTATCCGTGTAATTTTAAGGAGAGGTGTCACGGTGGGCTCCCAATCATCCACCAAATTCAATAGAAAGAAGAGAAGGGACACGATCTCCAATGCAAAAGTTTACCATGAACAGCATGATGTGCTCGAAACTGTATAGTTGCTGCTTATTTCACGCCTATTTCTTACATTTAAAATCTGTTTGTTTTAAAAGGACATATAAGCTTCATTGAAGTGAGCATTTCTCAGACAAATGCCATTGGAAATGTTTACACATGCCGTCCTCCAATACAGTGGGAAATAGATACTAATGCTGTATATTTGGGCGATGTACACATTTAGCTGTTCCCATTGTTTTACAAGAGTTCTGGTCAAATGCTGCACCCAGGCAATGTCAATAAAGGTCACCAATATTTTGAGCTTATGATAAACACTGCTCAAAAAAAATGAAATGAACGCTTTTAAAACACATCAGATCTCAATAAGGAAAAATATTATGCTGGATATATATTCCTGATATGGACTGGGTAATGTGTTAGGAACGGATCTGGACTAGGGCATTATTAAGATGCTGAACAGACTGAGGTGCAACCTGGTGGCGTTGGATGGACTGAAACATAATGTCCCAGAGGTGTTCTATTGGATTTAGGTCAGGCGGGCAAATGGACAATTAACTGGTATCAATTCCTTCATCCTCCAGGAACTGGCTATATACTCTCACCACATGAGGCCGGGCATTGCTGTGCACCAGGAAGAACTCAGGACCCACTGCACCAGCGTAGAGTCTGACAATGGGTTCAAGGATTTCATCCCGATACCTAATGGTATTCAGGGTGCCATTGTCTAGCCTGTAGAGGTCTGTGGGTCCCTCCATGGATATGCCTCCCCAGACCATCACTGACCCACCACTAAACCGGTCATGCTGAACAATGTTACAGGCAGCATAACATTCCCCACGGCTTCTCCAAACCCTCTCACGTCTGTCACATGTGCTAAGGGTGAACCTGCTCTCATCGGTGAAAAGCAAAAGGGCGCCAGTGGTGGACCTGCCAATTCTGGTGTTCAATGGCAAATGCCAATTGAACTCCACGGTGCCAAGCAGTGAGCAAAGGGCCCACTAGAGGATGTCGGGCCCTCAGGCCACCCTCATGAAGTCTGTTTTTGATTATTTGGTCAGAGACATTCACACCAGTGGCCTGCTGGAGATCATTTTGTAGGGCTCTGGCAGTGCTCATCCTGTTCCTCCTTATATAAAGGAGGAAATATTGACCCTGCTGATGGGTTAAGGACCTTCTGTCCCTGCCCAGCTCTTCTAGAGTAACTGCCTGTCTCATGGAATCTCCTCCTTGCTCTTGAAACTGTGACACAGCAAACCTTCTGGCAATGGCACGTATTGATGTGCCATTCTGGAGGAGTTGGACTGCCTGTGTAACCTCTATAGGGTCCAGGTATCGCCACATGCTACCAGTAGTGACACTGACCCTAGCCAAATGCAAAACTAATGAAAAACAGTCAGAAAAGATGAGTAAGGAAAAACAATGTCAGTGGTCTCCACCTGTAAAACCATTCCTGTTTTGGTGGTTGTCACATTTTGCCCATCTAGAGAACCTGTTGTTAATTTCATTAACACCACAGCAGCTGAAACATATTAACATCCCTCTCTGCTACTTAACTGACCAGATCAATCTCCCAGGAGTTTACTTCACTTGATGCTATACTTTGATTAAAAAGTGTTCCTATAATTTTTTTTTTGAGTAGTGTATTTGACCTATGGCATGTATGATTCAACAGTGCCATCTAGAGTTGAATTACGAAATGCTTCGCTTATAGAAGTGTCACAGAAAAAGATACGCCCATGTGGGAATGGCTACCCAAACTTTCCAAATAAAAAGCAAGCAGCATAAACTGAAACAACAAAGAAAGTCTGTGCCAGAGGGCTCCATAACAAAAAGGACAGTCTGGCAAGAGGGCTCCATAACAACTGAAGAAATAAGATGGAAAGTCTGTGCCAGAAGAAACTTTACATGCAGGTGACGCTAGTGCACAATTTCCTGTAGTTGCTTGTAGAGTAGATTCTGGAGCCCTGAATGTCTATGGAGATTGGGAAGCAGCTATAAACCAAGCTAAATGACTTTTAGTGCATCCCTATTGTTCATGCTCATTCACTAGGAAGCTTAGGTAGCGTGTTCATGTGCATTTATATCTGAAATACTTTGTAGGTCTTGTATTGTTTTCCTACAATTGTAAGTAGTTTGCATGTACTGCATTCTTGATGTGTAAAAGCACAAAATACACTACAGAGGTGTATGCTTTCTTGCTTTTACTGCAAAGTGACCTTAAAACATAAAGATATCATCAATCGCATTACCAATGTGAGTATTCACTCCAGAATTATGTGTGCAATGGTATTTCAGTCACAATAGCTTAAATTGGCACACTTGGCCTCAAATGCAAGATATGAACCAGGGTCTCTGTACATCAGCCCAATACTCACTATTTGATAACATCATAAACTCATATAAGATACCCTTCATCTGAAACCCCCAACCCCCATTACCTCTATGCTTACAGCCCCACCAACGTTGGCTTACTGAAGCAAATAAAACACACAATGAAATGTTAAATAAAGTATAATTTATAAAATTGTTCCAATTCTGATAAAAAATAAATAAAATACACAGTCAATGAATTTGAGTAGGGACAGGTGATTGTTAAAAATCCAGTCATTTTAAAAATATCACTGTGTCCAAATGGAGCCACTCAGATCTTGGATTCTGGATGCATGAGGTTCATTTAAGGGAAAAATTAAAGTTATTATATTCATTTATTATGCTAATTACTAAAACAAATAGAATTTCTTATCACAAAGGTAAAGTGGTTGTAAACCCTTCCATATACCCAGTGAAGTGACTGGCCTCAAGTGATACACAGAGATGAAACAAATCCTCCTACATACGTTGTACCTGTTTATCAACAGCATCTGTCCCCTACATCCTTTCAAAGTGCAGAATATACACAGTATCTTTCAGCTGTGAAAAGCCGGGGGCAGGAAGCTGAAGTTACACCAGTGAGGAGATCTCTAAAGGCTTATAGGAGGGATTGGAGGGAAGGGACAAACCCCCCTTCACACACCTCACAGAAACAGAACTGAGGCTGTCAGTCTGCTGGATCACCCCCCCCTCGTCACCATGTATATATTGATGTCAGGAAAACCTGTTAGAAATAAATGGCACCACATCCAGAAATTATTCACAAAATTGGGAAAAAGAAGAAAATATAATGGACTTTAACGGCTGCCACCAATAATACCAACAAAAAAAAAAAAAAAAGAGTATTCAATAAAATATAAAACCTAAAATTGTATTATAACAACATGATAAAAAGTGCTAAAAACATAAAAAAAAAAATATGTCGTGAATAATATGCAACATCTCCCCATACATGGATGAGTAAGATATATGGTTATACAGAAGGACCTGTTACATGTTCATAGATGCAGAGAGCTCGTTCTTGGGAACACAGAATCTGCGTTTTTATATTTGTACATATTGTTCTTGTTTTGAAATTCACAGAAAGTTTATTGAGGAATGAAATATGATGTACCAATATTGTGGAAATGTATTTATGTTTTTGAATGTTAACAATGATATATTAATTATGCTGTATCTCCCAGTACCAATAGGATCCCCTGAAGAAGCTTTAAGCGAAACACGTAGTGATCCCTTGGCAAATGACATGCTAGTTTACTGTTTGGCCCTGACATATGAGATCATCGCAAATTCTGTGTTACAAAGAATAAGCTCTCTGCATCTATGGGCATGTAACAGGTCCTTCTGTATAACCATATACCTTACTCATCCATGTATGGGGAGATGTTACATATTATTCACTACATATTTTCTTTTTTTAAATGTTTTTAACACTTTTTATCATGTTTTTATAATAAAATTATTAATTTTATATTTTATTGAGTACTCTTTTTTTCCTTTTTGTGATTATTGGTGGCAACCGTTAAAGTCCTATATATTTTCTTCTTTTTCCCAATTTTGTGAAAACTTGTCGGAATTGACTCATGCTGATAGCAGAGGAAAGAGGCAGCAGACAGAAATGACACTAAAGGCCCGTACACACGAGTCGAAATTCGGCCGGGAATTTTCATCCAATGACCGATCTGTCGATTTTCGGCTTGTTAGTATGGTGCTCTCGACAACCGACTTTTCGGCCGAAAAAATCCTGGTGTGCAGGCTATAAAATTTTTGTCTACCGTCAAAACACGTCTGATTTTTGTGCAATCAGTACAGATTTCGACAGGGAAAAATCTTATAAACAAAACTGGGCATGCTCAGAGATGAAAGAACACAAAGAAAGCAATCCAACACATGACTTCACTTCTGAAGTATAATTCTGTCGGACGACAAAATTCGTGTGCAGTCTAGAGCACATTCCAACCAACAGACACCACTCTGGACAAAAGACGAACGACCGGTCGGCGGAAATTTGTTGCGTGTGTACGAGGCTTTAGTGCTCTGGATTGAGACAGGGACACACTATAAAGGGATGTGCTTTGTTCATATTTCATGTCTGAGGTTTACAACCACTATAAGGATTTTCTGCAGTAATCCATTGAGGAGCATAACATCAGACCTCTTGGTATATGTTTAGGAGGTTGGACACTATTTAAATTAAAGTCACAACGTAGATGGCTATACATCTGCACAGAGTAAGTAGGCCCAGGAGTAGCAATGATAAAAATGGTAGGAAAAAAATCTTAACCTCCCTGGCGGTATGATTCTGTCAGGAATTCTGTACCAAAAGCGGTACAATTATTTTCATGGAAATTTGGCGTTATGTATTATAGACCTACAATTCTTAGTAATTACTGACTTAAACCTGACCAAAACAAGAGTCTAGTAGACATACCAGATGTGATAAATTTGAAACACAAATATATATATAATCAAATTATATTATTGATCAGATTATAATTCATGCGTTATATTATATATATATATATATATATATATATATATATATATATATATGTGTGTGTGTATATATATATATATATATATATATATATATATATATATATATGTGTATGTGTGTGTGTACATATATATATATATATATATATATATATATATATATACATATATACACATATATGCATATATATATAATATAAAATGTGTTATGTGTTTTGTGAAACGTTTTTTTTTTTTTTTTTTTTTTAATTTCCCTCCCTAGTTCCGCTCCCATGCAGCATTGCTGCTGCAGGGAACGGAACTAGGAAGTCTTCACACCGACGGAGGACGGAGGAGCGGCGGGACTCTCGGCTGGCGGTCACAGCAATGAGAGATCATCGCTGGTTCGCCAGGAGAAGGTAAGAGAACACCGCTGCGCTCTCTGCACATCCACCCCGAGCGTGACTCGGGGTTACCGATCCTGCAATGAAAATTACCGCCAGGGAGGTTAAAGCGGAGTTCCACCTTGAAAAAAAAACTTTTAGATAAAAATACCCCCGGGGCAGTCAGGGCTAGTGCATTTAAGCAACGATAGCCCCTGAACTGTCCCCTGTTTCACTTAACTTTTAGAAGAAATACTTACCTAGAAGATGTCTTGTCCAGCGCTGCCATCTAAGGTGTGGGCTGCTGAAGCCGGAGCGTCCTCTTCGTTGTCCTCTTCGGTGACGTCCCAGAATCCCCTGCACCGGCCCCGCTCGTCATTTCCTGTGCAGGCGCGTCATCCCTGCACAGCTTCCGGGCATGCTTAGAAGCTGTTCAGCAGGGAATGACGCGCCTACACCGGAAGTGACAAGCAGGGCCGGTGCAGGCGCATTGATTCCTGGGATTGATGACGCTCATCTCCCAGGAGTCAATGCAAGGAGGAAGTGACGCCGGCGGCCGTGTCTGCAGAGGGAGGAAGAGGAAGGAAGTTAAGTATATTTTCTTTAAAAACAAGGTAAGTGAATCAAAAAAAAAATTTAATTATCCAATTATTTTTCAGGTAATTTAGAGCAAGCGGATGGGGAAAAGTTTGTTTTGAGGGTGGAACTCCGCTTTAACCTTCTTATAGAATCATCTAAACTGTGGCAACAAGCCAACAAGAAGAACGTACAAAAAAGGGGTGTAATCTGTGTCTTGCAATGAATTACTGGAGAAAAGGAATTTACAATTTGGGCTACACAGTGGCTAAGTGGTTATCACTTCCACATAGCAGCACTAGAGTCATTGGTTTGCATCCCAACCACAGCACTACATGCACAGAGTTTGCAAATTCTGCCTGTTTGAGGTTTCCTCCCACACTCCAAAAACCTGCTGGTAGGTAAGTTGATGTGCATGCATGTGAGATAGGGATCTTAGATTGTAAGCTCCTTGAGGGCAGATACTGATGTCAATGTATAATATATATGAAAAGCGCTGTGTAAATTGATGGCTCTATATAGGTGCCTGTAACAAATAAATATTGATGAATGCAAAAATCTGATTTTATGCCAGCGTTCATTGGGGAATGCAGCTTCTGACCTCTGGGATGTCAAGACTCAATCCTTAAAAATGACATGAGAAAGCATTTGAATGGTTCATCACAGCAGTGACTCAGTAGAAGATTTCAATCAGACAAAGGGGGCTGCAAAGCAAGCGTTACTCACTGTGCTGTCTTTTTTGCTAAGTCATAGTTGTTTTAGAAATCTTTGTCATGTAGTTCTAAAACTGTGAACAAATCTTAAAATATAAATAATTAATGAAAATGTTGCTGATTTTTCTAAAGTAGCTTTTTATATACTCAATGATAATAGATAGCAGCATGCAGTTATTGTTATTATTGGTGGACAGTGCTCAATGGGTTAGATATTCAAAGGGCCAATGAGTCAATAAGGTCACAATAAAAAACTTTGTATTTATTCCTTCAATAAGTTAAGTAATTAAGATAAAAATGATGGTAAATGAGCCACTGATACCACTTAGGTTCCCAAGGGCATTGAGAGATTGACATCTTCCAGAAGATGAGCCTTTGAAGCATGGAGGGACGCCAATGCCCATGCTGGATGGATAGAAACCTGGGGAAGGGGCCCAATAGCTGGAGCCAAGGACGCAAGCATGTGTGGGAGGTGACGCTGCCGCAAATCGCGGAATGATATGTGACCACCAGGGGACCCTGCAGGAGTCCAGTAACACTGCCTTGCTAGTGCTGATTCTGATGGACGACAACCGACCGACAGAGATGTATAGTAACTAAGTAGAACTACTTCACTACTGTACTTAAGTACCGAAAGGCAGTATCTGTACTTTCCTGGAGTATAATTTTTTTCTCCTACTTCCACTTTTACTTCACTACATTTTTTCAATGATTTCAATACTTGTACTCCAATATTCTTTTTTTTGTGCTGCATAGTTACTCGTTACTATTATAAAAATTACCACTGTCAGAACAGTAGATGGCAGGTTTCATGAAGCTCAAAACATGTGTATTATCAGCGCATACGAAAATAAATGCTACTGTATGTATAAATAAAAGTTGTATTTGAAATAATAAAAAACAATATGATGTTCAAACTTTTGACTTCTTTCTTTAATAACTACATAACACAGTACTTGTACTTTTACTTTCAGTACTTGAGTAGCAATTTTCTTTTCAAAACTACTGGTACTTTTACTTTCAGTACTTGAGTAGCAAAATTTTTAAAAAAACTACTTGCAACACTTAAGTACAAAACATGTTGAATACTTTAGTACTTCTACTCAAGTCACTTTTTGATGGAGCACTTGTACTTTTACTCAAGTATGGGTTTCGAGTACTTTATACAACTCTGCCGACCGAATGACCAGGAACCGGACCCGGCACCAGGAAAGCCGAGCAGTGTGTGTGGCAGGCACGTCTGGATCCAGGAGATCCAGGAACCAGCGTGGAACGCAGGCTTGTCTGTTGTGGTGATGATATACACATGCGCTTTGTCATAGGGACAAATGCCCTTGGGAACCTAAATGGTATCATTGGCTCATTTAACATTATTTTTTATCTTACTTACTTTGCTTATTGAAGGAATAAATACATTGTTTTTTTTATCATGACCCCTTGGCCATTTTGATATCCAATCCATTGAGCGCTACCCACCAGTGTCCTTTTCCCATACCACATCTCCATGTGTTTTTTGTTCCGCCGCTCTGGATTTGGTGACGTTACAACACATTGTTTTCTGTTTGGATGATCCACAGTTTTAGGGTTTAAGGAACTTTGGTATTCTCTATTGTTATTATTATTTTAAATTCCTGTTTTGACTCACCAGCTACATCTAAGATCAAAGTGTTACACATGGCAGTGTTAGCATGATAGCATCCGTCGCATCCGTAAAGCCAAGATAATGACCTTGTAGAACACAGGCGTTCATGTATTTGCTTTATATGTTCTCTTGCTATAATCTCCTCACTTGATCTCGGGTAATGTATATTCATGCCTGACTGGAAGGCTCTGGATGCTCTGGAAAGAGCTTGCCTCAGAGACTTTCTATATACTGTAGAAGGTTTTATCTTCCTGTCACACTTTTATAACTGTCAAGGTCAATTAGCACATCGTAGGCTTCTGTACTGATAAAATATATATGTACATTGTAAAAGTTAATATTTAGTCAAGGTAGAAATCCAAAGATATAGTCATACTGAAATCATGCTCTGATTTGCAACGGTGCAAATGCACATTAAAAAGGAAAAAATCGTCTTTTTTTGACTTGCCTTTCTGGCAGTATGAACACATTCGGAAATGGCTTATTGGCTGTAGGGCCTCCATCTGCTTAGAGGGTAAGGTCATTTCTTGGTAGCCTATATCACCTAATTCCCCCATTGAGTCTCAGCATGTAAGAGGTTAGAGTTTGGTCTGGTAAGCAGAGTCTGCTGTAATTGATTTCCAATAATAAGGTTTCTAGTACTTCAAATACAAACTACTTTTAGTTAATTTATAGATAAATCAGATTTTGCACTACACTATGCAGCCAAGATTGGTTTGCAGAAATAAAAATACTATGGGATGCTTGTGGTCAGTGAAACATAACCAGTGTTAATTTTACACCAGTGGCCATGCACCACCCATACCAGTACCCTTATGCTGGAAACATGTAACACTAAGAAATTATTGGATTATAAATTCAATCATGTTTAACCACTTGCCTACAGTGCACTTTCACCCCCTTCCTGCCCAGACCGATTTTCAGCTTTCAGCGCTCTCACACTTTGACTGAGAATTACTCAGTCATGCAACACTGTGCCCATACAAAAATTGTGTCCTTTTTTTCCACACAAATAGAGCTTTCTTTTGATGGTATTTGATCAATACTGGGTTTTTTATTTTTTGTGCTATAAATAAAAAAAGACTGAAAATATCGTGAAAAAACACATTTTTCTTTGTTTCTGTCATAAAATTTTGCAAATTAGTAATTTTTCTTCACAAATTTTGGCCAAAATTTATACTGCTACTTATCTTTGGTAAAAAAAACCCCCAAATAAGTGTATATTATTTGGTCTTTGTGAAAGTTATAGAGTCCACAAGCTATGGTGCGAATCATTGAAAATTGATCACACTTGATCACACCTGATGTACTGAAGGCCTATCTCATTTCTTGAGACACTAAAAGGTCAGGAAAGTACAAATACCCCCCAAATGACCCCTTTTTGGAAAGTAGACATTCCAAGGCATTTAATAAGGGGCATGATGAGTTTTTTGAAGTTGTAATTTTTTCCCACAATGCTTTGCAAAATGAAGATTTATTTTTTTTATTTATTTTTTTTTTACAAATTGCCGTATTAACAGGTTATTTCTCTCACACAGCACATGTATACTTGCAACTACACCCCAAAACACATTCTACTACTCCTCCTGAGTATGGCGATACCACATGTGTGAGACTTTTTCACAGCCTGGCCACATACAGAGGCCTAACATCCAAGTAGCAGCGTCCGGCATTCTAGGAGCACAAATTACACATATCATTTCCTGACAACCTATCGCACTTTTGAAGGCCCTGGAGCACCAGGACAATGGAAACCCCCATAAAATGACCCAATTTTGGAAAGCAAACAGCCCAACGTATAATTTTTGAGGCATAATGAGTCTTTTGAATATGTCATTTTTTTCCACAAGTTTTTGGAAAATGTGTAAAGAAAATGAAAACACATTTTTTTTACACAAAGCTGTCCATTTATGCAATATTTCTAACACATCGCATGTACATAGCAAAACTTGCACCCCAAAATACATTCTGCTATTCCTCCTGAGTATGGCGATACCACATGTGTAACACTTTTTCACAGCCTGGCCACATACATAGGCCTCACATCCAAGTAGCGCTTTACACAAAGTTGTCCATTTATCCACTTTAAGACTGGGCCTATTTTTGACACTTGGTGTTTACAAGCTAAAATCATTTTTTTTGCTAGAAAACTACTTTGAACCCCCAAACATTATATATTTTTTTTTAGCAGAGACCCTAGAGAATAAAATGGAGATCGTTGCAATATTTTTTATCACACCATATTTGCGCAGCAGTCTTCCAAATGTGATTTTTTTGAAAAAAATTCACTTTTTTGAACTAAAAAATAAGAAAACAGTAAATTTAGCCCAAATTTTTTTCCATAATGTGAAAGATAATGTTACGCCGAGTAATTAGATACCCAACATGTCATGCTTCAAAATTGCGCATGCTCACAGAATGGTGCCAAACATTGGTACTTAAAAATCCCCATAGGCAACATTTTAAAAATTTCTGCAGGTTACTAGCTTAGAGTTACAGAGGAGGTCTAGGGCTCAAATTATTGCACTCGCTCTAACGATCGCGGCGATACCTCACATGTATGGTTTGAACACCGTTTACATATGTGGGTGGGACTTGCGTATGCGTCTGCTTCTGCGCGCGAGCTAACGGGGACAGGGCGCTTTAATTTTTTTTTTTTTTTTTCCTATTTATTTTATTTATTATTTTTTTATTTTTACACAGTTTAAAAAAAAAATGTTTTGATCATTTTTATTCCTATTACAAGGAATGTAAACATCCCTTGTAATAGAAATAGGCATGACAGGTCCTCTTTATTGTGAGATCTGGGGTCAAAAAGACCTCACACCTCACAACTACACTAAAAAAGAAAAAAAAAAAAAAATTGTTGAAAGAGGAAAAAAAAAAAGCAAAAAAAAAAAGTGGCCCTTTAAACCGGTTGCTAGGCAACGTCTTTTGACGTAGCTCCGGTCCTCCAAGACCATAGAGTTGAATGAGGGCCATTTTGCCCTCACTCGACTTCCTGTCTCTGAGGATCCGGGACCGGATAGTTTTCACCGCTGCCGGCGGGTCCGGTAAGCTGGGAAAACGTCTGGGACGTGGCAGGAGGGGGGGGGCACCTCTTCCCCTGCACCGTAAGGGTAATTCCGCGGCGAATCCGCCACTGGGACCACCCTTATCTGAAAGCCCACCGCCCGCCGTTTCAAAAAATACTGGGGTTATGGGGGCTATCTGCTGCCATAACCCCAGTATTTAGCTTTTAATGGCCGACGCATATAGTCGTTAGGCGGTCAGTAAGTGATTGCATGTATATGGCAAACAGGTGACGATGACTGACGGGGTGACAGGTGACGATGACTGATGGGGTGACAGGTGACGATGACTGATGGGGTGACAGGTGACGATGACTGATGGGGTGACAGGTGACGATGATTGATGAGGTGACAGGTGATGATGATTGATGAGGTGACAGGTGATGATGATTGATGGGGTGACAGGTGACGATGATTGATGGGGTGACAGATGACAATCACTGACGGGGTGACATGTGACGATGATTGATGGGGTGACAAGTGACGATCACTGATGGGGTGTCAAGTGACGATGACTGATGGGGTGACAGATGACGATGATTGATGGGGTGACAGGTGACGGTGATTGATGGGGTGACAGGTGACGGGCGATGGTCACTGATGGGTGACAGGTGACGGGCGATGATGCACGGCGGTACTGATGGCAGTCTCTGGTGACCGGTGAACTTTAGGCTATGTTCACATGTGAGCGTAGCGATCGCGGGCAGAATCACTGCGATTCTGCCCGTGATCCAGAAATCATTGCAAATCGCTGGACGCCTGTGCGTTGCCCGTGATTTGCAATAGCACCCCAAATGCTGTGCGATGTTGCTGCGATTTCCGCCTGCCGAATCGCGGTAACATCGCGCAAACAACGCATGACGCTCCAAAGAAGCTCTTGTACCTTTTTTGGGCGTCATGCGATGTTTGCGCGATGTTACCGCGATTCGGCAGGCGGAAATGGCGGCAACATCGCACAGCGTTTGGGGTGCTATTGCAAATCACGGGCAACGCACAGGCGTCCCGCAATTTGCAATGATTTCCGGATCGCGGGCAGAATCGCAGTGATTCTGCCTGCGATCGCTACGCTCACATGTGAACGTTATGGGTGTCAATTTCTGGGCACTGATGAGGTGACTGTTGGGTGACAGGTGACATTGGGGGGGGCTGAGGACTGTGTGGGGACCTTTATTAGTGTGATTTTTACTTTGTGACATGTGTACAGAGCAGTAACTCACTATTTCTAGCTCTGCTCCCCTCATACTGGAAACTGTATGAGGGGAGAAGAGCTAGTAACACTGAGTTACTGCTCTTTGTTTACATTTTGTGATCGGCTGTGAATGGATTCACAGCCGATCACATAGTAAACAGTCACTGTCAGTGACTGTTTACTACCGCCGGTGACAGCTGTGTTCCTACGGAACACAGTGCCACCGACATGACCGCGCTGCGCGCTCCCGATCGCGCATGCGCGGTCATCTTGTGGGCGCCTTCATTGTGATCGGCTGTGTCATTGGAACACAGCCGATCACGTGGGAAACAGCCACGCCCATTGGCTGTTTCCCCCCTGCCGGTGACGGGTGGTGTCCCGGGGACACCCCGACACCGGCAGTGCAGGGCGGCGCGCACGCGATCGCGCGCCTGCCCTGCTTAAAGTGCCGCCGTCATATGACGGCGGCCCAGGATAATGGTCGCACCGCTCCGCCGTCATATGACGGCGGGCGGGCGGCAAGCGGTTAAAAAAAAAAAAAAAAATGAAAATAATCTTTTGCTAAAAACAATGAAACAGACAGGATTTTCAAATAATTTATTAGTCGAAACATCAATCATGCATTCAATCATTCCTTGACACAATTAATATATAGAAAGATTGTTTAGCGCTATCCCCATAGGGGCTGCTAAATTGCCTGATTCTTTCCTAAAACAGTGCAAAGGCCATCATTCACACAGGCAACAGTCCTTTCCCTCTGTTCCATTAAACAGTCTAGACCAGTGATGGTAAACCTTGGCACCCCAGATGTTTTGGAACTACATTTCCCATGATGCTTATGCAGTGTAGTTGAGCATCATGGGAAATGTAGTTCCAAAACATCTGGGGTGCCAAGGTTTACCATCACTGGTCTAGGATGTCTTTTTATGATGTATAGCTTGTAGATCTTATAACAGGTTGGGGTTGTATGGGATACTCCAGAAATGCTGACTTTTAACAGGAGGACACACTTCAGTAGTTGCATTAGCAGAATACAAATTGGCCTAAAATGATGAAAAAATTTGATTTTTAATTTTTTTTTTTTATTGGGAATGTTATATAGCAGAAAGTAAAAAATATTGGTTTTTTTTCGGAATTGTTGCTCATTTGTTGTTTATAGCACAAAAAATAAAAATCGCAGAGGTGATCAAATACCACCAAAAGAAAGCTCTATTTGTGGTAAAAGAAGGCAATCAATTTTATTTCGGTACAGCGTCGCACAACCGCGCAATTGTCAGTTAAAATAATGCAGTGTCGTATCCCAAAAAATGGCCTGGTCATAAAGGGGGTAAAACCCTCCAGTCCAGAAGGGGTTAAAAATAGGTCCCCCAACTCTGCTAAAGCTGGGACCTTTATGAATATCAACATACTCCAGCAGAACTACCTTAAAGGGGCAGCAGCCCCGCTGAAGCTGTGAACCTCTCCAGCAGAACAAGAACAGGGCAGGACAAGACAAGACCACAGACTGTTTATTGTAGGGTGATTATTTTCAGGCTTTGCTTAAAAGAATGTATATTTGTTTAGCACTTTTTATATATGCAGTGGGTATAGAAATGTATACATTTTGTTGTTTTGCAGCCTGAAACGAAGACAGAGACAGTTTTTGTTTTATCCAGCTGTCTTTACTGAATTGGTAGCCTCTCTGACTAAAATCACGTAGATGTACGTGATTTTGTGCATGCGATGTCGGGGGCGCGCACGCGCCGCCAGAGCGACACAGCAGGAGCAAATCAGCAGGTCTGGCGGGCGCGATGGGCGTTGGGAGCCCGTCAATCGTTCGGCGGAATGACGGAATGGCAGTCTGCCTATGTAAACAAGGCAGAGCCGCTGTTCTGTCAGAGAGGAAAAGAGAGATCTTGTGTGTCTGATCTCTTTTTTCCTCTAGTGCATCCACCCCCCACAGTTAGAAAGCACTTCCTAGGAGCACACTTAACCCCTAGATCGCCCCTGGGGTTAACCCTTCCCTGCCAGTGTCATTTATACAGTAACAGTGACTTTTTCTTTAGCACTGATCACTGTATTGGTGTCACTGGTCACCAAAAAGTGTCACGGGGTGTCAGATTTGTCTGCTGCAATGTTGCAGTACCGCTAAAAATCGCTGATCACTGCCATTCATAGTAAAAACAATAAAAAAAATAAAAAGTCCATAAATGTATCCCAAAGTTTGCATAGGCTATAAATTTTGCGCATACCAATCAATATACACTTATTAGGATTTTTTTTACCAAAAATATATAGCAAATTACATATCGGCCTAAATTGATGAAAACAAAAAATGCCATTGGGAATGTTTTATAGCAGAAAGTAAAAAATATTGGGTTTTTTTTTTGTTCAAAGTTGTCGTTCTTTTTTTGTTTATAGCTCAAAAAATAAAAACCGCAGGGTTGATCAAATACCACCAAAAAAAAGCTCAATTTGTGGGAAAAACAGGACATACATTTTACATTTGGGTGCAGTGTCGTATGATCACACAATCTTCAGTTAAAGTAACGCAGTGGGGGGTAAATCTTCTGGAAGACAAGTGGTTATAACAATATTATGATGATGTATTTTGGTTACAAGCTGTATGAATGAAACCTACAAATACTGGTTAACCACTTCCCGACCACCCGCCGCATATTTACTGCGGCAGGGTGGCTCTCCTGCGCAAACGATGTAGGGGTACGTCGGTCGTGAGCGGGAAGCTAGGAGGCGAGCGCGCGCCGCCGGCACGCTCCCGCCCCCATACGGCAGCAGGGAAGCCGATGCGTGTGTCAGGCGGCTCCGATGGCCGCGATCGCTCCTCACTGAGAGAGAAGAGCAGTCGGTTGTTGTAAACACAGCTGACCGTTCTTCTCCCTGCTATGACCATAGAGCCCCTGTGATCCTTCTATATAGGATCACATATCTCTATGGTCATTTCAGAAGCCATGCCCCCCCACATTTTGAATCATTCCCCTAGACTTACATTTAACCTCTTGATCACCCACATGGTTAACCCCTTCCCTGCCAGTGTCATTATTACAGTAACAGTGCATATTTTTAGCACTGATTACTGTAGTAATGTCACTGGTCCCCCCAAAAGTATCAAAAATGTTAGGGGTCCGATCTGTCTGCCGCAATGTCGCAGTCCAGCAAAAAATCACAGATCGCCGCCATTACTGGTATAAAAAAAAAAAAAAAAAACAATAAAAATGACAAAAATCTTCCCCGTAGTTAGTAGACGCGATAAATTTTGCGCAAACCAATCAAAATACGCTTATTGTGATTTTTTTTTTTTTTACCATAAATATGTAGCAGAAAACAAATTGGCCTAAAATGTTAAAAAATGTTGATTTTTTTTTGGGGGGGGGGAATGTCATATAGCAGAATGTGAAAAATATTTTTTTTTTCAAAATTGTCGCTCTTTTTTTGTTTATAGCGCAAAAAACAAAAATTGCACAGGGGATCAAATACCACCAAAAGAAAGCTCTACTTGTGGGAAAAAAGGGACGTCAATTTTATTTGGGTACAGCGGTGCACGACCGCGCAATTGTCCGTTAAAGTAACGCAGTGCCTAATCGCAAAATGTGGCCTGCTCATTAAGGGGGCAATCCTTCCAGTTTTAAAGTGGTTAAAGTAACAACGTAGAAAGGACATACAGTACACCAGCTGCCCCTTATTTCTATGGATTATTCTGGGTTTTCAAGATTTGTCTAGGGCCATTTTTGTCCTTGGAAAGCAAACAATATTTATATATGCTTATATTATAAGATTTTATGTGTTTTTGATACCTAGGTTTTTAAAGAGGAACATTTCTTTAGTTGCTTCCTGGTTTGGCCTAGGTCAGAATTATGTCATATATCCCAGGAGTCTTCATGGGCATTATTTTTCTTTTCTCTGGAGTAGGGGCTTTCGCAGCCAAAGCACACCCTCCTGCCTACATGCTTGAGGTGATGGATTCCAGGAAGTAGATACTACATGAATCATCTGCCCTTACTCAAAATGGTCGTGGCTAGAAATGTTAGGGGGCATTTTTCAAGGTGATTTCTTAACAAAATAAAGCATGGAGACATGGATGGATGGGGGAGTTTGCTTTGCATAGTAAAACTAAATAAATCAGCGTCTTTGGTTTGTGGTGCTCAGATACAGGTAAAGACTTCTGGAACCTCTAGAACATGTTACAGGTTACACCTGTATTTAGGGCGTAAAATGTTGCAGCTTGTACCCCGCTCAACCCCCCCCACACTGCTTCCACTCAGACAGCGGGTGGAGGATCCTCTCCCAGCACCCACTGTTGCACAGCAACATCATTCATGCACAGTAACCTGTGAATGAAGAAACTACAAGTCCCGTCTTCCACCGCGGCAGACAGTTTGTAGTTCTTAATAGACTGCGAGAGCGCTGATGAGAACCCTCATAGTTCATTAACTCTTCCTCCAGCTTTCTAACAGAAAGCCCATACAGAAGTATAGACAAGAAAGCTGTAGGATGTGTCTGCAGGAGCCTGACATTGCATCTATGATCCACAGAATGTGAATTCAATGCTTTGTAAGCGCCTGTAGAAAAAAATGATAAATGCACATATTTTTCTGCAATACTGTGTGCATTTATTTTTTTCCTGAAAGGTGAACTTAGCCTTTAACCACTTGCCGACCAGCTGCCGCAGATGTACGGCGGCAGGTCGGCTCTCCCAGGCAAAGTCCTGTACATATGCGGCGCTCGCCTGGGAGGAGCTAGGGGATGAGTGTGCGCCGGCGGCACGCTCCCGCCCCCCCTCGTCAGCGGGGAAGCCAGTGCGTGTGACAGGCAGCTCCGATGGCCGCCGGCCACCCACGATCTCCCCCTGCTGACAGAAAAGGAAGGACGGCTGATGTAAACAGAGCCGTCTGTCCTTCTCCCTGAGATGATCACAGAGACCATGCGATCCTGCTATATAAATAAATAAAAAAATTCTGCGCTATTATGATAAATTGAAATGATAAATAGATATCAGCAGCCAACACAAAATCAACCAACAGTGACTCAAATTAACAATAAAACATAAAAGTGTAGCGCTAAAAGTATTAATGATCACACAAATAAAAAATAGTGTCCAAATGAATGGAGAAAAATAATAATCACAATAATGTGTATAAAAGAAAAAAGTAGGTATGGGAGTGTCCAAATGAATGAGTCCCAATACAGACGATGTGAGAATAAAATCATAAATCCACGTGCACAATATTCCAAGGAGTGATTCAACCCGTGACACCAAGGGTATGTGAAGAAAGGGAACACCTCAGTGATGGAATATGTTAAGCAGCTTACCAGATTTCATTGGTTGCTCAACTTAATGAGTCAGCCTCTCCCAGCTTTTAATCACTGAAGATCTGATGTTACATGGATGCCTCCTCTCAAGATGCGTGCAAAGGATCAATATGGGATTGGCACTCCTCAGTATTTTTCATCAAACATAAATGAATATGTAAAGAGAAAAGGAAGCGAGGCCCATAGCGTAATCCCGTTTAAAAAATAAATTCCACTTTATTAAAAAATGTTACTCACAATTTATCATGAATAGACAGGCTTCGGCTTCATTGTAAAGTGTTGACATGCTGCGGCGAATCTCGTGACCAATAGGCGGAGATGTGGGGTTATTTAGGCGTGTGAGTTGCGTCTGGGGTCACGCCCAGACGAAGTCTATTGAGACGAAACGTTGGCGACTCCAGACGCAACGTCCACACGCCCCCTGAAATTTAGCCGGCCTTCACCTTTTTTGCTACTTGGGACTGTTCGCGGGACGCCGCACCTTCATCCCTTGTTCTAGCGACATTGACAAGCCTGTCTATTCATGATAAATTGTGAGCAGCCAATGAAATCTGGTAAGCTGCTTAACATATTCCATCACTGAGGTGTTCCCTTCCTTCACATACCCTTGGTGTCATGGGTTGAATCACTCCTTGGAATATTGTGCACGTGGATTTATGATTTTATTCTCACATCGTCTGTATTGGGACTCATTCATTTGGACACTCCCATACCTACTTTTTTCTTTTATACACATTATTGTGATTATTATTTTTCTCCATTCATTTGGACACTATTTTTTATTTGTGTGATCCTGCTATATAGGATCGCATGTCTCTATGGTCATCTTACAAGCCCAACCCCCCCCCCCCCCCACACAGTTAGAATCACTCCCCTAGGCTTACATTTAACCCTTTGATCACCAATGGTATTAACCCCTTCCCTGCCAATGGCATTATTACAGTAACAGTGCATATTTTTAGCACTGATTACTGTAGTAATGTCACTGGTACTCCCAAAAGTGTCAAAAATGTCAGTTAGGGGTCCGATCTGTCCGTCAAAATGTTGCAGTCCTGCAAAAAATCGCAGATTGCCGCCATTACTAGTAAAAAAAATAAAAACAATAAAAATGACATAAATCCTTCCTGTAGTTAGTAAACGCAATAACTTTTGTGCAAACCCAACAAAATACGCTTATTGCAATTTTTTTCTACCAAAAACATGTAGCAGAAAACAAGTTGGCCTAAAATGTTAAAAATTTTGATTTTTAAATTTTTTTTCTTTGGGGGAATGTTATATAACAGAATGTGAAAAATATTGTTTCTTTTTCAAAATTGTTGCTTTTTTTAGTTTATAGCGCAAAAAATAAAAAATCGCACAGGTGATCAAATACCCCAAAAGAAAGCTCTACTTGTGGGAAAAAAAGGATGTCAATTTTGTTTGGGTACAGCGTCGCACTACCGCGCAATTGTCGATTAAAGTAACGCAGTGCCGTTTTGCAAAATAGGACCTGGTCATTAAGCAGCAAAATCTTCCGGTCTTAAAGTAGTTAAAATCTGCTTTAAGTTTTATATGTCTTAAAAACTAGTGCAGCATATACAGAGCCTTGCGAAAGTATTCGGCCCCCTTGAACTTTGCGACCTTTTGCCACATTTCAGGCTTCAAACATAAAGATATAAAACTGTAATTTTTTGTGAAGAATCAACAACAAGTGGGACACAATTATGAAGTGGAACGAAATTTATTGGATATTTCAAACTTTGTTAACAAATAAAAAACTGAGAAATTGGGCATGCAAAATTATTCAGCCCCTTTACTTTCAGTGCAGCAAACTCTCTCCAGAAGTTCAGTGAGGATCTCTGAATGATCCAATGTTGACCTAAATGACTAATGACGATAAATAGAATCCACCTGTGTGTAATCAAGTCTCCGTATAAATGCACCTGCACTGTGATAGTCTCAGAGGTCTGTTTAAAGCGCAGAGAGCATCATGAAGAACAAAGAACACACCAGGCAGGTCCGAGATACTGTTGTGGAGAAGTTTAAAGCCGGATTTGGATACAAAAATATTTCCCAAGCTTTAAACATCCCAAGGAGCACTGTGCAAGCGATAATATTGAAATGGAAGGAGTATCAGACCACTGCAAATCTACGAAGACCTGGCCGTCCCTCTAAACTTTCAGATCATACAAGGAGAAGACTGATCAGAGATGCAGCCAAGAAGCCCATGATCACTCTGTATGAACTGCAGAGATCTACAGCTGAGGTGGGAGACTCTGTCCATAGGACAACAATCAGTCATATACTGCACAAATCTGGCCTTTATGGAAGAGTGGCAAGAAGAAAGCCATTTCTTAAAGATATCCATAAAAAGTGTAGTTTAAAGTTTGCCACAAGCCACCTGGGAAACACACCAAACATGTGGAAGAAGGTGCTCTGGTCAGATGAAACCAATTTTGAACTTTTTGGCAACAATGCAAAACGTTATGTTTGGCATAAAATCAACACAGCTCATCATCCTGAACACACCATCCCTACTGTCAAACATGGTGGTTTTGTTGCTTTTGAATGCTTTTCTTCAGCAGGGACAGGGAAGATGGTTAAAATTGATGGGAAGATGGATGGAGCCAAATACAGGACCATTCTGGAAGAAAACCTGATGGAGTCTGCAAAAGACCTGAGACTGGGACGGAGATTTGTCTTCCAACAAGACAATGATCCAAAACATAAAGCAAAATCTACAATGGAATGGTTCACATATTCAGGTGTTAGAATGGCCAAGTCAAAGTCCAGACCTGAATCCAATCGAGAATCTGTGGAAAGAACTGAAAACTGCTGTTCACAAACGCACTCCATCCAACCTCACTGAGCTCCAGCTGTTTTGCAAGGAGGAATGGGCAAAAATTTCAGTCTCTCGATGTGCAAAACTGATAGAGACATACCCCAAGCGACTTACAGCTGTAATCGCAGCAAAAGGTGGCGCTACAAAGTATTAACTTAAGGGGGCTGAATAATTTTGCACGCCCAATTTTTCAGTTTTTTATTTGTTAACAAAGTTTGAAATATCCAACACATTTCGTTCCACTTCATGATTGTGTCAAACTTGTTGATTCTTCACAAAAAATTACAGTTTTATATGTTTATGTTTGAAGCCTGAAATGTGGCAAAAGGTCGCAAAGTTCAAGGGGGCTGAATACTTTTGCAAGGCACTGTATAAAACAATAAAAGTTTTTTCTTTGAAAAGTAACAATATATTAAACAATCTATTGTCCACTACGAAAGTATTTTACACAATAACATTTGTAGCACTGCCCCCTTGAGAAATGCTGGATTATCCACCTTGGGATCCCCCTGGGCATCCGTTAGCAACAGCAGCATTCACATTTAACTCTTTACTCCTTGGCTCAGTCAATAAACAGTCTAGGGGTTGTAGTTGTTTTTGTGGTTTTTATTTAATTTAGGGATTTAGGAGAAGGGAAGAGTGGGATACTCCAAATTGAACTATTCACAATAGGTGAGGACTCCTGTCTGAAGATGCAGCCAGGCTGCTGATTCACCTTGCAACTTAGATGAATTTAGGATTACTTGTTAGGATGAATTATCTTCAGGATACACATCTAGTACCCCCTTTCACTCCACCTGCTGAAACCCGTCTTCTGACTATCCTACACCCGGGGTGGCCCCCTCTCAGGTCAGGCCCTTAGACATGATGTCCTGTACTCACAATACTGTTTTTCGAGGGTCTCCAGTGTCTCTACCCCTCCAGTCAATTCTTCTGGACCTCTGGGTTCAGTTCCTTCCTTCTGGTTCCCAGGCTTACTGCTTGTAACCATGTGCCACTGCTACAGAGGAGGAGACAGCCGCCACCCTCCCTCCGGGACTCTGCTCACCAGCCAAAGACCTCGCAGAACATGTGCCCCTGGCTTTTATACCACACCCCACAGTGCACCGAGACAATCAGTCTGTGCCAATCACTGGGGCTGTATCAAAGCCTGTGTAAATGAAGAAGAAAGTGGCACTTCCAGACCCAGGAACTTGGAAACTTGAGTTTATTTCTTCAAATCATAGGTACAACATCAGACAAGACCACAAGACAGACTGGACAGCAGACGCGTTTCACACCTTGTGCTTATTCATTCAAAGCCTGTGTACCCATTGGTCATATTTCCTCCACTGTCCAACATGTCTCCCTATTGGACCAGTGTGAAACACTCCCTAGACCAGGTGAATCACACACTGAGCCCACTGAGCAGACCTAATTCACAAATCCTGCTCTCTGGTAGGCAGAAAGCAATATAGATTTTCCTGCTGCTCCTCTGATAGGCAGACAGAGCCAAAAACTATACTCTCTTACTAGCACCTACCTAGGAGGGTGCTACACATCTAATGAGCAAAATTTTTAGTTGATAAATGCCATTATGTAGCAAAGTGGTATGTAAGGAAAGATAGACCAAGCTTACCCCCAGAAATACACAAGCACCCAGTGTATGATTACAGACACATGTATAAAAAGGCACAGCACACCAATGCACTGAATATTCCGATTCAGCCAGAAAGAACCTTTAGATATTTTTGTAGCTTCACTTTTTCTTCTTCAATGTTGCCAGAACTGTTCAAGGTCAGCATTGGTTTATCTTAGCTTTGAAGCATCACATCTCTAATGAAATCCTACAAAACAAACAGTTTTAATCCCTTTCTTCATCTTGTCCACATGCACTGTGAAAATGTCATTATTCTGCATGGCAGGATGCAGCCCACTCAACATGTCTGATACAAATAGAGATGCAGAACCTCAGACCTGATGAACACCACATGTGCCAGCTATGTGCAGGCTGGGCGAGTAGAGGTTTTTCTTATGGGAGGTAATGGGTACAATTTATTTATTTATTTATTTTTTTTTGCTCTTTAAGCCCCGGTTCACACTAGGGCGACCTGTGAGGCGACCTGGTCGCCTCACAGGTCGCCGCAGGTCGCCTCCCATAGGGAAGCTACGGACCAGTTCTAATAGGAGCGACACAAGTCGCTCCGACCTAGAAAAAGGGTCCGGAGCTTCTTTGGGGCGACCAGGAGGCGACCGCCATAGACTTCAATGTTATGAAGTCTGTGGCGGCCGCTCCGAGGTCGCGGCGCGCTGGCCGCACCGCAATCTCGGAGGTCGCCCCTGAAAGTAGCGTCGCGCCAGTGTGAACCGGCGCTTACAAGAGCAAGTGAAAATACAAATGAAATTTGAAAGAAATGTAAAATATTTTATTAGGCATTATGTAGCCCGGTGCTTGGCTTAGAATGGAGAGTGAGAGAAACACTGGCAGCAGCTGCTCTCTGTAACTACTGCCCTGCAATGCTGAACTAGTTAACAGCCATATCAGCATTACGAGGGAGCTGCTGAGTAGGAAGAGTTCAATAGACTTAACCACTTTACCACCGGAGGATTTTCCCCCCCAAAAAAATGTAAAAATCAAAATTTTTTTAACATTTTCGGCCAATTTGTTTTACGCTACCTATGTTTGGTAAAAAAAATCGCAAAAAGCGTATTTTGATTGGTTTGCGCAAAAGTTATCGCGTTTACTAACAAAGGGAAAGATTTTTGTCATTTTTGGTGTTTTTTTTTTTAACGAGTAATGGCGGCGATCTGCGATTTTTTTTGCGGTACTGCGACATTGCGGCGGACAGATCGGACCCTTGACTGACATTTTTGACACTTTTGGGGGTACCAGTGACATTACTGCAGTAATCAGTGCTATATATATGCACTGTTACTGCAAAAATGACACTGGCAGGGAAGGTGTTAACTTTATTGGCCAGGGAGGGGTTAAGTGTGTCCTAGGGGCATGCTTCTAACTGTAGTGGGACATTGCTATTGGTGTAAAAAAAAAGATCAACGGTTCTACATAGTAGAACCGTCTGATCTTCATTTTTACACAGGGAGAACTGACAGGCGGCTTGTTTACATAAGCCGCTCTGTCTTTCTCCCGCTGTACCGGCGATCGTAGTGTGACCGGCGGACATCGGGTCCACCAGTCACACTCCCGCACTCCTCCGTGAACGAGCCGAGGCGGGCGCGCGCCTCGGCGGGCGCGCGCTCGCCCGCTATTGGCTCTGGAAGGAGTGACAGGCGAGCGACGTAGACCTACGTCACTCTGCCTGGCCGGGGCCGACTGCCGCAGTAAATATACTGTGTGCAGTCGGCAAGTGGTTAAGCCCCGTACACACGCAACTATTATCGGCCGACCGATCGTCCGTCTTTTGTCCAGAGTTGTGTTTTGTTGGTTGGAATGTGCCTAGACTGCACACGAATTTTCTCGCCCAACAAAATTCTACTTCAGAAGTGATGTCATGTGTTGGTTTGCTTTCTTTGTGTTCTTTCTTCACTGAGCATGCCCAGACTTGCTCATCAGATTTTTCCCTGTCGAAATCTGTACTGACTGCACGAAAATCGGCCGTTGTGTTGACGGCCAACAAAAATTTTATAGTCTGCACACCAGATTTTTTTCGGCCGAAAAGTCGGAGTTGGTTGTCGGAAGCATCATACTAACAAGCCGAAAATCGGCAGATCGGTCATCGGACGGAAATTCCCTGCCAATTTTCGACGCGTGTGTACGAGGCTGCATTGCACTGACTCTGTAATTGTTGTCCAGAGGAGAGAGACTCTATTGTAATCAAGAGCTTTTAACCACTTAACGACCACCCACTGTCGATTTACGCCGGTACTTTGACGCTAAATGCTTTAGCTTAATATTTTTCACATTCTTTTATATGAAATTCTCAAAAAAAAAAAGATGTAAAAATCAAAATTTTTTAACATTTTAGGCCAAATTGTTTTCTGCTACATATTTTTGGTAAAAAAATATCACAATAAGAGTATTTTGATTGGTTTGCGCAAAAGTTATTGTGTTTACTAACTACGGGAAAGATTTATGTCATTTTTATTGTTTTTTTTTTTACTAGTAATGGCGGCGATCTGCGATTTTTTTTGCGGGACTGCGACATTGCGGCAGACAGATCATTGACACAGACTGACATTTTTGACACTGGCAGGGAAGTGGTTAACAGTATGTGTGATCAAGGGGTTAGATGTGTCCCTAGGGGCGTGATTCTAACTGTCACGGGGCGTGGCTTGTGAAGTAATCACAGAGACATGCGATCCTATATAGCAGGATCACATAGGCTCTGTGATCACTTCAGGGAGAATGACAGACGGCTGTGTTTACATCAGCCATCCATTCCTGCTCTCTCAGCTGCGGGAGATCGCGAGTGGCCAGCAGCCATTGGAGCCGCCGGTCACACGCACTGGCTCCCCAGCTAACAAACTCGCCTCCTAGAGTCTCCTGAGCGAGCGACGTAGCATAATGTCGCTTTGCCCAGGGGTGGCTGCCTGCCGCAGTAAAACTGTGGTAGGCAGTCGTTATGTGGTTAAGATAAGGGTGGTCCCAGCGGCGGATTCACCGGGGGATCACCCTTACGGTGCAGCGGAATAGGTGCCCCCCACCGTGTCCCAGTCGTTTTCCTCGCTTACCGGACCCACCGACAGCAGGGAAAACAATACTGTCCTCTCTCCCCACAGACAGGAAGTCGAGTGAGGGAAAGATTGCCCCCACTCGACTCTATGGTCTTGGAGGACCGTAGCGATGTCAAACGTAGTCTCCTAGCAACCGCTTTAAAGAGACAATTTTCTTTCAACAATTTTTTTTTTCTTTTTTAGTGTAGTTGTGAGGTCTGAGATCTTTTTGACCCCAGATCTCACAATAAAGAGGTCCTGTCATGCTTATTTCTATTACAAGGGATGTTTACATTTCTTGTAATAGGAATAAAAATGATCAAAATTTTTATTTTTTTTTTAAACTGTGTAAAAATAAAAAATAATAACTAAAATAAATAGGAAAAAAAATTAAAGCACCCTGTCCCCGTTAGCTTGCACGCAGAAGCGAACGCATATGCAAGTCCCGACCACATATGTAAACGGTGTTCAAACCACACATGTGAGGTATTGCCGCGATTGTTAGAATGTTTGTCGCCATTCCACGAACGTGCGCAATTTTGAAGCATGACTTGTTGGATATCTATTCACTCGGCTTAACATTATCTTTCACATTATAGATAAAAAATTGGGCTAAGTTTACTATTCTCTTATTTTTTAATTTAAAAAGTGTATTTTTTCCCAAAAAAAATGCGTTTGGAAGATCGCTGTGCAAATACCGTGTGATAAAATATTGCAACAATCTTCATTTTATTCTCTAGGGTCTCTGCTAAAAAATATATATAATGTTTGGGGGTTCTAAGTAGTTTTCTAGCAAAAAAAAAATGATTTTAGCTTGTAAACAGCAAGTTTCAGAAATAGGCCTGGTCTTAAAGTGGTTAACTGCATTTCCCAGAGGGAGATTGCCAGGATAAGGTAAAAGAGCTGCATTTTCCTAAAAAGTACAAGATGCAGCCTCCTCTTGCCACCAGGGAGCCTGTAGAGTGCACATCACCATCTAGTGTGCACTACCACTGCTCTATAACAGCAGTCAGAGCAGGATCCGGAATGCTGAGTCCAGGTGTGCTGGCAGCCAGGGTCACCTGGACTAATCGCTGTGTGTGACCAGATGGTGAGCTGAAATATTGCTGGGACTGGTGAGCTGCTGCTGTGGGGACTTACTATCTGCTGCTAGAGAAACTGGGCCCTTTAGGAATTGACTACACAACCAACTAGTAGCCTTATTACTGCCACAGGCTTGACTGGGTTTATTCTTGTGTGCATCAACAGTACAACTGGGCCACATCACTAGCCGGCTGAAGAGTTAGAAATAAAGACTGCCCCTTTACAGCTGCTACACAGAGACCTTTATTTATGGCTTATGCTCTCAGAGGACATTGCATCATATCCTAACCATTCTCCTAGAGTGCACTCTAGACTAAGTATAATAATATTATTCACATTGCTGTTAAAGATTGTCTGCACCGTTTATTGCTGACCTTGCTGATTTATGAGTTTTTATCGATTTATTTTATTTATTACAGGTACTTATATAGTGCCAGCAATTTATGCAGCACTTTACATATATATAGTGTGCATTCACATTGGTTCCTGCCCTCAAGGTGCTTATATTCTAAGGTCCCTAACTCACATTCAAATGTACACATACTAGGGCCAATTTAGACAGAAGCCAATTAACCTACCAGCATGTTTTTGGAGTGTGGGAGGAAATCCATGCAGGCACAGGGAGAACATGCAAACTAAAGATAGGTAGTGCTGTGGTTGGGATTTGAACCAAAGCCCCTAGTGCTGCTAGGCAGAATTGCCAAGCTGCTGACTCAAGTATAGTGGTACAGAACTCTTTTCTAGGGTACCTTGCCATAGTGTTTATACTGTCTAGCGGACTTTGTCTGAACCTACCTTCTGTGTGTTAATTTATGTGTGTTAATTTATGCTCAAACCCCCAATTTATTCTAACCCTTACCAATACATTGTTTACATTTACCACTAAACGGTCTTGTGTCTATTTCCTGGTACTAATTCAAAACCAAGATAAAGGTAAACACACCTGTAAAGGTAAACGCATGAGTGCTTGCTGTAAATTTCACTCAACCAAGTGTGTCAGAGGGGCTGAGATTTTTCTTGGAGTAGAGGCGTAGAACAGAGAACAGAGAACCGAAAACCCAAATTACTTCTCCTTCAGGGGGGAGCACTATAATTATAATGCACTCAAGGGTCCATTCACACCAATCAGGTCTGTTTTGTTAATGTGCTTTGCTTTGAGCTGGTCAAATTTTTAGAATGGGCTAGCTAAGATACCACAACAAATTTAAAATTCTACCTGTTGCATTTTTTGTATCACACATCAATGCCAGAGGTATGTTGTAAAGAAGCATTGGGGTGCCATTTAAAATTAAAGGCACTGCAGGGCACCAATACATATAATGTGCTTTTTTTCACAGTGCTATGGTATGAACGGGCTTTAATGCATTTTCACTAAAATACAAGAAACTGTATCGTTTTGATACCTTGGCTTTATTCTAAAGTCATGCACATATTTGAAATGTATGAAATTCTGACATTTGTGCCAATATTAAGAGCCCATTCACACCAATGTGCTTTAAGATACTTTGACATTTGTGCATTTGCTATTGTTGTGAATGATTTGAGTCCACAAGTGTGCAGTACGTTGGTGTGCATTGGTCAAAAAAAAGGTATGTTTATTTTTAAAATGCAACATAAATACATAGCAATGGCAGAGCATATGAACATATGACAATGCACCATGTTTGATTATACCAAGTGCGCTACACCTTCTTTATCATGGTTTTTTACTGATGTTATATAGCTTTGTTTTCTAATACAGTATTTATAAAAAAAAATGTAAACAGCAGTTGCTGTTTGCTTGCAAAATGTTTGTCTCTAACTGAAACTCTGTACTGAGCCATACAGAACAGAAAAAGAGGGAAGAAAGAGGGGGCGTTTAATCTGAGCATGTGATATTGAGATTTGTAAGCAGCTGTGATGTGTTTGATCTGTTTCTTAAAGGACAGAGGAGGAGTCAGGTGTGTAATAGTCCTCTGATCTCTCCGTACCTGTCACTGCAGGAAAGCTATCACAAGTGGTCTTGTTCACCCCTTTTGACAGCAAGAAAAAAAATAAAAAAATTGTGTAAAAAATAAATTTAAATAAAAAAAAAAAAAAAAGAAAGCAGCTCTGTTCCCCTGTGCTCATATGCAAATGCAAATACATGCATAGGTCCCGCACACATTTGTAACAGTGAGCGCACAACACATGTGAGGTTTATTTCTAATGGATAACCTATAAAAGATTTTAAAATGTTGCCTGTGGACAATTTTAGGGACTGTAGTTTGTCACCATGTCACACAGGTGTGCACAATTTTAAATCTTGACATGTTTGGCATCTGTTTACTTGATGCAAAATCTTTTATATTTTACCAAAAAATTTGGATTTATAATATTATGTGTATATATTTATTTTGGATTGTATTTATTAATTTTACTTTGCACATATAATTTGTTATATAATCTTTGTTAAAGCAAAAAATAGTGCAGCGCTAACTAATATGGTGTGACCCATAAATCGAAGTGAAGCAATAAATGACATAAATAACACAGTGAACAAAAAAGTCCATAAAATGTGTTCCGAAAAATAATAGTGAGTAGTGATAAAAAGTCCCAGAGAGGTGATGATAGACCCGAAGACTTGGAATCCAAAGGTAAAGGCAGGGGTACACCCGTGGGATGTAGGTAGCAAAATGGGGCGTGGACGACGTCAAGTGTGACGAAACCGGTCGGGCGGTACTGGACGCCACAACTGTCACGCCCCCTAGACGCGGGCTTACATACACGCGGGACGCCGCGATCTTATGCATCAGCCTTGGATGTTTTTTACGATGTACCTCTATACAAAGTTACCCATGTAAGTGCAATCTTAAATAAACCTTATGCAAAATTTACGGAATTACGCTATGTGCTGCTTATTTCCTTCCATACTTCATGATACCATGTGTGGAGTTCTTATGTGATATAGAGGAATTTACCTGGATACCTGGTCTCTGGAGGAGGTGATCCATTTGGAATCATTGCTTTAGCGCATGTGGCCATTCCATTAAGTTGGAGGCCTGAGCTTCTGGTAAGCTGCCATTTTGCTACCTACATCCCACGGGTGTACCCCTGCCTTTACCTTTGGATTCCAAGTCTTCGGGTCTATCATCACCTCTCTGGGACTTTTTATCACTACTCACTATTAATTTTCGGAACACATTTTATGGACTTTTTTGTTCACTGTGTTATTTATGTCATTTAGACCCCGTTCACACTGGGGTGATCCGACTTGCCGGGGCAACCTCACAGGTCGCGGCACGCAGCTCGCACCGCGACCTCGGAGCGGCCGGCACGGACTTCATAACATTGAAGTCAATGCAGTTCGCTCCAGGTCGCCCCAAAGAAGCTCCGGACCCTTTTTCTAAGTCAAGTCGACTTGTGTCGCTCCTATTAGAACGGGTCCACAGCTTCTCTATGGCAGGCAACCTACGGCGACCTGTCAGGCGACCAGGTCGCCCCAGTGTGAACGGGGTCTTATTGCTTCACTTTGATTTATGGGTCACACCATATTAGTTAGCGCTGCACTATTTTTTGCTTTATATTGTTGATCTTACTATTGGTCAAGTGTTTTCAGCTGCTTTCATATTTATTCATTTTATTCATTTTTGCTCACTTATTTTACTCACTATTAGCGCAGGATCTTTTTGTGTTTTATATAATCTTTGTTACATTATATAATTATGTACACCTTTTGGTGGAATTGTACAGAGACACAGTCAATCACCACAATCTATGTCACTTTGGATTTGTCGGTTTGTTTATAGCAAGGAAGTGCTGCATAAGTTGATTGGTATAAATGAAAAGATAAACACTGAGAGAATGTAAAGCCTCTCAAAACTGCAGCAGTTCAAACATGTCTGCATGGAAGAACAAAAACGAGTCTGATTGAGGAACCTGCTGCAGCCACTTTTGGCTACCAACTAAAAATGAAAGTACATGTATACAAAAAAAAAAAACAAGCCCAAAAAAAAAAAATCATTCTTGGAAAATACGGCATTCAAGAAGGAAGACGCTGCTTTATGCATCAAGAACACAGCAGGCAGAACATGCAGGAAAAATATGCTCAGAATCAAAAAGAACCATTAGCAAATATGTTTGAAATAAATAAATGTCACCAATACATCTAAAGGTCCTATGTACAGTATAAGAGCAGTATATACATAAGACCACTGCAAGCTATTTTGTCATTACCAGAAAGGCGCAGCTATTGAAAAGGACTAGATTTTATATAGCTTAGGAAACTGGTAACTGCCACCTACATTTTACAGAGCAGTTAGCAGACGAAAAGGATAATAAAGAAGGACTTTGTGATTTAGAAATATTATACTTTATGCGGTATACAGAACCATTAAGTGCAAGCTATGTTTTGTCATCAACAGACATGCATTCTTGCTGATTGAAGCGTATGTGTCCTTCAGTCTTAGGGTTCCATATTGAGTTGGCCCACCCTTCGCTGCTATAACAGCTTCAACTCTTCTGGAACGGCTGTCCACAAGGTTTAGGAATGTGTCTATGGAAATGTTTGACCATTCTTCCAGAAGCACATTTGTAAGGTCAGGCACTGATGTGGATGAGAAAGCCTGGCTCACAGTCTCTGCTTAAATTCATCCCAAAAGTATTTTATCGGGTTAAGGTAAGGACTCTGTGCAGGCCAGTCAAGTTCCTCCACCCCAAACTCACTCATCAATGTCTTTATGGACCTTGCTTTGTGCAATGGTGCGCAGTCATGTTGGAGCAGGAAGGGGCCACCCCTACTTATTCCAACAAAGTTGGGAGCATTATATTGTCCAAAATGTCTTAAGGCTGACGCCTTAAGTGTTCCTGTAACGGCTACCCAGGTGGTGAGAGGGTATCAGCCATTGGAGACGTCCTTTTTCCCGGCAAGTCCCTGTGTAGTAATGGAGTAGTATAATCCCAACCATAAGATCCAAGAGGAGAGTCAGGTTCAGCTGTTGAACGACTGGGTAATAATGCAGTAAAATCCTCCTCCAGGAACGAGACGCTGCTACGTTTTGAAGGGTCAAAAAAAAAAACAACTCTTTATTGAAACAAGAATACAGGCTTTTATACACCTGGGGAGTATATCAGACACTACTTAAACAATGGCCCGACATCCACCCAGACAAATAGGTAAGGTCATTACCACACTTAACAAGAGCTGCCTCAGCCCAAATCAACATAATGTAGACAAAAGCGCATCGTTAATCAGCATACATTCCGTCTCTAGGCTGGCCATACCTTGACTTCATGGAATGTCCATATAAGGAGTCACTTCCTGGGGCTCACAGTGCAAAGAGAGATATGATAGCAGGGAGTATAAATAACCGAATGGTTGCTGGGAAATCCTTCACACACATGAACCAGGTAAGCACAAATATTCTCTGTCAAAGGTAAGGTTCTGTTACAGTTCTTTTCACTGGAACTAAGGAGCCAAGCTCAATCCCTGAAAAAAAAAAAAAAGCTTACACCATAATCCCCCTCGACCAAATCCAGCCCCGGCCAGGCAGAGTGACGTATGGATACGTCACTCGCCTGTCACTGACTTGAGAGCCAATTGCGGGCGGGCGCGCGCCCGCCGAGGCGCGCGCCCGCCGCGGCTCGTTCACTGACAAGTCAGTGTGTGTGACCGGTGGACCCGATGTCTGCCGGTCACACTACGATCGCTCCGGTGAAGGGAGAAAGGCGGAGCGGCTTATGTAAACAAGCCGCCCATCATTCTCCCTGGTGTAAAAATGAAGATCAGACGGTTCTATTATGTGGGACCGTTGATCTTTGTTTTTACACCAATAGCCATGTCCCTATACAGTTAGAATCACGCCCCTAGGACACACTTAACCTCTCCCTCTCCAATACAGTTAACTCCTTCCCTGCCAGTGTCATTTTTGCAGTAACAGTGCATATGTATAGCACTGATTGCTGCAGTAATGTCACTGGTACCCCCAAAAGTGTCAAAAATGTCAGTCAAGGGTCTGATCTGTCCGCCGCAATGTCGCAGTACCGAAAAAAAATTGCAGATCGCCGCCATTACGCGTTAAAAAAAACCCACCAAAAATGACAAAAATCTTTCCCTTTGTTAGTAAACGCGATAACTTTTGCGCAAACCAATCAAAATACGCTTTTTGAGATTTTTTTTACCAAACATATGTAGCATAAAACAAATTGGCCGAAAATGTTAAAAAATTTTGATTTTTACATTTTTTTGGGGGGAATTTCATATAAAAAAATGTGAAAAATATTGTTATTTTTGTAAAATTTACGCTCTTTTTTTGTTTATAGCGCATGATCAAAAAATCGCACAGGTGATCAAATACCACAAAAAGAAAGCTCTGTCTGTGGGAAAAAATGGACGTCAAATTCGTTTAGGTACAGCATCGCACGACCGCGCAATTGTCCGTTAAAATCACGCAGTAAAAAAATCGCAAAAAAACCCCCTGGTCTTTTAGCAGCCAAATCCTCCGGGGCTTAAGTGGTTAAGGGTTCTATTTCATTGTTAGGCTAAGGCAGGGGTGTCCAAACCTTTTTCAAAGAGGGCCAGATTTGATGAAGTGAACATGTGTGAGGGCCGATCATTTTGCCTGGCATTCTTTGGACCATTAAGATTAAATGCAAATTAACTATTTTATGCCAAGTTTATTGCAAGTGGCATACTTTTCATTTCGTCACATGGATGAGAAATCTAAACAGGTCTTGAATTACTCTGCCTTTCATATCTGAAGGTCAGAGGAAATAAAAATCAAGGAAGCTGAAATATATGTCAGGAACATTGTAAAGTACATTACATATTATTGGTAATAAAGGCTGTCTGTCAACTTTTAAGTTAAAAAAATATGAACAGGAACATAACACCAAGTATACATATTGTGTCCAAATATATTTATAACTGAATATTGATGGCAGCAATAATAGAGATGAATGATGCCAAAGTAGTAAATAGAACATTGAAAAGTTTTATTCAAAATCAGTTCCATGTATGTATAAAACAACAGTACACCTTGTACAATGACCCTCGCTGGATCTGCAATGGTGAAGCTAAAATAAGGGGTTAAAAACTCACTGCTTGGTGACCTTCTAGTGTGTGTGATGGCATAAAACCAGGCATGAACAATGCAGCAGTGTGGACAGTTGTGCCTTGCTCAGGCTGTTAGATGATAACGGAATGCCTCAATCCTGGACAGGGAAGGGTGGAAAAGGGTCACACAATGCCCGGTATAGGAGGCAAGGAGGATCACGGTCTGTGGCCACTCCAATCACCCATTATGAGTGCCGACTGGGAAGGGGACCCGGACGTGACGTCAGACTCTGTAGGAAGAAGGACCAAAACGAGGCTTGAACTGCTATAGAGGCGCTGGTGGTGAGCCAATGCAGGAGAGCCAGGAGAGCATGAGGAGTGCCTGCTTCTCGTATGATTGTCCTGACTAAATGTTCTATTTACTACATTGGCATCATTCATGACTATTATTTCCGCCATTAGTAATCATCATGGGTGGGTTTATATAGCGCTTATATGTGGTTAACCCTTGTGTGACTGATACTTTTGAACATTCCTCCTTGTGTGTTTTGTTGCCACACAGCTGCTACTTGGCCCCCAGGTGTTATGCCAATTATCATGGAGAGGGCGCTGGACCTGTCATACTAGCGCCGGATTTATTTGTGTTTTTTAGTGCTCCCTAATCAGTCCAAGGCCTTTTTGCCAAGGGATATAAAGCTGGCGGTGGGTGTTAACAATAGTGTATTCACAAGTAACAGGAAAAACTGAAATTGGATGCAGCAGGCCGGGATGGACCATCATTTTGAGTATAAGTCATTCAAAACAGTAGCATATATAAGAGGATGTATAAAATTAATAGTAAAAGAACTAATATGCAGTCCCGCGGCGTTGAAAGATCCAGAGATCCCAGGGGTCCTGAGCAGCATTCAGGGATTCACAGGGGCCACAACAACAGATTTTTCCAAATTACCTGTGGGGCTGTATTAAAGGACATCCCTGGACTAAGGTATACGTTTAAGTATTAGAAGTACTAGAAGGATGTGTGAGACTTTGCAATGCTTGTTTACAAATCACTGTATAAAAGATTACCATGTTTATTACTTGATTTTAGTCCCCTTTCACACGATCAGATCGATCAGGTGATTGATGTCCGTTTTTCAGGCAGACCTGATCAGGCCACCCATTCTCCTCAATGGAGAGACGGATGTCAGCGGAAATGTGTCTACTGACACTCATCTGTCATCTGATTGGACAAGATCCGCTTAAAGAGGAAGTAAACCCTCCTCTGACACTTTTACCTATAGGTAAGCCTATGATAAGGCTTACCTATAGGTACTGTAAATATCTCCTAAACATGTACCGTTTAGGAGATATTTACCTTACATGCAGCCAGTAACATCACTGGCGCATGCGCTCTGAAGGAACGGCCACTGGTGCCGTTTCTTCAGAGACCCGTGCCGTGACTGTCGGCTCCCGCGTGCGTGCGCAGGAGTGACGTCACCGCGGCTCCGGCCAATCAGATGGCCGGATGCCACGATCCCAGAAGACGGGCGACTGGACATGTCGCCCGTCATAGAGGTGAGCGGACGGCACGGCGGGGGCTCGTTCTAAGGTAAGTATTTCATAATGAGCTAGTATGCGATGCATACTAGCTCATTATGTGTTTATCTTTCAGGGTGTAAAAAAAAAAAAAAAAAAAATTTAGCAGGGTTTACAACCTCTTTAAAACAGACGGATGGCTATACGTTGGCCATCCATCCAGCAGGTCGGATGGGATGGGATCGGATGAAAATGGACATGCTGTCTGTTTTCATCCGATCGACCCATAGAGGAGAGTGGGACTCTGTCAGGTCCACCTCTGCACAGTGAGCAGAGACGGACCTTAGGGCCATCTTACCGAATGGGCACGCTGGGCAGTTGCGACCCAGCCCCGGCCTTACTTTACAAAAGGAAAATAAAATAAAAAACTTGACGTGTTCCAGAAATATCAATAAATAGCACCTAAATGACACTAGTGCACAGATACATCCTACATAAACTATTGGAAATAATACAAGAACATCTGCTTTTTACACTAATGCATGCTCGAGGGAGCAATCTCAGCAAACATTCTATCCAGTGTGCCTTTTATATTGAATGGCAGAGATGGTTCCTTTACAGATAAAGCTTACATTTCAGAGTACTCCAAATATTTTTATTGCTACTTTTCTATTTACTTGTTGAATACAATGTCTATTGTTGAATGCAATCTGTTAAACTGAACTCCAAAGAGAATAAAAAATACAATTTAACACAGTTAAACATTCATTCAAAATAGTTTATTATGTTTAAAGAAGAAACTAAAGCCTGCTATTAAAAAACAGGCTTTTTATTGAAGAAGACACATGGGCATCTTAAAGAGTCAGAGTGTCTCAGATTAAAGATGGGCAGAGGTTCACCAATCTCCAATCTGTAAAAAGATGCTTCTTACACGTGTCGAACAATATCAGAATGATGTTCCTCAACATAAAATTTCAAAGGTTTTTAAATATCATCATCAACAGTATATTTTAAAGATTCTGAGAACCTGGAGAAGTCTCTGTGTGCCAGGGACAAGGCTGAAATGTAATATTGGGTGCCTTTGATCTTTGGGCCCTCTGACGGCACTGCATTAAAAAAACAGGCATGATTTAGTGATGGACATAACTGCATGGGCTCAGGAAAATCACTGTCTGTGAACACAGTTCTCCGTGCCATCCACAAATGCAAGGTAAATCTATATCATGCAAAGAAACCATATCTGAACATTATCCAAAAACACGGCTGTCTTCTCTGGGCCAAAGCGCATTTAAAATAGTCTGCTGTATAGTAAAAAAGTGTTCTGTGGTCAGAGGAATCGAAATTTGACATTCTTTTCGACAACCATGGGTTCCGGTTCCTACAGACTAAAGGGGAAAGGGACCTTCCAGCTTGTTATCAGTGCTCAGTTCAAAGCCAACCACAGTAGTTGTTTACCATGTGATCAGCTGATCACATGTAAACAGACTTGCCAGTTATCAGCACTCCTTTCCTCTCCTGCTGTGTCTGTGTGAGCAAAGGAGAGTTGTTAACCAACAAGACTGTCAGTACATTATATACACTGATAAAAAGGACTGATTGTCAGTGCTCTGATTATCAGTGCAGCCCCATCAGTGCAGCCTATCAGTGCCCATCAGTGCCGCCTATTAGTGCCACCTATTAGTGCTCATCAATGCCAGCTATCAGTGTTCATCAGTGCTGTTTATCAGTGCTCATCAATGCCGCCTATCAGTGCTACCTATCAGTGTCCATCAGTGCCGCCTATCAGTGCTCATCAGTGCCGCCTATCAGTGCCACATATTAGTGCCCATCAATGCCACCTATCAGTGCCCATCAGTGTTGCATATCAGTGTTCATTAGTGCCACCTATCAGTGCCCATCAGTGCTGCCTATCAGTGCTCATCAATGTCACCTATCAGCACTGCCTATCAGTGCTCATCAGTGCCGCCAATCAGTGCCACCTATTAGTGCTCATCAATGCCACCAATTAGTGCTCATCAGAACCTATTAGTGCCCATCAGTGCTGCCTATCAGTGCCACCTATCATTGCTCATCAGTGCCACCTATCAATGCTCATCAGTGCTCATTATCGGTGCTCATCAATGCCACCTATCAGTGCCCATCAGTTGTAGTAGTGGTAAAAAAAATGGCTTGTGGATTTAACTAATATTTTTTTTTGTCTAATTGTCTGTCTTTTGTATAAGGGGTGTGGCAGGGTGTGTGTCCTATGCCTGTATACTTTTGCTTATAGGCAGAGGTGGGGGACTTGAGTCACATGACTTGACTTTAGTCAGACTTAAGTCACCAGTTTGAGGACTTGAGACTTGCTTGACTAAAATTAATAAAAGACTCGACTTGACTTTGACTTGGTATTCATGACTTGAGACTTGACTTTGACTTGAGACATATGACTCAAAATGACTTTACTTTTTTAAGTTATTAAATATTTGCATTTTCTTAAGATGTGTTAAAGCTAAATTAATGTGCCTGTTATGTTTCTGACACCACAGTCACTTAAAACACCTCAGTGTGTTCTGATTTTTAGGACACTGGCTGTTTAACAATGGAAATACTTAACATGTTTTTAGTGACTGTGGTGTTGAAAAATGACCAGACGAAGGATTTTGAGCTGTTTGGGCATTCAAAGTGTTTCTTTAATATGCTAAGAAAAAAGCACTAAGCAGTTTTGTTAATGTTGAAAATAATACAAAACCTTCCCTGACCACTGACTTTTAACTGATTTAAAGGTGAATATTGGGGTAGATCAGTATTTTGACTTGATTTGTGACTTGACCAAAATAAATGACTTGATTTGACTTGCTTGACTTCTAGCAGGGACTCAACTTGAATTGCTTGCTTTTTGCCACAGTAACTTGGGACTTGCTTGAGACTTGAAGGTTAAGACTTGAGACTTGCTTGTGACTTGCACATGTGTGACTTACTCCCATGTCTTCTTATAGGTGTCCCTCGTTTCCATCTCAAAAAGTTGGGAGGTATATGGGCATGACCTTCACGTTTTGTCTCTTCATAGTAAAACCTCATACTCATATCAATGGCCACCAACCAATATTAATTTACATGGGTCGAACCATTATTTATAATTGACAGGATGGGAGTAGAAGACGGGTTCTCCTATTGTGGATAATAGGCTAGATCAAGCTGGCTAGGATCAGACTGGGGCATCTGCTATTCAGTATTAAGTTGCTGGAGATGAGGTGATGTTAGAGGTGGCTTGTAGTATAATCGGATACATGGATGTGACTGGGAGGGGTAAGCTGAGCCTAGCCTGCTAGCCATGCAGTTTGGGACCCTTACCCTGGACACTGAATGACCTTGAATTGGCACTGCATATCAGTACAATGCTGAAAACAGGGAAAGAAAGTTTAGTAACCGGGTATATATCCTAATCTAGGATGGTGTCTAGCAATATATCATAAAGGTCTTTTATGCTGTTTATGAAAAATATGTTTTGGAAAACAAACACAATACCAGATGTCGAAATATAATAAACCAATCAGACAAGGAGCATTTTGTAGCTATTTTTAAACCTGATTTCCACTGAGATTTTTTTTATAGCAAGCTACACACTTGCCTGTAATAAAAGAGTAATCATAACCTGTCAGTTTACTGAGCTGGTTGAGCTCCAAAGCAGCCAAGACAAAGTCTTGCGTCTCTACAGGGATGAACGCTGCACACTGATGTGGACACAGGGATATTAGTCACAGGCTATTTTTGAAGCTCCCCCCTGCCCAGCAGAGTATTATTCAAACCATTACAAAATGAGATGTTAGCCCTCATTTCCATTTTCAGGCTTTATAGACCATTTAACTGCAGCTCTGAAATCATTTAAAAGGTAATTGAGTTTACAGCTGAGAAAAAATAAGAATCCTCCTAAATTGTTTCTTTATAATGACTAAGTGTCAAGTCAGAACAGCGTGAGACGAAATTGGAAGAGTGAAATGAAGGTAAATGATTGATATTTCTAGACAGTTACGTTGATCACTTCTGCCTTAACAGTCCTCAAGGTGGGACTCAAGTGGATGAAGTCACGATAGAAAACAAGATAAAAAGCTTTTATTTAAAGTACCATTAGGCCTAAATAAAATCCCCAAACTCTATAAAAGGTCATGTTCATCAAAAATGTGTATTCTATTTTTTGGGGTTGACATTGATGGGTTGACTTCAAAGGCAAGGTGGTATGTTTAAAATGTCTGGCTTTGTCTCAAGATTGGATAAGGTGAGGTTTTATAACATCTTTATTGTTGTCTGTGTCCCCATTGGGAAGATTCACCCAATTTAATTGTCTTGATGACCACTGTCACTGCAACCAAAAAAGTTAGGGGAAATCCAAATCTAGGAACCCTGCCTTCAGCAGGAGGTCTTGAGCTTAGTGCTATTTGTATACAGCTAAAGCTCAATTGCGCTTACCCCCACAGGAGCCACTTGTGGTGATGGATTCTTTGTTCTGCCACAAGTCTTTAAGCTGCTCAGTCCCCACTGACACACCTGTGCCCCTTACATGTTAGTATGCTTACAGTCTATAATAATACAAAGAAAGTTAAGGTGGACACTGGCCTATAATATGGCAATTAGCTGCCTGCAATAAAGTTAAACCAAATTTCAGCTGGTTTAAACAGTGGACAATATATTGAGATTACCTAACTCCAAAAAAATATCCTTAGGTGTACTTTACACATACAGCCCTAATAATGGGTAGGTGTATGTGTTCCTGACAAGAGGAACCTCTGGAGATTTCTATGAAGTACCTGGAACCTATTTAGTAAAACTAAGCCGGCTATTGTTGTGTCCCAACTGTGAGGTGATGCGTGTGATGCTGTCCCTTTAAGACTATCTGTAACAGATGGCTGATGAGCTGATAAGTAAGGGGTAGTCCCTATTGACATTAACTGTAGGCTATAGTGAGTTATGCCCAGTCATTCCACTCCCCACTCCTGGTATGCTATCTATCGATCTGGTCCCATATGCTTGAAATTGAGTTGTCCCAGACGGTTCAGTCTTCATGATCAGGTCTTCACGATCGAGTCTGCACAGGGGTCAATCTTTCAGCTCTGGGTCCCAGCATGCCAGGAAAGACTTCAGTGTCTCAATCCTTGGCTCTGGTCCACGCGCTTCCTGGTCACACAGAACACCAAGATGGCACTGATAGGTGGCATTGATGAGCACTGTTAGGGGCTGTCCTCTCTGGCATACTGCACACACCCCAGAACAGGTATGCATTCTGTGGTTTCCTGCGCTAGACTACCTACACTGAACAAATTTATAAATGTTATGGACAACGAACACAGGTGCATTTTATTGATGGCATTTTGAATGCACAGAGATACCATGACAAGATCCCGGGGCTCATTGTTTTTTTCATAAATTTGCAAAGATTTCAAACTAACTTCTTTCATGTTGTGATTATGGGGTATTGCTTGTAGAATCTTGAGGAAAATAACGAATTTATACCATTTTGGAATAAGGCTGTAACATAACAAAATGTGTAAAAAGTGAAGTGCTGTGAATACTTTCTGAATGCACTGTACACTCTTGGACAGCAGTGGAATCCTCCACACTCTCTGACATCTTGAGGGCCACAGGAAAAGATGCCAGTACACCGATCTTTACAGTTTTATATCTTTATGTTTGAAGCCTGAAATGTGGCAAAAGGTCGCAAAGTTCAAGGGGGCCGAATACTTTCGCAAGGCACTGTATATAGTCACTCTTTTGGAACCAAGTCCCTCTGTCCCTCTTTCTTCCTCATTTGTCCCTCGTTTTGGTCTGATGTAAAAAATTGACTATTTACAGTGCTAACATTTTCATCCAATTTCTAAGTTGTTGCATTTGTAGGTTCCACAAGCAAGTAGAAAGGTATATACTAGTAAAAAAGCACTTGTGGGTTTAACTGATTATTTTTTGTGTATTAATTCTTCATGTAATGGAGGGTGTGGAAGGCTTTGCCCACGTAGATTTAGTTATTAGGTGTGCCTTTTTCCCATATCAGAAAGTTGGGAGGTATGCATTGCTAAATGTACAAGTTATTTTAAAAGAAACTTTCTGCTAAATGTACGTGTTATTTTAAAAAAAAAAAAACCTTAATAAAAAAAGTCCTGTTCTCGTCTGTTCAGTGACTGCAATGTGATGATTAGGTCATCACTATCACTGACAGCTTTTATATACAGAAGTGAGGGGAAGCAGAGGCTTTTGTGATTTTAATGATGTGGGTACCCTAGATGATCACTGAGTCATCATAAGTCAGTTCAGTATTGCCTGTAGCTATTGTAATATATATATATATATATATATATATATATATATATATATATATATATATATACCTCTTCAAAAAAGAATGCCTTAGTAACAATAGGAAGAAGAAACAATGTGTACAATTTTATAATAAAGAAGAAAATGCAAGTTTTATATGCACAGGGGACGGTTGCTTAGGGTATAATGGAAGGCAGTATGTTGCATAATCAGGTTGAAAAAAGACACAAGTCCATCTAGAAAATGTAGGAGAGGAGTGTGGAGGGTATAACAGTGGGCAAAATGTGTTAGGAGGGGAGTGTGGAGGGTATGAAAGTTGACAATATTTTAGAATAGAAGTTTGGAGGGTATAATAGTCAGCAGTATATATTAGGAAATTGATTTGGAGGGTATACAGTAATAGTGGGCAGTATTTCTAAATGAGAAGTGTGGAGGGTATGAAAGTAGGAAGCAGGGGTTTTATTTAGCATAAAAACGGGGGAAAGCAGTTCCATCACCTCCTTCCGGATGTACTGTATTTCAATGCACAAGTACACATCTTTTATTCATCTTCCCTCTCATCCATTCCTCTCCTTGGGATCACTACAGACTTGGGACCACTTCCCCATGTTTACTAAAGCTGACTATGGATGAATCGAAATTCAGTTGGTTCAGCATGACCCGAACACATTTCATTCTATATATGGGTTGTACAGAAGTTGATCCACCGCAAATATGTGGATGGGGGAATCGGGTTAGCTTTTTTCATTCAGCCCGCTGTTTGAATTTTTTTTTAAAATGGACACATCTAGGGCTAGCTTAAGTCACTAAGCCGTAGGCTATCCACCACCAAGCCACAGGACCTGTAACTGAGGTTTGGGGGGGGGGGGCGGCAAGGTCCTTCTATTAGTATACTCTCACTCTTTCCAAATGTCCTATTCATGGCTTTGCCCAGCCGAGCATACTCCCTGATGACATTTTTTTCCAGGTTTCACTGTCTCTCATGTTCAAAGGACTCTATTCAGGTCCCCAAGGCCATATGCACCACATTACATGACCTACAGAAAAAGGTTTGGGGTAGGCAAGGGGGCTACAGTCCTCACACAATCTGTACCACTTCTCCTTGGAATTCAGTTCTGCCCTGGGCTCTTTAGATCAGCTCAAAATAGGATTACATATTTGCAGCTCTGCAGTGTCCTGTTCCCATACCTCGGACTAACTGGGCCCCACCCACAGTGGGCATTTATATGGGCACCAACTCCACCCATTACATCACCACAGGAGGGATTTCTGTAAAAGGGGAGCTAACACCTTATATCTTTCCCTGTGCCGTGCCATTATGGCAACGGAACCATCTAGTGGCAGGTGAGCTACCTGCACTTGCCCACACTTGTAAACAGCAGGCTTTTCCAGAAGTATGTGAAGTAGGAGGAGGCAGAAAACATAAAAAAAGGAATGCAAAACATTGTTCCTACTGCTTTTTGCCCTCAGTATTGAACTCCTATCAGCATACATATACAATAATACTGATTTAGAGTGAGTCAATGCATTTGAGAATTCCTATATGCAATCACTCTTTGCAGACAGTACTTTGCTAACACTGACTCAACCCTTATCAATTGTCCAGAATTTCTGAAGAACCTAATGACCTGTAGACTATGATTAGGGTACAAAAGTAAACCTCCCAAAAACAGAGAAACAACTACTTATTATACAGTCAGAGCTTCTTGCATTATTTAAAGGTGAATTCTAGGCAGGACGATTTTACTTTGGTCCAGCTTGGTTCAATGTAAGTACAGTGGTTACGGAAAGTATTCAGACCCCCTTAAATTTTTCACTCTTTGTTATATTGCAGCCATTTGCTAAAATCATTTAAGTTCATTCTTCTTCCTCATGAATGTACACATAGCACCCCATACTGACAGAAAAACACAGAATTGTTGACATTGTTGCAGATTTATTAAAAAGAAAATCTGAAATATCACATGGTCCTAAGTATTCAGACCCTTTGCTATGACACTCATATATTTAACTCAGGTGCTTTCCATTTCTTCTGATCATCCTTGAGATGGTTCTACACCTTCATTTGAGTCCAGCTGTGTTTGATTATACTGATTGGACTTGATTAGGAAAGCCACACACCTGTCTATATAAGACCTTCCAGATCACAATGCATGTCAGAGCAAATGAGAATCATGAGGTCAAAGGAACTGCCTGAAGAGCTCAGAGACAGAATTGTGGCAAGGCACAGATCTGGCCAAGGTTACAAAATTATTTCTGCTGCACTTAAGGTTCCTAAGAGCACAGTGGCCTCCATAATCCTCAAATGGAAGACGTTTGGGACGACCAGAACCCTTCCTAGAGCTGGCCATCCGGCCAAACTGAGCTATCGGGGGAGAAGAGCCTTGGTGAGAGAGGTAAAGAAGAACCCAAAGATCACTGTGGCTGAGCTCCAGAGATGCAGTCAGGAGATGGGAGAAAGTTGTAGAAAGTCAACCATCACTGCAGCCCTCCACCAGTCGGGGCTTTATGGCAGAGTGGCCCGACGGAAGCCTCTCCTCAGTGTAAGACACATGAAAGCCCGCATGGAGTTTGCTATAAAACACCTGAAGGACTCCAAGATGGTGAGAAATAAGATTCTCTGGTCTGATGAGACCAAAATAGAACTTTTTGGCCTTAATTCAAAGCGGTATGTTTGGAGAAAACCAGGCACTGCTCATCACCTGTCCAATACAGTCCCAACAGTGAAGCATGGTGGTGGCAGCATCATGCTGTGGGGGTGTTTTTCAGCTGCAGGGACAGGACGACTGGTTGCAATCGAGGGAAAGATGAATGTGGCCAAGTACAGGAATATCCTGGACAAAAACCTTCTCCAGAGTGCTCTGGACCTCAGACTGGGCCGAAGGTTTACCTTCCAACAAGACAATGACCCTAAGCACACAGCTAAAATAACGAAGCAGTGGCTTCACAACAACTCCGTGACTGTTCTTGAATGGCCCAGCCAGAGCCCTGACTTAAACCCAATTGAGCATCTCTGGAGAGACCTAAAAATGGCTGTCCACCATTGTTTACCATCCAACCTGACAGAACTGGAGAGGATCCCCAAATCCAGGTGTGAAAGACTTGTTGCATCTTTCCCAAAAAGACTCCTGGCTGTATTAGATCAAAAGGGGGCTTCTACTAAATACTGAGCAAAGGGTCTGAATACTTAGGACCATGTGATATTTCAGTTTTTCTTTTTTAATAAATCTGCAACAATGTCAACAATTCTGTGTTTTTCTGTCAGTATGGGGTGCTATGTGTACATTCATGAGGAAGAAGAATGAACTTAAATGATTTTAGCAAATGGCTGCAATATAACAAAGAGTGAAAAATTTAAGGGGGTCTGAATACTTTCCGTACCCACTGTATGTATGCTCCATACCTGTGGGACCCTCATAAAAGCTGGATCTTATTATAATAGGCAACCCTAATATAGTGATCTCCACAAGCTTCCAGCTCTTGTGCTGAGCAGCTGCACTGCATATACTTAATACAGGGGGTTGACTACAGGGCACAGGCACCATTTAGAGAACTTTGTATGAATGCAAAGTGTTTTCTGATTGCATGAGGGGGAGATTGTGATGTCACCATTCTGCCGCTCTACCTTATTTAATCAGAATGCTTTGCATTCATTGAGAACATGCAAAGTGTTCCCTAAATGGTGCCCATGCTGAGCAAGTGAGCCCTTGAGTTCACATTTATCCATGTATTAATGAATAAAGAAATCCATCGATGTGTACTGTATATCAGCCTAGAGTTCAGCTTTAAACGGAAGCAAAAGTATTTTTTCAGTGAGCACATATTTTATTGCTGCATTGTTTTTTAAGGTGCTTTTTATTGAGTTTTGCAAGCTATATAATGGTAACAATCAATAAAAATATGTACAAAAAGTACAATACCAGGTTGTCCCTGTCATCTATACAAATAATTTGCCAAAATATATACAGTATCATCCATCAAACAGTATGTAGCTACTAATATAATAGGGTAGTACTCAATGTATGTATCAGGGAGATTGTGGAAGAAGGGGCTAGGCTATATGGGGATCATAGGTACCTTTCCCATATCTTTGTGAAATGTTTCAGATGGCCCTTGTCTCAGAGGTCAACTGATAAAGGGAGAGGTTTGCTTCCAATGATAAGGTCAGAGGCTTGTGACTCCCCACTTAAGGATTAAACATTTTTCGTATACCAATTTTTTCATTAAACCCAGCAGTCAAATTGCTAGGCAGAGTATTTTGGAAGGGTGAATGAAGTTGCATAGTTGATATCAAAAAGCTAGAATATACTGACATTGCCACATAGCATGAAAAAGTCTGCACTCATGTTACATCCTTTAACCACTTTCCGACCACATAATGCCATTATATGTTGGCAAGGTGGCTCTCCTGTGCCGTAACATGTGCCGAGTACATGTTTTGGCACTTCCAGGTAGAAGGCGCGCACCACTTCTGCTGTGATTAGTCACAGTATATACTGATAAGTGGGTGCCGACCAATGGATGTCCATTGGTACTCGCTGATCGGGGAGGAGAATGACAGAACAGAGCTCTGCCTATGTAAACAAGTTAACCCTTAGATCACCCTATATGTTTAACCCCTTCCCAGCCAGTATCATTGTACAGTGACAGTGCATATTTTTAGCACTGATCATTGCATTAGTGTTACTGGTTCCCACAAAGTGTCAGTAAGTGTCAGATTGACCACCACAATATCGCAGTCCCGCTATATTTCGCTGATCACCGCCATTACTTGTATAAAAAAAATAAATAAATAAAAACTCCAGTATATATACCATAGTTTGTAGACACTATAACTTTTGCGCAAACCAATCAATATACGCTTATTGGGATTTTATTTACCAAAAATATGTAGCAGAAAACATATTGGACAACATTTTTGAAGAGATTCGATTTTTACATTTTTTTATTGGTAATGTTTTATAGAAGAAAGTAAAAAATATTGTAGTTTTTTCAAAGTTGTCGTTTTTTTTTTTTTTTGTTTATAGCGCAAAAAAGTAGAAAACCCAGTGGAGATCAAATACCACCAAAAGAAAGCTCTACTTGTAGGAAAAAAGGTCAACAATTTCATTTATGTACAGCATTGCATGACTGTGCAAACTTCAGTTAAAGTAACACAGTGCCGTATAGCAAAAAATGGCCTGGTCATGAAGGTGGTAAATCTTTTGGAAGGCAGGTGGTTAAAAACAGTTAGCTATCTTCATTTTACTGAAATTCCTCTGACCCCTTATTAAAGAGCTGTTGAGTTTCAGCTATGAAGTTAGTTGCTTTTAATTAGTCACACCCTACTGGTGCAACATTGGCAATGACCTTCTGGTATGAATACAGTATGTAATTAGCAACTGTGACTAGGGGTGAGCAAATTGGGATGTATTACGCTCCTAGATAGGCTGCGAGAATGTCAGGCAAATTTAGTTCTTTTGACTTTTATGTACTCATTTGAGTAGCTATTGGTTTATTTGGGCTGTTCCAGATATGACACTTTGCAGGTTTCACTGGTTCCCCCTACCATCTGGAAGTTTCCAGAAAATAGGGTTAGGACAGTCAAATGGGCAGCTTGAATATGTACTGTGCTTCAGTCAGTCCCTGAGGAAGTGTGTCCAGTAGGTGGCTGGGGAGGATATAAATAGACGGGGGTCTGGAGAAGCCAAGTTCTTGTCCCGCTGGAGAAGTTTCACAGCTTCAGGGGCTGTGGCCCCTTTGAGACAGTTCTACTGGAGGATGCTGATGTTCATCAAGGTCACAGTGGAGGCAGAGCTGGGGGGCCTATTATCAAGTATCTTTAGAGCCAGCTAAGGGACTACACCTACGGATCTGGTCTGGAGAGTTCACAGAGGAAGTGCCTGCTAAAAGCTGAAAAGTATATAGCTGTCCTGTGGCATTCTGAGTATTAACCTCTCCCTCACTGAAGAGTGGCAGGTGAAAGCTGGAAGTAAGTAGCTATCCTGCAGCTAAAGAGAGCCTGGAGGAAGCTAGGAACTGTGCAGATTTTCTTTGACATAGAGGTGTCTGGTGGAAACCAGGAAGTGTTCAGCTGTCTTGTGACATTGTGAGTGCTGATCTGAGCTTAAGATCCTGGTGAATGAGTTCTGTTTTTATGGTGATAAGTACCAGTGGTAGCTCTTACCGAGAGCTCTTACAGGGTCCCAGTTGTGGCCATTCCTTTTTGTGCCTGGTATAAAGACTGTTCAGCCTAGTAAAGTATGTCCTCCTGATTCACTGTTCTTGAAGTATCCCATATCACCCTGCACCCCTCCCTTCTTTTCAAGTTTATTACCAATAAAGCTTTAAAATACAACCCCTAAACAGTTAACTGAAGCTAGAGTGAATGGACTGTTGCCGGGGTGACTGGTGCCCTCTGTACTGTTTTGGGAAAGAACCAGCTCCTGTGGGGGTAGCACTACAGGGAGTTTCCATTTTTCAGAAATTTCTGATAAACTCATTAGGATTTGGTGAAATATTGACACTTTGACAAAATGCATAGGGGTCAATGGAGAATGTAATGTGAAGGTAGGATTTGATGATTTTTAAAGATGCAATGGACTTTAATCCTGAGGATTATGGAAGTTTATTTGAATTCTTTAGTCTCAGAATTCTATAAATTTCCACAAAATGAAAAAAAAAGAAAATAAGGGTTTAAAGCAACAGTACATATACAATGATTAAATAAACACAAAAAAGGATAAAAACACAAATACAAGGAAAGGCAAAAATAAGTATTTAACTAACCTTTCCTAAATTCAACCCAAAAACAACAATCCCTCTGTGTGTTTTTCCCCCTTGAAAAATTGTCTATGTAGCTCAATGATTGAAATTGAGAGTTTCAGCTTTGGAAAATCCAAACTCCAATCATCCCTGATGACCACTCCAGTGCAAATGCTTACTTATAAACCACTTATAGAAATAACAAATTTAGAGGATTAAAAACACAATCAAAATTAAAGTAAAAAAGGAAGGTGCAAAGAAAGGTTAGTAGGTACAAGGCACAGAAGAAATCAGTAAATCTAGCCAAACACGTGTATTCACAAGCAACCAACCCTAATCTATGTATTTACCCAAGTTTGAACATAAAACAATAAATAATAATATACTATACATTAATTAGCTGTAAATCAGGGGCTTCAATCAGCTCTGATAGTTAATTCGGCGATTACCAAGAAGTAATTCTTGATTGCTCAGGGAACACAAGCAAGGTGAATCACCCCTCTTTTCAATCTGAAACTCTGTGTTCTTCTAAACACATGGCATATGATTTCACTTCCTGCTTCTCTATAGTTCCTGCCGAGATCACTTCCTGCCTAACCAGTCCCTTTGAACTAGCTAGGCTAGGTAATTAACATTTAAATAAAGGAAGTTCAGGAAACACAATTAAGCCTTTAACCATATTCAAAATTTGTCTTAAAAAATAAAAAATCACTACAATGGCCATAGCATGACAGTAGCTTAAATTTAAAGTAAAACTCTGTGTTCTGTATTGTGTATCCATCACCTTACATTAGACTTGGTTATATAATGTATATTTTCTCTGTAGAGACACCTATTGTCAATTTACTGTACCTGCAAACTTGTTGCCATGCTTGTAAAATGGTATAATCTAGGCTTGTTTTCATTAATTAGTTTAGTCCTTAGCTTAACCTCTCACTTCTTCTTCATGTTATTCATGAAGCCTTCATAGAAGAGAGTTGAGAAAGGGGTGTTGCGCGGCCTCCAAAACATTGCACTATGTCTTCTGTGATGTAATCATTCTTCAATAAAGATTTGGACACAAATCCGAAATGTGTTAGCTATTATATGCATTTGATCTTTGATGTTTCCAGTTCCAGCTGGCTGTTGCTGCAGAACCCATTACTCCAAAAGCCCTATCCAAGAAAGTGTACGATGGGAATATCGATACTACTTTATTGGAGAGTTGAGCTCTCTGTGGCGGGCGCTGATTCAACAAGTGATCAAACTGACCACACAGACTGAGGGCCAATTAACGGAGGTATGTGAATGCATGATACATTCCATTTGGGATATTTTGGATTAGTAAAGTAAGAAAAAAATAAATAAGACGGTGCTGCTTAACCACTTTGGGATCGGAGGATTTTCCTGCTTTACGTCCAGGCCACTTTTTGCAACTTGGCACTGTGCGACTTTAACTTACAATTGCGCGGTCATGCAACGCTGTACCCAAACAAAATGTATGTTCTTTTTTTTCCCACAAACAGAGCTTTTTTTTTGGTGGTATTTGATCACCTCTGCGCTTTTCATTTTTTGCGATATTAATAAAAAAAGAGCGACAATTTTGAAAAAATAACAATATTTTTCTACTTTGACAGTTAAAAAATATCCAATATATTACATTTTTGTCATATATTTAGGCCAAAATGTATTTAGCTACATGTCTTTGACAAAAAATTCTCAATGAGTGTATTTTTAAATGCTTTAAGACTGGAAGATTTTACCCCATTCCTGACCAGGCCATATTTTGCGATTCGGCACTGGGTTACTTTAACGGACAATTGTGCGGTCGTGCAACACTGTACCCAAGTTAAATTTATGTCTTTTTTCCCCCCACAAATAGAGCTTTCTTTTGGTGGTATTTGATCACCTGTGCTATTTTTACTTTTTGCGCTATAAACAAAAAAAGAGCGACAATTTTTAAAAAATATTTTTTAAATAAACAATATTTTTCACATTTTTTTTATTTGAAAATCCCCCCCCCCCCCCAAAAAAAAAAAATGTAAAAATCAAAATGTTTTACATTTTAGGCCAATTTGTTTTCTGCTACATATGTTTGGTAAAAAAAATTGCAATAAGTGTATTTTGATTGGTTTGTGCAAAAGTTATCGCAGCTACTAACTACGGGAAATGTAATCATTTTTATTGTTTTTTTTTTAACTAGTAATGGCTGCGATCTGTCGGTGATCTGCGATTTTTTTTGCGGGACTGCGACATTGCGGCGGACAGATCGGACCCTTGACTGACATTTTTGACAATTTTGGGGGTACCAGTGACATTACTACAGTAATCAGTGCTATAAATATGCACTGTTACTGTAATAATGACACTGGCAGGGAAGGGGTTAACTTTATTGGTGATCAAGGGGTTAAATATATGCCTGGTGCTTACTGACATGTGTGGGGGGAGGGGACTGTGTGACACAGGCACAGATCGCAGGTTCAGCTATGCTGAATCCTGTAATCTGTCCCTGCCTGTCACATAGGAGATCCGCCCGCTTTGTTTACACAAGCGGACGGATCTCCTCACTCAATCCCCAATGATCGGGGAAGAGCGGCGGTGATCACCACCTCTCTTCCCTTGGCCCGACTCCCGCTGTGTCTGAATACAGCAAGAGCGAACCTCCGGCGGCACGTGTGCGCCGCCCACAAGGGGGGAAGTCCAGCGACGTATATCGAGCCACTTTGCCGCAGTACCCTCCATGTGAGCGGTCGGCAAGTGGTTAAAACAGAACACTCTATCTTTGCATAATCATAAATTCACTAGGGTCGTCGACTCGTTGGTTCGAATCCCAACCATGGAAATACTTGCCTGGAGGTTGCATGTTCTCCCTGTGCCTGCGTGGGTTTCCTCCAGGTACTCTGGTTTCCTCCCACACGCCAAAGACATGCTGGTAGATTAATTGGTTCCTGTATAAAATTGGCTCTAGTATGTACAGTATCTTGCAAAAGTGAGTACACCCCTCACATTTTGTAAATATTTTCTTATATCTTTTCATGTGACAACACTGAAGAAATGACACTTTGCTACAATGTAAAGTAGTAAGTGTACAGCTTGTATAACATTGTAAATTTGCTGTCCCCACAAAATAACTGAACACACAGACAGTAATGTCTACACCGCTGGCAACAAAAGTGAGTACACCCCCAAGTGAAAATGTCCAAATTGGGCCCAATTAGCCATTTTCCCTCATGTGACTCGTTGGTGTTGCAAAGTCTCAGGTGTGAATGGGGAGCAGGTGTGTTAAATTTGGTGTTATCGCTCTCACTCTCTCAAACTGGTCACTGGAAGTTCAACATGGCAACTCATGGCAAAGAACTCTCTAAGGATCTGAAAAAAAAAGAATTGTTGCTATACATAAAGATGGCCTAGGCTATAAAAGATTGCCAAGACCCTGAAACTGAGCTGCAGCATGGTGGCCAAGACCGTACAGCGGTTTAACAAGATAGGTTCCATTTAGAACAGGCCTCGCCATGGTCGACCAAAGCAGTTGAGTGCACATGCTCTGTGTCATATCCAGAGGTTGTCTTTGAGAAATAGACGTATGAGTGCTGCCAGCATTGCTGCAGAGATTGAAGGAGTTGGGGGTCAGCCTGTCAGTGCTCTGACCATATGCTGCACACTGCATCAAATTGGTCTGAATGGTTGTCATCCCAGAAGATGCACAAGAAAGCCTGCAAATGGTTTGCTGAAGAAAAGCAGACTAAAGACATGGATTTCTGGAACCATGTCCTGTGATCTGATTGGACCAAGATAAACTTATTTGGTTCAGATGGTGTCAAGCGTGTGTGGTAGCACCCAGATGAGGAGTACAAAGACAAGTGTGTGTTGCCTACAGTCAAGCATGGTGGTGGGAGTGTCATGGTGTGGGGCTGCATGAGTGCTGCCGGCACTGGGGAGCTACATGTACATGACATACTGAAGCAGAACATGATCCCCTCCCTTCGGAGACTGAGCCACAGCGCAGTATTCCAACACGATAATGGCCCCAAACACACCTCCAAGACGACCACTGCCTTGCTAAAGAAGCTGAGAGTAAAGGTGATGGACTGGCCAAGCATGTCTCCAGACCTAAACCCTATTGGGCATCTGTGGGGCATCCTCAAACAGAAGGTGGAGGAGCACATGGTCTCTAACATCCATCAGCTCCATGATGTCATCATGGAGGAGTGGAAGAGGACTCCAGTGGCAACCTGTGAAGCTCTGGTGAACTCCATGCCCACGAGGGTTAAGGCAGTGCTGAAAAATAATGGTGGCCACACAAAATTTTGACACATTGGGCCCAATTTGAACATTTTAACTTAGGGGTGTACTCACTTTTGTTGCCAGCAGTTTAAGCATTAGTGGCTGTGTGTTGAGTTATTTTGAGGGGACAGCAAATTTACACTGTTATACAAGCTGTACACTCACTATTTTACATTGTAGCAAAGTGTAATTTCTTCAGTGTTGTCACATGAAAAGATATAATAAAATATTAACAAAAATGTGAGGGGTGTACTCACTTTTTTGAGATACTATATATGTATGAGTGTTAGTTAGGGACCTTAGATTGTAAGCTCCATGAGGGCAGGGACTAATGTCAATGTACCATATATATGTAAAGCGCTGTGTAAATTGACAGTGCTATATAAGTACCTGTAATAAATAATAAATATAGTATATATACTATATATGTACACTACACATCAGTGCATAGTAATTATGTTACAATTATACAAGTAAGAAAAAAAAAAAAAAAGATAAAACTATCCTTTTAAGTATCACAATCCACAAGGAATAACAATTTATGTTAATGCACAGTCAATGTCGCCAGGCCTAATGAGTACTGATTGGCTCTCTTCTCCTAAATTCTGTGCAGAGAATGTTCTCAAAAGCAAATTGCTGTTCTGATCTCCAGATTGTTCCCTGTAGAATTCCTGGTATCAAACATGCAAGAGAGGCAATGATCTTCAGATTTCTGTAAAAGGCTTTCACAGGCTTGCCTCGGAGGGCCGTGTTCTTTTTGGTATTATTCGAAAGTAATACACCATAAACAACAGCCCTGATGGATTATTTTGCCTTTGGAGGTCATGGAATGCAAATAGAAGATCACTTTGAGTACAAGGCAGAAATGTGACCAGGGTACTAATAGATTCATTTATTTAATAAAGAAGGAAATTCAGTCCTGTACTGTATTTGTACAGTGTATTCATGAACTTTTACTGTGGCTAGTGTAACAATACATGCATTAAATTAAAAAATATTATACAGTACATAGCAATAATACCTTTTAAATGCCAGCACTTTTAGAAATTGATATTTCCATTTGTGGTAGTTATCGGCTATTAAATGTCTTGCTGGTAATAAATAACCATTTATCCTGTCAACTAAAAACCTAATTCTAGCCCTTAAAGTGTTATTATCCCTCTATCAAAAATGATTTTAGTGTATAATTTTAATTTTTAATATAAGTTAGATTACTGGTGTCGACCTTTTGACAACTAAAACTACCTTATCTGTTGAGGCGGTTGTCACGGTTGAAGCCCATCTGAATATTCTTAGGCTTTCCATCTATCTATACATGCTGGTTTTGACCCACTAGGCGTAAACCTACGTGAGCCCACTCCATCTGGTAAGCCCCCCTCTGATGCTGGTGGTGGTTTTTATACACAAGGTTGAAAAATCACTTTGCACTTTGGACTCATTTTGGACTTTTTTTTCTATTTATTGCAATGGTTTAGCCATTATCAACGTGGTTATATTTGGCTACATTATATGTATGTTTGGTACCATTTGTCACACAGTTTATTACTTTGCACTATACATGCATATGCACTATGCATGCACTTTATTTTTACTAATTTCTAGCGCTACACTTTTTTCATTGTCATAGAATTGTAAGACAACCAGCGTGCAGTGTCAATCCGGTGCGCGCATCTGTGTTGATTTACATGCACAACAACGTGCAGGCTTGGCATTGACCTTTGCACCCAGCGGCCCATTTAAAACATGACAAATTTCAAAGGTATTGCTGAGTGGTCGTCAGCTTCTGTTAACCCATGACCAAGTCCTGTTCCTGTATCTGCGTTTTAACCTGGTCTTCTCTTTGACTCTGCTTGATTCTGATATTCCTTTGACCCTGGCTTGTGACCTGACTATTTTCTGTCTGCTGATTGTTACCAATTCTGCTCATCTGTTATTTACCTTGGTCTGGCTTCTGACTCTGCCTTCCTGATTGTGCACCTCTGCTGCCGAATTGTTGCTGACCTCTGCTTGATTGACTACACCCCTTGAGTCTCCACCTGCAAATTCCTGCTCCAGTTCCAGCACGGACTCCAGTCTGGAAATTAAGCATTATCTGTCCAGGACCTGCTACAGGCACCCATGCCTCTCTCCCTGCCATACTGACCAAGGTCCAGTAAAGACATCCATCATTTATATTGCTTTAGATGATTTTTCAGTAGTCACATCTAGCTATAAATCTGCTAATATTGTTAGTCATAATGTTGGTATTAGAGACAAGAATGACATGGTTAGTTTCCACAACAACCAGTCAGAGCATTCCCAGGGGAACATTGTTACTTGAGATGACTGGAAGAGCTATTCATGGTGTACAACGTCCAAGGTACGAGGGCTCAGCTGCAATCTTGGCCTCTGAGCTCTGAAAGAATCTACCTTATTTACCAAACTTGACTTCTTCTAATGATGCTACTCTTGATAACAATTGTGCAAAGGAGAAGTACATATCTGGAATGAATTGTCAGATATTTCTGATTTTAAATTATAAAATACGAAGCTGCCTAGTTCTCAGCTGAATCCAATCTTAGAGGGTCACATGACTGTTTACCTACCTCAGAGCTGCAGTTTGTTCTACCCATAAAGTTTGCATACAGAACAAGTAGTTGCAAGGACAAAATTAATCGACTGGACAATTATCCTCAAACACCACCTACAAAGAGGAATCCTTTCTAAAGTGAAACTGGTTCAGACAATATGAACTGTGTTTATGGGAATTAAAATCACATCTCCTCGTCTATTTGCAAGGCATTAACAAACCCGTTTTATAATTAGGGAAAACAAGTTTCTGATTTTAAGTTTATCCAGCCAACTAAGTGACAACTCTTTCTGTATTTTCACCCTTATGACAGAAAATCCTATTCATCCTCCTTAACAAATACTAACAGCTAAAGGACACCAGAAAACCATTAAGCAAAAGTCAGCAGTCTGGAATCTTTCTAAAAAATGTCTTGGAGTCAAAGGGCAAGTGAATTACTTTAGGTGTTTTTCAATATTTTATAAGATAAAATATGTGTTACTTTTGGGACACTTTTGGAAAAAAAACTATAAAAGGTTAGACGTCAATTTCTATACTAAAGGCCCATACACATGCACCGATTGTCGGCTTGTTAGTACGATGCTTCCGACAATCGATTGCGACTTTTCGGCCAAACAAAATCTGGTGTGCAGGCTATAAAATGTTTGTTGGCCGTCAGCAGAACGGCCGATTGTTCCTCAGTCAGTACAGATTTCAGCCGACAAAAATGTGATGATCAAGACTGGGCATGCTCAGAGAAGAAAAAACACACGAAAAGTAGACCAGAACATGACATCATTTCTGCAGTTGGTTGTTGTTGGCAGACAAAATTCGTGTGCAGTCTAGAGCACATTTAAACCAACACAACAACACTGGACAAAAGACGGCCAATCGGTCGGCCAACAATCGGTGCGTGTGTACGGGGCTTTAGAGTGCCATCTTGAGGACAAGTTAATCTATTGGCTGTGCATACAATTAGTTAATCGATAATATTACTCCCCAATCAGAAGTAAATATTACAAACTATACCATCTGGGTTGGTCCCTAGATTAAGGAGTGTCCTACCGGGGGGGGGGGGGCTCCTAACTCAGCACCAATAACTTCCTAAGTATGTGAAACATGTTTGGAGAGTTGGGGCAAAGAGACTTTTTCAGTACCGTTCTCAGACATTACGCGCAACTTGTATAAAACCAGTCAAATTTATTACACTTATACAAAAACAAAAGCAAGATTCAAGTATAAAATCAAAACAAGAAATTCAAAGTAGATAAATGGGTCCCTCTATACAGTCCCTTACACCTTTCCAGGAGGATGCTTATCCAAGGCAACCTCTAATAGTAATATGAATATGGACATTCAAGCACTCAACATGTTTTGTGGTTGCCTGCTTTTACAGGAGAAAAGACAATGAAAAGGGGGACCAAACACTGTAAATAGTAATAAAAGACATAAGTACAAAATGTGGTGTTCAGTTGATAACATTAGACTTGCATCTTCTGCAAATATTCCAAACAAAAATATGAAAGGATATTTACCTCAAGGACTGAGTCAATGCAGTCAACAAACCAGAAGAGGCACCAAGGTAAATGTCCCTACACGAGCATGGGTACAGATCCAAAGGAAACCTGCAGGTACTATATGTAATACAGTGTGTTATGATATGGGGTAATATTAATAGGTTCCAATACACTGTTGTCAGATATATTGCAACATGCAGGATGTAAGATACCATAATGGCATGGTTATATGGCCATGCTGATCAGACCGGCCATTGGGTGGCCACCTAGCCGGCCTTCCACCCTATCCTACTGGACCTCAATGTTAGCAAGACACGTGCGCCTGATACACTGATGCATGCATGATCAGTCAACCTGCCCTGTGATGTCATCAGACGGTGACTGGACCGGCTGAGCATTGCGGGTTTGGAGCAGCATTTAAGGGCTCACCTGGCTGTCATTTTTTTAACACGCGGCGGTGGATGCACCCGGATGGCTTTGTCTCCCTCAGGTATCTACCTTGCAATGGCTCTGTTCAATACTTTTTGAACTGTGCACTAACTTTATGATCGCTGTTTAATTTAGTGTCTATTCACAGCCTGCCTACATGCCTGGCATCTTTATTTATAGGATTTACCTGAGGTTTTCCTCTCCCCTTCCCTCTCTTCTTTTTCAACTGTATGAACAACAAGATTAATTACCTATACTAGCTAAGCTTATATCTTCCTCATATTTTCCGTTCCTCAAGTGGGAATTGTATGATATCTATTCTGCCTTTGTTTGCTCGGTTTGGGAATTAGCAGTGTTTCCTAGGTTTTATCCTTTTTTCTTTAGATACAACATTGGTACTCAAATACCATAAAATTGTGGTAAAAGCGGGATGTATCCATTTTGATAATGTCTAACAACTTAAAGACCCATCTGTGCTCCATCTACCCCACCGCCAGCCTGCATCTGTCCCCTGTTGCCTCTGCACTGAGAACCGAGCGATCAAACACCGGCGATCACTCCGTTCTGACAGCTCCCTGAGCAGAGAGCTGTTGACTGTCAGTGACCGCTCTCTGCTTCGCCCTCTCCTCGCTCATTGGAGCCCTTGGCTGTGGAGGGAAGGGGTGCGGCCGGCTCAGGGTCCAGGACGTGGGTCCAGGCACCTGGCGGATCCCGACTTCGTGGTCATGATGACGCGGTGCCTGGACCAACATCTGTGATGTCAGCAGAGAGCGGACTTCAGACAGCTCTCTGCTGAAAACGGGTCACAGGAGTGCAGAACGAACTGCAGCTTTGGCTGTACATCCCCATTAACCGGTTGCCGACTGCTCACAGTATATTTACTGCGACAGTCAGCCCCGGCCAGGCAGAGTGACGTAGGTCTACGTCGCTCGCCTGTCACTCCTTTTAGAGCCAATAGCGGGCGAGCGCACGCCTGCTGAGACGCGCGCCCGCCCGCCTCGGCTCATTCACAAAGGAGTGCGGGCGTGTGACCGGCGGACCCGATGTCCGCCGGTCACACTACGATCGCCGGTACAGCGGGAGAAAGACAGAGCGGTTTATGTAAACAAGCCGCCTGTCATTCTCCCCTGTGTAAAAATGAAGATCAGACGGTTCTACTATGTAGAACCGTTGATCTCTATTTTTACAATAGGAGAACTGTCCCCCTACAGTTAGAATCACGCCCCTAGGACACACTTAACCCCTCCCTGTCCAATACAGTTAACCCCTTCCCTGCCAGTGTCATTTTTGCAGTAACAGTGCATATATATAGCACTGATTACTGCAGTAATGTCACTGGTACCCCCAAAAGTGTCAAAAATGTCAGTCAAGGGTCCGATCTGTCCGCCGCAATGTCGCAGTACCGCAAAAAAAAATTGCAGATCGCCGCCATTACTCGTTAAAAGAAAAAACACCAAAAATGACAAAAATCTTTCCCTTTTTTAAACGCGATAACTTTTGCGCAAACCAATCAAAATACGCTTTTTGCGATTTTTTTTACCAAACATATGTAGCGTAAAACAATTTGGCTGAAAATGTTAAAAAATTTTGATTTTTACATTTTTTTGGGGGGGAATTTCATATAAAAAAAAAGTGAAAAATATTGTTATTTTTGCAAAAATTACGCCCTTTTTTTGTTTATAGCGCATGATCAAAAAATCGCACAGGTGATCAAATACCACCAAAAGAAAGCTCTGTTTGTGGGGAAAAAAGGACATGAAATTCGTTTAGGTACAGCGTCGCACGACCGCGCAATTGTCCGTCAAAGTCACGCAGTAAAAAATCGCAAAAAAAACCCTGGTCAGGAAGGGGGTAAAATCTTCCGGGGCTTAAGTGGTTAAAGAAGTGCAAAGATGCTGCTAGGAGTGAAGGGGAGTCTAGGCAAACCTGTTGCTTTGCCCTGAATGGCATAGGTTTATTTAAAGAAGCCTTTGCTGGACCCTGGCATTTTTAGATTCATTCATCCAATAAAATGACTCAGACACGATGTGAGTAACAGAAGCACTTTAATAAATAATATTGTCTATAGTAGCAAGCAATATATAGCTTCCCACTGCTTAAATATTACTATTTCCTTTTAGGCTAAAATGAAAATGCACTCACAAATGTCAGCGAAGAAATGTCTCACTTCCACATCATATTTAAAAAAAAAAATTCAAGTTCTGAAAGACTTATATGAGAAAGTTACACAATGGGAATTTTTATCTCCAGACACAGATGCTCCCTCATACAATGCAGCTTGTATTCCGAATGACCCTTCAAACTCCCAATGACATCCAAGTGTCAGAGTGAATTCCCTCTTCACATACAATGTAGAAGCTCATTAATGAAGTCAGTGAAAAACCTGAATCTACATTTAAATTTTACAGCAGTCATATAGGTGTAAAAGCATAAAAGTGTAAAGATATTTAAAACAGAACTCCAGACAAACAGCTACATTTGCAGATGAATTGCACCATGTATTAATACATACATGGTCCATATTGTGACCCTAATGCAAACGTATTCACTTTAAGCTCATTGCAAAGGATGGGGGGGGGGGGGCATCTGGAGGAAAGGAGATTTATATTCTGTAAACAGAAAGGCTTCTTCACAGTAAGAGCTGTGAAATGTGCAATAGACTACCTCAGAAACTAATTTTAGCCAGCTTAGTTAACTGTTTAGAAAATAAAAAGCTGGATGCATTCATAAATGCACAGAAAATATCTGGATATATTTATATTGGAGATGAGCCAAACGTACATGGGTGCGGTTCCCAGGAGGATTGCCCAACTGTGTAGAAGTTCTAAAAAGTTCATCTGAAACCCACTGAAGTCAATAGAAACCAAATCTTTAGAATTAGTTCTGATCATTTTCATAGCAATAGTAATAACACTACTAAATGTGTTACTTTCTGTTGCAGCCAGAAGTTTGGCTTGGTGGATGGGCAAACACTCTATTAAGATTAACCATTTGCTGAATGCCAAACAAGCAAAGTCTGGACTGAATTTTACTTAGTATCCTTATTGGCTTGAGGGATCAGGAAGGAATTTTTTCTTCCCCCGCTGGAGCAATTTGAACCGCGCTTTAAGGTATTTTGTTTCCTTCCTCTGGATCAACTGGGTGTCTGCATATGAAGGTTTTCTATTATTGGTTGAACTCAATGTGTCTTTTTTTAACCTTACTAAAGATTTTACTATGTGTTTTCTCCCATAGTCTGTAACTAAACAGGAGCAACATATTAATGAGCTTATCATTCTATCACTCCTTCCAACTATTAGCATGTGTCTTGTTAGCAGCACAACTGACTGGCTCCTTTGCTGCTTTTCCTTTCCCAGTCTGAGCTCTTCTGTACAAGGATTAAGAGCGTCTGTTATTAGGTCTAATTCAGGTACTTACGCTGTATGTATTAAAATCATACATTCATTTATAATCATGTTTGAATAAATTGCAATTGAATTGCAATTGAAATGGAAACCCTATGGGCTCTAAATAAATATTCAGATTTACCAGCTCCCCATACAAAAAAAATAGTAGAAGCCCTGACCATGGCTATGACTAACAATTACTTTTGGTATTCAGGAGATTTCTATAATCAAATTAAAGGGGCAGCAATTGGGGCTAGATATTTTCCCAGTATAGCCAACATTTTTTTGAATAAATTGGAGGAAGAAGGGAATTTTTCTAATTATTGGCCACAACTCAAAATTTGTCTATGATACATAGATGATATATTTGTCATCTGGGAAGGGTCACAGGGTGATCTAGAGAAGTTCCTAATTGATATGAATTCCAATAAATATAACATCAAATTTACCAGTACATGGCACAAATCACTCATCCAATTCCTAGACTTGGAAATATACAAGTCAGGAATGAGCCTGGGAACTCGTACCCACTTTAAAAATGCTGACTGCAATGGGTACATCTCAACAAAAAACTGTCATCATCCGAAATGGGTGAGAGCAATTCCAAAGGGACAATTCCTAAGAACAAAATGGAATTGTAAGACGGAGGAGGACTATCAAGCCCAATCAGATATGCTAATTGGGAGGGTAGTGAAAAAGGAATATAATTAAGCAGCAGTTGGAAAACACCAGGGAACAAGTAGGTCAACTGGACAAAGATACTCTACTGGCACCAAATATTAGGAAACCGACAGGAGACCAGTTTAACATCACATTTATTACAGGTTTCAACCTCCAATATAGGGAGGTAGAAAAAACAATTAGAAAACAGTGGCCTATATTACTATAAAAGATCATACCTTTAAAAAAAAATCATACCTTTAAAAACAATCCTCCCAACAAAACCTAAATGTATCTATAGGAGGGCCCCAGGTTACATAGTTACATTACAGTTAGTGAGGCTGAAAAAAGACACCAGTCCATCCAGTTCAACCTATGATGAGTGTGTGTGTATAAGTGTTTATGTCAATAGTACCTTGAATCCCCCTGTATGTTGTGGTTGTTAGGGTGCCCATCTAATCGTTTTTTGAAACTATCAATGCTCCTTGCTGATACCACTGTTTGTGGAAGAGAATTCCACATCGTTACTGCTCTGATGGTATAGAACCCTTTACGCAGTTTAAGGTTAAACCACTTCTCTTCTAATTTTAGCGAATGGCTATGAGCCATTTTGTATTCCCTTTCACTGAATAGTTTTTTCCCTATGCTAGGGTCACCAGTACAGTATTTGTACATTGATATCATATCCCCTCTCAAGCGTCTCTTCTCCAGAGAGAATATGTTCAGTGCTTGCAGTCTTTCCTCATAGCTGAGATACGGAGATTGAGCTGTTTATCCCATCCTATAGGTCGTTTATGAATAAATTAAATAGGATTGGTCCCAGGACTGATTCTCGGGGGCACACACTTTCCACACCAGACCATTTAGTGTACTCCCCATTTATCACCACCCTTTGGACTCCATCCATACCCTACGTCCATACCTACGTAGCTTAGTTTGTACAGTAAACATTTGTGGGGAACTGTATCAAATGCCTTTGCAAAATCCAGATACAGTACACCACATCCACAGGCCTTCCTTTATCTAAATGGCAGCTCACTTCTTCATAGAAGGTTAATAGATTGGTCTAGCAAGAGCGATTTTTCATGAATCCATGCTGATTACTACTAATAATACCAATTTCATTGCTAAAGTCTTGTATATAGTCTCTTATCATCCTCTCCAATATCTTACAGACTATTGATGTTAGGCTAACCAGCCTGTAGTTCCCCTGGATATATCTCTGACCTTTTTTAAATATTGGTACCACATTGGCTTTTTTCCAATTAGCAGGTACCATTCCCGCCAGTAGACTATCCATCGAAATTATGAACAATGGTCTGGCTATCACCTGGCTGAGTTCCTTAGGGACCGTCGGGTGTAAGCCATCTGGTCCCGCTGACTTATTTATGTTAAGTTTTTCAAATCTAGTTCTGAGTCTTTCTTCTGTTAACCATGAGGGTGCTTCCTGTGACATGTTATTAACTTTAACATTACAAGCTGGGTTTATTTAGCCCCCCAATTCCTTTGTGAAGAAGAATAATTTATTTAGCACCTTTGCCTTCTCTGTCCTTTGTAGCAAGATTCCCTCCACCGTCCTTTATGGGGCCAATGTGTTCTGGATTCACTTTCTTACTATTTACATACTTAAGTCATTTCTTGGTTTTTTTTTACTCTCTTCTGCTATGTGCCTTTAATGTTTTATTTTAGCCACCCTAATTTCTCTCTTACATTTCTTATTGCATTCTTTGTAGTTTTGAAATGCTGCCAATGACCCCTCAGCCTTGTATTTTTTGAAGGCCTTTTCTTTTGTTTTTATATGCATTTTTACGTTGGAGTTTAGCCACCCAGGGTTTATTTTAGCACTTTTAAACGTATTCCTCGTTGGAATGCACCGGTCAGTACCTTTATTTAGTATGTTCTTAAAGCACTCCCATTTTTCCTCCGTGTTCTTTGTTCTTAGGATTTTATCCTATTTAATAGTGTCTAGCATAGAACGCAGTTTAGTGAAATTGGCTCTTTTGAAATTCAGTGTCCTTGTATTACCCTTGTGTTTCCTATTTCTATGATTGATACTGAAACTAATTGACCAATGCCACTGTTTCCTACGTTTTTCAGTATTTCTACATCCGGGAAAAGGTCTGTATTGTTAGTAATCAGAAGGTCTAGTAACGCATTGTTTCTCATTGGTTCATTCACCATCTGACCCATGAAATTGTCCTGCAAAACATTTAGGAAATGGCGAGCCTTAGAAGAATGCATGGTTCCTTCAGCCCAGTCTACATCCAGATAAATGAAATCGCCCATTATAACGACATTTCCCATCCTTGCTGCCATTCCAAGCTGTGATAGGAGGTCCGCCTCCCCCTCCTCCCTCTGGTTGGGAGGCCTATAGCATATGCCCAATATTGCTAACCCATAGTGCCTTCCATTTGAAGCTCTACCCATAGGAATTCCACCTCCTCCCTAACCCCATTAGTTATATCGTCCCTCGGGTTTGCGTACTATGCTGGCAAAAAATATAATTGAATCCCCCTCCAAAAGACCTCCCACCTTTTACAGGTTTTTACAGACGTAAGAGGGGCAAGGCATGCAAAATAGTTAGAGATAGAGTCATAAAAATAGATAAGTTCCCTTCTGTTGTCACAGGTAAGGAGTACGATATAAGAAAACTTATAACCAGTGACATCAGATATGTCACCTACCTAATTATGTGTCCTTGTAACCTTCAATACATAGGCTGAACTACCAAAACACTGGCCAAGAGGGTGGGAGAACACATAGATAATATCATGAAAGGTTCTATGCATTAGGATAAAAACCCTTCTGTGTATAGCAGCCCCACCCCCCTCAGCACTCCCTTATACTTACCTGAGCCCCATCTCTTTTCAGGGATGTCCACGAGTCCCTCGGCCATCCAGCATTGGCTGAGACACAGCAGTGGGGCCATTGGCTCCTGCAGCTTTCAATCAAAGTCAGTAAGCCAACAAGGAGAGAGAGGGGCAGAGTCAAACGTTAGCCCCTTGTCTGAATGGGGTGCCCCCTTAGCAAACTACTTGCTGTGAGGGTACTTAATGGAAGAGAGGGGCAAGGAGCAGCGAAGAGGGACCCGAGGAGGATAGGGGCAAAACCACTGCAATAAAGTAGGTAAGTATAACATGTTTGTTATTTTAAAACAAGTTAGACTTTACAATCACTCATGTGCAAAGATCTCAGCATTAGAATTGCCATTGTTCTGTGGTTTAACTCTCCAGCATCTACTATAAACTGAAATATGATTTTTGGATGAACTGAACCCCCTTATGGAACAAAAAAGCTAAAATACAAATTCACTTTGTATGAAATAGCTGCTAACACGCTTTACTAATAAGTAAAACGGGCACCAGGCTGAAAAGTCCATCTGCCTGCTAAGCACAGGGAGATGGGTCATCTAGTAATTTCTATAGATCCGGCATTAGGCCTGTGCCGCCCGCTTTCCTGTATGAACATGTCGCCCGTCTTCCGGGATCGCGGCATTCGGCCATCTGATTGGCCGGAACAGCGGTGACGTCACTCCCGCGCACGGGAGCCGACGGCACGGGGCTCTGAAGGAACGGCACCAGCGGCTGTTCCTTCAGAGCGCATGCGCCAGTAATGTCACTGGCTGCACAGTACATGTTTAGGAGATATTTACAGTACCTATAGGTAAGCCTTATCATAGGCTTACCTATAAGTAAAAGTTGCAGAGGAGGGTTTACTTCCTCTTTAAGGCTGTTTTTGCCTATAATGCCTGGGTGTATCCTGTATCAAAAATCTATCTATATTATCAAGAATTTAGATAAGTTTTAAAAAAATAAATAAAAAATAGCAGTTCTAAAAATCATATAAATAAATTATAAAATGTAAACCACCTAAAGTGTAAGCTCAAAAACCCAAACCAAAAATGAAATAAATTGCAGCTTACACAGATGTAGAGACGTCATTATTTTACCTTTTTGGGTTTCTTTTTTTTTCTGTAAGTTAATTTGAGAAACACAGTGTGAGCCACAAAAAAAGTCAATTTGGAACCTAGCCAAAGAGTATATAACAGGATCACAGAAAGTTAACTGTGTATGCTGCTGAACAGGAGGGTAGAGGGAAATGAATTTACCTTTTTTGTGACCCTTTTACTTTGTGTAATGTCAGGCAACAAAATAAACCAGTAAACTGTTCATGTCAACCAAGAAGCATCATAACTGCAAAGAAAGATAACGTGTATTTAGCTTAACATTAACCTAAATTTACTTCTTAAATGATCCTATGCAATGCCTCCTCCCTATATGAGAAATACAGAGAGCAATGTTTAGGAGTGGACTTTAGAAACAGATTTTGGGCAATTGAATTACCACAGATAAAAGCAGTCAGCTCCAGAAAAAAAAAATGCATGCAACATTTTGGGGATAGATTGACAGATGGTTGTATGTTGATGGAGAAGGATTACCATTGAAACTGATGCTGATTTTCTGAAACTCGGCGCGAGGCAAACCATATACAGTATAATTTTCCCTGAAGAAAATGAGAGCATGAGCCATTTACAAAATCATTTCAGTTAAAGAACATGTTTTCTAGATTCCCTACTTATCCCAGAAAGGCATTCTTATTTCCTACATCTCCTACATCCTGTCAAGCAATACAATTCTATATGAATCTCACATAACTGCTGCAGTGCTGACTCTGCAATGATACTTATAAAATACATTTGCTGATACTGTACTCGCCTTCAGCTAAGACCTATTACTGAATAACGTATGCGCCTGTGATTACCATGAATAGGATCAAACTACATGCTAAACAAGCACAAACCACTGATGTATTTCATTATAATTGGAGCCTTGTAGAATTGTCAAGTATAGGCATTCCATTCTAAATGTAATTGCCTATCAGCTTATTTAATATTTGCAGACAGTTGAGCGTGCCATGAGAAATCATTCTTTTAAATCATTATAAACTATATCAAAGTGAAGTCTGCCATTTTACATGTGAAGGTAGTTTCAAGGGAGGCATTAAAGGTCTATTTTAAGCAAACCAGTACTTTGCTCATGCAGGTCAAAGCAACAGGCTCACTTTAATGGTAGCTTCACTAGCTGCTTATACTTATCATTCCTTCTCTCCAGTTCCACTGGGAGCGAGGAAAAGAAGCCCATGACTTGCACAGGGCTGGGTATTCCCTCCTCACCCCCATGTGACAGTGCAAGGTTGCCTAAGCAGCCCATTATTGGCACCAGCACCAAGGAAGGGGAGTGACTGACACATTCTGAACCAATAGGCAAAGCAGTAGAGTGTTGGGCAAACCTTTTAAAGTCACTCTGGGCATTTCCACATGTAATAAACTCCCACCTCCCTCCAAGTTGATAAAATATCTATTGGTTGTCTTGCCTAGGAAGTCAGAGATCTCAGAAGATTATATACCTTAGGCCAGCAATAGACGGAGCAATTTTCTTGTGGTTGCAGAAAAGAAAATTGCTCAATTCAGGGAGGGGGAGCCGTCCACGTTAGGAGAACACAGTGATTCTTGCTAGTGGCTATAACAGCTGCTAGCAATAATTGAATGTAAAATCCGGCAGGCTGGTTGTACCCAAGTTGATCGATCGATCAATGTAGGTATATTCAGCCTGCTCATACATGGCTCAAATCTCAAACCATTCGGCTCAAACCAAGTATGGGCAGGCTTTAACCCAGAGTCCAGCCTTTCTCTACACTGGTTCTGGCTGATGCTTGATCCACAATTTTGCTCTTCTTGATTGTCTCTAACCAGTCATGTTACCGTCTCTCTCTCCAACATCATCATGTACAATGCAGTACCAGCGAACACTGCTGGTCCTCCCGGACCAGCCACCTTAAAAAAAGAATGCATTAAGCAGACTTTACAAGAAGGCTCAACAGATATGTGGGAATTTTTATTGGAACAAAGAGAAAACTTTAAATGCAGAAGCATATAGGATAAAGTGTTGCAGCAGATAATATTTTTATAATGGAAGGCAAGAGTTCTAACCTCATGAAACAGACATCCCCTGTTTCCCTACAAATATAAATTTCAAAAATAAATAAATAAATACATTTACACTTCTGCCTATATGGTGCTGTGTATATAAAAATGAAATGATCTGCAGCACAAATAGAAGAAAACACATGCTTGAGATGCAGGGATGTTGGACACATACCATACATCATTTATCCCCCCCAGGGTGAGGCCACAACTTGTACCAATAACTGATTATTCTGCTTTTTTGAGGGAGCTAATTTACATATTAAAGACTAAGGCTCCATTCACACCTGGGCGTTTTTGAGCATTTTTCAGCTCCAAAAACGCTAAAAAAAAAAATGTTCCAAAACGCCCAACAAGTAAAACCCCATTCATTTAAATGGCCCCTGTTCACATCTGAGCGTTTTAACGCCTGAAGCAAAACGCCTGTAGCTGAAAATGTACATGAGCTTCTTTTTGGGCTGATTACCAGCGTTTTTGATAGATGTTAATGCCTGCCTCCAAAAACGCCTGAAAAAAACACCTGAAAATCACGGTAAAATCATGGGGAAAAATTGCGGTAAAAAACGCGCAAAAACGCTAAGCTCAAGTGTGAATGCAGCCATCGGCAAATTTCAATAAGTGTAAACAATTTTGCATATTAAAAGTATGATCGAGCAAATGCATATTAATTTTTGTGTAAGGGCTGAATAACACTATCTGCCGTAACCTGTTTTTTTTTCCACACTAGATAAGCGCCAGTCACTACAAGCGCACGTAGAAAACAACTGTCTTCTTTGTGCCCAGTTCGCACCACAACACTTGTGTTGTGTGTGGTGCAGTGGATGGCACCACACAGTGCAGAGACAAAAAAAAAGTAAGTGTTGAGACCCTTACTTTTTAATATATTTATAAATGATATAGAATCTGGGATTAAAAGCACCATGTCAGTGTTTGCAGATGACACCAAGCTATGAGTTGGAATGCCATCCTGTCTCTAACTTGCAAGCTGACCTCAATGCACTATTTACTTGGGCAACTATGTGGCAAATGAGGTTCAATGTTGATAAATGTAAATTTATGCGCTTTGGTGCTAAAAATATGCATGCATCATATATACTAGGGGGAGTTCAACTGGGGGAGTCAATGGTGGAGAAGGATCTGGGTGTTCTGGTAGATCAAAAGCTTATTAATAGCATGCAATGCTAAGCTGCAGTTTCCAAAGCGAGCAAAATCCATTAAAAGAGATATGGACTGCAGCGAGAGATTGAGATATCATTTTGCCCCTGTACAAATCATTAGTAAGACCTCATCTGGAATATGCAGTTCAGTTTTGGGCACCAGTTCTTAAAAAGGGTATCGGGGGAACTGGAGAAAGTGCAGAGAAGGGAAACCAAACTGATAAGAAGCATGGAGGAGCTCAGCTATGAGAAAAGATTAGTTGAAATGAATGAATTCTCTCTTGACAAAAGGAGATTAAGGGGGGATATGATAAACATGTATAAAAATATAAGGGGTCCATATAGTGAACTTGGTGTTGAGTTGTTCACTTTAGGGTCATCACAGAGGACAAGGAGGCACTTTTTACGTCTGGAGGAAAAGAAATTTAAACTCCAAATACAGAAAGATTTCTTCACAGGAAGAGCTGTGAAAATGTGGAATAGACTCCCACAAGAGCTGGGGAATCAGGAAGAAATTTCTCCTCCCTGCTTGAGCAAATTAGATCATGTTTTATTGGGTTTTTATTTGTCTTCCTCTGTAACAACTGTGGGTATAGGATAGTGTAAATTAAAGTTTTGTGTGCGTGTTTTTTTTTTTATATGGGTTTAAGTGTATGGACCTGTGTCTTTTTTCAACCAGATTAGCTACAGTATGTAACTAAGTAAAAAAGAAAAAAGGTAATTAGTGTGAAATGTGCATTGCATGGATCCCTAGCAGAGCTCACATTGCAGATCACTGCATTATACTATGCAAGCTAGTGTGATTGAGGCCTACAGTATTTCTTTAATATTAGTTACCAGAAACTCAAAGACATATTCAGTTAGAATCCTAAGAAAATCCAGAAAAAAACTGCTACTTCACACTATTAGTTATGTTCGTGTTCTAACAGCTTGTGGTAAATCAAAATAAACTGGGAGAAAAGGCTGAATGTCAACCATTGATCTGTTTGGACTGCTGTACTTAATCAATAGATTATAATTCAAACAAGTGGCAAGACAAGCTTCCACTGAAGAACAAAATGAGAAAATCAGTACAATTATGCTTTGCCTCAGCTTCCTGCTAACTCTAACACACATTTCGTAAATGAGAGGAATAAATCAAATAATTATGTGGCCATAGCTCTACCAAGTGGCTCATGGGCAACATAACAACCTCAATAAGAGGCTGCAAGAGACAGTTGATTAAACAGTCCATTAAGAGCAAGCTGAGCTTCACTATACATTTTAAAGCTATGCAGGAAATGTTTGCATCATGCCTAATGTTAGAAATAAAATAAAAAATACATCTGCTCATGACTATTTACAGAACATAGAAAAAACTAGGTATAAACTTGAGTTTTAATCTCCGGTAACCTAAAACAGTGGACTATAAAGGCATCGGAAACAAATCCAAATGAAATAAAATGTGATCTTCACTATACAATGTTAAAATAGATACAAGTATAGGCATCATACCCCAAACAGATGAAATAATACCTTCTGATTAGCTATATGTATCTCTGTTATAATACACACAATCATATATACAAACAGAGGTACATTCAGTCCAGTATAAGTGGCCTATTGCCTGTGAGGCAACACATTTCACCACATATTTGGCTTCTTCAGGACCCAGACAAGAAGAAAGAGAGCTACATAAAACAATACATAATACAACAGATCTATCCTAAATATCAACAGTACGATATATACACTATATTGTCAAAAGTATTGGGACATCCTCCTTTACATGCACATGAAATTTATGGCATCCCAGACTTAGTCCGTAGGGTTCAATATTGAGTTGGCCCACCCTTTGCAGCTAGAGACTGTGAGCCAGGCCTTCTCTTCCAACATTATTGCCTGACCTCACAAATGCGCATCTGGAAGAATGGTCAAGCATTCCCATAGACACACTCCTAAACCTTGTGGACAGCCTTTCTGGAACAGTTTAAGCTGTTATAGCTGCAAAGGGTGGGCCAACTCAATATTGAACCCTACAGACTAAGACAGGGATGCCAATAAAGTTTGTGTGCACGTAAAGGCTAAAGGCAGGTGTCCAAATACTTTTGACAATATAGTGTGTGTGTGTGTGTGTGTGTATATATATATATATATATATATATATACACACACACACACACACTATATTCATATATTAGATTGTAAGCTTTTCTGAGCAGGGCCCTCTTAATCCTCTTGTATTTTATTGTATTGTAACTGTATTGTCTCCCTCTAACATTGTAAAGCGCTGCGTAAACTGCTGGCGCTATAGAAATCCTGAATAATAGTAATAATAATAATATATGAATCTGCATACCCCTACTGGTGAATTTGATGGCAGAACATTCGCCCATCCATGCCTGGGGCAGGGGCAAAATGAGCCAAATACCCTCCCACACATTTGAGTGGAGGCAGCCAGGGTGATGATTCAAAATATACAAGATGTATAATATATAATCATACAGGGCTAGATGATACTAATATAACATACCTATATAACTATGCGGACCATATGTGCATAACTTACTTAGATAGATGAACCCCAATAGGTGTGATGAAAAGGACACAGTAAGCTGACTGCCCTGGGAAAATGGTATTGTGGCAGTGATTTGTTTTCTAGCTCCGTTCACATCTGCGCGACAGCATTGGGCAACCCATTTACTTGAAGAGATTAAGAGCCTATTTTGCTTACCCAAATCTGTACTCACATCAAGCATATCAGCATAATCCAGATCTGAATCACGATAGTATGTGAGAAGGTATTGCTTGCTTTGCCAATGTCATTTCCATGATCTCACCAACACATGCCAATCATACCATGTTGCCAATTGTCCCAGATCCTGTGCCTCTACAGAGTGGTAGTGGGTGCTTGAGCACTCTGCATGGGGGGCATTTTATTTCCCACTGACACCAAAGATGAGACTTATTTTAACTTTGAATGACACCAATGATAATAATTGCTCCCATTGAAACTAATGATGGGTGCATTTTACTACCAATGACACCAACAATGGAGCTTTTCTTTATCTGTAACTGACACCAAGGATGGGTTTATTTTAATTTTCAAAGATAAAAATGGGTCTTAATTTTCTCCCACAGATTCCACTTTTACTTTGAGGGCTGCATTTTTCTTTTCAATCCCCTAAAGGTAGTCCATCTACATATTTTCCAATGTTGGAATTTAGTTGCATGCCTGGAGTTCATGTTTTATTTTACTAGGATTCCAAGATCAGTCAGAGAAACCTATATAAACAAGTTCATGAAAGTGTTAATTAAACACCTAATAGGATGGAGTTCACACTCTTGTTAAAGCCACATCACATGCAGCACTGATCTGATCCAAGTTTTGGTGAATAGGAAACAGGAAAACCAAGCCTTGAATTACAGAATTACAAATTTACACTTTGATCTATAAGAGTCCAATGCAAGAAAAATTCCTTCATTCATTGTATCAAGGTGTAGGTGTAGTGAAGATATAGTGATGTAGGTCTTATTCTAATTGGGCTGCAAATAGACTTGTATCAATATAGTAATAACTAGGTAGGCCAATAAAATCTAGATAAAGAATCTTGTTCAATATCCAAACAACTGATTTTCTAATACTCCATGCTCTACATCTGATGGTGTATGCCAATCTTGGATTAATACCACAACTTCACAGTGATGTGCTAAAACATATATGGAAAGACTATATTGAGGTAGAAACTGGCTTTTATGGTACCACCATAGACTTACAATCAATCAATTTAAAAACAACATGCATTTTATTCAAAAATGGTCTCTTCTCATATTGCTATTGATCTCCTGTGGAGGCATGGAATTAGCAGTTGTTATATGTGCAGAGGCGTAACTAGAACCTTCAGGGCCCCGGTGCAAGAAACCATGAAGGGGCCCTTCCCTTCAAGCCTGGGGCTCTTCCCACTGATCCTGGGGCCCTTTACTCTCATTGTGGGGCCCTTTATTACGGTCCCACAGCGGGACCCTTTCACAAGTTTTGCAGTGGGCCCCCCTCCTGCCATCTTGGGGCCTCCCCACAGTGGTGGAATGCCAGGGCCCCGTCACAAATGTGACCTTTGCGATCCTTGAAGTTCACCCACTGGTGTCAGTAGTTTTTATTTTTTTGGTATTTTAATTGTATTATATTTTATCATTTTATTTTATTTTTTTACAACGTCACTGACTATGACTCTGTCCATTCAGAAAAGGAAGGAGCTGGAAAATTACATTTTTACCGACCCCTTCCTGGTTCTCTATTGTGACACATCCCCTGCAGCAGCCAGCAGGAGAGGAGAGGGAGCACAGGGAGGGGGGGGGGGTACAGCAGAACAGAAGTGAACTAGATAGGAGGAGTGGCGGGGGCAGCATACAGAGGAACCAATCTCCTAATTTTCCTCCTGCAGCTACAAGAGGAAAAAGGAGGGCAGTGATTTCTCTACATGCTGCCCCCACCGCTCCTCCTATTCAGGTGTACAGGGGAGCCGCACAGGCCCCCTGGAGCATGGGGCCCGGTAGCGATTGCAACCCCTGCAACCCCTGTAGTTACGCCCCTGCATATGTGAGATCCTAGAATCTGCCGTGCCCTGTATACCCTGAAGTGGCTACAATGCAGTTGATGAGTATACTTTCAACTAGACCATTGAGGTGAGACATGTTGGGACCTTGGGGAGAGACCTATATTTTGATAAATTTGTATTTTTTTTTTGTTTTGTGTTTTTGTGCATCAAATTAGTTATCCGATATATTTCTACATATCTATGCTCCTTTCCTTGCAGGCCCTTACTTTGAGAGGGTATTACACTCTCAAACTATAAGAACCTGAGTGTTTGTGTATCCAATCCAACCGCTATGCCCACCGCCACCCCCCATTTGAGTAATCTTAGGAACCCAGTTACTACGATGTGTTTATGCTGTTTGGATCTTTTTTTTTTATCTTTTTTTTTTTGGTTTTCTCATTGTTAGGTATTGATAATTTGTTATTATATTTTATTAGACATTCGTCAACCCCCTTTCTCTGCATTGCTCCCATATCCCTCGGATGACCTGACTTAAGCTATGGCCTGCCGCACACTGGTCCGGTGGGGATTTTTGGGTATGCCAATCTCTCCTTGGCAGCTGTATACTCTTTAAACGTGATGATAGTTCTTTTTGTATACTATGACATGTGCATTATCTCATATTTATTGTTCCTGCAGATAAACATCACTCTCTCAAATATTCCTAAGGAAGAGGTGGAGACCGCAAAACATGTAGAGAAGAACTTGTAAATGTACTTTAAACTGTACTACTTGATCTATGGTCCTCCCAGTAACAAGTGAATGTTCTAACTGCTGATGAGAAAAGGTATTTAGCAGTTTATATTTACTAAAAATGATTGCATTTCCATGTTTTGTGTACTGTGGGAGACCAGATATAGTGAATGCAGGGTCCTGGGTTTAGTAACACTTTAATACCCATCCGTCTTTAGCCTTCAGGCCTGCATATATCAAGATTTTAGCACATATTAGTCTTCCTGAAAAAGTATGTTAGTTGCAGTGGTAGTCACTTCAGTATATACACTTATACTATATACCTTACAGGAAACAGTGTTGAAAAGAAAATGCAAAAATAAATTTTATTATAGTGCTTTAATGTTTGCTGAATTTAGCACCAAGTGATTAGCACTAGTGATCGACCGATATCGTTTTTTCGTTGCCGATCCCGATATTTTGGCCGATATTTTCATACATTTTAAAAAAAATATTTATTTTATTTTCATCACTTGACAGGTACTCTTGTGGAGGGACCCCTCCTCTGCACTTAAAAGCATTCAAAACGCCAAGTTTGGCTGTTTTGAATGCTGTCATTTTTTAAAATCTGGCGCCAGTACCCGGGAGTGATGTCATGACATCTCTTCATTGCTTATATCTTTAATTTGTACATATGTGAGTGGCATATTCAATAACATTTGTAAAGGGAAATATGCTATGTGACATCATTTTACCCTTATAGCAGCAATATTTGGAATATCGGCAATATCGGCCAGTTCCGGGGCTGATATAGATATATCGGCAAAAGTCAATATCGGCCCTCGATATATCGGCCTTGCTGATAATCGGTCAATCCCTAATTAGCACCATTAGGTTCAGCATAAGACTGCTACTAATTGGCATCGATATGTTAAATGTTGCTAAGGTAAGTCCAACAGGCATTGAAAAAGTGAAGGTTTAGGCCTGGTTCACACTATTGCTTGTTTTTGCTGGTGCAGGCTGCAACCACCCACAGTCAAAACAAACTGCTGTTTAAAAATGCATGGGGCTGCTATTCATTTTTAATGACACCCTCACGCATCAAAAAAATGAAGCACGTTTGCAGGTACAGGAACCACAGGGAAATCGCATGGTGCAAAAGCACCATGTGATTTCCTGGCCCTTGTATATTTTAAATGCTACAGGAAGCTTTTTCCTGCGTGAAATGCAGGCACAGCTGCCGATTCAAAGGAATGGGTTGCCTTGCCCACGCAACAGCGGGCTGCAAACCCATATTAGTCTGAACCAGGCCTAAGATTTGGGTCAGATTTCAGGGGCTTAAGTGTTTAAGGGGAAGGGGGAGGTTGGTGGCATGGGGAGCCATCCCTGCCAGGAGAACACAGTGATTATTGCTAGTGGCTATAGCCAACATGCTTCAATGGGCACCACATTTTCCCCAGTTGTGTGAACCTATTTATGGCAAGCTGGAAAATTACTTTATTTGTCAGTATACTCTCGTACCTTTACCACTTCAGAAAGATAACAATAACATCATATTCCAGTATTCCAATCAAAGTTTGCTGCCATGTCTCCCAAGGGATGTACTAGGTAAAATTACTTTTTTTGAGTGGGGATTTTTACTTAAATTTTTACTGCTGAGGTAAAAATTGGAACTGGAAATACTGCCATAGCGTGAGTTGTCAGCACCTGGGTAAGGCAAGTAATTTGCACCACAAAACCCATGGACTTTTAGATAGCTCCACCCTAATCACACCCCAAGATACCCCCCAACTTTGATCACACCCCCATATACCCCCCACCCTTATCACACCCCCCAGATACCCCCCCCACTCTGATCACAACTCCCAGATACCCCCAGAAATCTCCCACTCTAATCACACCCTCCAGATAGTCCCCCCAGATTTCTCTACTCTGATCACACCACCAGATCCCCCCGAAAACAGTGAAAAAACACCTGTCACATATCTGTCCTATTAAAATAATATGTCCCAGTGATCATCTGCCACATCTGTCCATGATCATCTGCCACATCTGTCTGTGATTATCTGGCATATCTATCCATGATAATCTGCCACATCTGTCCATGATCACCTGGCACATCTGTCTATTATCAGCTGGCGCACATCATCTGCCACATCTGTCAGTAATTATCTGCCGCATCTGTCTGTGATAATCTGCAACACCTGTCCATGATCATCTGGTGCACATCATCTGCCACATCTGTCAGTGATTATCTTCCACATCTGTCTATAATTATCTGCCACACCTATCCATGATCATCTGTCACATCTGTCCATGATCACCTGGTACACATCATCTGCCACATCTGTCCGTGTTCATCTGCCACATCTGTCTGTGATCATCCGGCACATCTGTCCGTGATCATCTGGTGCACATCTGTCTGTAATCATCTGCCACATTTGTCAGTGATCATCTTCCACATCTGTCTGTAATCATCTGCCACATCTGTCCATGATCATCCGCCACATCTGTCCATGATCATCTGCCACATCTGTCCATGATCATCCGCCACATCTGTCCGTGATCATCTGGCGCAAATCATCTGCCACATCTGTCAGTGATCATCTGCCAAATCTGTCTGTGAACATCTGCCACATCTGTCCGTGATCATCTGGCGCACATCATCTGCCACATTTGTCCATGATCATCTGCCATATCTGTCTGTAATCATGTGCCACATCTGTCTGTAATAATCTGCCACAACTGTCCATGATCATCTGCCACATCTGTCCATGATCATCTGCCACATCTGTCCATTATAATCTGGTGCACATCATCTGCCACATCTGTCTAATCATCTGCCACATCTGTCCGTGATATTCTGCCACATCTGTCCATGATCATCTCGCACACATCATCTGCCACATCTGTGAGTGATCATCTGGCACATATGTCTATAATCATTTGCCACATCTGTCTGTAATCATCTGCCACATCTGTTTGTGATCTACCACATCTGTCCATGATCATCCAGCGCATCTGTCCATGATCATTTCAAATTAAACCATTAAACCATTAAAAGGTGTCAGATGGAACGGGATGCCAGAGACGGCTCCCGGAAGTATATGTGGCTATTTATCCACCAGACCTGAACTAGGTAATATGATTTATGAATATCATGCCTTAGATATGACTATTAGATTTGTCCGGGGGAATGAGGAGGTTGCTGTCTAGTCCTGTGCCCGATATGGGAGGAGGAGGATTGCATGTTTGCAAGAAGTTGTGGGACAATGTAATTGGGATTATCCATATGGGCTATGCATACTTATAGGCATACCTTGGAGGCCTCATTACAATATCTACCATTAGCCATCCCTTAGTGACATTGAGTGATATATTATCATGGGAATGCTAGTATGATAAATTATCTAGATATTTCAGGGAAGGCAAGGTACGGATACATAACCTGCAGTTGTATACAAATTTGTACTATATATTCCCTTGGGTTTTTGACTCTGTGGGTGTTGCTCACCGCAGGGATCACTGCCTCAGACCCTTGCCTATCATCAACCTGATTGGTACTTCTATCTGTCCTGTAGGTACAGTCCAGGCTACATCCCAGTGGTCAACATCTGTCACACATCTGTCCACATGGCTAAAAAAGTATCCAGGGCCTTCAAAAATGTGATAGGTACTCAGGAAATTAAATGTGTAATTTATGCCTTTAGAACGCCTGACGGTGCTTCTTGGATGTTGGGCCTCTGTATGTGGCCATGCTGTGTAAAAGTCTCACACATGTGGTATCGCCATACTCAGGACAAGTAGCAGAATGTAATTTGGGGGTGTAATTGCTATGTGTTAGAAATATCTTATAAATTCACAACTTGTGTAAAAAAAATAAGTTTTCATTTTCTTTCCACATTTTCCAAAAACATGTAGAAAAATATAACATGTTCAAAAGACTCATTATGCCTTGTAAAATATACATTGGGGTGTTTTCTTTCCAAAATTGGGTAATTTTGTGAATAATTATTTTGTCCTGGTGCTCCAGGGCCTTTAAAAATGTGATAGGTACTCCTCTTGGTATTGCCATACTCAAGAGGAGTAGCAGAATATATTTTGGGGTGAAATTGCAAGTTTATCTATGCCATGTGTAAGAAATAACTTTTGTTAATATGACAATTTTGTGGGGAAAAAAATATTCTTCATTATCCAACCTATTGTGGGCAAAACATTGCAACTTAAAAAAACTCACTATGCTTCTTACTAAATACTTTGGATTGTCATCTTTACAAAAAGGGGTAATTTGGGGGGTATTTGTACTATCCTGACATTTTAGGGCCTCAAGAAATGAGATAGGTAGTCAGTACATCAGTATTGATCAATTTTCAATGATACGTAGCAAAGCTTGTAGGCTCTATAACTTTCACACAAAATTATTATCATACACTTATCAGGATTTTTTTTACCAAAGACTTGCAGCAGAATACACCATGGCCTAAATCTATGATTAAATTGATTTTATTGGATTTCTTTTAAACCAGAAAGTAGAAAATGCAGTATCTCACAAAAGTGAGTACACCCCTCACTTTTTTGTAAATATGTTATTATATCTTTTCATGTGACAAAGCTGAAGAAATTACACTTTGCTACAATGTAATGTAGTGGGTGTACAGCTTGTATAACAGTGTAAATTTGCCGCCCGCTCAAAATAATTCAACACACAGCCATTAATGCCGTTGGCAACAAAAGTAAGTACACCCCTAAGTGAAAATGTCATAATTGGGCCCAATTACCGATTTTTCCCTCCTCTGTGTCATGTGACTCATTAGTGTTACAAGGTCTCAGGTGTGAATGGAGAGCAGGTGTGTTAAATTTGGTGTTATCGCTCTCACTCTCTCATACTGGTCACTGGAAGTTCAACATGGCACCTCATGGCAAAGAACTCTCTGAGGATCTGAAAAAAAGAATTGTTGCTCTACAAAAAGATGGCCTAGGCTATAAGAAGATTGCCAAGACCCTGAAACTGAGCTACAGCACGGTGGCCAAGACCATACAGCGGTTTAACAGGACAGGTTCCACTCAAAACAGGCCTTGCCATGGTGGACCAAAGAAGTTGAGTGCACATGCTCAGCGTCATATCCAGAGGTTGTCTTTGGGAAATAGATGTATGAGTGCTGCCAGCATTGCTGCAGAGGTTGAAGGGGTGGGGGGTCAGCCTGTCAGTGCTCAGACCATACGCTGCACACTGCATCAAATTGGTCGGCATTGCTGTCATTCCAGAAGCAAGCCTCTTCTAAATATGATGCACAAGAAAGCCCGCAAACAGTTTGCTGAAGACAAGCAGACTAAGGACATGGATTACTGTAACCATGTCCTGTGGTCTGATGAGACCAAGATAAACGTATTTGGTTCAAGTGTGTGTGGCTGCAACCAGGTGAGGAGTACAAAGACAAGTGTGTTTTGCCTACATAGTGATGGGAGTGTCATGGTCTGGCGCTGCATGAGTGATGGCAATGGGGAGCTACAGTTCATTGAGGGAACCATGAATGCCAACGTGTACTGTGACATACTGAAGCAGAGCATGATCCCCTATGGGACACAGGGAAGTATTCCAACATGATAACGACCCCAAACACACCTCCAAGATGACCACTGCCTTGCTAAAGAAGGTGAGGGACTAGCCAAGCATGTCTCCAGACCTAAACCCTATTGAGCATCTGTGGGACATCCTCAAATGGAAGGTGGAGGAGCTCAAGGTCTCTAACATCCACCAGCTCTGTGATGTCGTCATGGAGGAGTGGAAGAGGACTCCAGTGGCAACCTGTGAAGCTCTGGTGAACTCCATGCCCAAGAGGGTTAAGGCAGTGCTGGTAAATAATGGTGGCCACACAAAATATTGACACTTTGGGCCCAATTTGGACATTTTAACTTATGGGTGTACTCACTTTTGTTGTCAGCGGTTTAGACATTAATGGCTGTGTGTTGAGTTATTTTGAGAGGACAGCAAATTTACACTGTTATACAAGCTGTACACTCACTACTTTACATTGTAGCAAAGTGTAATTTCTTCAGTGTTGTCACATGAAAAGATATAATAAAATATTTACAAAAATGTGAGGCTTGCACTCACTTTTGTGAGATACTGTATTTTTTTTCAAAATGTTAGCTCTTTTTTTTGCTTATATCACAAAAAATAAAAAACCCAGTTGTGAATAAATACCACCAAAATAAAGCTCTATTTTTGTCAACAAAATGACTAAAATTTAATTTGGGTATAGAGTAGCATGACTAAGTAATTGTCATTCAAAGTGCGAGAGCACTGAAAATTGAAAATTGGTCTGGGAAGGAAGAGGGTGAAAGTGCCCAGCATTGAGGTGGTTAAAAATCCAAATCCCCAGCAAGTGTGATTGATGAAGTTAACAAAAGTATGGTAAATTTGAAAGGTTTTACGTGCCAAAAATGTAGAATATGTTGGAAAAAACAATACAATAAAAGTGTGTAGAATTTTTGATGACCAGTTTGCAGTAATACTTATGATCAAAAGGAATAATTACATGCAATACTGTGTATGTGATGTTTATCTAGTTACACTGCCTATACAGATTTCAATATATTGACACAAAAAAACAGATATTCAGGGAGACAATTAAAGAGCATGTGGAAAACATAAAGAAAGTTCTGCTTACTGTGGGCCTGATTCATAGTACGGCGAATTGGCGTTTCGGCGTGATTTTGCGAAGCGGCGATTATTTAAGTCTGAAATTGGCATTCAAAGAACGGCGGGCGGAAAATAGCGCCTAGTGTGAGATTCATTAAGATGCAATATGGTCAGAGCGCGACTTAAAACCACGCCAGCTAAAAGCTCGACTAAAGTTTAGCCAAATTTTCCCCTGTACCCCCAAAAATCCCAAATCACTGTGGAAGGTGTGGAAGTCAATTTGGAGATGACTTGCGTTTAAAAAATCTCAAAAACTGACTTAGAAAGAGAGATATCTGCGAAAGTGTGGAAAGGTTAAACAGCTCCTCCAGCCGCGAGCTGCGAACTCGCGAATGTGCGCATGCGCAACGTCAAATTGGCTCAAAAAATTTCGCCAGCGCGATTTTGGGTCAATTTTTTTTTGAATACCGCTTGCAAATCCGCTGTCTCGCCCATAGAAAATGGCAAAAACCGGCGGAATTGGAAAAACATGCACACTTCCAACAAGGGATCCTTTAGTAAACACCATCACATTCCATACACCTTTCCTGCTAACTCCGAAATCATAGCAGTCAAATCTACAGTGTTTATATAGAACCTCCACATTCTCTGAAAAAACCCACAAAATATTACATTGGGGAATTGGTCGTCAGATAGAAAAAAAATAGATGTAAAACATATTTCAAAGAAAGATTATTAGCATTTCACACATATCAAGGAAATGTCACAATTTTGACAATATTTTATGTGTTTCCAAAGAATGTTTTTAGAAATATATTGCAAATACTACCTTTTCTTCCATATGGGTATGGCCAAGTGTTACCATTTTACTACACATTTAACTGAAGGTATATATATATATATCCCTTATACTTGGCTAATTAGCAAAGTATGCCCAACAAACAAATAGAGCTTTAGCTCACAATATTGCTACATATTGACTTTATGGGGCATCTTTTGTATTTTGTTCATGTCTTTGGATTAAAAGTTTGCTGATACACATGCCTTTTTCAAACATGAACAAAATTAATGATGTCAACATTTGGAGGATTGGAGATATCCAAGTG